>NC_072489.1:40242430-40875764 GCF_027574615.1 Eptesicus fuscus | reverse complement strand
AAAAAAAAAGGGAAGGGTGAATTGACTTTTGGATCTTGGTATCTGGCAATTTCCATTTTTTTGTGACCAAAGTTCACAGCCAACAAAGGGACAGAGAGGGAATCTCTACTTTCGGCAGGCTCCAAGACCGTCTTGGATTATTTATTTGTTCTGCAACTCATTTCTGTCAAACATTCTTTTTCTATCTCTTGTCATAAAAAATTGAAATGCTAGTTTCTCAGTGGATGTCTTGGCTTTAAGTATCTGTCTGACCTTGCACAAATTATTTAACCTCCCTGCACCTGTTTACTTGAGTGTAGGCACAGTGTCTGACACGACGTAGATGCTCAATAAGTGTTTGTGGGTGAATGAGATTATTTCTGAGGTCCCTTTCAGCTCTAACACCCTGTGGTTTTTTTAGTGGAGTCTAGTGATGGGCTCCCTCCCCACGGTGAACAGCACCATTGCTCCTTGACATGTTTCATAGTCATTTGACATTTATTCTTGAAAGCATTATCCTACCATCCTCCTGAGCATGCTCAGTACTGCTCTACGCATGTATAGTTCATCCCAGGAGTCTAGAATTGAAAGTCCACCTGGTTTATGAGCAGAATTGCTATTGACCACTATTGCTCAATGCCCCTGCTTTTGCTTGTCAAAAGTTGTTTGCTCATTTATTCTATATATTTGAAAAACTTTTGATGTAGATTAGCTAACTTCCTTCAATTCTTAGCTATGTCGTGTCATCCATAACAGATAGGCAAGACAGTAAACTTTGTTCAAATGTAGAGTCGTTCTTCGTTTTCCTGTTTCTCAGTTGGCCAGGGCCTGAATGTATACAATTGAGGTGTTTCTGGGGTTAATATTGTTCTTGTGTAAAGTTGATTTACAAAGTGTGTCCCCTAGAGGCTCACCCCTAATCTGAATTGTCAACTGGGGACAGCTAGAGATTGATGATGGGGGATTATGATTGTCTACGTGTTGCACTTTCATCCAATTTTCTGATGTGTTTTGGTAATGATGTTGACAGTTGGGTGAAGATCTGTTACTGAAATTAAAGCAGCAGTAGCAGCAGCATTGTTGAGCTTGATGATTAAATTTGATTAGATCGGAGTGGGTTTTACTTCTCCCCTCAGAATCAGCACAGATTTACTGCCCACCAACTGATTCAACTTCATGCTAGAAGATGGTTAGTGACACAGCTTACCATCAGAAAGAGAAATGTCAGGGAGCATTGAGGCGAAAACCCAACCTTTTTGACTTTAGTGAGATGACCTTGAAGGGGCTGAAAATGTACCTTTGATCAAAGATTTCTGCCCGTAGAGCGTCATGGAGAAAATAAATGTTGACATGTTGGTGGACCTTTGTATTGATGGGCATCTTCCAACAGTAGCTATCATTTGAGTGAGTCAGAGGCTTTTGTGAAATCAGATAAGGTGAAAAAGAATAGGATTATGTGTTCTGGATTTTTCTTGCCACTGGCTAGAGGTAAAAGTAACCATTTATAAGTCTGAGACTACGTGACTTAAAGCCACAGATGCTAGGAGAAAGCTCATGAGCAGTCCTGTATAGGAATTTCCTATAAGGTGATATGTGTAATTTCACTCTATATAAGAATTTTTAATATAATCATAACCAGTAATTCACAAAAGAATAGACGCAAATGAACAAGAGACAAGAGAATAACATGCAATCTTACTAAGAATTTTTAAGATGGGAATAAAATCAGACTGTAATTTTTCAGTAACAAAACTGGTAAAACATTAGGCAGATTATACTACTCAGTGTGGGCAAAGATGTTAAGAGGTGGATATTTTCATGAACTGCTGCTAGTGGGAGTTCAAAAGTCTGAAGATAAATTTGTCAAAAGGTACTAAGATCCTTAAAAATACACAGACCCTTTAACTCTATAATTCTACTTCTATAACTCTGTCCTAGGTAAATAATCAGAAATATATGATCAAAAATTTATGTGCAAGGCTATTTGTTTCACCTTTTAATAATAGCAAAAGAGAAGCAAATTTATTACCCATTAATAACAAAATGGTTGTTAATTGCAGAACACCAATATGATGAAATACTATGTGATCATTAAAAATTATATTCAAAGAATATCTAAGGACATGAGGGAAATATTCATGATATCACAATTAAGAGAAAGAAGCATAATATAAGACTTCATACAGTATGGTCGTAGCTTTGTAAAACATTTAAATATGCACAGAAAAAAACATTAGAAGGAAATAGACAAAACTATTAATTATTCTAGGTGGTTGAGTTAGAGGTGGTTTTAATTTTCTTCTTTAAGCTTTTCTGTATTTTCAATTTTTGTACAATTTGCACAAAGCACATATTTTTTTTATAAGCAGGAAAAACTTGTAATGGTCACAATCACAATCACAGCATCCGTGGGGTCACCCAAGAATTTTTTTCAGCTTTTTAGATCCTCAAGATGAGAATGGGGAGAGCAATTACGTGTTTCTCTTTACCTAATTTGGAAAATTTTAGGAGAAATTCTATGGGCTCATGATGCCTTACTTGTTTTTGCAGCTGCTTGATGATTTTCTGCACCTTGTCCAGAATCAGAGGGCTTTTGCGGATTTCTTTTGTCTGCTGTTGCAGGATAGAGTTAAAAATGTGTTCCTCAATAATTGTCTTAACTGAGAAGGTCTCCGAAATGCTCATTCCGGAGTCAACTGACAGCTTCATTCTTATTTAGCAGCTCTGAACCCAGGAACAACAAGGGGGCTGGTGGCTACTCCATGTGCTTCGCGCGTGTGTCTGACACTTAAATCTACATGTGTTATAAAATGTTGGAGGAATGCTAGATGTTTCCATGGAGTCATTTTTTCATCTCATTGTGCCAAATCTCTTTGAGCTTCTGCCCTGGTTTATAGATGTCTCAATTTCTCTCCCTCTGAGTTGGTGTCAGTGTGCTGGAAATTAAAAGCTTTCTCCCTCCTGGCTGTGGCGTGAGGAGGTTGGACTACATGATCTAAGGTGTCTTCCAATTCCAACCTGATTTGTTTTTATGACACTTGAGTCGGCTGCTTCCTCTAGCCCCTCATTTTTCTTAAGAAAGTGTGATGTTTTGTGGAAGTGAATCCCAGGACTTCCTCCCAGGCACTACTGATAGTGGATTAAAGCTCACCCTTCAATCGGCAAGAATGGAACTTGGGGTGTAGACTATAGTATTGGAGGTCCTGAGTGCTTAGAAGCAATGGTAGACAAGGTTTCTGACTTAAAGGGAAGGCAGGACCCAAACATTTGCCCACAACTGAAATGGAAGCAAGTGCCTTGCTAGATACAGATTCCCAAAACCTACCTTATATGAGGGTGAAGGTGGCAAGTAATATTTACTGAGCACCTACTGTGTGCCTGGTGCTGAGCACTTCGCATGAATCTTCTCGTGTACTCCTCAGCAATCCTCCGAGATTAAAACTATCCCCCTCCCATTTTAAAGATGAGGAAACTGAGGTCTAAGAACTTTCCTGAGGTTGATTTGAATTGCAAGGCAGTTTGATCAGTTGGTCCCGAGCTTGCTTAGAAGAAGCACCCAGAGTTTTTGTTCAAGAGACGGCCCCAGCCCCTTGAGCTTCTCTAATAGGATGGTCTGGGAAGAGGTCTGGAAATTGGTAGTTTTAACAAGTGCCCCTGGTGATTCTTATCAAGGAACACTGCAGTGGTTCTCAGGCCTGGCTGCAAGTTAGAATTACCTGGGGAGCTTATAAAAAAATATCCCGGTGCTTGGCTCCACTGGAGACATTCTGATTTAATCGGACTGGGGTGGGACCCAGGCGTCAGCAGTTTAAAGCACTCACTTCAGGTGATTCTAAAGTGAAGCCCGGGCTGAGAACCACTGCTCTGCCGCCTTGGCGGATTAACATTAAATCAGCCTGACTCTCTAAAACAGCGATTTTCAACCGGTGCGCCGCAAGAATTGTTAAAACATGCAATACCTTGACTATTTAGTCAGGGGCAGTGACCTCTTTTCCCTTATATTGTCAAGTAAAAAAATGACACAACAGTAGCCATCCAATATGAACAAACCAAAGTTGTACCTATTTTTTGTCAGATCGGAAATATATATATAATATATAATATATAATATATAATATATATATATATATATATATATATATATATATGGTGTGCTACAGAATTTGAGTAATTAGTTTTTGCATGCCACGAGATGAAAAAGGTTGAAAATCATTGCTCTAAAAAAATCACTGGTAAAGGAAGAATGACTCAACAACCGGCTTCCACTTTAGCCCAGCAACCAGAGGAAGTCATGTGAAGCCTGAAAGAAGAAAAGCGAAATACCCAGCAGGGTATGGCATGGGTCCTTTCCGCCATTTGCTCCCCAGCTCCTGATTGAACACCAAAATGTGATGCCCTGAAGGTGCTTCCTAGGCCAGAGCGCGGACAGAGAGGGGAAGCCCTCCCTCCTTTACGGCCGGCCGTGGGGCTCCAGCTGGTGCGAGGAGGGTGCACTGAAGCGGTTGCAGGACCCTATCCCACAGTTTCTAATGCAGAAGGTCCAGGCGGGGCTGGTGAGCTAGTCAGGAGATCACCCTTTTCGGACTACTGCTTTAGCACTGTGGTTGTCACTGAATCCCCATGCCACGTGGACATAAGGATGACCCAGCCCTGCTCCCTGGCCAGTATGAGACTGTGCTTTAGAGGAAGAATTTCTCTGAGGGAGCTTTCTATTGGGTCTTAGACCCTTGGACCGTGACTTCCGCAGGAGACATCACTGAGGCATCCACACAGATGAGTCAGGACCAGCCTCATCCCCCCATCCTGCCCTCAGTCATCAGTTGGTTATTACACACACTTCCAGAGACAAATGTTCGTTCATGAAATTATTCGACAAACTCAATTCCAGGCAGTATTCCAATAGCTGGGGGAATGGTAGACAAGTCAGACCAGATTCTTACTTTCACGGAGCTCTTGTAGTGAACCACCAGATATAGATGTAGGTATAGGTATAGGTATAGGTATAGGTATAGGTATAGGTATAGGTAGAAACTACATTTCAGAGCATGGTAAGAGATGGAGCAAGCAAATCAGATAGAGACTGTAGCTAGAGATTGGAAGGAGTAGGAAGGCCTTTCTGAAGGGAGGACGTTTGAGCTGAGACTTGAATGACAAGAGGACCTAGTGTTTTAAGGATCAGAGAGAAGAGTCTCTGGACCAAGAATGTCGCACCTGGGTGCTTAAGAATAATGAGGGCACAGAAGAACCCCAAATCCAAGTGTCATAAGGCAGAGGAAGCAGCGTATACAGAAGTGCCTGGGGCAGAAGGACTTGGTGCATGTGAAGAACAGCAAGCAGCTGTGGTTGATGTGTGCACAGCACCACTGCATTTCCCTGCACTCTGAAGCTCTTCACATCCATTCTTATGGGAGCCTCACAACAGCCCTGTGATGTAAGAGGAATAAGAGTGTGTGTGTATATATATATATATATATTCCCCCCCCCCTTTTTTAATATATCTCCATTGATTCCAGAGAGGAAGGGAGAGGAAAGGGAGATAGAAACATCAATGATGAGAGAGAACCATTGATTGGCTGCCTCCTACACGTCCCCTACTGGGGAATCAAGCCCACAACCCAGGCATGTGCCCTTGACCGGAATCAAACCCAGGACCCACTAGTCCGCAGGCTGATGCTCTATCCACTGAGCCAAACCAGCTAGGGCTATATCCCCATTTTTATATATTAAAAAAAAACTGAGGTCAAGGGTGACTCCCCAGGTGACGGGCCAGGTAAGAAATGGAGCTTCAGGCAGTGCACCTCAGATCACTGGGAACCCACTTAAAATGCAGTCTTATTGGTATGTCTGGAGCAGGGTTGAGATTCTGCATTTCTGACAAGCTCCCAGGTGATGTCACTCCTGCTGGCCCGTGGACCACACTTGGGGAGTAGCAAGGCCTTAGGGCATTATTCTGTATTCTGGCTATTTGATCAGGTGGACTGTGTCCCTGGAATTCCACCTCCTACCTACCCAGAGGTCCAGTGTCAGAGGATGAATTTCTCCCAGCCACGGATGGATCACGTAGGAAACAGCTGGGGGGCTGCCTTGCCGCCTCGGGAGCACCAGAAAGGCCAGCCAGAGTCCTGGCTGCTGTGAAACCCGCCCTTTGTCTTAGGCAAAGCCTCTGTGTCAGGCCATACATACTGATGACCGCAGCATATTGGCTCCCTGCCACTCTGATTTACACTCATGAAGTGCTCATCAATTCCCATAGGCAACTTCTTGAGTTATTTTAGGTTTTCAGTTGTGATAGCAAAAATCAGCTCCATAAAGCCCACATTTCTCGGTTAGGTTTCCCAGGATGGCATAGCTGCCTCTAGTTCTCTGGTTGCCTTGCTAACCAGATCTGGTTTCTGTCAGGACCTCAGAGCGGATGTCCCTCCCCAGGGTTCTTCAGGCTTAAATTTGGATCAGTACTCTGGAGAGTCCCCACGAAATTCTCCCAGGAAAAGGGTTTGTACAGATGGTCAACATCTGGCTTTCTTTTTAACCGCAGGAATGGCATGGCACTAACCAGCTACTCTTATCCAGAGAGGGGGGGAAAGTGACAAGATTTGATCTGGGAGACCTCACAGTGGCCTGCCCCCTTGGGTGAGCAGGGCCGAACCTAAAAAGGAACCGTGGAGATGCATTAGCAGCTCCTAAGCCTTGCTCCCGTCTCGCTCACGTGCCAGACAGTGTTCCTGGAACTGCTGACCTCCTCCCCGACCATAGCATTCCAGACATCGCAATTCAGCTCCAGCCCTGATGAGCAACTTGCCAAAAGACTTCTAGAACTTGTCACAAAAGATGCCTCAGAGGAGGCCCCTTTGTCAATCACCCTGGGCCCGGTCAGCTGTCATGGGCCCGCCTGGCCCAGCTGTTTCGAACTTACCCATAAATTCCAGGCAAACCAATACTAATCGGCAGGAAACTGCAAGTGAATACTAACTGCGGAATAACGCTTGGCAAATACTCCCACTTTCTCCTGAGACATCCCTGAAGGTCTGGCAAAGACTCTTGAGCCACTCAGGGAATTATCTATTTCACACCTTTCGCTGAGATGATCCATAGGCTTAAATTAACAAAAATGACTGGGCTGACCTGTATTTGTCTACATTTCATTCCATTCAGCAAATACTTATTGAGCGGCATGAAGGAACCTTGCTAATCACTTGAGGAGAAATAAAGATGTATAAGGCGCAGTCCCTATTGTCAAGAAGATTGCAATCTATTAGAGTTGAGCCCATAGACACATCCACAAATATCTGGCATGCAACGGAGAATGCGGTAAATTAAGGATTCGAGGCAGGAACAGAGTGTGGTTGGGAGCTGGGTGGATAAGGAGATTAATTCTAATTGGAGAAGTCTGGAAAGATTTTATGGAAGGGGTGGCCCTGAATCCGGTTTGCCCATAGGATAGACAGAATTTCAACCTGGAGATAAACATGCTTCGTGAAATGAACAATATCTGCTGTTCATTAAGCTGTTACCACGTAGCAGATGCTGTTCTAAGTGCTTTAAATGTGTTGGCTCATTTGATCATCTCATTAACCCCTACATTATCACCCCCATATCACAGGTGAGACAGGTGAAGCCCAGACAGGCCAGGTAACCTGCCCTGGACCAAATCCTAGTGGAGGGCGTTGACGGGAGAGGAGGAGTGGAATCAACCTAGGCAGCCTGGAACCCGTGGCCGGGCTGGAAACTACCGAAGTCTGTTGCCTCTAAGTTCAAGACGTTTGGTTTTCCTTTTTATTTCCCTCATTTTAAAATCACTAATCAACTCTGTTGAGCTTTGTTAGGAGCAGAGTAAGCACTGAGGACCTACTGGAAATGTTTGTTTACTCCCGCGCTGTGGGCTTCTCCGCCAACTAATCAGCAAGGCCCTCTAGGGGAGCTCAGCTTAAGAGAACACCTCCTCCCCGTGCAAACATAGCTCCCGCACACACCGCGCAGCGCCCACCGGTTAGACGTTCTTTGAGGGCAGCCCACCTTTCTGAGCTCCAGAAAACCAAGGATTGGCTCTCCCAGCCGGCCACTCCTCCACCCTGGAGAGTCTTTCCGGTCCTGGAGGCCAGCTAAGCCCGTCTCTCTTTCTCTGGGGCTGTAAGATGTGGTTGGGGTGGGGTGGGGGGAGGCACACCCAGGGAGGTGATTGCTCTTTATTCCATGGTTTTATGGTTTGGGGCTGTTCATGGCCCAGGAGGCAGCCGCGAGGAGGTTCCTCACCAGATGGACCTAGGACGCTCAGCCAGGTGTCCCCTGCTTCCCTCAGAGGATTGGGGGAGCCACTTGGTGCAGAGGAGAAAGCAGCTTTTCGGAAGGGCCTCTGCATGTGTGTTGGGGCTCAAATCCTCCCCGCCCCGCCCCCTGTGTGAGGCCGTGCCGGCCTGGAAGGAGCACCTTTTGGGTCACTGGCACGAGGGTCCGTGGGGACTCTACAGAGATGTGGCCGGCAGGCTGAACAGAAATGGTGCCACTGACAAACCTCCGTCCTTCAGGAAGAAGAGGTGGCTCAGTTCTGACCTGGGCCTCTTCCTCCTCTCGGATGCCAAGTGATGCTGAATCTCTCCGCTGCTTCCCTGAAGAAAAGGAAGAAAGCAGTGTCTGCAAGCTCCCCATCCCCACCCCTCTGGCCCCCCACAAGCCAGCATCTCTGTACCCAGGAGCTGGGAGGCCTGAAGGCTTTTGAACCTTCCAGCCAGGAGCTGCCCTCCCCCACCCCACAGTCTCTGAGAGGAGAGCGAGGGCCAGCCCAGAGTCAGCCAGCCAGCCAGGCCCCAGGTCCCTGTCTGCCCTGGGATTGGTCCAGGAGCATTTTGTGTTAAGTGCCGACATCCAAATTTGTAGACGTTGCTGGTGAGCAAATAGGATTCCTTCACACAGCCCTTAAGTGCTGCCATTTAGCCAGATGTAACAGGAGGCTGTGCCCCCCTCCCCCCGGCCCCCACTGCCACCCTCCCTAGGCCGACCCCCTCCAGAATCACCCCAAATGGATCCCAGGCCAGCGCAAGAGACAGCCCGGACTCAGGCACACTCCAGCCCTTCTCTGCCGCTGCCAGCGCATCCTCTTGGCTTCTTCCTCCCCACCACTCTCCGCATTCTCCCTCTCTCCTCTCCTGCCTCCCGCTCCTTCCTCCCAGCGTCTCCTGCCCGCCCGCCCCTCTTCAGTCTCTCCCTCCTCCTGTCTGCGCGTGGCAGCTGCTTCCAATGCAGCGAGATGCACCAATTCATTCAGCCTCGCAGACTCTTTAAGGTCGTTACTAAATATATCAAGCAGAAGAAAGGGGTCTTTTTTCCTATCTCGGAGCAGAGAGCATAATGCTGGCCTCGGGATCCGAGCTGGTCCTCCCTGATCCCTAACAGGAGGAGTCCAGAGCCGCCCCGCCCCTCCACCCACAGGCAAGGGGGAGACCCCCACCCCCGGAAGAGGGCCAGAGGCGAAGCAGGGCGGGTGCAGGGGATGCCGGGGAGATGCCGAGAATTAGAGATGAAGTCTATTTTCTATCTCCCAGTGTTGAACAGCTCTGGAGATCATTTCCACCAGAGCTATTTCTCCCTCTAGATCATTTCTCTTTATTTTTGAGGAGATGGGAAGTGTTAGAAGAGGCTGACCTGCCCGTCAGGGAGAAGGGCTTGTACTGGGATGCCCGACGCACTGTTGTCTCCGATATTTGTCTGCGTTGTAAGCAGATGACCTTGCTGCCTGAGCAGTAACCGGGGGTGAACCGCCAGACTTCAGTGTGGAGATGAGAGGAAACGTACCGCCAAGTTAGCATGCGTGCTGCACAGCGGGCTGATCCCTGGCCGCTCCCTCCTCCTGGGTCATGGTTTCACGGCGGTTCCTCCCTAGATCCGATCCTCCCTACTACACACAGACACCCCCTTCCTGGGAGTCTGCGACTTCTTCCCCTCCTCCTCGAGTGTGTAGGCAGAGCAGGCTGAGATGTGAGTTAAGAGAAACGCCTCCTCCCCAAGCAAAAATATCTCCCGCACACACCATGCAGAGCCCACCGTTTAGAAGTTCTTTGAGGGCAGATAAAAATGTAAGTGGCATTTTATCTTCAAATCAGAGGTGGATGAGGTCATGGGAGAATGTGTAGGGCAGTCATTTTTAACCTTTTATTTTTTTCTCAGTCACGGGTCTTTTACGAGACAAAGAACGCTGTGGCTGTCTCCCCAGTTCTGTCACAACCACAAAATTCTGCATAGTTTCGTTTTTTTGGAGGGGTCCATAAACCCCTATCGCGCCTGTCCTTAGACTCGCTGCACCTCCAAGCAAGAAGCATGGGGCCAGCCGTGGGAGGCCGGGGACGCCGGCACTGCTGTGACGGTCTACAAAGGAGATGCAGGGACAGTGGTCAGGAAGGAGAAGTTACGTGGAGAAGAAAGAACCTTCTAAACAGTGAGGTGTCACTGAAGCCACAGGGGCTACAGATGGTGCCCAGGCAATGCCTCGGAATGCTCAGAGGACTGAGCCGTGTTCATCAGAACGAAGAATTCGGTGGGGAGTCGATATTCACATGGTCAAGGTGTGGCCCACCAGCAAGATGGTGGGGAAGGGACGTGTAGACTCCGCCTTCACACTCCTGGGCCAGAGGGGGAAGAAACAGCAGCGAGCATTTTGAAAACACGGAGGAGGGAACTGTTCCTTTCTGGGTGGGGAGTAAACGGGAAGATGAAAAGAGGGATTTTTTTTTTTTTTTTTACATGGGTCATTGAAATATGAGCAGGAATTCATCAGGCCGAAAGGGGGCCTGGGGAGGGCATTTCAGGCAGGAGGAAGAGCATTTTCACGGCGATGGCAGCATGGAAGACCTGGCCGTGTTGGAGATCCAGGGATAATGTGTTGGTGCTAGAGCGTGGGAGGGCGAAATCACCGAGAAGCAGGCAGAAGCCAGAGGGCACTGGGGCTGAGGAGTTTGTGCTCCATCCTGTCTGGCAGTGAGCAGTCATTGAAGAGATATTTTTAACAAACGTCCCTCCCTTCTGATTCCAAAAGCTATGCAAGCTCATTATAAACTTCCTTTAAAAAAGGAAAACTATGGAGACACACACACACAAGATCCCTGGTAGCGTTTGGCACAGTACTTTCAGTCCTCTTCCCGTGCACTGCGTTGCGTTAAAATCCGAGACACCATCATTGGGGAGCATGCTGTTACTTGATGTGCCACTAAGAATGTGCAATTACATTTGATACAATGCTGCTTTTCAGAGAGAGTGAGACTCGTTCCATTTCAGAGAGTAAAAATGTGGGGGGAAATGAATCTGTGCCTTGGAATCGATGAAATGAGGCTGTCTTTTTTTCCCAGTTAAGTTCTCATTGTATTTCAAATTTTGTATCCTACTTCTTCAGAATTCCTCAGGTTGTAAAAGTATTTGTAAAGATGATTTTTTTTTACCAACTGCATAATATTCCATTGTGTGAATGTTTCACAGTTCCTGCAGTCCTTACCCTACCAATAGGTATTATGTTGATTTCTTTTACTCCCTCAGTGAAAACTGGTGTGCGTTAAGTTTTTACTATTTTTTATATTTTTATCAGAGATAAGTGTACACTGTGCGCTAAACACTGTAATGGTTTAAGACTGATCTTTGACAAAAATGTGACCCTTTCTCTCTCCAAGAGATATAAATAAACTATTGGTGAACTTAGCAGTAGCTCTGTTCAGTCCTGCAGCTTTTTTTCTAATTGTGGTAAATGCACATCACATAAAACTTAGCATCTAAACCATTAACCCTTTCTAAGTGTACAGTTCAGTGGCATTTGAACACTCACAGTGTTGTGCTACCATCACCTCTGACCACCCACAGAGCTCTTTTCATCCTGCAAAACTAAAACTCTGCCTACTAAACAGTAACTACCAACTTCCCTTCCTCCAGCCCCTGGTAATCACTGTCCTACTAATCACTGTTCTGTCTCTCTGAATTTGGCTACTCTAGGTACCTCATATAAGAGAAGTCATACAGCCCTAGCTGGTTTGGCTCAATGGATAAGCGTCAGTCTGCGGACTGAAAGGTCCCAGGTTTGATTCCGGCCAAGGGTACATGCCTGGGTTGTGGGCTTGATCCCCAGTAGAGGGCATGCAAGAGGCAGCCAATCAATGACTCTCTCTCATTGATGTTTCTATGAGAAACATCTCTCTCCCTTCCTCTCTAAAATCAATAAATATATTTAAAAAAGAAAGAAATCGCTTTCTTAAAAAAAAAAAAAAAAAAGAGGAGTCATACAATATTTGTTTTGTGTCTGGCTTATTTCATCAGCGTAAGTCCTCAAGGCTCATCCATATTGTAGCATGTGTCAGAACTTCCTTACTTTTTAAGGCTGAATAATATTCTGTTGTATGAATATAGAACACATTTTGTTTATCCATTCATCCATTGGTGTGCATAATAAGCTTTTATCTGAGTTTTGGACTCTGTCTAGATTAGATTTCTCTAGTCCATCGATCAAAAGATATGAAAAAATTTAAGCTCTTGATACATATGTGAAGTGCTTTCCAAAAACTTTATACAAATGTAGACTCCCTCTATCAGTGTATAGGCGTGCATGTCAGCATTGGATATTGTTATTTGGTTTATTTTTGATACTAGAAAAACAACATCGTTGTTTTAGTATGCAGTTTTTTGGAGTATTCTTAATGAAGATGAACTTCTTCTTACACTTTCGTTAGCCAGATGTGATTCCTCTTCATAAGTTGTCTTTTTGTGTCCTTGATCATTTTCCTATTAAAGATGTAGTGTTTTACTTATTACTTTATATGTGCTCCTCACAGATGAATGGTTCCTTTGAACAACCACCAGTATTGTTGGAAAACCTCCTATCTTGCATCAGCCACTGTGTAGGCATTAGAGATACTGCTGTGAACCATCAAACAAAACCCCCTGCCCTCGTGGCCTTGACATCCCAGTGAGGGAATGAGACATTAAACAAGATCATAAGCCAGTGATGTCATATGTTAGATGGTGTAAGTGCTAAGGGATAAAGATAAATTGGGAAGAGAGGTAAAGTGCTGGGGCTGGGTGTCGGGGAAACCTCACTGAGGAGTCTGAGGCCAGCTGTCGGGGAGGTGAGGGAGGGAGCCGTGGTCATCAGGCAAAGGGTTCAGTTCGCACAAAGGCCCTGAGGCGGGAACACGGGGGCTGTGGGATTGGCGCAGAGTGAGGAAGGGGAGTGGAGTGAGGAATCAGGTCCGAGTGGGGCCAGAGCGGCAGACTGTGCCAGCCCTGAGGGCTGCTTGCTTCTTTCTCCTAATGAGAAGGAGCCCGATAGATGAATTTTGAGCAGAGGGGTGATGTGACCCACACTTGAGAGGCTAGCTCTAATTCTATGTTGAAAATAGACTGAAGGAAGGAAAGGAGGGAGACCATAAGAACTGTTGGGAAGTTCCTCCATTACTCCATATGAAAGATGATGGGGGTTAGACCAGAGCAGAAGTTAGTTCAAACTTGACTATGTTCAAGGTCCCTCCTTGAATATGAGAAAGGACCAGAATCTGTATAGATTTGAAGGTAGAGGTAGTGGGATTTGCTAATGAGTTGGATGTAGCATGTGAGAGGAGTCAAGCAAGACTTCAAGCTTTGGGCCTGAGCCCCTGGAGGTCAGGAGTTGAAAAAAGAAAGACAGTAGGAGTGAATCTAGAGGGGCGATTGGAAGCTCAGTTTTTGACAAGTAGCATTTGAAATGTCTATTAAACATTCAAGAGCGATGTCGAGTAGGCAGTTGGATATATGAGTCTGAAGTTCAGGGGAAGAGGTCCTGGGTGGAGATGATATAAATTTGGGAGTTGTCAGTGTAGAGATGGTATTTAAAGCCCTGATACTGTGTGAGGTCACCAAGGAGTGGGAAATGGACGGAAGAGAAAGGAGAAGCCCAGTGACTGTGCCTGCTGCTTCCAGAGTCAGGCGGGATTTGCACCTTTCAGCGTGGTTTTGGCATCTCAAGGGTTACAAGTCCGGGAGCGGGCAGGGGTGGGGACAAAGATGTGATCACGTCTGTGTTTCAGATCAGTGGCTATGCAGAGTGGGCCTGCAGTTTATCCCATCTCTCTTGAGCGTGGAGAGAATCTGAGAGCTTCCCATCAGAGGTCCCCAGCAGGCAACGGTTAATGTCTCAGATTTCCATGGTTACTTTTGACCAAAGATCAGCTAACTCTTTAATCTCGAGAGCCATCATCAACAGGGCGATTCACATCGACAGCCCTTTGATATCGACACAGGAAAATGTAGGAGAAAAAAGAGAAAGGAGGAAATAGAAAGGAAGGGCAAGGGGCCCAGAGGGAGGCTTGGGCTGGCATGGCAGCAGTGTCGCTATGCGCAAGCTCCTTCCCTAAGCAGTGATTCTTAAAGGCCTGAGGAAAGGGAAGAGCACCTAGGGAGCTTTATCCATCTATCTTTCCTTACCCCCCCCCAAGTCCCTGGCCCCAGAAGAGTCTAGAACCCTCTCCCTGCCCCAATCTGAACCTCTCCCCATCCCCCGTGGAGAACCCTCCTGTTCAGTGGTGAATATACTCTCCCATTGGAGCAGGGATGGAATAGCAATGCTTGGCCAAAAGGATACCTTGCAGATACATGATTTCTTCCCTGTGTGGTTCAGGGACTCATCCGTATTAACAAGAGTGACCATATAATTTGTCACTCAAACCAGGTCGCTTTTGACATGGGAGGAAGAGGGGGGCTGTCCTGGACAAACCCTGGAACTAAGAGCACCAGTGTAGCTCCAAATGTGGTTGAGAAATCCCAGTGTCAGCATCACCTAAGAGAGCTTATTTTAAAAATAAATCTCTGAGCCTGTTTCCAGATGTACTGGTTCAGAATCTTTGGGGGTCGGACGATTGAGCTCCCAATCGCCCCCCTCTATCCCTTCATCTCTCTTCTTTCCTCCAGAGGTAATTTATGGTCTTTTAGGACAAGGCTGTGGCTGGAAGGAAGACCTGCTAATTGAGGAGGGGCTCCTCTTTCACACAATGGGGTAGCCATTCCATTTTTGTCACCCTCAAATGGGGCAGCAGCACCTTGCTGGGAAATTCAGCCCTCTCTGTGTGTTCAGGACTGTCAATCCCTCGTTTCTTTCTCTTGGACTCTGGGCTACGCATTTTCCCTGGGCTGCGGTCGTAAAACAATAAGGAATCGTCCCTCCGACTATGGACACCCAAGACTCTTAAAGAAACAGAAGGATTAACTCCTTAGATGTCAGTCCCCTGGCACGTGTAGCCAGCATCACTCCCCTTTCACAATCCATTCTGGCTGACATCTGTGAATTTAAAATCTCTTTGAGTTTCATTTATATTTTAAGACTGTTTTCTCTTCTTTGGATTACAAATGCCATAAATTTCCTACCTGTTGAATAGTGCCTCCTTTATTTGTCATGCATGCCAGCTCTTTCTCCTTGCCCAAATCTTAGACTTCTGGAAGCTAGAAAACAATAAATTTGTCTGGGAAGCCATACATACCCTCTCCTTCTGTTTCAACAGCCATAGCACTGGGAGGGACCTTGAACATAGTCAAGTTTGAACTAACTTTTCCAGTTCCAACCACCAGATCTCCCCTTTCCTTGTAGCTGCCCAGTCTGCTTGAATGCAGTCAGTGACGGAATACCCACCACCCCCAGAAGCAACCCGTTCCACTTTTGCAAAATGTTATTTTTAATGTAGTTTTCCCCCAGCTTTACTGAGATATAATTGGCATATAACATTGTGTGATTTTAAGGTACACAACATGATGATTTGACATATGTGTATATTGTGAAATGATTACCATAATAAAGTTAGTTTCATCACCTTACAGAATTGTTGTTGTTGCTTAACAATCTGCCTCCCCTAGGATAAAATGATTCATGTGGTAATGGATTTGAGTTGTAGACATCAGTGTAAACTCATGTTTAGCTTAATATAGATACATGTGATTAACATATCTAATAAAAGGCTAATATGCAAATTGACCCTCATGCCCTCACACAAGATGGCCGCCCCCATGTGGTCAAAGATGGCTGCCACAAGATGGCCAGCAGGGGAGGACAATTGGGGGAAACCAGGCCTGCAGGGGAGGGCAGTTGGGGGTGACCGGCTGGTAGGGGAGGGCAGTTGGGGGTGACCGGCCGGTAGGGGAGGGCAGTTAGGGGTGACCAGGCCAGCAGGGTAGGGCAGTTGGGGGGATCAGGCCTATAGGAGAGGGCAGTTGCAGGCAACCAGGTGGCAGGGGAGGGTAATTAGGGGTGACCAAGCCGGCAGGGAAGGGCAGTTGGGGGTGACTGGGCCTGCAGGGGATTGGAGAGGGTGCAGGCTGGGCTGAGGGACACCCACCCCCCAGTGCACAAATTTCGTGCCACAGGCCTCTAATACACACGCGCAAGCACGCGCACACGCACACACACACATCTATACTAATAAAAGGGTAATATGCAAATTGTCAGGACACCCTCACAATAACGACTGAACAGCAGGCTGCGTGGGGTGACCAGGCTGGCAGGGGGGTTAGTGAGGGATGACCAAACAACTGAACTGCAGGCTGCATGGGACAACCAGGCCGGCAGGGGGGTTAGTGAGGGATGACACATGACTGAACAGCAGGCTGAGTGGGGTGACCAGGCGAGCAGGGGGTGCCGTGAGGGGCAGCCAGGCTGGCCGCGGGGGGGCAGTTGAGGGCAACCAGGCTGGCGGGGGGCAGTAAGGGGCAATCAGGCCAGCGGGGGAGGCAGTTGGGGGCAATCGGGCCAACAGTGGGGGCAATCAGGCCGGCAGGCAGAGGCAGTTAGGGGTGATCAGGCTGGCAAGGGGAGCAGTTAGGGGCGATCAGGCAGGCAGGCAGGTGAGCAATTAGGAGCCAGCAGTCCCGGATTGTGAGAGGGATGTCCAACTGCCGGTTTAGGCCTGATCCCTGGGATTGGGCAGTCGGACATCCCCCAGGGGTCCCAGATTGGAGAGGGCGCAGGCTGGGCTGAGGAACCCCCCCCCATACACAAATTTCGTGCACCGGGCCTCTAGTATGTATATATATGTACATATATATACACATATATACATATACATACATATACATACATATATATATATATATATATATATATATATATATATGAGTTAGAATACTTTCTTGCTCTGCCATCTGAAAGGGCCTAGAAGCAGTGGTCACCCCAATAGCAACAAGTACACCTAGCCCCCAGATCTTGGTTTCTAAAACCATTCTCCAATACAGGGAACCAGGGCTTCCAGGAGAAATGGCTGATTCTGGGACTGGGGCGGGGAAAGTATAAGATGAACCCAGAGCATCTAGTAGTGGTAGAACTTGAGGAAGTGGTCAAAAAACCCATAATGATGGAGTATGTCAAAGAGGTCAGGAACCAACTGGAAGAACTTCCAATGGCCAAAGCTGGAGCAATTTGAACAACAACATAAAGTAGCATTAGATTCTAAGCCAAAGTATAAAATAAATCTCAGTGAATCTATATGATAGAAATAAAGATTGAGCAAATACATAAATGAGGGAGAGTCGACAAATCTCCCAGCTAGAAGAATTCCGAATAGTAGATGTAAATACTTCATCCTGAAGTAGGTGAGGTATAACTTCCTGCTCCTTAAGTGCGGGCACTGCATGGTGACCTCCTTCCAAAGGATGCAGCGTGGAAAGTGGGGGAGGGAGATTGGCAGACACTGCCTCAGCCAGGTTATCAAGGTCAACACCCACAGGGGCAAGTCACGTCGAGAGTACATACCTTTGATAAGATGGGATGAAAGTGGCTCTTTATCTCTGTGCTCTTCCTTCGAAAAACCAATAACCCCAGTCTAACCACAAGAAAAACATCAGGAAAATCCCAATTGAGGGACGTTCAACAAAATAACTGACCAGTATAACTGTCCACGTCATCAAAACCAAGGAAAGTAAAAAACAGCCAAGAGGAGCTTCATGTCTTTGTAGAGACATGACAACTAAATGTAATGTGGTAACCTGAATTGGGTCTAAAATAGAAAAGGGGTCCAAGGTGGAAAATAAGGAAATCTGAATAAAGTATAGACTTTAGTTGAAAATGTATTGCTCCTGGTTCATTACTTAGAACAAATGTAACATACTAATATAGGATGTTAGTGGTAGAGGAAACTGGGTGTAGGGTATATGGGAACTCTCTGTACTGTATTTGTAATTTTTCTGTATATCTAAAACTATCTCAAACTAAAAAGTTGACTTAAAAAAGAAAATCAGCCTTTCCTGCCCACCTACTCACCTTGGCTCTGCCCTTGGCCTGAATCCATTCTCCAGCACAGCCATCTTATTCACCCTTCACACACACACACACACACACACACACACACACACACACACACACACACCCTCTGTCTCCTCATTTCCAAGTCAGATATCTTCATCTCCTTCATCGGATCTTCTGAGTCCTGATTGCAGTGTCTCTCACTGACCAGATCACCCTCCTCCAAAAAAATCTCAGCTAGACAATTCCCTCCCAAGTTCATGGACTTGCCCAGAACTGAACATAGCATGATGTGGATGCACAACCCAGGGGAGAACAGGGCTCTGTCACCTCCTTCAATTCATACACTATATCTCTGTTAGTATAGCCCACAGTGATTTCAATGACTGGTACTTTGGGGAGCAGGCACCTTACATTAATATATCCAACTCCACTACCCCTTTTTAAAATACAGCTTTACTACAATCGACATAAGAAATAATTTCCTTTAAAGTTGAAGCCTACCCAAAAAAAAAAAAAAAAATGAGGGTAGGGGTGTTGCCTCTGGGGGCAGTAGTGAATGCTCCATCGATGGAGTCTTTGTCGAGCACACTTGGCAGCTACAAAGAAAGGGGAGAGTTGGTGGGTGGAACTGAAGAAGGAAGTTCAAGCAATAAGTTTCCCGTTCTGTGCCCTCTGCCTTGCGAGGGTACCACAGGAAGATGGCATCTGTAAGCCAGGAAAAGGCTCTCATCAGACACCAGGTGTGCGGGCCCCTTGATCTGGGACTCCAGCTTCCGGAACTGCAGTACTTACATGGATTATTCTCTAGGGCTTACTATTATAGAGAAATGTCTGCATGAATAAATAAAAGAAAAACTTCTAATATAGAGATATATTGGGAAAAGAGATGTCACACGAGTATCCTGCGACAGGATCAAAACCCAGAGGCTGGGGAAGCACCAAAGGCCCACCCTCCTCCAACCCTTGGGCTCTGTTGCTGGGTCTGGTTTTCCTGGAAAGACTCCTTTCCTTTGCGTGAATTCTGTCTCAGGGGCTCTGGCACCTGTCCTGCAACCCACCCTACTATCCATCAGACTCTCCCGTGTATGATTAAGCCTAAATGTGGGAAAGGCCTTGCCTCCTCCTCACGCCAGGAGGCTCCTAAGCAGAGGAAAGTACTCCTTCGGGTTCCCTGACTTTTAATGCAACCTATGACACATTTGATCCAATCCTATTCTCACCCAGTCCAGACCCCAGTGCATCTTCAACCAGCAAAGCAAATAAAAATGAAAATAAACAATCATTACTATAACCAAAAAAATAGTAATAATATTTATAGTCCCTTGGACAAGTTCCTTAATTGCTCTTGCCTCAGTTTCCTCGACTTAAAAATGAGGATAACAACAGAACCTACTGAACAGGGTGTTGAGAAGTAAATGAATTCGTGTGTTCAAAGTTTCTTAGAACAGTTTCTGGCCACAGTCCTCTGTAAGTGTTTGCAGTTATTTTAAGTTACTATTTAATATTTGTTTTGAGGATGGAGACAGTCCAAATGTAAGAGCAGCCATCAGCCCCTGTAAATTACTCCTGACTCACAGATCCCTTTTGGATCCTGGCTTCCTCCCCAGCTTATGTCATCTGCCCATTTGATCAGCAGGCCCATCAGTGTCCCCTTTCAATCCATCTGTGTGCATGTTGAATAGAAGGCGATGGAGGCACAGCGCCCTGCGGTGAGCGTGATGGGGTGATAAGGCTGGGTCTCCTACCAGCCGGCTGGTGCTGTGCCAAGCAGAATGAAATACCCTCCATGTCTGCCTGCCAGACTGGTCTCACCACAAATCACGACAAGCACCTTATACATGCTAATGACCAACTTCCTTTGGTTTTAAAGACCAATCATTTCAGGAACATCAGGGTAAATGATGGGCTCGGTAGCTATCGAGAAAGAAGTTAGAGGTGCTGGCATCTGAACTTAATTAGACTCCTGTGCTCTTTAGACGGCCTGATAAGGTCAGGCAAATACATTCAGCGTTAATAACGTTATCGGCAAGCCTTGCCAAAGTCGGTATGTCAGGTTTTTGTGGCTCGAAACTTCTGTCTTCTCTTCACACTCAGGCTTGTTTCTTGTGTGCCAACAGCTGGTGCCACATCTGGTAAGCATGTCTCTGCCGTGGCTTCCTTTCTCTGCTATGAGTGTTTTATGGGACACCCTACCCCACCTCAATCCTTTCCATAGAAAAGGGCTCACTCATTCATTCTCTGATGGCCTGTCATGCAGCAGCCTGTGGGTTTGCTGCAG
This sequence comes from Eptesicus fuscus, assembly GCF_027574615.1. NCBI lineage: Eukaryota > Metazoa > Chordata > Mammalia > Chiroptera > Vespertilionidae > Eptesicus > Eptesicus fuscus. The sequence goes on along the minus strand of NC_072489.1, from coordinate 40,855,284 downwards.
GGACCAGTGTGGGCAAGATGAGCTCACACTCCAGGGCAGTGGGTCTCAGACATCACTGTGCAGAATAACTATGGGGGAGCAGGACGCTTAAGATACACTTATTTCCAGACTGTCCCCCAAGTCCCTTGTGTTAGAGTTGGGGTTGGGGGTGCATGGCCTGGGGCTCCGCATTTCTAGCATGCCTCCAGGTTATAATGATGCAGGTGACCTGAGGACTGTATTTCAGGAAATACTCATTGCAGGGTTTTTAGGCTCCCAGCAGCCACTCACCATAATGCACTGGCCCATTAGTATAATTAGCAAGTAGTTCATTCTGTTTTCAAAGAGTATTGGGTGAGACTTCGAAACACTTAGAGCACAAGCCAAAGCCTGAGAGAGGTGGGAAGAGCCTAGAAGGGTCACTGAGGTCTGATTTTGAAAGGAAATACATTGAAAGCATGAGCCTTGGAGATAAACAAACCTGCACTGAACTCCAGCCCACCAGTTGGTGCCTGGAGGTCCTTAGGCAAGTTCCATAACCTCTCTGATGGTTCCTCATCTATGAAAGGCACCTGCCCAGCTCTGTCAGGGTGGACAGGTTAAAACAAGAAAGAAAAAGGATAGCATAATACAGGGTACTTACTAAATTGTGAGTAGGTTGCTCCACAAATGACAACTACTAAGAAAAATAGTACTAACAAGAAATAACAATCTGATAAATATTAAACAACCTTACTGAGGAGTTTCTAGGTTATTTTGTATAGGCCATCAGTAGCCATCCAAGTTTTAAAAGCAGAGGTGATATTTCATTTACTCAGTCAGTAAGGATTTATTGTGCACCTACTGTGTTGGGCTGTGCCAGGCACCTACGCTGATTAGGTTTGCGTTTTAGAAGGTGGCTCTGGTGGCAGAGTGGGAAATGCATTGGAAGCGGGAGACTTCCAAACTGTTGCAATAGTCCACGTCAGTGGTTCTCAAACTTGAATGTGCATCAGAATCACCTGGAGGCCTTTTTAAAAACACAGATGGCCGGGCCTCATCCTCAGAGTTTTGATGGGAGAAGTCTTGGGTGGGGTTTGAGGAATTTGCATTTTCAACCAGTCCCCAGATGATGGTGATGCCACTGGTCAGGGGACCACAATAGGAGAACCATGGGTCCAGGCAAATAAGAGAACACGGAAACATAAAGAAGATGCGAACTAGGGTCGTTGGGGGATTGGTTCGAGGCAGGTTTTAGGGGTGGAGAGGGCAGGAAGTGGTGATGACAGGGCCCCGGGGACACCAGGACTGGGCCACCTCTAAGTCTGGCCTCAGGGTCTGCTTGTCCCTGGATTTTCTGCACACCCTTGGGGTCCTCCCTGTCTACCAGCTTCAGGGCGAGGAGGAGCAGCTGCCGCGTGGGCCTGGCTGTACCTTTGGAACCCTCAGACCTGTCATCCAAGTGGGGTTTCCCACTGTGGTCTCCCTTTATCTCTGTGTATGTTCAGAGGAGAGCCTTTATTTATTTTTTTCTTTTCTGTTCCTCCTGGGATGTTAATGCTGGCGAGATGCGCTGGTAACGTTCCGCAAGAGTGCCTGAGGTGTGTATTGAATTTCGGTCCCAGACCATTTAATGCGTGGTGGCAGCGGGAGTGGATGTTGCTTGGATTCATGTGGAACTCTCCACCTTTTCCATTTTCTGTAGAAAGACCGCAGAGCCCTGCTCAGCAGCCTCCCCTGACTTCCCCGCCTGTAAGAACCTGGGGGCACCAGGAGCCCCTGGTCCCCACAGCATCATCAAAGCTCCTTGTGAAACCCCGTGGAAAATTGGAACATTCGTGCAGGTCTTCAGAGCATCCGTTCCATTTAAAACTCTCCACAACCCGAGCTGTTACTGAATTAAACATCGAAACAAACAGCAATCAATAGCGTAATATTATGTTCTGAAATGTGTTCTTTAATAATGACTGTGAGGCTCTCTGAGGGTGGAATGAGTCTGTGTGCGCACTGGACGGTGATCGGCTTTCATTCCTTTACAGCTGCTAATTTTGAAAAATGGTTCTGAGTGTTTCTTACCGATACAGAGTGTCCTGTTTTCCGTGGATCAGAGACTTCCCCTGGGAGGCTGGCTGTGACCCACCCCTCCTGGTCTTGTTCGGGAAGGCTGCTTCTGATCTTCTCCGTCTCTCTCCTTTCTCTTGTCTGGGGTGTCGACCAGGAAATTGGGCAGAGAGCCCCAGCCCTTGTGACCTGAGGCCCAACTGCAGACAGGCCCTGGGTGAAGGAGAGCCGCAGGCGTGGAGCCTGCCTGGCCAGGATAGGGATGCTTAGTTCCAGGGCTTTCCGAAGAAAGTTAAAGGCCTGGAAACGGTCTTCTTGGATCTTGTATGCTAAAAAGATTACCACAACCAAGGGTAGACACAAAGAAGACAGGAGCACTAGGTACCTATGGAAATGAACCAGTTCCTATTAAAATTAGATGCAAGCCTGGGGTCGGTGCTTATTGTAGGGGAAGGCATAAGATCAATACCTGTGAGCAGAGAGGTGTTTGTGCTTAAACGGGGTCAGAATTCTATTCCTCAGGTCATCACCCCCCTAAGGGGAGGGAGTGCTAGGAAAAAGTGCATTTCGGCTTTTGGGTTTAGGATTGTAAAGCCCTAGAGAAGTTGATCATTTTCCCAAGATCTCGTGTCTACTTGGTTTATTTACTTCCTCATTACATGACTAGTCTCTCCCCTCCTGTCCCTCTGACCCAAGATCCAGACTGATAACTTATGTTTTCTAATATTGCTGAAATCATTTTCATTGTGTTGTTGTTGTTGTTATTAATCCTCACCCCAAGATGTTTTTCCCTTGACTTTTAGAGAGAGTGGAAGGGAGGGGCAGAGACAGAGAAACATCGATGTGAGAGAGACATCAATTGGTTGCCTCCGCATGCATCCCGACTAGGGCTGGGGATTGAGCCAGCAACCAAGGTACATGCCCTGGCTGGAATCGAACCCAGGACACTTCGGTCTACTAACCAAACTGAGTAGGGCCATTTTCATTGTTGTTGGGTTTTGTTTTTTTTGGGGGGAAAAAAATTTACTGAAGAATCTTAAACATATGCAAAAGTAGGCAGAATAGTATGATGACCCCCCCTGCAGTTTTGGTGGGTTTTAATTACTGTGCTTCCTAATTACTGATGTCCTGGAATGCAGTGTTGCATGTTGTTATATTTCTTCTTTGACATACAAAGGGTAGGTTGTTGGGGGTGTAGAATATAATGTTCAAGTGATAGGAAGGAGGTAGAACTTAGAACTTCTGTTGACTTCCATCTTCTCCATGAAGGGGGCCTTCAAACCTGAACAGGGGGAACTGCAGCCAAAGGCAGGTGAGGTGCACATCTGATCATCTGCATTAAGTCTCAAGACAAGGTGCATCCCAGAGGCTGGGGAACCCACGGTCGAAGACGAGAAGAGGCAGCTTGTTTCAAACAGAGAAAATTTTAAAAGAGTGTATCTGTCAATTAAAGAACATTAAGTTCAAACAACTGGCTTATAAATTTTTTTTTAAATATTTTATTGATTTTTTACAGAGAGGAAGGGAGAGGGATAGAGAGTTAGAAACATCGATGAGAGAGAAACATCAATCAGCTGCCTCCTGCACACTCCCTAGTGGGTATGTGCCCGCAACCAAGGTACATGCCCTTGACCGGAATCGAATCTGGGACCCTTGAGTCCGCAGGCCGACGTTCTATCCACTGAGCCAAATCGGTTCGGGCGGCTTATAAATTTTTAAGACACAGTGTGTGATCACCAGGAGCCAGCACTGGCTGCAGACACAACGAACCTTGTTTCCTGGTGGACTGGCAGAATGCTGGAGACATAGTTTATTTTTATTTTAATGAAGCAGTTAATGGCCTCCTCACATATTATTGTAGCTAACATGAGGCAGCTGATCATTCTCTGAGCAGAATCATCCTAAAGGTTGATGCAAGAGCTTTAAGTAAAAGGCTTTAGGTAAAGTGCCCAGGGCTCTGTCCTTGGTCCTGACTTGATGAACTTTTTTTTTTTTTTACCAATGACTCGGTTGAAGATACAAAACAAAACAAAACATGTTAATCAGAATTGTAAATGGCAGACTAAGACCAGAGATGAAAGAAGAATGACTCAACAGTTGAAGAGAAAAAGGTTTATTATGTAAGCAGTTACTTTATCTTAGATACACACTTGCGTGTACAGATAGGTGTGTGCACGTGTTCTTCATTTTCTAAGTGGTACCTGGTTGGACTTGGAGGGTACTAGTGTTGGTATGCTGAGCTCTCCTTCCTGTAGAGAAAGGTGCAAAACTGCACTGCTGCTGGTAATGATAATTGCAATTTATTGAACATCTACCACGTGTCAAACAGTGAAGCAGGCTGTGCAGAAAAGAGTTAACAGAGCAGGCCCTTATCCTTAGTAAACCTCACTTTCAAGGTTGGTCTTTGGCCCGTGGATGGGAACTTGGAATTGGGGAGAGTTCCCACTATCCCCAGGATTGATACGAGTAGCTCACTGTGCCTAAACTATCTACACAAACTGTGGTTTATGCCAAATACTTGCTTTCCTTCTGGGAGTCTGGAGTATTGGTATGTGCTAGGCAGAGTGTGCCGACGTGACCAGCCTCCAATAAAAATCCTGGGCGCCGAGTCTCTAATGAGCTTCCTGAGCAGACAGCACTTTACACATGTTGTCACAGCCTGTTGCTGGGGGAATTGAGCACATTCTGCGTGATTCTACTGGGAGGGGACTGTTGGAAGCTTGTTCCTCCAGACTTCGACCTGTGCACCTTTTCCCTTTGTTTATTTCACTTTATATCGTTTCACTGTCATAAATCTTAGCCATGCGTTCTGTATGCTGAGTTCTGAGACTCCTCCTAGGGAATCATTGAACTGGGGGTGGTCTTGGGGACCCCTGATCCACAGGCTTGGTGCTTATTACATCATGTCATTCATATAGCAATCCTACACTTACTGCTGGTAACTTGCAGATCCAGGGCTTGAACCTAGAAGAGGCCCAGGCTCCCTTGATCTGCAGACTCGCAGAGTAACCTGATGCTCTTTACACTCGCTGCTAATACAGGCCGTGAGATTTGAATGGACAGTCCTGCTGTTGCCGGATTTCCAGTCTTCCAGTCTCATCGCGGTGCCTTCTGGGGTGAGAATAAACCACTGAACAGTCCACCTTGAAGCAGCAGGAGTGGGGAGTGGTCCCTTTTTTTTTCAAGCCGTGGAATTGATTCTTGTTAGTTTCATCCCTGTGGATTCTCTCTGCCTCTCTTCTCATTATATGGTCCCTGGGAGACCAGTTGATTGTATTTTCTGGCAAAGAAGGTGTGAGTGTGAGCACCAATGAGGGGTTAGGGGCTCATGATAGCTGCAGCTTCTCCCTACTAGGTGGCCACAAGCCAGTCATTTTACGTTTTCCTATCAGATAAAAAAGGGACATGCTCCAAAACCGTAGAACGTGCCACCAAGAGTGAACCCTGATGTAAACTATGGACTCTGGGTGATGATGATGCGCCAGTGTAGGTCCATCGATTGTAACAAATGCACCGCTGTGGTGCCAGATGTCGGTAATGGGGGAGGTTGTCGGTGTTTGGGGACAGAGAGTATATAGGAACTCTCTGTACTTTCTGCTCAATTTTGCTGTGAATCTAAAATTGCTCTAAAAAATAAAATTTATTAATTTTTTAAAAAATGACACGCTCTAGCTCTCCAAGTGTAATTTAGGATGTGGATTAGGGCAGCAAGGGACCGCTGCTTACTTAAAAGGGTGACTAATTTCTAATGTCCCCCACTGCTATCTCCAATAAATGCACTGAAATGACTTTGAAAGAGAAGAAATTGTCCCCTTTCTTTTGCCAATTGGCATGTGATGTGCCCATCTTCTCCTCTGGCCCGAGAAGGCACAGAATGCCCAGTTCTCTGTCTTTAAAGCGCATCCTTCACCTAAGGTTCCCTGGGCTGAGGGAGCCAGAGGTTTACCACGGAATTACCGCTTGTATTAGTATCCTGTTTCCAGTAGCCCCCACTTTTCTGCTAGGGCTGTCACAGGCCCCTTGCAGGGGTTAGAGGAGACAAAGAAGGGAGAGCTTCCCCTATGCAGCCTTGGTGATGGTACAGGGATGGGAGGGAAGAGAGCCTCATAGGGCCTGCCCCAGGCCCCCCAAATTCAAATCCACTTCTGATTGACACACAAAGTGGTGAGAGGTTATGATGCATATTAATGAATGTCATTGTCACTTCCTGTTTCTAAGCCTGTCCCCCATCACCTCCTAACCCACCCCCTACTCTGTGAGTCTCTCACGCACTTTAAACCCACTTCCTGTGTGTGGAGAGCCCATCACACTATAATGCAATAGACGTAGTCAGTGCAAGGAGACAGTCCCCACTGCATCAAAAACGTACCACCTTCAGGAGACGAAGTCCAGGGACTAGCCAGGTGAAAGGCAAGAAGAAAGCTGTGTAAGAACATGAGCTCTAGGATCCCACAGGCCCAGGTTCATTGAATGGGCTTCTGCTGCTTTCCAGCTGTGCAACCTCTGCCAAGCTGCCTAACCTTGCTGAGCCTTAGTTTCATCATCAGTAAAATGAGACTAATAATAGTTCCTACCTTATAGAGTTGTTGTGAAGATTAAACAAGATCATTGATGTGCACGTCACTCATCAATAAGCATTCAGTGAGTATCAACTGCTGCTTCTACTGTTGACAGATAGCACTGATGCTGTTAAGAACAAGCTCACCTTCCCAGGGCCACAGTCAAAACATACTCCTTCTGTTCTCACTCACTGCATTTCACCACATCTCAATTCCGTTACCCGCTTCTCCTCATTCTAACATGTCTACCATTGCCCCCTGCAGAGGGCCCGCCAATTGCCAGGCACACCCTCGTCCCAACGTCTTTTGGGAAATTTCCTTCTCTTTCTCAGAGTGGTGCCTCTTTTCTTAAAATGAGTGCCCTGCTTCCCAGAATGCACTTTCTAGAAAGTTCTCCTTCATCTGAGAGCATATCTGTCGCCCTGGCACTCAAATGTGCCTTCAGAGAAACGGGTTAGGTCTGTGCTAGTGCTTGTTCCTTTTGGGAGCCTAGAGTTGTAGATTTATGTGATTTAGAGAAGACTCTGGCCCAAGGCAAATTTTTGTTAGTTTGGGTTTTGTTGATGGTGGCGGTGTTTTCTTGTTTGTTTTGTTTTGCTTAATTACCACAGCTACTGAATAGAACATTCATTTTTAATGATCAGGATAAGATCCCGTCCAACATGAAGATGCACAAGAGCAGGCAGTGTGCATTCTCTCCGCCCGGGTCTTGGAGTGGAGTCTCCAGAGACTCCCGCAGAGCCCAGTCTGCACCATGCACCTCGACTTTACAACTAAGTGACCTTCAAGGAGTCCCTTGACCTCCTGTGCCTCGTCTGTACAAAGGGATAATAGGTTCATTTGGGGGAACGTGAGAACATGCAGATAAAGCCCTCAGCCCAGTGCCTGGCAGGTGGTAAGCAGTCAATAAATGCTAAGCTCTCATTATGACACATTCCAAAATTCAATCAGAACCTGTACTTAAAGCAGCTGTTTTGGAATATGTTGAAGAGATTGGTGTCAGTCAGCCTGCCTCCTGGAACTCACATGTTTCATTCATCTGGAAGGAAATGTAATCATAAGCCCTTCACAGAGGCATATAAGCGTCCCTTTGCCACTTACGTAGCGCCTCACGGTGAGTTGCGCTTGGCCACTGAGGCAGCAGTTGCCTAAGGTCATCTGGAAACCCACAGATGTCGATAAATAAGTCTTTGCAATTATTACAGATGTCAATAAAGTCCCACACCTCGCTCCAGGGCCCAGCCTTTGTAAGTTTTGTCATCACAGCCTCTCTGGGGACTCCTGTGTGAGTCTATGGCTACACCGGGAATTCATCACCATGCATGTGACTCAGACCATGGGTGGCAGCGCCCTCTTACGTGAACCGGAAGAGTGACATTGCATATCACTGCCCTGGACTGATGCCACCCCTCCTCTGAAAGTGAGGGGGAAACAGCTGGACCCACCTATTCTGGATAAACATTTTCACCTTCAAGAGATCCCAGATTGAAGATCAAGGGGGACTGATCAGTAGAAGAAATGCATAAGCCAATGAAGATAACAATGAAGTGAATAACTATTCTTTATGGAGCACTATTCAAACATTAGAGGTGCATTTTCTCATTCAGTTCTCACGACAACCCTTTGAGGTAGATTCTACTGTCATTTCCACTGCACAGGTGAGAAACATGATGCTCAGCGAGGTTCGGTAGCTTGCCCAAGGACTGAGAACAAGGTTAGGATAGAGAAGAGATATGACCCCAGGTGTGTGTGCCTCCAGAGATAGGGCTCCTGAACCTGGGTCCCTGACCAAACCATGCAAGGCTGTGAAGTGCAGAGCTGTGTCTTGCAAACTTTCTCTCGGTGTAAAACCCTTTGGAAGATAAAGGAAATCTGCAACCTCCTACCATCTAAATAAGATCAGAGTGGACATGCTGTGTTTGAAGAAGGTGAGGGGCTCATCCTCTCCTCTTCCCCAAACACACAAACCAAAAACCTTTGGAGAATCTGAAGGAGTGTGGACTTCAGAGCTTTGTTCTTTCTTTGTGATGGGAATACAAATACTGGCTTTCCTGAGTTGTTGGGAAGATTAAATGAGTATATGAAGCACCTAGCATATTTCTCGGGTACTGTTATTGTGATCCTAACTGATAGTTTATTGGGAAAATAAGAGTTAATTCAGAGGGGCCTGTAGTGGGTTGAATGGTGCAAAACCTCCCCCCACCCCCTCAGACGCATCCATGCCCTAATCCCTGGATCCCGTGAACATTACCTTATATGACAAAAGATGAGATTAAATCAATGATCTTGGGGAAAAGAGCTTATCCTGGATTATCTGGATAGGCCCTAAATGCAATCACATATTGCCTTAAAAGACACAGGCAGAGAGGGTTTTGAGAGAGGAGGAAGCAATGTGACCACGGAGACAAAGGTGGAGTGAGACGGCCACAGGCCAAGCAATGCCTGTAGCCACGAGAAGCTGGAGGAGGTTCTGTTCTAGAACATCTGGAAGGAACTCGGCCCTGCCCATAGCTTGATTTTGAACTTCTGGCCTCCGGAGCTGTGGGAGAATCAATTTCTGTTTTAAGCCACCCAGTTCCTGCTAATTTGCTGTGGCGCCTTAGGAAACGAATTCGGGGCGCGCTGCCCCAGCTGGGCCCCAGCCCATGCTGTGAGTATGGGAATTGTTTCCTACAAAGATGCAGGAGCCCATGCTGGAATCCCGAGAAGAATAATACATCGGAGGTGCACACATCATTCCTGGACGCGGGCAAGCAGGCTTTGGAAAAGTCCTCGCAGCTCTTTCAAGATCCCTCCTGGTCACTGTGGATTTCCACTCAGGTTTCCACTTTGCTCCTGAACCTCAGCTCCAGCGATCACAACGTTGAGTCAGTTATTTGTGACACCCAGATTGTCATTTCTGACAACAGGTCTGCATTTATCTATTGAGCCCAATGATGGTGTGGACAGGAGCCTTATTTGTGCTGTCACCGTGGAGCTTCATCACCATCCACATCCAGGCCTGGAGGGGTCTCTCAGGGCGAGCAGTAATGCCTCCTGGATGCTGCTCTCTCTGCAACTCCTCCTCCCTCATTTCACCTCACTGTTCGCTGTGAACATGGAGAGTGGAGCTGAGCCGCGTTAGGGCTGGGCTGCCACATGGGGCTTGTGTGGTCCAGAGTCCAGCCTGATCTTGCCATATCCTTCAGCTGCAATGACGTTCCTCCCAAGGCGATTGATTCCACAGCAGCCAAGCCGTGGAGTCTTCTCCACGAGAGCCATCTGGCATTGATTTTTCACCTACACCTCTGAGAATTTGCCAGAGCTGCAAAGTAAAGAAGCAGTAACTCTTTTTTGGCCACTAAACCTGCTGAGGGGTGATCACGTGCTCATGCTGCACTCGCTGGTATAATATGGAGAGAGCTTTGCCAAAAGGAGTCCCTGGTCTAGTTAAAATAATATGTTAGTTCACAAATAGAAGACAAATAAGGCTTGTGGTTGGAGTTAGAAGAAGCAAATGCAAGGCTCAGCCCTGCCACTCTCCAGCTGTGTGATGAGCACATGACTAACCTCTGGTTTTGCATTAAAGGGAGAGGGGAGATAAATAATGACCCCACCAGATTGGATGGATGAGGGAATAAAGTCATAATGTTGGTGAACCAGAAGGCACTATGTAACTGAATATGAGTCCCGAGATCTGGGCCAGGTTAGCCCAACTTAGACACTCTTTCACTAAAGGACCAAGGTTAAGGGCCAGTTTTCATGCCATTTAAGCTCTGAGTCAACAGAGGCCTCCAGCTAGGCTCCTATCACATGTTCCCCATCTCCACTTGTCATACATTGAATTCCAAAAGATGTTGGCTGTTTTTCTCTTATCTCTAAAAGAGAATGTTATGGTTCGTGTCTCTCTCTTTCTGAAGGAACAAAATGCTGAGCCATGGGCTGGGCTCTGCCCAGTAACCCAAAAGAATGAGTGGTCCCTTAGGTGGAAGCCCACCTGGCTCCAGGAGAACTAGGAAGGATGAGGACAACATGTCTGTTTTTCTCCCCCTCAGGAAGACCATGTATTCAGTGCAGAAGGGAGAATCAAATGCATTGTGAATTAGTCAATATCATAATCCTTCTCGGTATTTATGCCATAGCTTGTCCTCTACATGTTCAGCTATAGCAATGTTGCTTTAACCCTTTGCACTCGCTTGCTTTTTTCTCGATTCCTTTATTCTACTCGGGATTTAATTTATTAAATACCCCAGATTTTACAAAGCGCGGCAGTAGAATAAAAAACTGGAGCTTCTTTTCATACAAACTTATTTATTTGGATTTTTTTATATTTCAAATTATTGATACATTCAAAGAGTAATTTTAACCTCGACATCCGAGTGCAAAAGGTTAAATCCCTGAATAGCAGACATGATATCCATCCAAACCCTTTTGCACTGGACTCAGAACATCGAATGTCAACTGGTCCTTAATGGATCTCGATAAGATAGGAAGGACTAGGGGTAGGTCTCACAGTTCCGTGAAAATAAAAACCACCTGGGAGTTTGTTTGAAATGCTGATTCCTGGGCTCTGTGTCTGGACATTTCTGTTCAGTAGGTCTGGGTGGGGCTCAGGAATTTGCATTTTTAATAAGCTCTCCAGGTACTTCGAATGTAAATGGTCTACAGGCTACTCTTAGAGAAACACTGATCCAGACCAGCCCTTCTCACACTTGAATGTGCATGTAAATCACCTTGTCATCTGTTAAAATGCAGATTCTGACTCAGAGATCTGGTGCCTGAGATTTTGCATTTTTAACCTGCTCTCCAGTGTTGTCAGTGCCACATGTCCCCACCCCCACTGTGAGTAGCAAGGATTTGCCTGCTAGTCTTGTGTAATCAGGATGCACCAGCTCTAGCGGGGCTTTAATCTAGATGGATGGTTCAAATATAAATTGTCTGTGATACCTAATATCTTAGATTATAGTCATGTACCTTTCATTTGTAATTAAAATAACTGTTTATTTTAACTGCCAGTCAGATAGGTCATTTTTATACTACAAGCACTTTAAAGAATAAATAGGTATGTTTGGTACTTTCTCACTAATATTTTACACACATTTTCTGACCCTAAACTCGAGTGCACATTTGCTCGCACAGCCAGATTCTGATTAGTATTAATGCGTGGCTAAGGGAATTCAAGCCAGCTTGGCAACAAAGACCCCTGCGAATGAATGCCTTTCATAGTTGGCAGCTTAATATTTTTTTAAAGCAAGAGTGTCTTCTAGGACTATTTCCTTCAAATCAAAATGAAGAGTTTAATTCATCAGTTAACACTTCATAGCCACTGGGAGGCTTTTGCTGCTTCCTCCAACCATTATTTCACAAGACACAGCCAGGCACGCCCCCAGGAGCTGCAGCATGAGGGGGAACCAGAGGAACTTGATTTTCCCATTGGGGTGGGATCCCAGGGTGAACAGGGAGTGGAGGCCAGCAATCAGGACAGCATAGCCACAGGGTCTGGAGAGAGTGTACGGAGATCCAGACAGTGGCCAAGACAGCCTGGCCCGTGTATCCTGATAGGCACAAGGGATGGGGGGCTCCAACAATAACTTTTATAAGAAATTCCAAGCAGATAGTCATCCTGGGGGAAGCTCATTGTCACAAAGAGGGGCCTGCTACCCAGCTAGAGAGTCTGAGCTAAGACTCTAATTGGACACAATCCTGGGCTAGAAGGATGGGCCTTTTCTAAGCTAACGATGGCCATCTCTCTTTCCCCATGAGCTGGACCAGCAAGAGTCGACCTGGTCCTTGTCTTCACACAACAGCCCTGCCCTTCACCAGGCAAGACCTGTCTGTTCTCGCTCCCTCCCCAGGGCCTATGGCCTGTCTGATGACCTCTATCTCCTTGCTTGTCCAACCCAGGCATCAGACCAGGCTGACTTAAAGCAGGCTCTTGCACACCTCATGTCCAGCCCAGTGCCCAGCTCCAGACTTCTTCCCTGCTGGAGAAAACCACAGCCGCCTTCTGATGAGGCCCTCAACAATCTCCTAGCATCTTCCTTTCACAGGGCATTCCTGCACCTCAATGGGCCTATCATTCAGCTCCTGTCAAATGGGGTAGAAGAGCTTGGGCTCCCTGGGGGGAGGGGGCGTAGGCACTGCCTCTGCTGCAGACAGCAGTCATATATCGTGTGGGCACGCGCATGCGCATGTGTGTATGTATATGCATGCGTGCAAAACCTACAGCTCCGTCACTGTTGGCATGCGTTATCTCATTTGACCTTGAGGTAGAGCAAATATTATTAGCCCCACTTTATAGGTGAGGAAACTGAATTCTAGTGAATGTAATCAGGTTCCTTTATCAAACATTGTGTTAGGAGCTAGAAGAATAAAATATAGTCCAGATCTCCATAAAGCTCACAGTCTCCTGTGCTCAAGGCTACACAGGTAATAATCATAATAACTCATTCTTTCAAAAATATTTATCGAGTTTCCATTGACTGGGTGTATATGGGAGAAGAAGACAGACATACTAACTAGTGCTTATTGAGTGTTTTCTCTGTGCCCAGTACTGTATTAACGACTTTATAGGAATTATCTTAATTCTCAGCAAAACCCTATGGCAGGGGAGCTGATATCCGGAAACTGAGGCTTGGAAAAGCTGGGTGACTCGTCCAAGAAAACCTACACAGCTGGAGAGTTGCAGAGTAGGGGTCTGCCCTTGACTCTTGAGCTAACTTCCTCACCACGGAGCTCTACTGCCTCTCAGCCTTTCTGTTCTAACTCCAAGTCCAGGGCACTTTCTGCTGCCCCCACAGAATCCACCTCAGTCCCAAGAGTAGATTCTCCCGCTTCCTTTACTCAGCCACTCTCCAGGGCCAAGAGCAGGCAGCTCCCATTTCAGATCTGAGGCCCTGAACATCTGCCCTCACCTGCTCCCACCCGGAACTCGGCTCCCTGAGGCAGCCCTGCCTCTACTCCACCTTACCCTGTGCCCTCTGGTCCAGGTTGACTCCCTGGGCCCTGTTCCGGCCTCCCTGCTGTGATTGTTTCATTCCTGTATCTTCTGTGCAACCTGTAAGACTAATCCTGTCCCACCACCTGCCCTCTGCATTTCCCAAATTCAGCCTCGTGGTGTGCACTCTGCATGCCCCATTTACCATGGAAAGGGGCCATGTATTAGCCCCTCAGTTGCTATTCTAACTTCCTCATTCCTCAAGCTGTGACTTCTGCACCCTCCTCTCAGCTAAGAACCTCACCTCTTATTTCCCTATGAGCAGGCCAAGGTCTCTAGGCATCAACTTCCTAGTCACTGTCTTCCACCGCATCCTGTCTGCTTACCCTATCCTGGCTTCCTTTCCTCTTCTCTTGACTTCAGGCCTAACCCATCTGCTGGTAGTTTCCATCCACCTTCTACACATCTTGCCTAGGTGCACTCTAAATCCACTGCCCTCCTGGGTCTTTTCCTCTTGCCCGCAAATATGCACAGGCCCAGAGCTTGACGAAACCATCACTTAACACAGTGTCCCAGGGCCAGATCCTAGGCCTTCCTGAGCCCTTCTTGTTCTCGTTGAGTCATCTACACTGTTGTGCATCCACTATCTTATGCCCTCAATCTAGTTCCTCTTTCCTCCGTAAGGAAACAGCTTCCTTATAGGTCATCAGTGGCTTCCAAATGACCAACTCCACGTGCTTATTTCACCTTTTTTATCTCTGGAAAGCATTTAGCACTGCTGGCCATGCCTTTCTTTTTAACCCCTGCTTTCCTGATTTCTGTACGTTCTTGACTCTGCCCTGTTTTAGGAGTCATTGGATTGCAAGGAACATAAACCTGCTCAACTTAGCTCAGAAGTTTTTGGAATAATTCAGAGAAATGTTCATTCTTCTGCACTATTGTTTCAATTCTCTCACCACACAGCCACCAGACAATGCCCTCCAAAACAGTACTTTGATATAATGGTGTACCTTGTTCAGAATCCTTCAGTGGCTCCTCATTTCCTACCAGATAAACTCTAAAGTCCTGGTTTACATGCCACATCTTCCACAGCCTTGGATGTCATGTACTTTCCAGTCTGCCTTCCACTCGTTTCCACTATTGTCCAACACTCATCTCTGTACTCTCCACCTAGTCTACTCCCTAAGTATATTTTTCTGTTCCCTGATCTGCTTCATAGCTCACATTATTTCTTTTGTAAATGCCTAATTCCTATATCTTGTATTAAAGTCCTAAGCATCCTTCAAGTTCTAGATCAAATGCATCTTTTTTATAAAGACTTTACCCCAGGAGAAGTGATCACCTATCCCTCTTCTGAAAGGGATTGGGGACACTCGTTATTTGCCACATTAGGCTGGAGGATCTGTGAGTGGAGAATTACGTCCTGTGCCATACAGGGTGCCCAGACTGGAAATAGGATTCCAGAGGGTAGAATGAACTCAGTGCAGAATGATTGGTTTGTCTTTTTTACTCTTAAAGAAGACTGAAGTATCCATTGGCTATTTGCCCCACTAAACTGGCCTACTTCTTCAAACAAAAGAGAGAGAAAGACCAATGGCTGTTTAGCTAAAGCTTCTAGATAGTGATAGCATGAAGGAAGAAAGTTTGAATAGAGATTTAAAGTATTTTGTGACCAGGCAGTTAAGTGATTTGCCTGAGTCTGTGGAGAGTTGATCACAGAGTTGGGCCAGAGCTCACCTTGTGTCCCCTCATGCCCCACATCGGGCTTGTGGCTGCCAACTCTCAGTGCCCTCCCGCCTCCCCACAGCCAGCAATGCTGCCTGGAACAGAGGCTTCAGGAGCAGGCAGGAGGCCAAGAACCCTTTGTGCATCCACTTTCTGTGTTTGCTTCTTTCTGGGGCTCTAGAGGGGGATGGAAGGATCTTGAGATGTATTTCCAGGACACAGGTACTCGGTGGTTCCAGGGAGTCCTTGCCTTCCATCAGTAGGCCCCGGCAAGTTTGTCTCCAGAATGTGCAGACCCAGATGAATGTCTATCTAGAGAAACATTCCTCGTCTCTTCCTGAAAACACGTGGCTCCTGAGATGCTGCTTTCACTAGGTTTGGTACTAGTTGAAGGCTGTCAATCATAGACTCCCAGCTCTGAGGATGGACACTTGACCCAACCTGGGCCAATCATAGCCCTTCCCTGGAGTTTTTCCATTGGAACTGAGGAAAGATAGCATCTCCACTCCATGCTGAAGCTGAAGTACAAGGCTGAGAGTGTTAACCCAGGTCAAGCCTTGGGTGAAGCAGGATGGTGGGAGAGAATGAGGTCAAGAGACAGAGAAAAGAGGAAGAGGGGAAGAGAAATGAGGTCCTGAAACCTTCTGGTCAGAACCCTGGTTCCAATCTCCCTGTACCCAGAAGCCTTGATGTTCTGGTCATTTGGACATATGAGCCAATAAATTATTCAACTAGTGCAGGTGGAGTGATTGCCACTTGCAACGAAAGAATCCTGCTTGCCATGGCCTCCATCTGTCACCTGAATTCCTCCTTTGATATTTTATGGAACTCCTGCCTCCTTGACTTCCTCGTTTATTGAGATAAACATGTATTGAGGAATGGAGTTATGGTCTTTATCATCATCATCATCTACATCACGACCAGAGCACCTGTTTTTTCTGGCATTGTCCAAGTATGGTGGGGGATAGAACGGCAAATGGTCGTCTGGGTGCTTCCATGCTCATCAACATATAAGAAATTCCAAGAGCACAGAGCTCATGCTGAGCACAGATCTCTTTTAGAACAAGGTATAAATCAATCAGCCTGCACGGAGTTTTTACAGACATCACTGTAGATTATTCTGACCTTTTGATGCCAAACATTCCTTTCTTAAAAAACCACCCTCCCCTTAGGACAAAAGGTTTTTATCGTTCACCTTAAAGTTACCTTCTCCTTCTTTTTCCTCTATTTGTGAGGTCTTCTCCACCCTGATTAGCTCCTTATGCCTTTAGATCAGTGATGGCGAACCTATGACACGCGTGTCAGCACTGACACGTGTAGCCATTTCTGATGACACGCGTCTGCTGAGGCGGCCGCGTGCCGAGGATGAAACATTTGCTGCTCCTGAGGATGAAACATTTGCGAAATAATGTTTTCTCCTCAAAGTGACACACTACCCGAGTTATGCTCAGTTTTTTGGCGAAGTTTGACAGACCAAGCTCAAAAGGTTGCCCATCACTGCTTTAGATCCTCATGCCTAATTCAGAGTCAGATTTGTTTGTTTGTTTGTTTGTTTGTTTGTTTGTTTTCTGGATGGATGCCCTTTCCAGACTTACCCAATTTACTCCCCTTTAAAATCCCTACCCCCAGAGTTTTCACCACACCTAGAACCTTCCCATTACCAAAATCTCCATTCCTTTAAACTGGCCTCTGGATATATCCTATCCTAGGATACAATACGTGAATCTTTTGTTTGAATGCTTTCCCATGTGTGCTCTGGTCCTATTTAACTTCGATGGCTTTCATTGAATTAAATATGTAAGCAAAGAAAAAAGAGCATGACACACATCTCCAAAAAATCATCTATATTAAAGGCTGTACATTCAAAATGGGAAATGGATGTGGCTAAAAAGGAATGAAGAATGAGAATGGGGAGTAAGAAAACAGGTATCTGGAATCCTTGTATTTCTTATTTCCCTTCTACCCTCAGGCTCTGCACAGATTCTCAGATATTCTGAGATGCAAGTATCAACTTAACAGATCCAGGCATCCCTTGGGGAGACCTGCCTACTGGAAATTCAAATGGCTATCCTAGAGAATTTCACTGGCTTATGAACAATACTTTTTCTTACTTTCCAGTGGTAAAATTCCTTTTCCCCTTAGGTCTGAAATCATAGGTCATCATTATGTACTTTCTTTTCCAAAAATGTAGTGGCTTAAAAAGAATTTGTCATTTTTCACAATTCTGTGGGTCAAAAATTTGAGCAAATTCACATGGATGGTTCCTCTGCTCCACGTGACACCCGCTGGTATCACTCACTCAGCTGCATTCAACCGTTGGCGAAGTCTTCGCTCCCAGATCTGGTGCCTCGGTGCTCTTGCCCAGGGCCTCTCCGTGCGGCTAGATTGGGCTGTGTCAGAGCATGGTGATCTCAAGGTAGTGAAGTTTCTATCATGGTGGAGTGATTGCCACTTGCAACGAAAGAATCCTGCTTTTTCCAAACACAAAGTAGGTCTCTTAAGCTAGATCCAGAACTGGCCCAACATCACTTCTACTACATGCTGCTAATCGAGGCAAGTCCAGATTCATTCAAGGGGCGGCAAAATAGATTCCACCTTTTTCTGCTTGGAGTAAGAAGTGCCCACAGAGAAAAGAGAAGACGGCAGCCCTCTGTGGAGATCCTCTACCACACCCCTTTAGCCACTTCATTCATTGCGAGGGAAGGAACACGCTCTTACTTCTAAGCCTTAGATAAGCCCCATGTAGAGAACACTGTTCTCTTCTTAAAGCAACTTTTCTGTCTCTTTTATCTGCAGATTATTTTGACTCACAGTCTCCATCCTAAGACCTAACGTCTTCCTTGCATTCAACCTATACTCTCCCTGAAATACTTGTCTCAAAAAAACGGTGTATTTCCAAGTGCTGACTCCCACTAAAAGGTTGATTCTCTGTATCTAACACTATTCTAATTTTTACTAACACTATTCTAATTTTGAGTTCTGTTCTGATAATGATCACTTAGAGAACTTTTAATATACCTATCATATAAGGCTGGTAACCCTTTAAGTCAGGGATAGGAAATCTTTTTCTGCAAAGAGCCACATGGTAAATATTTTCAACTCTTGGGCCATACATTCTATCATAACTACTGAACTCTACAGTATAGCAAAAGCAGCCAAACTTAACATACAAATAAATGAACATGTCAGTGTTCCAATAAAACTTCATTTACAAAAATAGGCAGCAGGCCAGATTTGGTCCAAAGACCATACTTTTGTTGATCCCTGCTAAGGGGTAAGTTTGCCTTTGGTTTATTTTGTCTAACGATGAGGTATTTGACTTTCAGAAAGTCATTTTTTCTGAAACTCACTTTCTTCATCTATAAAATAAGGGTATTGAAGTGACCAAGAATAAAATACCTCCTTATGCCTTTAGAGGAAATGCTGAAAATGGCCACAGAGATGGGTTGTTTCTCTATGACAGTATCTTGGGTTCCTGTTTATATTCCCAGGGGTCTCTCCGTTTGTCTCTATAGGTCTTTATGTCCCGTTTTCCGTGTCTCTGTGTCTGTATGAGCCAGTCTGTCTATGTTTCTGCATGTGTTTTTTCTCTCTCTGCTCAGCGTTTCATTCAATTTCCACTTTTTTTATTTTATGTGTCTCTATCTTTCATTCTTTGTGTGTACATACATCTGTTTCTTCTTTCTGCCCTGCCTCTCTCTCCTGACTATAATGTTGAATAGCTATATATTTTTCATTATTTTCCTTTTTAAATGAAAAAAGTTTCCAATTCTTACTTTTCAAAATAGCATAGTTTATGTATCTTTCAAATTTAGAAATTTTTATTCATGCATAATACTTAGCACAGTATCAAACCTATATAGTAGGTACCCAATAATTATTACACCCTATGATCTGGCTTCTCTTTATGTAACTGTCTAAGATTATTTTTTCACATGGGTCAATGATTCTGAACAGAAAAAAAAAAAGGTTGATTCTCTGAATCTATAACATTTTGTTATTCTTTCTCACTCTTATCCAGGATACCAGGTGTTGGCCTCCTCTCTGTCAATATGCATATCTTTGGGGAACAATAAAAGTGTAGGTCCAAACACCGATCCAGAGACTGTTGGCTCAGTCAGCCTTTTGCTCAGCCACCCCGTGGTGAACTGGCACCTTCTATAGGCTATTTCTCCTCTGTTCACTCTACAAGTATTTATTGAGCACTCATTATGCACTGGATAATAGAAGATTGCAATGAACAAGGCAAACACAGACCATGCCCTCATGAAGCTTATTGCTTAATGGGAGACATGGGCAATACGTAGGTAACCAAACAAGAGTGGGACAGTGGATACCCGGAGGGGAAGACTTTTCTGAGCTGCTTTTGATAGTGAGACCTAAAGGATGAGAAGAAGCCAGAAGGAAGTGCAGAGAGTGTCCTAGTCAGAGGGAGCAGTTCTGTGAGAGGCCAGGGGCTGGGGTCAGTGTGGCTGGAGGAGGTCAGCGAAGCGGGCAACCAGCCAAGCTGGACTCCCAGTCCAGGCATGATAAGGGGTCTGGGTTCCATTCCAACATAATGGGGAGCCACCAAAGGGTTTAAGGCAGGAGAGTGGCTGGCCCGATTGGTGTGTTAAAAAGATGACTGAGGCTATGGTATGGGGGGATTAGATTGATGAAAGAGAGAAAGAAGCCTCTTCAGAGATGGTGGCAGAGGGGGAAGAAAAAAGAGAAAGATTTGAAAGATTTGAAGAGGTAGAAATGGCAGGATTGACTGATGAATTAGATATGAAGACAAGGGGATGGGAAAACCAAGGCTGGCACCAGGGTTCTGGCTTCAGTACTTGGTTGTGCATTGCAGGGCAGGGGGGGGATGAGCGATCGATAGTTCCATCAGAGATGCCTGTGCGGGTGCAAGGAGAGATGTCAGGTAGGCAGTCAGATATATGAGTCTGAGCTTGGACTGGGGATTTGGGTAGGAGATATAAATTTGGGAGATGTCAGTCTTGAGAACGAATATTATCCCCTAGTGCAGTGGTCGGCAAACCGCGGCTCGCGAGCCACATGCAGCTCTTTGGCCCCTTGGGTGTTCTAACGCCACTTCTTCAAAATAGACTTGCCCAGGCCGAAAACCGACTTCTGCGCATGGGCCACGAAGTTTCGATCGCACTGTACGTGCGCGCCCGCACGTGGTATTTTGTGGAAGAGCCACACTCAAGGGGCCAAAGAGCCGCCTGTGGCTCGCGAGCCGCGGTTTGCCGACCACTGCCCTAGTGAAAGGGGACAGGGAAGGGAGAAGGGGACCCAGGACCAAGCCTGGGGACTCCAACATCAAGAGGGCAGAGAGAGGAGGAAGAACCTACACGGGGAAAAGGAGGGGGAAGCAGGGAGAGAGAAGGAAAACCAGAGGAGGGTGGCAACCTCAGGGGCAAGAGAGCAGTGTTTCAAGAGGGAAGTGGTGTGGTGGAGTCTGCGGGAGACTGGAAAGGGCGTCCTTGGATGTGGCCACACAAAAGCTCCCAATGACAGTAACAAGAGTGGCTTGGCTGGAACTGGGGGGAGGAGGATGTGGATTGGGGTGGGGTTCATGGGTAGAGAGACCCTGGAGACAGCCTGGGAAGACAACTCTGAGAACTTGAGTTATAAAGGGCAATAAAGAAATATACCCACAGAGGATGAGCGATCAGGGTGGGATGTTTTTGGGAGAGAAATACTAGATTGTGTTTGGAAACTCTCAAAATGATCACCGGAGAGTTCTCGAGATTGTGCTTTGGTTGTTTTTGTAATAATGATGAGAACATACAACTGTGTAACTCTTCACAGTTTACCAAGTGTTGTCACACACTCTTATCCTCACAGCCATCCTGTGAGTTATGTAGCAATAGATGTAGTAGAAGTAATGAGGAAGCTGACGCTTGGAGAAATGAGTGTCAAGCTCAAGGTCAGCGCCAGAAAGTGGCAGGGCCAGAAGCCCATCCAGGCTGCTCTGGACCCAACTCCCAGGGCTCTCCCTGCCCATAGCATTCCTGTCCCAGCAGACTGGCACCAACATTGGATGGCACGCACATAACTGTGGGTTGTGCCCTGCTGGTGCCTCTCAAGCAGACTTTCCAATTGCCTCCAAGCCCATCGCTTCTGCCTGCTGGCCCAGCCTTGGAGATTATGAAGTCACATCTGCTTTTTAAGAGGATGGACCCTGTCCCATTGCCTAAGCCCATTTCACCGAGGTTCAAAGCCTCCCGAACTTCTAGAATTGCCCCACAATTTCTGGCAGGTGTCACAGAGAAGAAGCATGAAATCTCACATACCGTACATCCAGCTCCCCAGGCCGATCGATGTGGGAACTGACATCCTTTTTGTGACTCTCTGATTTAGTCCAAATCTCTTGTTTTGTGGAAGAGAAGCCCAGAACATGGGTTTCTGACCAGCCAAAGTCACAAAACTAACCTCTGGCAGAGTCAAGACCTGCGAGAAACAAATGAAATCAAGGATGAGAAGGTTCTTTGTAAATTGTAAAGTGCTGTAGAAATGTAGGGTTATTATTGCCGCTGTTTACATGAAATCCTCAGGCATTTATCACCATCACTACTCTGGGGAGGAGGGACTGTCAGAAAAAAATTTAAAAATGCAGAGAACTGCCCGACCAATGTGACTCAGTGGTTGAGCGTTGACCTATGAACCAGGAGGTCACGGTTCAATTCCCCATCAGGGCATATGCCTGGGTTGTGGGCTCGATCCCCAGTTGGGAGCGTGAGAGGCTGTTGATCAATGATTCTCTCTCATCAGTGATGTTTCTATCTCTCTCTACCTCTCCCTGGCTCTCTAAAATCAATATATATATATATATATATATATATATATATATATATATATATTTATATTTTTTTTAATGCAACCCTAGCTGGTTTGGTTCAGTGGATAGAGCATCAGCCTGCGGACTGAAGGGTTCTGGGTTCGATTCTGGTCAAGGGCACATACCAGGGTTGTAGGCTTGATCCCCAGTAGAGGGCATGCAGGAGGCAGCTGATCAATGATTCTCTGTCATCATTGATATTTCTCTCTCTCTCTCTCTCTCTTCCTCTCTCTCTCTCTCTCTCTCCCTTCCCATCTGAAATATATGTTTTAAAATGCAGAGGACTAAGAGTGTTGGCATAATAGGCAACATGGAAAGAAATAGGATTTGGACACTGGAGATGGTTAGAGGCCCAGCACTGCCGTATGAGCTGTGTAACCTTGGACAGCTCACTTGGCCTCTCTGACTCTCAGTTTCTTTTCCTAGAAAAATGCCTTACCTACCTTCTTTCTGGGATTATGTGGGGTTCGGGTGAGACAATGCTTGTGAAAGTGCTTTTAACGAGGCCCAGAACCCTAGGACTAAGTGTCTTGTGAGGAGCAGTAGGGATAGTGGCAAACAGAAGACCCAGAGGCTTGGAGGACTAGTGTTGAGCACCCAGCAGGCACTTCCTGTCCCTGGGGGCTGGAGCCAGCTGCTGACAGTGCTGGGACCCAAGGGTACTGTCTCTCCTGCCTAGAAGCAGCCCCTAGGTCATGTTGTGTCCTTCACACGGCCCTCAGACAATCTTTGTCAAGACGTCTAATGTGCGACCTTCCATCACTGGTGCTGACTCAGCCCCCGGTGAGCTCTGTCCCCCCTTTCACACACTGTGGGTGCCAGAAGGCTCCCGGCCAGTTGCTCAGCATCCCCCAAATTTTACTGGCTCTGCACTTGGTGATGAAGGAGAGGGCCAAGTTGGATCTGTTTCAAGAAAGCAAGAAGTGATTTCTCTCAAAGACCTTGGGGAGTTCTTCCCGCCCTCTACGTGTTCTCCGCCCCGGACCAGCCAGAGGCTGGCAGCTGAACTCAGGATGCTCATGCTCAGGTTAAAACAAAGGCAGGAGACCAGGCATTAGTGAATGGAGGCTGGCCAGGTTCCTTTGGAGAGCCTGGCAAGCTGGTTTTCCAGGAGCGGTAAGAGGCCTTCACACATTCATGGCTGTGCTGTCCCGGGGAGGGGGGGAGGGGTGACCTTGGGGCATGCCACTTTCTCCAGGTGGAAACATGAGGGGAAGAAATCAACCGTGGGGCACCGAAACCCTTACGACTTAGCAGTGAGCTCTGAGGTCTCACTCATTCAGTCATTCAACAAATATTTATCGAGCACCTCTGTGTACCAAGGCACTGTTGTAGGCCCTGGGGAACAAAACAGACAGGAAGTTCTGCCCTCGTGGAGCTGACATTCCAGTGGGATCAGACAGAGAAGGAACAGGTGACCAAGAAGAGGTAGATGGTCAGCTGGTGCTAACAGCCATGGGGAAAGGCAGGGGGAGGAATAAGGAGGGCAGGGTGGAGGTGGTTGCAAGTTTCAGGAATGTGGGCTGGAGGGCCTCACTGAGAAGCAACAATTGAGCCAGGGCCTGAGGAAGGTGAAGGAAGGAGGCAGCCATGTGGACATCTGCGGGAAAAGCATCCTGGGCGGAGGGAGCAGCAAAGAGCCCAGGCCCTGAGGCAAGACCATGCCTGGGGCCATGGGGCTGCGGGAGTGAAACGGGATCGATGAGGACTGATGAGAACTTTAATCTTTTGGTTTTGAGTTTCATAGAAAAAGAAGCCTGGCAGGTTCAGCTAATGCCTTTAGATGTATTCGTAATCTCCCGTCTGAGATGCGGATTTCGTACATACTGTTTAAATGCTGGGACTTCTGTCAGGGGAGAGTCATTCCTAACTCACCCACAAAGCCTCTGCTCCTCCTCGGCTCAGTTACGAAAGGGCTCTTGGGATAGCAGAAAGGGCCCGGGTTCGAGCCCCAGCACCTGACGCCTATTAGCTGTGTTACCTTGGGAAGGGCACTGAACTTCCCTGAGCCTTGGTTTCCCTGATGAAGCTCACCCGTTGCCTCATCTGTAAAATGGGTTAATTATACAGCCTTTCCCCCCCCCTCCCTCCCCTAATTGTTGCTAGATTTAAAAGAATGAGATCCTAAGTATGAAAGTGGCTTTTACATTGAAACGGGCAAGCTGAATGTCTGGGAGGTTCTTGTTTTCCTCAGGGTAGCCTGTGGTAAAAGGCTCGTCACTGGTTTCCCACTCCCCTCCACTCCCCTGCCTCTTATATTGTGTTCCCTGTGGGCCCAGTTGACTCTCACTTGGCCGGGGCCCATATCTGATTCACGGACGCTCATCAAACACCCAGGGACCCCAGGGCAAGCTGCTGAGGGTTCCCCAGGGATTCTGTGGGGCTGAATTGGCCCACATTGACCTCGCCGGGAGGCCTCCGAACCCTTTGCTGGTCAGGCGGAGGCAGGTGGCCCAACTGATCCTCCCCAATGTCCCCTTCCCCTCCCCGATCCAGGTACAACGGCCCCAATCTGGTTCTGAAGTACGACCGGGCCCAGAAGCGGCTGGTGAACATTGCAGTGGACAAGCGCAGCTCCCCCTACTATGCGCTGCGGGACCGGCAGGGCAACGCCATCGGGGTCACAGCCTGTGACATCGACGGGGATGGCCGAGAGGAGATCTACTTCCTCAACACCAATAATGCCTTCTCAGGTAAGGGTTTGGGGCCTCGGGCCTCTTCCTGCTTCCCACCTTCTTCCTCCCAGGGCAGGGCGTTGGGGACCCTGGCCCCCCTAGACATCGTCCCCTGCTGCCTCCAGGACCTCGCTCTGTCCCAGCAGGCGAGCCCCTTCTCCTCTTGGGCCTGAAGCTGGCCCTCATCTCCTGGCTGCTGGGCCTGGAGATGGAGAGCCTTGAGCAAAAGCCTGGTCCTTACCTTCAGACTTTGTCCTCTGGCCTCCCTGTAGGAGCAGCCTCCAGTCCTCCTGGCCCCTCCTTCCACCTCCCTCCCCACTGCTCCAGCCAGGCTCAACCACGCAGCACTTCTCACCCAGGTGGCCACAATAGCAACAAATGGTCCCCGTAATTGCCCTCCATGCTGTTTCAAGGGGGCCTTTCTAAAATGCTTTGAAATCCTTCAGTGGCCCCACAGCTTTCGGCGTAGCTCATTTCTTTCGGTGTAGCTCATTTATTCACACCACAAATTCCTGCTGAGCACCTACTCCATGCCAGAGGTGCTGGGCAATGGGGGTACAACTTTAAGGAAGACAGGCCTTGAGTTCATGGAGCCTCTTGTAGCCCAGAGCATCCATCCTAGTCACCTGGGGGTCTTGTGTATAAATGTGGATTCTGACTCAGCAGTCGAATAGGGTCCAAGATCCTTCACTGCTCACATACTCTTGGGCTTTGATGATGCTGACGGTCCAGGGACTACACTTAGAGTAGCAAGGTCCTAAGGAATGGAGGAAGGAAACTGATGCACAGAAGGCTCAATAATAGTAACAATGATAACAGGTAGTACTTAAATAGCAACTACTGAAGCAGGCCCTGATCTAAGCACTCTATAATAATTATCTCACTTAAGCCCCACGGTAGCTTGATTAGGTTAGGTACTGGTGTATCTCGCTTTTTAGTTGAGGAAACTGAGGCACAAAGAGATCACATGACTTTCCCAAGGCCACACAACTTGTAAATACCAGGACTCAAACCCGGGGTCTGACTCCAGCTTTATCCTTTTAACCAAGACACTCTATGGCAGTGGTTCTCAACCTTTCTAATGCCGCGACCCTTTAATACAGTTCCTCATGTTGTGGTGACCCCCAACCATAAAATTATTTTCGTTGCTACTTCATAACTATAATTTTGCTACTGTTATGAATCGTAATGTAAATAAAGGGTCGCAGCATTAGAAAGGTTGAGAACCACTGCTCTATGGCCTTACTAAACCCTGTATCTTTAGGGCCTAGCAGAGAGCCTGGCTCATTTGGGTACTCAGTATGTCTCGAGTTGGGGGGCTGTGTTTTTGGGCTGCAGGTGGTTCCCAGCCCCTAACTCTCACACTCTCTAGGACTGCCCTGGATCCACTAGGATGAAGTCTTCTCCTATGGGGCCATCACATCTGCAGGGGCGTCCCAGGCCAGGGTGTCCTTCTGAAGGATGCAGGACCTCATGTCCCTGTGAGGCCAGCTCGTATGTGCACTGGATTCTTCCAGATGGCAGCAGGCTCTTGGGTTGGTCTGAATGATACCATATGCTTCATAGCTGTGTATTCACGGCCCTAACCTCCTGGGGGCAGGTGATTGTCTGGCTATAAGAACCACCTTCTCTTTCTCTCCCCCACCCCCACACTGGCTGTCCCCAGGGCATATAATGTGGCCCCTGCTGGTTGTTGAGCCCAAGCCAGGATCCAGACCCTAGACTGCGTCTGATGTTGAGCCCTGCCAATCGCATGAATGGGAGGGGACGAGGTTGGAGATGAGGTTGGGGCTGGTGCCAGGGGCAGGGGCGGGCAGGGCTGGCTGGCTGACAGCCAGCCTTGTGCAGCCAAGAAACAATGAGCCACAGCCCCTCGTGGTGTTTTATGGGTTTTCATCTCATCTTGCCACCAAGTGAGGCCTGAGAGATAGTAATTATCCCTACACAAATATCAGGGCATGATTACCCAGCTGGATTTACTGCCCTCTCTCCAACCAAGCCAAGATTGGATTAGGACACAATTAATTGATGGGCTGATCAACCCTTTAATGTGGGACAATGTCAGGAGGGGAGCAGCAGCAAGGGACGGCTGAGGAAAGGGTGAGTCCGCAGGAAGATGCTGGAGGGCAGGGAAACAGAAACAGGGAGAACTCTGGGAGGGGGTGTTCAACACGGGCTCTGCAGGCAGGACGCCAGAGGAAGGGGCGGGCTCTCCTCCCTACTCACTGAGCACAGCACCTGGGATGGGACCTGTCAGATGTCTCTCAAGCAGGAGCCCCTCCCACTCTCTTAGAGTCGTCCATTGTGAATCCTAGAGCAGTGGTGCAAGGCCAAGGCTGTACATTAGGAACCCCTGGGGAGCTTTTATCACTCGCAGTGCTCAGTGTGTACCCCGGTCCAGCCCAATCCAAACCTCTGGGGATGGGACTCAGTTATCAGATTTCCATGTGTATTGGAGAAGGGGGGCCACTGTCCCAGAATCAACTTAGTTCCATGCTCAGCCTAACCGTAGCCCCTTTCCTTCACTAATGCATTCATTCATTGGACAGATATTTATTAAGCACCTACTGTGTGCTAGGCACCTTTCTAGACACTGAGAATGCCCCAGTGAATGAAACAGGAAAATCCTGCCCTTATGAAGTTTACACTCTATCCCCAACATGACCTTACATTTCTCTAGGTACCTGCCTCCCCTCTCCCAGCCCCTTGGACTCTCAGCTCCTTGAGGGCAAAATCCCTGTCTTGGTCATTTTGTGCATTCCTCTGGCCCAGCCAGACCTTGAGCATCCTAACAGCACAATTAAAACTTGATAAGTGAATCCAGAAGAACAGACAAGACACAAGCCATTAGGCCTGAGAGATGGTTTTGCCAACAGAGGGCAAAATAGGGGAGACAGGCAAAATGGAGTCCTCCCTCCCCCTCCCCGAAAGGTCCTGGGCTTCCTGGGTTTGAGGGCACAAGTGTTCCTCAAAGAGGCTGGGGCTGGGGCTGGGGCTGGGCCCCCAGGGCTGGGGTGAGGAAGATGGTGCCCCGCAGCCCCAGCCTCAGGCGTGCACCTCCTAGTGACCTTCTGTGGGTTTGAGGGATGTCTGTGGGTTTGAGTTAATTTTTCAGTTGAGTGATTCAATTGATTCATCGACAGTGGGCGGGGTGTGGACTCCGGACATTTGTGCTGTGTCAGCACTTCCCAGGGTCCAGCTGGCATGACACTCAGCCATTGCCACCCTACCCACCGCGGTAACCTGAGATCCTCTCCAGGAGCCCCCAGCCAACCCCCGCCTGCCCTGGCATATGACTGGGGGCTCCTTTAGGCTGTGGCAGAGCATCAGAAGGACCTGTGGCAGGACAGTCCCTGTCCTCTCGCTCAGCCAGCCCTTGGAATGTCAGCACTGGAGTGTCTGGAAGAGGGCCGAGACCTGCATCCTGGCAGTGCCATGAGGGGGTCAGTTTGTACAAACTGGGATCCTCCCTTTACTTACTGGGCACCTTGGTCAGGATATTTGATCTCTCTCAGTCTCAAACCCTTCATCTGTAGAACAGGAAAAATCATATCAATATCATAAGCTTTGATGTGAGGTTTGGGGGACAAGAAGAGATAAACCAAAGAACTTACATACTTACTAGAGGCCCGGTACACAAAATTCATGCACGGGTAGGGTCCCTAGGCTTGGCCGGCAATCTGGGCCAATCGGGGCCTTCTGGCTGCTGGCCAGGGCCTTCCTTCGTTCCGTGCCGCCCCCTGGTGGTCAGCGCATGTCATAGCGAGCGATCAAACTCCCAGTCTCCCAGTCAAACTCCCGAGGGGACACTTTGCATATTAGCCTTTTATATATGTAGATATGCATAGCCCATGGACACAGGCAATAGGGTGGTGAAGACCTGGCAGGGGTGGATAGGGGCTGGGAGGACAGGGGCAAAGGGGATAAACGGGAGACATCTGTAATACTATGAACAATAAGAAATATACATTAAAATTGTTTTTCATAAGCTCAACTACAATGGCTCCGTAGACTCTCTCCAAAGCCTTGACCTTTGCCTACAAAACCCCTCCTGCCGTGAGCCAGGTTGCCTTTCTGACCTTGTTTCCTCCACTCCTCCTTTTACTCATTGCATTCCCACCTGAGGCTTTCGAGCATGCTGTTCCCTTTACTTGCTTTTCCCACCACTGTTCTCAGGGCTCACTCCTTCCCTTCACTCAGGCCCCTCCTCAGATGAGCACCTTAAAATCATACCCTTATCACTCCTTATACCCTTCCTTGCTTTATTTCTCTTCATGGCCCTTACCATTGTCCGAAAGCATGTGATGCATTTGTTTGCGGTTCACCTCTGCTCAACTCCACGGGTATGGAAACGTTGTCGTGTTTGCTGCTGTATCTCCAGGACCCGCGTTCTTATGTCATTTAGTAAACATTTAATACATATATATTTGAATGAACCTATGAGATAATGAAGGAAAGGCACTTACAGTGTCTAGGACTGAAGAAATGCTCTCTAAGCAGCGGTTGTTCTAACTCTGTGGCATGAAGAAAGCCAGAGCCTCTAGCAGTGTCCTGGGCAGAGGTTCCATAGGCCTCCCTCCTGGCCCTTGGGAAGAGAGTCTAGAAGCAGAAAGAGAAAAGGACCATCGTGTAAACAACTGGCCGCCCAGATGATGGTTCCAGATGGGCATGGGTCAAGGGTTAAGAGTTGGAGAGTGGGTGAGAGGGAGGGAACAGAGAAAGGTTGACCACAATCCCAGGAAGGCCCGGGCCCGAAAACCAGCTATGGCTGAACTGACCTGGAAAAATACAAGCCAGTTTGTTGCAGGCAACACTAACTTGGTGAACACCACGCAGAAGAGCGTGCAGGACAAAGGGGGAGAAAAGGCTGGTCCCAGCACCTCCTTCCACATCCAGGAACCCAGGGCCTCCTACAGATCCCAGTCAGAGCCCATCCCCCAGGAGTCCTGCATTGGCCACCAGCTGCTGCCCTGCCCGGCCCTGAGCTCTCCTGCTCATGTGATCTGGGGGTTACAGGAGTGTGGGTCCTGGATGATTGGCATGAGCTGTGAGCCCCACCACTTGCCTCGTCCATTTTTACTCATTCCATTGAGGAGGATGGTCCCTGCCAATCTGCTGTCTTCAATCTACACAGACCTCCCTCCTTTTCTACACAAATAGTAGGATGCTCTACTCAGCACTGCCCCTCTTTTTTTTTTTTTTTTTTTCATTTCACATAAATTTTGGATATTATTTCGTGGCAGCACACAAAGAGATGTCTCATTTTTTGTGGCTGTAGAGTACTCCCTTGTATAGATTTTCCACTCATTGAATGGGTCCTTTATTGATGAACACTTAGATTCCTTGCCATCTTTTGCCCTTACAGTGCCGCCAAATCAATAAGTTTGTGTAACGGGCCATTTTCCACAATTGCAGGTGTTTCTCTGTAAGTTCGTAGAAATGAAATTGCTACATCAAAGGCATATACGTGTGCAGTTTTGATAGTCATTGCCAAATTGTGCTTCAAAGGGACACTCCTAATTACATCCCATCAGCCCTGATGCAAGCGAGCATTTCCCCACGTTCTCACCAGCACAGTGTGTCACCGTTTTTTAAAATGTTTGCCCATCTGATAGCAAATATTGGTACCTATGTGGTGCTTTAATTTTCATCTTTCTTAAAATGAATGAGGCTGAACATATTTTTATACAGTTGAATCTCTTGTCTGCTCATAGCCTTTGCCCATTTTTTTCTTATTGATTTGTAACACTTCTTTATAAATTAGGAAAATTCGCTCTCCGTCTGCAATACAAGTTGCAAATAGTTCCCCCTTGTTTGTCATTTTTCTTTTGTCTCCGCTCATGGTGGGTTTTGCAATGCGGAAAATTTTTATTTTTATGGACTTGGATTTATCACCCTTTTCTTTGATGGCTTCTGCGCTCTGTGTTATACTTAGGCCTTCAGCAGGGGCTTTTGTAGCCTCTCAGAGAGGAGGCTTCAGTCACTGTGCCAGAGAGAAGAAAGGGAGTTGGGGGCGGCATGCACTTCCAGCCGCCTCTGCCTACACAGCAGACGAGCCATCTGCTCTGGAGAGCGAGCACACCCATTGTACAGCAGCTGCTTCACCTAGACCCAGGTCCAGCTGCATCCAGGTACCCTTGCTACTCAGAGTGTGTTCCTAACAGCACTGACAACAGCTGGAAGCTCGTGTGTACGCAGAATCTCAGGCCCTGCCCCAGACGCACTGAACCATCCTGCATTTTAACAGGATGTCCAGGACTCCCTGTGCCTGGGAAGACCTCGGATACATGGCCCTGTGTGTCTGCCCTCTTTCCCTAGGATCCTCTAGGTTCTAGGGTCCCCTGTCCCCCCAGTGATGTTTCCCTTAAATGCACAATCTTGATTTCCAGCTCGCCCAGCATGGCCCACCGGGGGAGATGAGCTCATGAACAACTCAGGCTCCCTGCCCCCACCCCTACTGTGCCTCATTCACACAGGGCCCCATACGCAGCAAGAATGGGTGACGCTGTCAAAGCAGCACCATAAAGAGTATGGGGCCCCAGAGGACATTTCCTCAGTCATAACACAGAACTAAGATCCTAGGAAACTGAGGACTTCCCTCCACCAGCCCCCACCCTGGGTCTTTAATATGGGGGGAGGGGAGCAAACGGGGGACCTTGCAGTCAGACCACAGTTTGAAGTTCAGCATTGCCACTTGACAGCTGTGCAACCTTAGGCAAATGATTTTACCCTCTGAGCCTCAATTCCTCTCTGGAAAATGAAGACTCTGTCTTCCTGACATGACAGTGGAGAGGGTTAAATAAGCTCGTGTGAGCAAAGCCCCTGGCAGGGGTTGGTCAGATTTGCCTCCTCATCCTGGGGTGGAAAGGAAGATAGGGCTCAGAAATTATATCGGGGGACCCAGGGAAGGCTGGGTTCATTCTTTTTAAGACTGTCCTTTGCCTGAATTCATTCTTCCTTCCCCGGGGCCATCGCTGCTTGCTTTTCATTGACGACGTCATGTAAAGCATTTTACACTTAATGTCACAGTTGCCTCCTGGGATATGACTCATGAGGACCTTCAGTGGTCATGCCCTGTAATTCCCTCGATGATGATGGTGGTGAGGAAGAGGATGAAGAAGGTTAATGATTGTGAGGATAAGGATGCTGATGATGATAATAGTATTGTTGTTGTTATTTATTGAGCTTACCATGTGCCAGGTACCGATCTAAATATTTTACTTACATTATCTAAGTTAATCCTTACAACAACCTGATGAATAGGTGGCCATTCTCATTATCCCATGTTACAAAGAAGAAAAATACAAGTTCATGAATTGCCCAAGGTCAACCTAGGCCACCTCCCTAACCCTACTGTTTGGCAGTAATCCCTTTGCCTTATGAACGAGGTTGGAGGCTGAGCCTCTGCCCTGCCACACACATTTACTCACCGATACCAGGCCATGAGTCAGGACATCTCCCTGAGGTTGGGCAGCCTCTGGGGGAGGAGGCACTCAGACCAATGATCCTTAGGAAGAGCCTTTTATGGCCCAACCTTACTCTCCCAGTAGCTCCAAGTTGCCCTCTGGGGGCAGAGCTGGGTGTGGAGGGGATAAAGGGATGGTGAATTGAGTGCTTGATTGACACCACTGCCCTCAGTGCAGAACCTTCTCATTTTCTATATGCTTGATGACTCCTCCATTTCTGCCCCTTCTTCTTCCTCCTACACTCCAAGGCCGCTGCTCCCTGGGACTCAGTCTGTGGCTCTGGTCTTTCCCTTCTGCCCCAGCTCCAGCCTCACCGCTCCGCACGCTGCCATCCCTTCATGGCCAGTGACCTCTTCACCATGCCTTCCGCAGCCACCCTACGGCCACCTGAAATGCACACTGTTGAAGGCAAGCTCCTGCCACCCCCAGCTGGCCCAAGGCCCCTGCTTCTGTTCCTGCCACCACATTGTGGACCACTCCCTTGCTCTGCCCCACCACACCCAGCTCCGCCCTACCTGCTCCCAGCACCGCTTCCACTCCCATTGTCATCACCCTGGATCAGGCATGAGCTACTACAAGAGTGGCCACCCCATCATTTGCTCCCTTGCTTGCCCACCACTCACTCCACTGCCAGGGTAATCTTCTGGAAACACTGTCTTCCCCAGATCGGAAACCACCAATGACCCCTCCGCCCTCAGGACTAGAAGGAGGGGGTCTTGCTGCCCTGCCATGCACAAACCCTCCTCTCTATGCCGACTCGGTGCCCCTCTGTGCCTTTGTCTGTGCTACCTGCCTGCCTCCTCTGCCTGGCTAAGCCATACAGTGCAAGGCTCAGAAGCATAGGCTTTGGGGTCAGACCCGGGTTTGAATCTGTCTCAACCATTTACTAGCTCGGTGACCTTGGGCAATTAACCTCTCTGCCCCTCCATTTTCCACCTGTAAAATGAAGTACACTGTCTCTCAGGGTGGCCACAGGATGTAGTCAAGATGATGGTTGTAAACAAGGAATGCTTCCTGTAAAGCCTGGCTATCCTAAGTGCTCCATAAACCAGTCATTGCTGCTGTTACTCTAGCCCTTCAAGTCCCCGTTCAGGTGCCTCCTCCGTCACAAAGCCCTCCCTGATCACTGTAGCCTATTTCATCCTGATTTCACCGAAATTCCAGGATGTGCTGTCCTGCCCTGCCCTGAGGGGTTCTGCTAGGAACCTTAGGAATCTTAGGCAAGTCCCGTTATCTCTTGTGCCTCAGGTCCTTCATCTGTAAAATGGGCATGAAAATAGTACCCATCTTTTGTGGGTTGTGTTAGGGTTGAGTGAGGGTTAATATGTGACATGCCTAGCATATAGACAGTGCTGTAGAAATGTTAGGTAGTAGTTTTACTATGATCCCATGGCATCTCCTCTACCTGTCTGTCCCTTGTGCTGTCAAATGAACCATAAGTGCCCTGGGTCCTAGGCAGAGACTCCTACTTCCCTGGGGCCTCTCACAGCAGCCGGCGCTCAGCAGGGCCTGGTAGGCACCTGAGCCCTCACCCACTGGGCCTTCCCAACTGGCTGCCTACAGCCACTGGCAGTTCCACTGGACTCTGAGACCTTCAAGCCTCCTTTAATGCCTGGATGCCAATGTCAGGGGTGGGAATGGAAGTCCCCAGAGGTGCCTCTCACAAGGGCTATAACCTCCAGAGCCTCCTTCCCTGCCCTTGAATACCCTCCTGTTTCTCTCAGGCCCCTGCCCTCTCAGCATCTCCCCCAGGGACTCAAGAGAACGCCTCTCTTCTGCAGCTAGCAGCCTCTCCTCTCCCAAGCAGCTGCCCCCCACCCCGACTCAGTGAGGGACCCAGGGCAGAGTGCAGCTACAAGGAGCCAGGGGCAGGATTAGGTGCTGACATGGGCCGGGGGGCCAGTGCTGGGTGTTTATTGCCAGTGCCATCGACCCGCACAGCTCGCTGTTTATCTGTCTTCCTGACACACCTAATTACCCAGGTTGCAGCTGCCAGAGCGTTTGCTCTTCCTAAATCACGGGCTCCCATCCCTCCCGTCGCCCAGGCCTCGGGCCTCTGCCTGCAGAAGGGCTGCCATTGATTTTGCCGTTCCCATTTATGATCTACAAGGCTCCGCATCGCTGCTGCACATTTTACCTTAATTAGTTTATTCTTCTGGGCGTCCCCGGTCAGCCCGGAAGCCAGGGGGCTGGAACGGAGGAAGAGGCTAACAGCACTGGACGCCCTACCCCTCTGGCCAGACAAGCAACACCCTAGGACAGCAGTTTGTTAAGAACAGCCCTCGTTCCACAGGATGCTGATAGGTGAGCTGCACAAAGCGGTTCCGTGACCAAGCTCACTTGGGAAAGGCTGGATTCAATAAAATGATGCAGGTAATTTATGGCAGGACTTTTCAAAGTTTTAACAGACTCCCGTCCATTGTGAAAACTCCGAGTGGGGGGTGGTAGGTATGGTCTTCCCCGAACTCCAATGATCACGAGGTCTTTTCTACAGGCAGCTCACAGAAAACAGGGTTCCACAAAGCACACTTTGGGAAATGTTGTCTTTGGAGCGATGAAGCAAACAGAGCGGGTTAGAGCCACCCTGGGCCCGTTTTCTCCACTCGTCTAGCTGAGGCGGGAGCGCAGCCACTGAGCAGTTTCTCCCACGGAATGCAGAGGTGCCCATCAGAGCCAGGCGGAGCCCCGGCTGCCCGGCAGGCAGCTGCTCTCTCACCTGGCCCAGGCTTTGGTCAAACGGAACCTCAGTGCTTCAGGGGGACTAGACTAGCTGGAAGGACGAGTCTATAGGGGCCCTGGTTTGACAGAGAAGGGCAAGGGTCACTGACTGTTGGGGGAGGCTGGAGAGCGGGCAGCCTGCAGGGCCACTGGAGGCCCCCCGGGCACCAGGAAGCGATGACAAGGCTGCCACTGCCTCCGGTAGAGCCGCGAGGATGGCAGTCTGGGTCCGCAGTCCCTGTCCGCAGTCCTGAAATCCAAAACGCTCTGAAAGCCTCAAGTGCTTTTTGTAAGTTTGCAGGAAAATGAGGGTTGATAGCAAAACCTGTCCTGAGCTGACGTGAGCTATTTATGGCTTTATTTATCCCACTTGGTGTGAATATTCATATATTTCACTGCAA
Organism: Eptesicus fuscus; assembly: GCF_027574615.1. Taxonomy (NCBI): domain Eukaryota; kingdom Metazoa; phylum Chordata; class Mammalia; order Chiroptera; family Vespertilionidae; genus Eptesicus; species Eptesicus fuscus. The sequence continues at coordinate 40,819,973 of NC_072489.1, read as the reverse complement.
AAATATTAATGTGTTTAATTATGGGGTGCCACCCTGGTCCCTGCTGGGCGTGTTACGTAATAAACGGTGTGTGCACTGTTACATTTCTAAACCAGGAAGGAAAAATCTAAATTTCTAAATGCCTCTGACCCCCAGGGATTATGACGAGGAGCTGTGAACCTGGGGGTGCAGAGCTTCTGGTGAGCAATCCAGGGTGCCGGACCTGGGGCCAGACTTCAGTGCGATTTCTCCTGTAATTCCCATAGCAACACTGTGGGGAGGGTGCACAGCTGTCACCCCTGACTCTCACAGAGGAAACCAAGGCTGGGAGGAAAGAAAGAACCGGCCCGGGCCCCTGGGCTCCCCAGTCAGGGTTGCACCTGTGCTTCTGTCAGGACTCGGCTCCGCAGTTGCCCCAGGAGCATCCCGCCCAACCCACAGCAGCTCTGCGCAGAGCCCGCTGCAGCTCCCAGCCCAAGCCTCCACCTGAACAAACACCTGCCGGTCTCCTGGACTTGCTTCCCGCTCTGCTCACAAAGGGCCTTTCCCTCCCAGGTATCTGGAGAGCATCCCTGAGACCAACTCCAGATCCCGCAGCCTATGCACCAGCCTCCATGGGCTCCTGTGGTGTTAGGCCACCCAGAGAGCAAATCCTATTGTCCTCTCCTGGGCAGAGCCACTGGAGGGGTCCTTTATACACTGCCCTCACCCACACACACTCACACTCACACTCACACATCCACTCATTGTCACACTCATATGCTCCCTTCACACACACTCACCCTTACTCTCTCACTCCTCAACTTCACACATTCACTCTCCCATTCTCACTTGGTTACTCTCACATACTCATTCTCATTCATTCATTCATTCCCACTCAGATTCTCACAAACCCCTGCAGTGCAGGCCTTCTGTCCCTAAAGGACCTTAAGAACATCTCATTTATGAAATTGGAATCATTATTTCTGGCTAAATACATACCACTTTGGGGGGTGCTAGGCTAAACCTTTAATGTGCATCATCACATTTGTTCCTCATGGTAAACTTGAATGCAGTTTGCTTCTTTGTCTTCAATATATTTTTATCGATTTCAGAGAGGAAGGGAGAGGGAGAGAGATAGAAACATCAATGATGAGAGAGAGCATTGATTGGCTGCCTCCTGCACACATGTGCCCTTGACCAAAATTGAACCTGGAACCCATCAATCCGCAGGCCAACACTCTATCCACTGAGCCAAACCAGCTAGGGCTTGAATGCAGTTTTTGTCATCCCCAATTACCAACAAGAAAACTGAGGCTCAGAGTCACTAAGCACCTTCCTCGAAGTCAACAACTAAAACCTAGAAGTAGAATCTGGATGGAACGGAGACTGAGCCTTGGGCTGGTTCATTCTAGACCCTGAGGTCTTAACCACTGCACCACACTTCTCCATTTATGCTAAGCCTGTTGCCTCTCCCCCGGGCCAGCCAGAGAGTCAAGTCCAGGAGCTCTGTCCCCAAGTCCACTCTTCCCCAAGCTCCCTTCCCGACTCCTTTAGCTGCTCTTCTCCTGTGTTTCCCGTGCAAGTCCTTAAGGGTAGAATATGATCCCTCCTAAAATGGGGATGCTCTGGGCCTCACGTTTGCAAGAAATAAACTAAGGGTGAGGGCAGAGGGGAGAGCTCTGCTTTCATGGTCTCAGAGGGACTTGAGCTCCCACCACCGGAAGTTCCTCACCATGTCCCCAGGAGGAGCTTCAGGAGGCCACGGACCTCCTACAGTTACATATGGCATGTTGTGTGGTGCAGACTCCCTGAGCTCAGGGGCCTTAGCCTCCATCCAGCTCTTGAGGGGATCAAGATCCCAAAGAGATGGAGACCACTACCCTCTAGGACTCCCCAGTCCTGGGAGCAGGGGCCTCCTAGGGCTGCCTGAGTGCTGACCCTACTGCCACCTGGTTCCCTGAGGGTGGAGGTGACAGACCTGTCAGAGATAAACTTCCAGCCCCTTCCTTGATCAGAACCTGGAGACACACCCAGTTTCTTCTGAGACCCCAATCAGGTCCTGCAATCCAGCAGAGAATGTAGGGGACAGCTCCTGGAGAAAGAGACATTCTGGGTTGAGTTTGGGTCCTGAAATAGTGGCAATCCCGGGTCTCCTTGCTGATGATGTAGGAGCACGTGCAGACAGTGACATCCCAATGTTGAGGCTCACCCAGACACATAGTAGCAGCAACGTCACTTCCATAGTTTCTGAGGCCGGGCTGGCCATTTTCATAGGCCTCAGAGTCTCTGCTCTCAACTGAAAATGCCTGAGTGCCCCCAGACACAGGAGTCTTCCCTGCCTGAGTGAGTACGGCAAGAGTGTTCACCTTGAGCAGACGACCCCTCCACTAGTGCCCCCAACCCTGTGGCAGGTACTCCGAGATGTAGCTGGGCCCTGGCCCACCGACCTCCCTTTCCTCCCTCTCTCTCCAGGGGTGGCCACGTACACAGACAAGTTGTTCAAGTTCCGCAATAGCAGGTGGGAAGACATCCTGAGCGACGAGGTCAACGTGGCCCGCGGCGTGGCCAGCCTCTTTGCCGGGCGCTCTGTGGCCTGTGTGGACAGGACGGTGAGTTCAGGGGTGCATGGAGGACCTGGACCGGGGCGTGGGGGAGACCCAGCAATGTGAGAGCTGGAGGGGAGCCAATAGGCAGATGTCCCCAGACAGAGGGTGGCTCTCAAGAGCAGAGCCAAAGGCTGGACCATCTCAGCGCTCCCAGTGTCTTGCACGTAGTAGGTGCTATAGAGTAACAACCGAGACTTGCAGGATGAGTGACAGTATATTTTCACAGCCTTTCTCCCATGAGGCCCTCCCAGCAACCAGTGAGGCAACTGGCTAGGTGCTGTCATCCGCTGGACAGTGTTGCCAAGGCCCAGCTTAGGGCAGCGACTGGCCTGAGGACCCAGATTGGATTGGTGGTGTGGCCAGGACCTGAATTGGAATCTCCTAGCTCTAAACCTTGTGCTTATTCATTCATTCAACTAACATTTGTTAAGTGCCTACTATGTGCCAAGCGTTGAGCCATAGGGCCCCCAGGAAATAGTTATCCAACAAATGAAAGCATGACAGAGGGGCTCACGGGTGGGTGAGTGGGAGGTTGCCACAGAGCACAAGTACCTCCGTGAATCAATAGCTCTGTCAATACTTTTCTGCCCTGCTGGTCCACCCTACAAGAAGGACGGGAGAAGAAAGGCCAAGTGGGGAGGAGGAGGAGCAGCTGCAGCCATCTGCCCTGGGCGACCACCCCCAGCGGGCATGCATCCCAGTAGCCCCGGCCAGAGCTGGAGGCATCCTGTGGAGGTGATTTATCCCTCCTGTCACCTGCTCCCCTGCCGCCCCCTCCTTGACTTTACAAAACAGTCATCACTAAATCAGGGACCCAGCTGCTGCCCAGCTTCCACGGAGCGGGCAGGGGCAAGGGGGCTGGCTCATTTCAGGAATGAGATGGCACAGAGGGGATTGGGGATTCAGCGTGAACCTTCACAGCAGGGGCTCCAGGACCTGGGAGAAGGCAGGTGCCAGGTATAAATATTTATTTCTTAACAAGCTGGTGCTGAGAAGAGGAGCCAAGCTGGGCTGTGAAGCCACATTTAGCCCTGACCTGAATCTGTGCCACCTGGACTCCTGCCTGGTGGGAGGGAAGGGGAGGCGGCTCTGTGAGCGGGCCCCAGAGAGTGGGGAGGGTCTAAGAGGTGCCAGGCCGGCTGCTGCTGGGGACCTGTACTCCGTCTCCTGCTGGCTTCCTGTCTCGGCCTTTCAGGAACAAGGTTTTCCACACTCGGCTAAGGTGGGAACCTTCTCAGAGCTGGTGGGAGGGCCTGAAGGTTAATCACAAAGAGATGCACTCTCTGTCCTAACAAGGTCATCTGCACACCCACACATTCAACCGCAGGACAAAGGCACCGTGCGAAATGCAAAAAAAAAAAAAAAAAAAAAAAGCATTGGCACGCAGCACAATAGGCGGGCACTTAGCTGCTCACTCAGTCCCTGCTCAGCCCAGGCCTCAGCCCATCTGCCGCCAGCAGAGGGGTTGCTTTCTGAGTCCGCCACCACCGCGCAGTCCCTGGGGCCTGGGAACTGTGGAAGCGGGGAGAGGGAGAGGTCAACGCCAGCCTGGAAGTTGAGACAGGAACGCAGCGTGGTGTAGAAAAATGCGAGAGCAATCATAGCTATCATTTATTAAACTAACAACATGCCCAGCCCTGTGCAAAGTGGTTTATAAGCATCATCTTATTAAATCCTTCTAATAAGCCTATGAGGTAGATACTCTCAGTATCCCCATTTTACAGATATGGAAACTAACCCTGGGAACAATTAAGCAACTTGACCTTGGTTGCATAGTGAGTGGCCGGCAAAGCCAAGAATTGAGTCCTGCCTGCCTGAAAGTGAATCAGGTACCCTTTCACTCCTCAGCTACCCTGCCTCGGAGTGAACCAGGATCAGGCACAAATTTCTAACCACGAGTCCTATTATGGCATTCACCCTGCGCTCTCCTCAGCCCCCCACACCCTATCTGCAGCCTTTCAGTCTACCTAGTCAGGGTTTTTCAAAGTGTGGTCCCCAACCAGCAGAATCAGCATTATTAGACGCAATGTCTAGGCCCCAACCCAGTCCACCCTCCAGCCCTACCGCATCAGAAATCCTGGGGTAGGGCCCAGCCATCTGGGTATCAGCCAGCTCTGCAGGTGAATGCGATGCAGGCTCAAGTTTGAGGGCCATCTCACCGGATACATGCCTCAACCCTCCCATCTGCCGTTCCCTCCCCCTTCCCTCCCAGCCCTCGCTTATTCTCAGCCCCAAACCTGGAACACTGCCTGCCCTTCATCTTCAGCTGCCTCGTCACTCACCCACCTTTCTGGATCCAACTCAAAGCCAATCTCTTACAAGAAGCGTTCCCTGATCGATAATGATTATGCCTCATGTTTATATAGCATTTTTATCTTTCAAAGACCTTTCAGATACATTGTCTCATTTTATCTTCCCAACAGCCCTGCCAGGAAGCAGGGAGAATATGATCCCCGTTTAACGTGTGAGGGGATGCAGTTGAAGGGGGTGAGGAATCTGCCCCAGGACCAACCAGGAGCCAGTTAGGGGGAGAGCCTGGACTAGGGCCCAGGCTAATAGCCCTGGACCAGCGGTTCTCAAAGTGTGGTTCCTGGACCAATAGCATCAGCTTCACCTGGGAACCTGTTAGAAACGCAAATTCTCGGAGCCCACTCTGGACGCCCTGAATCAGAAACTCTTGGGACGGAGCCCTACATCCACATTTTAACAAGCCCTCCACGTGTTAGGCTAAATGGTGAGGCCTACTGTCCTAGACCCAAAGCTCTAGAAACATCTTCCTTTTCCTGGGATGACCTCCATCTCAGCTTCCCAAAATGACTGTGTTCGAGTACACACGTGAATTTCTGCCGTCTCCTGCAGCTGACATGCACCTATGTTTGCCAGCTTAGTCACCCCAATACATTGAAGCCGGGAAGTAGGTATAAGTGAATTTTATAAATATCCTAATTTCTAGCAGAGTGCATCTCAATTTATTTAGGCTCTAATTGCACATTTCTGCATGAAATTGCTAACAGCTGGTAGGGTCAGGAGCCGTGACAGTGATGGTGACTTTCCCCTTTGGCCCCATTCATTCACTGTTTACCCAGTCATTCCACCCACGTATGCCAAGCTCCTGTGAGGGGCAAGAACCTCTCCCAGTTCTCCCCTCACCACGGAGCCATGTTGTAAAGCCGTGCATTTCAAACTTCCGTATGCATAGGATCACCTGGGGGTCTCGCTTCAGCAGATCTGGGTGGGGCCTGAGAGCTCTAACGTGGGTGTGATCTCAGATGCCGCCCATGCTGCTGTTCCAGGGACCCCTTTGCGTAAAGAGGCTTGTAAAGCATCGATGCCCAGGGAGCAGGAGAGAGGCTCAGAAAACCAAAAACGCGAGGGTGTCCACGTCCCTAGGGAACAGCATCGCTGCCTCCTCCGGCGCTGTCCCCTGGCTTGCCCTGCCTTGCACTTTACATCCCAGCACCACTCAACCAACTGCCGAGGTTTCCCTACATACACCATTCTCTGTCTCGTCTCTGCCTGGAAGGTCCTTCCCCCTCCACTTCACCTGGCTGATGCTCCTCTTAGAAAACCTTTTCTGAATTTCCAACGACTAGGTGCCCTTCCTCTGGGGTAGGATCCCCGCTTCTGTGTACCCAGGAAATCTTGTACACACGTTCTCAGTCATACTAGTATAGATATGATTATGCCTGTGGTAACGTGGGCCCTGATGCCCTCATTGAAATGGACCCCGAGGCCAGTGACCTCTCCTGGGGCATTCTGGCGCTCAGAGATGTGGCTGCTGAGGCTGGGCTCAGCAAGTATGCAATACCAGGTATTCCTATGTTTACATATAAATAGAATGTATATATAATTGTCTGATTCTTGATGTGTCAGCATCCCCCAGGACACCCTGAGGTCCTTTGTTGGCCTCGCCCACCAAGTGGCTCTTCATTAGCTTTCCCGAAGAAAGTGGTCCCAGAGAAGAGATAACGTCAGTGACCAGTTAGTTGGAAGGGGGTTCTGCCCATGGGGTCAGTGGGTAAGAAATAGAAGCAGGCGGGAGAGTTGAAACGAGCACGCTCTTGTCTTGAACTCGGCAGTTTCCCTGGCGTTGTTTTGTGCGTATGGCTTGCCTTGAAACCCGACGATAAGCCACCGAAGACTGAAGACTTGAAGTGCATAGAGCAGAGCGCCTTGCACGTAGTTAGAGCTCAAGAAATACCTACTATCTGATTAATTGGAGGGAACTGTTGAAAGGGGTGAGAGGAAAGCTAGAAAACTGATTTAGCAATCGTGTGGGTCTCTTGGGGGAGAGGAGGCATCCAGTGAAGAAATAACACCATTATAATGACGGGCAGAACAGACCGGCTCATCAGCAGTGGTGCGGACTACAGACGAGAATGACTACGGCAACAAGGAGCATGCAAAGGGAAAACATTTGAGACGGCGTTATAAAGGCAGAAGCAGTATAATATGTCTTTCTGTATAATGTGGGGAAAACAAAGGCATGGAGGAGGGAAGAAGGCCCCCTGCGTATCAGAGCTCCCTCCCGAGCTACCAAGACAGAGGAATGAAGAAGTGTAGGGTGGGCAGGGGGAGGGAGATGTCTCAGGAATTTGCTTGTCATCTTGGCTGGAGTGAGCTTGAATGAGAGGGAGAGAGAGACTGAGAATAATGGGAACTGGTAGATCAATCAATCAGCAAATATTTATTGAGCAGCTACCCTGGCTGGCAGCTGGAGAGAGCTCAGCTGGAGGGAGGCACATTAGAAAATTGTCTATAAAAAGGTGGTTTGGGGGAGAGGGAGGGATGTGTTCTTCTGGAACAGGATAGAAAGAGAAGGAGGGTGGCTTTTCTGTGGGACTCCAGGGGCATCATGCCCTCCGTAGCCTCCGTGAAAAGCACTCTGGAGTTGGGCAGGGCACAGCCTGCAAGACCGTTGCACACCACACCCAAGGGGAAGAACCCCACCCCGTAAAAGAGCTGTGGTCCTGCGAGAGGAGGGGGAGAGCTGCTTTCTGGGGGAAAGACCTCGATGAGCCCAGATGGGCCTGCTCACCTCCTTCCCTTCCTCCTCAGGGCTCCGGACGCTATTCTATCTACATCGCCAATTATGCCTACGGTAACGTGGGCCCTGATGCCCTCATTGAAATGGACCCCGAGGCCAGTGACCTCTCCCGGGGCATTCTGGCGCTCAGAGATGTGGCTACTGAGGCTGGGGTCAGCAAGTATACAGGTATGCAGAGTGACATGGGAGGCTGCGAGCTGGAGGGGTCGGGGGCTGGGGCTGGGGAGGGGCTAGGTCATCAGAGACCACAGGAGAGGATGAGTGGGTGTCCCTGGGGAGGGGGGATGAAGACTTGACGCCATCCCTCCACCCACAGAGGGCTCCTCCAGCGGTGCCTCTCCCAGGGCTGATGAGATGCCTGGCAGGTGAGGGCTTTAGGGGGCCCGTTGGGGCACAGAAGACATAAGGTGTGAATACCGTAACATCATCCTGCCCTTGGAACCTTTGCCCCATTCCCTGCTGTGACCCACATGACGGGTGCACAGGTCCTGCAGGAGGAAACGGACAAGTCACAAAGGCTGAGGTTTAAAGCATTCTTTATTGCCAAGCAGCAGATGAAATTATTTACTCACACATAAACAGCCAGGAATTGAGTGCTAGCTAAATCCCTGAGCTTCAGCTGGGTCCCGTCTCGGATAACTGGGCTCAAAGAATTGTGTTCTTGTTCCAAAACCTCTCCAGCACTTTTTTGGAAGGCAAGCTCTCCCCCCCGCCCCCCAACCCCACATCTTTCTGGATGGGGGACCTATTGTCAGAGTCTCTGACAGGGAGATCTTTCTAGGGAAGGCTGTTTTTCTAATCCAGCACGGCTGCTGACTAAACTCTGACAATCTGCCAATAGACTGCTGATGGCAGAGCGATCCAGTTTCCTGTTTTGGGTGCCAGAAATCAGGAAGCCAGAGCTGTGCACAACAACTTCTCACGTGAACTGCAGCCTCACTCACACCGCATCCGCCCTCTGGACGGAGACCTTCTCTCATTGGTCGACCTTCCCAATATAGCCATCCCAGCCTGCACCACGGACATCCAAGGCGGCAGCCCGCCTGAGTCCGAATCCTGGGCCTGGGAAGACCCTGGAGGGGTCATTTGGGCTGCCCCACCCCCCGCTTCCAGACACGGGTGCGGTGGCATAATCCTAGACTCCTACCCAGAAAGGGTTGTCACAGCCTCCCCTGAGTTTATGATGCCTTCCTCTAGCCAGCTTTCCACCTCGGTGAAAGGGGGAGATGGATGGCGGCCTGTCTGACAAAGTTTGTGGGAACATATGACTAGACAATAAACTAGTCTGCACCGCTCAAGCCGTCAGAGCCCTCCAGAGCTCCACACGTGCATGTGCAGAGGAGAGGCTGCGTGTCAGTAATAAACTATGTTTTCCCGGGAAAAGGAATAAACACGCAGAAGCTTCAGCCTAGATTTGTACAATCTGTTTTCCTGAATAGGTCCCAGTTCTGCGCACTGGGCTGGCTTGGCAATTAAGTGCCTTGATCTGCAGGAGGAGGAGGGTGGGCCGGGGAGATGTAGCACTTGAAAATGATGAGATGGGAGGGAGGCAAGGTCTGGGAGAGAGGGTTCTGCACAGAAGGAAAGAATTCAGGAGGTGGTCGCTGGGTTTGAGCATGAAGGGGACGTTGTTCACGCTGGCTGGGCTGGCAGAGGCTGGCAGGAACCGAGGAGCGGGGAGGAGGGGACCAAGAAGAGACAGCTGAGGAGCACGGGTGGGGATGGGAGCACCAGCCAACTGTGCCGGGCTGTGCTGGAAGGACCGGGCGGCTCAAGGAAGGGACGGCAGCTTCTGCAGAGCACACAGGCAGGCCGGGGCAGCTGGCATGCCCAGAGGACACGTTAGAGCAGCTCTGCAGACCTCCAAAAGCCATTTGGCTGACAAGAACGCATTTGGCCCACCGAGTTACTGTGATGTCTGCCCGCCTTCCGCAGCCCACCCTTTCCCTGTCTGCCAAGCCCCCCGACAACTCTACCCCGCAGCCCCTGTGGTCATTCCGTTAACAACTCGTGGACATCTGGCTAGAATACTAGCCCTGAGCACACCCCACCTCCCCGAGTCCCAGGAATGGACCCCACATGTAAGGACCACCACCGCAGCCCAGCCTGATTGCCGAGGCTCTGGCACATGGCCAGTGCCATGGGGCCGGGAAGGGGTGAGGAAGCAGGCAGTAGGTGCAGGGCCCTGAGCGGGCTGGGAGGGTCGCAAGCCACAGCCAGACGTGCAGTCAGGGAGCCGCAGGTCCCAGGAGCCAAGCCACACAACGCCCATCTGCTGGGCAGACCTCAGAGAACTTCCCGTTTTACAGAAGAGCAAACGGAGTCCACGGACAGAAGGGACTTGCCCAAGGTCACCCAGGAGGGTGTAGAGAGACTAGCAGTTAGAGCCCCGCCCCCGCTGGCTGACCTTTCCAATGACCTCCAGCTTGAGAATCCTGCTCGAGCCTGCAAGACTCGGGGAACACAGCCCCAGGGACTGCCACTCAGACTTTCATATGGTCCCTGATTTTTGTGGCTGAAGCAGCCGCCTGGCCTGGGGTGCCCAGGGCAGCAGGGGGAGGCCGGGCAATCAGGTCAGCAGGCCGGGTGATGGCACTGCCCGCACTGGCTGTCCGGCTCCTCCGGAGGGGGCGGGGAGACCTCTCCAGACTGTCTATTCTGCGGGCAGCTGCTGCTCTGCTGGGTCACAGTGCCATCTAGCGGCCAGCGTGCCCTCTCGGGGGGTTTGGGGGACTCGAGGGTCCCTGGAGGGACATTGGGAGAGCCAAGAGTACACCCCATGGCTTCCGGCTCAATGAGAATCCCAAGCCCTGGCTTCCTCAGCTGCTCACAGCCTCTTGGAGCCTGGACAGTGCGGGGAACTACCCTTCATGGGAATCCTGAGTTAGTGCTCCCCATCGCAGAGGCTGGCGTGGAATCCAAGGAGTGGGGAGGTGGGGACCAAGAGGTCTGCACTGCCTCTGGGGCCAGGTGACCTTGGGCAAGTCTCTTAGCCCCTGTGAGCACGCTGAACTAGCCACCTAACAGCTGCTAGGACAACGTCTGGAGCCAGAGCCCCAGGTGCAGATCCTGCCTCCACCATGTCCTCTCCAGGCAGCAGTGGAGGCAGGATTTTACCCTCTGTGGGCCTCAGTTTTCTCCCCTGCAAAATGGGGGTGTTGTGAGAATGAAAGGAGGTAAACATGGGACGTGCCAGGCACCGGGCCTAGCACACAGGCCGTGGCCGCCAAGTGTAGCAAACAGCAACACGCTGCTCCCCTGAAGTTCTGACAGTGATGCCAGGGCCCTCTGCTGGGCATCGCCTGGGGGTAAGGAGCGCCATGCTGGGCACAGGGTGAAGCACAAAGCAAGCAGGCCAAGCCCCTGCCCTGGGGGCATTCTCCATGTGTGCCCACACCCCCCCCCCAACTCTACCCTGCAGCCCCTGTTGTGAGAAAATGAGATGGCCAGCCCTGGGCACAGACATGGGCCTCTTCATCCCTGTCTCCACCCGAATCCATCTCTTCCCTCTTCCCTGACCCTGCCTCCCCTCCTCCCCCCAAACTCCACCCCTCCCCAGGAACTCTGCATTTTGGCCCCACCCTTTAAGGGAGCATCTGTCTGGGCTGCAAGGTGGTGATTAAAGAAGCCTTAAAAGAAATTTGGAAAGAAAATGAAGGTGGATTTATGATGTTGGGTGGGGAATCTCGCTGTTGGCTGGGAGCAGTGCAGAACAAAGCGAGGGCAGATCTGATTTATAGGAAGTCATTATTGGAGGAGACGGAGATGCCTAAAGCCCAGCTGAGGCCTTCTGGCGGATCCCCACCAGCCGGCTCTGGAGAGGTGACCAGGGGCAGCAGAGCGGGGGCCGCTGAGCCTCCCAGCTTCCCGGGAGGGAGGGGGGGGTCTCTGGCCTTACAGCGGGAGTGCAGCCAGATCTGACAACCAGGGACAGTCTGGGCTGGAGTGACAGGCCCCTCAGCCAGGGCCCGGGAACCCTGCCAGGGGTACCCAAAGCCCCGAGATACACAGGCTATCAGATGCATTAGATGATTGACAAGAAGGGACATCACTTTTTTTTTTTTTTTTCGAAACAAACACAGAGATGTTATACAAATACAAATGTAACTTGGTACACGTTTTCTTTAGCTAAAATAAGAGACTTTAAAGAAATGTCAAGCCTGGCTACTCCGGGTCCCTCCCGAAATACAGATAGCTCCCCTGCCAAGGGGGAACTGCAGTAGAAGTGTTGGCGAGAGCACTGTGGGGATAGCCTAGGCCCTGGGGGCACGCAGACCCGGGTTTGCACTGTGACCTCTTGCCTGCTGGCTGCTCTCATGCCTCCCCAGGCCTCGGTTTCCTCACCTCGGAAATGGGGAGGTGAGATGAAACGCGTACAGTGCCTGGTACACAGGACTGACCAACAGGTTGCCAGCGGAGCTAATCCTGCCACTCCTTTTCCTGTCCTCTCTCCTGAAACAGCTTCTCCCAGCCCCCTCACTGCCTGGGGTGGAGGGGGGCAGTGCACCGTGAGGATCAGCGTCCCTCCTGCAGCCACCTGGTGCCCCCGGTGTGGGGATCCCAGCAGACGAATGCTGGAGCCTGTCCTCCTGCCCACCTGCCCCTCAGCATCCTGCAGGAATGGGCAGGGAGGACTGGGGAAGCTATGGGAATGTCCTTGTCTAATGCCCTGTTCACTCGTACCCTCAGAACCCTGCCCAGCATCTGAGAGCTCACAGAGGCTCCGGGGGAGAGAGAGACAGCTCTAGCGCCAACACAGTGTATTTACGTGTTAGAACTTTCAGGAAATTTAGGGTGAGAGACTCTGTCCTTACCCTCACACCCCCTTCTCCAACACACATACATGCACACTGCCCATTCCTCCACGCCTACATTCTCTAGCATCTTCGCTACTCTTTCACAATATCTTGGATGTGCTTGGCAGCCTGTAGGCCTTGGCGTCCACCAGCATCATATTTCTATCAAGGTCTCAGCAGACCGCTCTCACGGGTCCGAGTTCCTTGACTGACAGGCTTCGCCCGAGCCCCACGGTGCCCAGTCTAGATGGGCCCAGGATTCTACTCCCAACCATGTTTATCCTGCAGCCCAGCCTGAAGGATGCACTGAGGAGGGAGGTGGAAGGAGCCTTGGGGATCTCATTCCCCCACCCTTTCCCAGGGAGTGGGACCAAGGTCCGGAGAGCACACTTCCAAGTTCCTGTGGCCAGAGAGGGTGCGGAGGCGGGGCAAGAACCTACAGGCTTTCCCTTCGCACGAGAGTCCCCTGCCTCTCAGTCCCGGGGTCCTCAGTCCCGTCGTATGGGGTGGTTCAGCAGCATATTTACACCCTCTTCCCCCCAACCTCTTTCCCTTCCTCACCCCACAACCCTACACCCTGGACCCCTGTGTGCTGACCCAGATGTGGTCTGAGAGGTGGATGACCTACACCCCAATTGGACTTGAGTCTGCATCACCCACGTACAGCGTTCAGAGGTTGAGGGGTGCCGTTCTTGAGGGTGAATGGAGCCCAGGCCCAGTGAGCAAATCATCAAAGGGGGTGCCAGAATGTGGCAGGAGGGAGAGGGGGCGATGGGGACACATTTTCCCCCGTGACTCCACCTCTCTCACGCAGTCTGGTGGGCGGAGAAGCCTTCAGGAAGGGATGGGCAGGGAGCAGCATTCACACCCCACAGCAGAACCCGGAGAACTTGGAAGGGATATTATTCACCCAGCAGGCGGGAAATAGTCCCAGCTAATGACTGTGGCACCTGACATTTTCCCAGGTACTTTCCGAAAACCAGCTATGACAGCCCTGACAGAGACCATTATCATCACCAGCCTTTCTCTTGTGAGAAAAGGAGATGCCCAGAAAGGCCCAGGGACGTGCCCAAGGTCACACAGCTTGAACTCTCTGACCCTCAGTCTTTCCCACCAGCAGTGCTGCCTCTCCAGCCCCAACGGGGAACCGCTTGTCCCCAAGAGGACACCCTGCCTCCAGTAGATACGAATTCATGATGTCAAGTAGACATCACTACTGGGGCACATTCTCCCAGGCCAGAGAAAGATGCTCCTAGCTGCCCTCTGGGCAGCCCCATAAGGTGTGTGCTAAACCTTAGGGAGGGGGACAGGGAGGCATGAGAGAGAGGGGGGGAAGGCTGGGGAGGAGGGAAGGTCCAGGAAGAAGATACTTGCTGAGTAAGGGCCTCTGGCATTGACCGGGCCGCGAGTGGGGGTGTCAGGCTGTACTTAGGATGGATAGATTTTATTGGTTTAAAAGAGATTTACATGATCGACCTGGGAGAAGAGTTTCCCCTGCGGCACCAGTGACGGGTGCAGACATCTGGCTGCCCCTGCCTCAGACCCCAGGTTGCCCCCCGCGCCCCACCACCACCTGAGGCTGCTGGAGCCAGTGCCCAAGAGGCCAGCTCCCCAACGGTCCACTCACCTGCTCCCAACTGTGCGGCAAACTTGCCAAGGAGGAGTTGTGGGTAACATCTCTGTTATGGTCTGATTGCCATGGCAATAAATTGTCACTAATTAGTAGTGTGGTTACCATGGCAATTTTCTAGTAATTACAGGTTACAAATGGTGGAAGGCTTCAACCCAACCCAATTAGTTAATTAGAAAGATTTAGAAATTTGTCCAAGAGGGAAATAACCTGCTCTGTAGAAAATGAAGGGAATGTGTCACCGCTTGGGAGCCAGAGGCGGAGAGGAAATTGGACGGTGCTGGGGGAAGAAGGATGCAGTTATGGCCACAAGTCCCGGAGCCCCACCTGGAATTTCCAGGGGCCCCGGCGAGGCCTGGGGCTGGGCTGGAGTCTGGCAGGACCCGGGCAGGGACGGCTGCCAACAGCCACTCAGCAGCTCCTCGGAACGGGCAGCGGGGGTGCCCAGGTTGTGGCCCAGCACCCCTCCCGCTGGCTTTAGGAAAGGCGCCTGAAAGCTTCCCGGCCCGCACTGGGGCTCTCCTAATGAAAAGCACTGGCCGCATCTCGAATGATGTTCCCCAGCAGCGTCGTGGACTTAGTGGCTTAATTTTTATGAGGCTCGGGCTCTCTTTGAGAGCTCATTAGATTACCTAGGAGGAATGGGAGGCACCGGGCCCAGTGTCCCCACACACTGGCCTGGTGGTTAGGCTCCACGTGTGTGCACAGATGAGAAAGGCCCACTGATTTCCTTCAGGGGCATCTCGCGGAGAACAGGAGGAGCCCCGAGACCAAGAAAACCTACATCCTAAGTTGGCACAGTCCCTTTGTGGAAACTTCTGCTGCACCCAGAGGCAGCAGGCAGGGAGCGCCTGGCTCCGCATCACTCGCGTCTGCCTGAGCGCCCTGTTATTCAAAACAAGTCAAGTTCTTCTGATCCCCCTGTAATTATTCTGCACTGAAAAGTCCTTCATTGCAGCACTTCTGACTTCACTGTGTGCAGACACCACCCTGGGTCCTGTTGGAATGCAAGGCCTGACCGTTCCGGAATCTGCGTTCTAACAAGCTCTAGGTGATGCCCCCATGGCGGGTCCAAGCACCTGACTGAGTAGCAAGGCGGTAGGATTCACAAAGACCTTCCACGTAGCTCATCTCACCTCATCCCCTAAAGAACCCAGACGCAACAAAAGCAGGTCACACCATTCCCATTTTGCAGATGAGGGAACTGAGGCTAAAAGTGTAACGCAAATGGCCCAAAGTCTTGTAAAAAGCCACGCTGGGGCTAGAATCCATGTCCTGGTCCTGGTCAGGCTGTTTCCTGCATGGTATTTCCTATGTTTGGGGTGTGGTTTTCGGGGCTTTATTTGAACCCCACCAGTTGGGGTGGTTTGTTCAAGATGTCTTAAGATTGGACTTGTTGACATGGGTAGCCCAAATTTGATCTTGGAGACTTCAGATCCTAATGTTGGCTGGCTTGATTTCTTTTTTTTTTTTTCTTTTTTTAATATACTTCATTGGATGTTTTCCTTTTAAACTAAAGAAACAATTCTTGTTAGAACAAGCTAAACAATATAAAGACATTCACAAAAAAGGCCAACTATCATTTTTTTCTTCCTTCCCCAAATTTGATCCCACCCAGTAGCCAAGGTGGCTCAGGGTGCAGCTTTTCCCACTTTTCCCACACTCAAAAACATGTTTGCACACACATGTTCAGGAAAATCATGTGTTTTACTTTTTTTAGTTTTAAGAAAAGTAAGATCACACAATACAATTACTTGGTGAATTGCTTTTTGTCTCTTTTAATGCTTACCCAAGGACATGTTTCCATGGATTTTTAGAGAGGAAGGGAGAGAGAGAGATGAGAAAGAAACATCGATCAATTGCCTGCTTGGTGTTGAACCTGTAACCTTTTGGTGTACAGAACGATGCTTTAACCCAGTGGTCGGCAAACTCATTCGTCAATAGAGCCAAATATCAACAGTACAACGATTGAAATTTCTTTTGAGAGCCAAATTTTTTAAACTTAAACTTCTTCTAGCGCCACTTCTTCAAAATAGACTCGCCCAGGCTGTGGTATTTTGTGGAAGAGCCGCATCAAGGGGCCAAAGAGCCGCATGTGGCTCGCAAGCCACAGTTTGCCGACCACAGCTCTAACCAACTGAGCCATCCGGCCAGGGCTGAAATGCTTTTTACTTAAAAATGTGTCCAGGGCACTCCTCCAAGTCAATACATATGGATCTACACCGTCTTTTTAGTAGCTACCGAAGGGTTCGCCAGCTGGGTGTACCATAATCCAACAGCCAGCTGCTGTTGACGGACATGCAGGTTGCTCCCAGTTGCTCCCAAAGTCGAACAAAGCAAGGCCAGCATCTTGCACCTATAGCTGGAGCCGATGCCTGTGAATTCTTAGAGCAGGAACTCACCCTGCATCTCTGTGACTTGGGGTGTGGGTGGGGTGTCAGGCATGGTGAGAGCTGGGTTTAGGGGTGACGGTCAGTCAGCATCTCTCTGTCCATGGGCTCATTCCTTCAGCACAGAGTGACTTGGTCTTGCTCCTCACTTGCCTCAACATCCGTGTGGTCCCCTCCACATGGGTTTGGGGGACCTCAAGCCCCGATCTGGGCTCAGGGAAGCCCAGCTTTTTGCAGGCCTCACAGGCAGCCAGTCCTCCACCCAGACCTGGGGCTCTGCTTCTGCCACTCACTGTGGTCCATGTCCTCTCCAGGGGGCCGGGGTGTCAGCGTGGGCCCCATCCTCAGCAGCAGTGCCTCAGATATCTTCTGTGACAACGAGAATGGGCCCAACTTCCTCTTCCACAACCGGGGCGACGGCACCTTCGTGGACGCAGCTGCTAGCGCTGGTAAGTGTAGCCGCTGCCGTGTCCTCAGCCCCCGGACCCACAGGGACTCTGGGCTGCCCCGCCCCCTCCAGCATGACCCACAGGCTTCACGGAGAGCGAGCGGGACAGTCATCCTCTGCCCCACACAGGGGAACATTGCTTGTCATCTCCAATTGCACCGCCCCCCCCCCCCCCCCGCCCCAGCCATGGTTCAGGCCACAGGGAGTGTTTACTGCTAGAACTCCTGATCACTCTCCATTTTCCAGCAGCTTGAATTGGCCCATGTCCCTCTGAGCCCTGCTTGAGTCTCAGCATCAATTCCCCTCTCTCCATGTCCCCTCCCCACGTTTACCTTAAGCATTCAGTTCAATCTAATAACCACGTATTGAGCTCCTGCTCACTGCCAGGCTGGTGCTGAGAGCTGGGGATGCTGACCTGAATGAGGCAAAGACCACCATACCCCACCCTCTTACACACTCACACCAGGCACTGCCATTCTAGCTGGGGAAACAGACAAAGAAACAAACAGCTGTAATAAGAAACAGGATAAAATCCACTCAAGATAAGACTCCAGGCTTCCAGTTAGTTCTGCTTCCCTTTCTCCCCCAGGGCCTTTGCACCTGCCGTCCTCTCTACCTGAAGTGCCCTCTCTCCCTTCGGTATCTGCAGAACTCAGCTCACGTGTTATGGGGGAAACCTCTCTGTGCCACACGGCAGGGCTTGGCACTCCCTCCTCTGTGTTCCCACTGCCCTGGCATGTACCTCTCCCTCAGGTGCTGTAATGAGCTCTGTCTACGAGGACCGGGCTCTGTACTATTCATTCTTGACACGACGCTCGGCCTGCAGTGGTCACCCAGTACATTTTGCTGGATGATAGAATGGACACGGTAACAGTCGATGGATATAATCAGTCTGCCCTCCAACCACTTCTCCCTGCTCAGGCCCTCCTGCCTTGCCCATGAATGAAAGATTTGCCTGCACCTCCTCGGTAGCTTAGGGACAATCTCTGGCCTCCAGAAGAAGGGGTGAGCAGGGACCTAGAGTCATAGATCAAAGGTCTTACAAGCTCCAGCGCCTGCAGGAGCATCAGGTCCCTGCGCCTGGGCCAATCCATATGAGTACCTCTCCCCCAGGTCTCTGCTCAGAGTCCCCGTTTGACCACTGCCCCAACCCCGCTCTCCCCGCCCCCCCACACACACACACACACCCTGGTAGCTGGTCAGCTCCCCATCCTGCCTCTCCCTCTCCTTCCAGGCAAAGCTAAAGTTGGAGGCAGCTCCCCTGGCCTGTCTTTCCCATCAGCTCGCCCCTCCTAGAGCTGTATACTCTGGCAGCAAATTTTCTCATTGCTGGAAATCATAAGATGAAAGCGAGGTGGTGGTGGAGAAAACCTAGAGGATTTGATAAGGTGTTAAAGAGATGGAAGCAGAGGTGAGCCAGCGAGTTGGAGTGGGAGAAGGTATCAGGCGGGAGGAGAGAGGAAAGGTGCGAGGCCCCGTAATTGAAAGTCAGAATGATTGCAGGGGTTTAACAAGACATGTCAAGAGGGCATTCATCACCCAAACAGATGCTGCTGTGAAATGCAGCCGGTACCGATTATTCCCGTGAAAGGGAACCAGCTCCTTGTCAAGGTGCCTCGTAGGTAGGAGAGAAATGGGCCAACACAAAAGGCCACTGACGTTAGGGCTGGGGAGTTTTGCAGAGAATTAATGGGTTATTAATCCTAGAGGCTGGAGGCCACCCCCATTTCTTTGCAAACCCTCTTTCTCAAGCTTGGCTCTCCCTGCCTCTTCGCCCGCATCTCCCACCCCCATCCTTCAGATCCTTTCTCCCAGAGGGTGCTCAGCCACCAAGGCCCTTGGGTGGGCGGCACCCCCTTTCTCCTGGCTCCCATCCTCAGTTTCTCTATGATTGCAGCTGGCAAGAGCTCCCTGTGACCTAGGGTCTGGGATTCCCACTCCCCATTATATTGTCCTGTCGCCTGCCCTCTCTGACGGCCTGATGACCAACAGCAGTTTGCCCCCCGAAAGAAGTCAGCGTGGGTATTTAGAGCCGCATCCACCATCTCTCAGCTCCGTGCTTGGCCCGAGGGAACGTGTCTGCCTTGAGCAAGCCAGGTCAGGCCGCCTGGGCAAAGCCACCCTCCATCCTCCCCCAGGATCAGCTCTGTCCCGCTGGCCACTGGCAGATTCAAGGACAGCATGAGCAGGTGACATTGGACACACCAGCTTCCGCTCCCCAGACCTCACAGGGCACGCTGTGGGTTTCTGTCAGGGTGCGGCATTTCCTCTGCTGTCACCAACATCCCCAGTTGCCTTCCGGTAAATTATTTATGCCTCTTTATTTATTCAGTAAGTATTTACTGAAAACGACTAAGTCACCACAGGCACTGAGACAGATGCCGGGTGAACACAGGTGAGTAAGAAGACGGTGTCTGAGGACTAGGAGGAAAACTGACCCTACGCAAGCAAACCCCAGAGGGGCGTGATTATGCGGGTGACCTGCACCGTGCAGGAAAAGAATGGGGGAGGGGGCTGCCGGGGAGAATGACAGAGTGGGTGGAAGGGCCGTTTTCATGGGAGCGACCCGGGAAAGGCTCCCCTGAGGAGGTGACGTGGTGGCTGATAGCAGAAGAAAAACAAGGAGCCAGGCGCCCAAGAGCCAGGAAGAGAGCATCCCAGGAGGAGAGACCAGCTTGAGCAAAGACCCGCCAGCTAGACAGAGCTTGGCTCATTTGAGGAACGAAAGGCACATGGGATGGCCAGTGCTTATGCGTCGGAGGGAGCGGAGCACCAGATACAGACCAGCTAGGGTGGGCAGGGACCTGTCCTCCCCGCAGCAATCTGAACTTGACCCAAACGTACTGGGGAGCCACGGAGAGACTTAAGCGGAAGAGTGCTGGTCCACTTAATGTGTCCCAGCGGCTGTATGCGGGTGGCTGGGGAGAGCTTCAGTGTTCCAGAATTGTCCCTAGTCTCCTCCAGGCTGCCCCCAAACTGAGTAAAAATAATGTGCCTGCTGGGCAAACGGTGCTTGAAGACAAGGTTCTGATTCCTTTGCAGCTGGACGGACGGCTGTCCCGCCTCCCACCCCTATGGAACAATTCTGAGACTTGCCACTGCGTCTCCCCATCCCGTGGGGGCGGGGACAGCAGGGGCCACCTCCCTTGTGGCTCATCACGGAGCCCCTGCGAGGTTAGTCTCTCTGGAGCCACAGGGGCGCTGCCCTGAGGGTTCCTGCCCTTCCTCCCAGGTGTGGACGACCCCCACCAGCACGGGCGAGGGGTGGCCCTGGCGGACTTCAACCGCGACGGCAAAGTGGACATTGTCTACGGCAACTGGAACGGCCCCCACCGCCTCTATCTGCAGATGAGCGCCCACGGGAAGGTCCGCTTCCGGGTAAGAAGGGGCCTCTCTCTCCGCCCCCCAGCACCGAGTGGCCCTGCAGGTCCTGGGATGGCAGCCCCGCCTGCGCCTCCCACCAGGCTGAGAAGGAGCGTGTGGCTCTGCAGCGCCTGGGAGTGGGGGTGGGGAGCCACAAGGAAGGCAGCATCTGGGGGACAGCGATGGACTCGGGCCCTGGCTGCTGTAGCAGCTCCAGTGGCCGGAGCAGAGAGAGCCGGTAGCAGAGGAGGGAGAGCAGCCCCCCAAGGTGGGCAGAGCAGCGGAGGTTCTGAGGGGCACTTGGTTCTGTGGGTGCGGCAGGAAACCCCATCTGTAGCCCCTGCCTGAGCTTTGCAAAATGAGCTTCCGGCCCAGGGTGCAGTGGGGAGTAGGGGTGGAGGAGGGTGAGGCCACAGACCCAACAGCTGCCTCCTCAGGACAAATGGCAGAAGGTGGGCAAGCCCCTCTACTCTGTGCGCCCTCTCCGAGCTGTCAAACAGACTGGGCTGCCAAGAATCCTTTGAAGGTTCCATGGTCCCAGGACGTCTCTAGGCACCTGTGTCTGGGTGACTTCCACCAGCTCCCTACCCGTCGGCAGCCGCCCTGGGGTGCTCAGGCCCAGCTGCTCGCTCCCTGCAGAGTCTGGAGAGCCAGCTCTCTGGGTGGGGAGGAGGTGTGCCCCGAGCTCGGGGCCACGGACCCTTGGATGTGGATGATTTCCGCCTTTGTTCAGCCTTTTGTTCTAACTCAGGTTCTCAACCAGTAGCAGTTTTGACCCCAGGCAAAGACACTGAGCGATGTCTTCTTGGTTGTCACCAACGGACAGAGCGTGCTGCGGGCATCGAGTCTGCAGAGGCCAGGGATGCTGCTAAATAGCCTACAATGCACAGGACAGCCCCCCAGCGAAGAACGCTCCAGCCCCAGTGTCAGTGTGACGAACCCTGCTAACCCTCTGGTGGCTCCTCCCCAGAGCTCACAGGAGCAATAATAATAATAATAATAATAATTAATAATACAGATGCCACATTTATCCAGTGCCTTCCATGGGCCAGGAACTGCACAAAGCACTTTACATACATTATCTTGGAAGCCCAGGCGTCCAGTGGGTCAGCCCCACGGGGGCCGTGCCGGTTTCCATCTTTACAGGATCGATAGCATAATAACGAGTTGGAGATACTGAGTCCTCTTTGTTCCCCAGCTCTTAAGGCCCTGCTCAGCCCTCCCTGGCCAGCTGGCCGGCCTCTTAATCAGCCTCATTACTGAGCTGATGGGGACAGCCTCCCTCCTTGGCCTCCCCACAGCAGGCAGCTCGCCAGCAGTCCCAGGCCGCTCACTCCTGCAGCCAACGGGTAGGGCCTGCGGTACGAGGCCCAGGGGCAGGCCCAGGCGAGGGGCAGAGGGGCACCCCCAGAAACACCACTGTGCCCTTCCCAGCCCTCTCCACCTGGGCCCTGGGATTTAGACAGCACTCCTTCTATTTCAAAGGCAAGTCCCCCCCCCCCGGGACCCTTTTCCAGGCCCTGTCCACACTTTGGGGTCCCGACTGGGCTATCCAGAGCCTGGGGTCCCCCTGAGCCAGGGACACGCATCTCTGCAACCTTCCAAAGCAAATGTCTTTTTACAAACATCAAAAGACGCCCAAGAAACAACATAATCCAACAGAGGCAGCAAAAATACAACCGAAGGCAGCCTCTGCCCCCTTCCATGAGGCTGGGAGCGGGAGCAAGGCCAGGACAGGCTGCCGGAGATCTATCCCTGCCCACTCCGTGCCAGCCATTTTACACGCAGCCCTGGAGCCTGGGCCGCTGTTACTATTCGCTGATGAGGAAAGTGGCATCCGACGGGTTTAGTAACTTGCCTTAAGATCACACAGCTCGTCAGCAGAGAAGTCTGGATTCAGACGCACAGCCCTTTTCTGTATCCACCCAGCTTCTGACCCTCACTAAGGAGCAGTAAGGATGTGTACTAGAAAGGGCATAGCATCTGGAATCGGAAGCCTGGGCCATGGCCCTACTTACTAGCTACAGCTATGGGCTCTCCAGGACTCAGTTACCTCACCTGTACAATGGGAATGCTAATGTCGGTGCTTCCTCAGGTGAGGAGGAGAAGGCTACATGTGATAACCATTAGGAAAAGCCAAGTGCTTCGCTGATGTGAATTGGAACTATCCCTCTTACCTCCTCGTTCTACAAGCAGCCTGAGATTTCTGTGGTCCTCAACACAGCCCCCCAGGTCCCTTACCTGGGAGGTGAGAGAGGAGGTGCTAGGTCGAGCTGCCTTGCCTTTGTGCATGCACACCCACCCAGTGGGACAGCCGGCCTCTCACCCACTCCCATCCTCCCGCGTGTCTGTCTGCTGACCTGAAGCCCTCTCTCCTCCCAGGACATCGCCTCGCCCAAGTTCTCCATGCCCTCCCCTGTCCGCACAGTCATCGCCGCCGACTTTGACAACGACCAGGAGCTAGAGATCTTCTTCAACAACTTCGCCCACCGAAGCTCCTCAGCCAACCGCCTCTTCCGGTAGACGCTTCAGCTAGGCTCCTGCCCACTCACCTTTGGCAGCTGGGGTGGGGGGTCAGGAGGGAGGTGCAGGACTCAGAAGGGGCGTTCCGAGGGCTGAGGTGGAAGATGGTACCCTGATGAAGGAACGGAGAGGAGGGAAGAACAGAGATTGAGCAAGAGGGTGCAGGCATGGAGGGTGAATTCTGGGTAACAAGCGGGCCTCCTGGTGTTGCGGGGGGCGGGGATAGTGGGCAGAGGGATATGGCCCAAAGTGTGCCCAGAAAAAAACACAAAAAGCGGTTACAAAGTCAAATCCATTTAAGTACGCGTGAGTCAAGCAAATACAGGCAGGTTTTTTTACTGCAGGACTTCTCAGAGCCTTTAACATGACCATAAATATGTTTACTTCCCAAAAGGTAGATGCAATATTCCAAATAGATTTGACCACAAGACATTTTTTTCCCAAAGATTTTTCTATTGGGATTGGTGCTCTGCAAGACATCCTTTGGGAAATGCCCGATGAGACCTTAATGGTAGACAAGTAAACGAAGTAACCGAGTGAAAGGGATCTGCAAGCATCTGGGCATGTGCCTAGGCAGGCAGGACTGGCTTTTTGGAGGGATCACTTATCTAAGAGGGGTCCGGAGGCGGTTGGCATCGGATCACCCAGAGTTCTTACTTAAAGTAGAAGCCCAGGGCCCACCTCGATCTCCTGAATCAGAATCTCAGGATGTGAGGCTCAGGAAGCTCTCTTTTTAAAATATATATATTTTGTATTGATTTCAGAGAGAGGGAGAGGGAGAGATAGAAACATCCGTGATGAGGGAGAGTCACCAATCGGCTGCCTCCTGCACGCCCCACACAGGGGATCGAGCCTGCAATCTTGACTGGATGTGCCCTGACCCGAATCAAACCGTGACTTCCTGGTTCATGAGTCGATGCTCAACCACTGAGCCACACCAGCCAGGTGGAATCTCTAGTTTTAACAAGCGCATTAGGCATCAGGCATAAAGTTTGAGAACCACTGTTGGCGAACAAGCCTCAGAACCCATGTGGCCTGAGATGGCCCTGTCCCTGGTATAGAACATGCTAATGGGGCTCAGGACCAGGTGGGGAGAAAAGGGTAGGCCAGGGGCCCTGGATTCAGGGAATGGGCCAGATCACCTGCTGGGCTCCCCAGGGTCCCATCCCCTCCTCCAGGAGGGTCCCAACTCTTAATAAAAGGTGAGAGCTGTGACTAAGTGCATTTAAAATATAAGTATTAACAAAGCATCCATCTTTGACTGGATGTAATCACCCCCTAGAGGCACCAGATTTACTAATTAGGTGCCTTGCAAAAAGCTTATTCACAACTTCCAGATTAATTGCGGAAGATCAATTACTCGTTAACAGAGACACTGCTTTCCTTCTCTGGCTAATAAAGTGTCACTTGCCAGGGCCCCTGATCACCAAGGAGCCCAGTGCTCTCATCTCTGAGGCCCAAGGACCCAGATACCTCCTCTCCCCACCGGCCTGCCTGCCCGGCCCCCCTCCCACCCTCCCTCTGGGCAACCCCAAGGGCCGGCTGGCACAGGGCTGTCCTTAGACACGCAGTTGCCTCATGAATTAGTGTGTTTACTTCTACATAGCAGCAACGGAAGTCACTTCCCGGGGACATGGCTATGCCTCAAACCCCCGTAGCAGATGGTTGGGTCTTGAGCACCCATCTGAGGCCCCCGCACAGCTGGAAACTGGAAATCTAGCCCGACCTGTCCCTGTCGTGAATGGAGCATGGTCTCCGCGTAGGAGACACTGGAGCCTCAAAGCGTCACCGTCTGCACGTCCTCCAGCAACGCTTAGGGTGACCACGAATGCAGCCCCCAAACTGGAGGCTTCATGAGAGCACAAGGGGCCCTGTTACTAACGGCAGGGCCACAGGCACCCGCTGGGACGTACGCGCTCACACCCCTTATCCCTCTAAACACGCCTCCGATCTGTTCTCATCTCTCCACCCTCTGCCACCCCCACTCTCTCTCCAGGGGATTCCTGTGCCCACCTCCAGCCTTCTCCCTGTGTCTAGTCCTGCAGAGCAAGCAGCTGAAAATGCAAATCTGGCCACACCCCTCTTCCCCTGGAAACCTTTGAGAAGCGTCCTCTTTGGCACATCCCACACCTACCAGTTTGGTCCCCGGCCTCCACACTCACTTCCCCATTTACCACGAAGCACTCGGCACCCCCAGCTTCTCTCAGTTCTGGGCTGTGCCAGCCCTGGGCCCTCATGCTGCCCACACCCTCTACTTCGCTCCTGCCTCTATGTCTGGATGACATGGACTCACTCAGGATGCTTGTCTCAGCTTCGTGAGCCCTTCCCCCAGGAAGCCTGCCCTGGTTACCCGACCCTGCATGAGCTTGCCCAGCTCTGCCCTCCCCCTCGGCCCCTCTCCCATTTGGCCTTCGGCGCTCTGCATGAGGTTTCCTGTCGTCATGGGTCCTGGGCTCCTTCCTCCCCGATGCACAGCATAGCCGCAGGCCCCCGCGCCGTGCCCCGCACACACAAGTTGCTGCAGAAGAACTTGCTCGGCGAATACATAAATGCAGTGGAACTGCTGGGTTTCATCCTTAGGAACCCTTAGCTGCCTGGTCGCCTGAACCCAGGGGTGTCTCTGCCCAGATGTGGCAGCGTCTGCAGGACCCAGGTAGTCAAAGGGACAGTGGGTGGCGGCAGGCTGAGGCATACACACCTCCAGCAGGTGTGCACACAGCCAAGTGCACCCGGCACACTGCTCACAGGACGTCAGCACAGACGCCCCGTGTGGGTGGAGGACATCACTCAGGGCATCTGCTAGTCCTGTAGACACCCTGCAGTTGTACCAACACTCTCCGCCACCCAAACCCCACAGGACTCAGTCCCCCCCTGAAAGCACTGGCCACAGCGCAGCCCTCTGGTGACTCTGTGATTTGGGCGGACAACAGTCACCTGCAATGTGTGTGTGGGGCGGGGGGGATTAAGAACCCCCCTAGGCCCCAGTTTGCCCCCAGATTTGCTCCATACATGTAGAGCACCCAAGGCTGGGAGAATCTAGCGAGTGAGTAAAATTAGAGACGAGAGCTCACGGCCATCGGCAGCAGTCAGCTCGGTGTGGAGAAAGAGCAGGACTTCCACGGTGGACTTTTCTGGAACAAATATTACTGTGGTTCAGAGTCAAAATAGGCAGAACCCCTGCAACCCGAAGGGCCCCGTTCCCTCCCTTTGCCTCCGGAATTCATCTGTGTATCCCACAGACGTGTGCTTGGAGCACTCGGAGAGCCAGACACGATGTTAGATGCTGTGGGAGATGCAGAGATGAATAATACATGGTCCCAGCCTGCAAAGGGCTCGCAGTCTAACTGGGGAGATAAGACGCATTCATACAAAGCTTTAACACAAGGCAGGAAGTGATAAAGGCCAGGCAAGTGATAAAGGCAGAGCAGAAAGGCATTGCCTCTAGCGGGACGACCAGGGAGAACTTAGGGGGGTGGGGGTGGCATTTGAGTGGGGTTTGAAACCCTGGGTACCATCCGGAACTTGAAAATCCAGAGTCACTTGAAGGAAAGTGAAGGTCATTTGAAGGTAGCTGTGTCCTTGTCCCTTCTCCATCCATCAACTGCCCTTCCCCAGGCTGTCTCTAAGTCATCCATTAGAAAAGGAAAAGTCCATTTTTACCAATGTGAATTCAAACCCAGGAAGAGAACAGGCAGGGTGTAGACAGGGTCTGTGAACCAGGAGTGGCTCCGTAGGCATGCAGGTGGCAGCCCACGCACAGTGGGGCCAGGGGATGCTCAGACTGGAGTAAGAAGTAGGTCTCTAGGTCCAGGTGCCGACTCAGGCCTCAGCAGCCAGTTACTCATCCATGAGCAGCCTGTCTCTTCTCTTACAGCGTCATCCGCAGGGAACACGGTGACCCCCTCATTGAGGAGCTCAATCCTGGCGATGCCTTGGAGCCTGAGGGCCGGGGCACAGGTGAGGGCACCCAAGGTCTCGGCCTGCACTCCCCTGTCTCAGTGCTTCCCATTGTCTGGGATGAGGGAGGGAGGGCTGAGGCAGCCAATCCCACTCTGAGGGCTAAGACCCTAGAGCAGAGGGATGAGAGGAGAAGGGGGACCCCCTGAGAGTGTCAGGCAGGGGGTGGTCCATTCTCCCAGTCCCAGGGCAGCTGGGGGCGGGGCCGGGCTGAGAATCTGTGGGCAGTGGGTTCTCTGGCGATGCCTTGCCGAGTGGGGATAGGAAGGAGAGGCTGGGGTCCTGAAGTCTAACCCCTCCCCTCTTGGCGCTCAGCCTGGTGTCAGAGAAAGAGTGGTCTTGGAGAAGGTACTTGGCCCGGGTCTTGTTCTCCACATCCATAAAATGGGGGTAATTACAGCTGCCCTTCTCACCTCTCTGGAGTGTAGTGAGGACCCAAGGAGACCGTGTGTATGCAAAGACTTAGTAGACTGACGAAAACTGTGCCAATATAACAGGCGTGTATAATGCAAAGGCCAGAAAGAAGTCCTCATGGTCTGAATAATTAGTGCCCCCGTGCCCGTGCAGAAGTCCCAGGGCAGGAAAGGGAACCCTCTTCCGTGGATTCCTAGCACGAGGTGGCTGTTAGGAAGGGGAGGGCGGGGGTGGCAGCCACAGCCTCAGGCCCAGCACCTCCCCACTCAGGGTTGCCCCGGGGTCTCCTGGCGGGTGGCCAGAGCGCAATCCATGTTGTTGCAGGGGGTGTGGTGACAGACTTCGATGGAGATGGGATGCTGGACCTCATCTTGTCCCACGGGGAATCCATGGCTCAGCCGCTGTCTGTCTTCCGCGGGAATCAGGTGTGCATGGACGTGGGGACCCACGGAGCCCAGCCTGGGGTGGTCCCCTGGGCCTAGGGTGGATGAGGGCAGAGGAGCCGGGGATTCATGGCAGGAAATGGACAGCTGGGGCCTGGAGGAGGCAAAAAAATTCCCAGCAACATCATAAACCCCCCGAAGGGCTGCCTCCCGGGAGAAGCCCTCTGCCCCTCTGCCTTCCACGGCCCTTCACACACTGTTTTTCCTGGGGCTATTGGCTTTCCCCCCCTTCTTTGCCGCTTTTTCTCTTTCCAAACTTTAGCCAACCTGTCTGCCTCGCTCACCTTCCTGCCGGCCTCCTCCTCTCTCTTTCCTCTGCCCCCTCTCTTCTCTTCCTCTTCCTCCCTCTCTCCCTCTCCTGCCCTAGGTCCCTGCTCCGCCGCCCACCCCGCTGATGCCTGGCCTGCCTTCCTGCCTCCCTACAGGGCTTCAACAACAACTGGCTCCGAGTGGTCCCACGGACCCGGTTTGGGGCCTTCGCCAGGGGGGCGAAGGTCGTGCTCTACACCAAGAAGAGCGGGGCCCACCTGAGGATCATCGATGGGGGCTCAGGCTACCTGTGCGAGATGGAGCCCGTGGCACACTTTGGCTTGGGTGAGTCAGGGCCAGGGGGGAGGGTGGGCAATGAGCGGTTGACGGGACAGCGGGTCCTGAAACGGCACCCCGCATCATGCTGAGTGATGCGGGACTCACCGCTCGAGCATCTTCCAGGCACCACGGTGCTGAGACAGCGGTGGAGACACCAGCTATGGGAGGCAGCCCTGCTCTGAGGGGAGCATGAGCTCAGGAGGGAGTGCCCCGCCTCTTACAGAGGTCCTCACCCCAGTGCCTCTGTCAGGTTATTCCCCCGGGGGTCAAAGTGTTTAATTCTCCATTTGTCCAGGCTGTGGCCTTGTGCTTCAAACACTGGCCTGCGCCAGACTATTTCTTTCCCGGGCCTCTTGAGAGTTGGCTCGGTGACTAAAGTGCCTCACCAAACCCCTGGTGACAACAGCACACACTGGCCAGAACGCAGAGAAACTGGATCTCACACATTGCCGGTGGGAATGTAAAATGGCACAGCTATTCTGGAAAACACGTTGCCGGTTCTTTTAAAAACAAAAACCTAAACACACAACTACTATCAGATCCAACAATTGCACTCCTGGGTATTTCTCCCAGATGAGTGAAAATTTATGTCCACAAAAAAATCTATACAAGATGGTTTATAATAGCTTTATCTGTAATGGGCCAAACTAGAAACAACCTAGATGCCCTGCAATAGGTTAACGGTTCAACAAACTGTGGTCTACCCACACCATGGACTATTACTCAGCAGCAAAGAGGAATGAACTATTGACACACACAACAACCTAGATGGCTCTCAAGGGCGTTATGGTGAGTGGGGGGTGGGGGGGAGGCCATTCTCAAAAAGTCACATACTGTTGATCCCATTTATACAACATTCTCGAAACGACAAAATTGTAGAGATGGAACATAGATCAGTGGTTGCTGGGGGGTGGAAATGGTGAAAAGGGGAGGGGTGGGTGGGACTGTACGGGGGTAGCCCCAGGAGGTCTTCGTGGTGATGGGCGGTCCAGTCTCTGGACTGTGGTTGTGGTTGCACGCATCTGCACACGTGATAAAATGACATAGAACTACCCACACACCTTGTGCCAACATCCACTTTCTGGTGTTGAGCTTGTGCGATAGTTACACAGGATCTCTCTGTAGTGTCTTTGCAACTGCCTGTGGCTCTATAATTACTTCAAAATACAACATTTTTAAAGAAACACAATTGAGGAAGGGAATTAGGAAAATAAAACTCTAGAAAGTCTTCTTGAGGAGGAGGGGCAATCGTGGAAAAAATGTTGAGAAACACTGAGGGTGGAGGTGGGAATCCAAGAGTGTCTTTACTGAAACACAATGGTTAAGAAAGCATTTGAGTCCAGTGTACCTAGGTTCAAAATCAGACATCCTCTCACCTGTGTTAGCACCTCATGAGGCGCTATAATCTATCTATATAAAAGCCTAAGTGGCCATCGCAACAGAACGGACGACCGAACAGGCCGCGTGGGGCGACCAGGCTGGCAGGGGGGTTAGTGAGGGGTGACCAAACGACCCAGCAGCAGGCTGCATGGGGCGACCAGGCCGGCAGGGGGGTTAGTGAGGGGTGACCGAGCAGCAGGCCATGTGGGGCCACCCTGGGCGGGGGGGCAGTGAGAGGCGACCAAACGACCCAACAGCAGGCTGCGTGGGCAACCAGGCCAGCGGGGGGGGGGGGGGGGGGGGGGGGGAGAGGGGGAGTTGGGGGCAACCAGGCCGGGGGGGGGCAGTTGGGGGAGATCAGGCCTGCAGGCAGAGGCAGTTAGGGGTGATCAGGCCGGCAGGGGCGCAGTTAGGGGTGACCAGGCCAGCAGGGGGGCAGTGAGGGGCGATCAGGCCAGCAGGCAGAGGTGGTTAGGGGTGATCAGGCTGTCAGGGGGGGGCAGTTAGGGGCGATCAGGCAGGCAGGCAGGGGAGCAGTTAGGAGCCAGCGGTCCAGGATTGTGAGAGGGATGTCCGACTGCCGGGATCGGGCCTAAACTGGCAGTCAGACATCCCCCTAGGAGTCCTGGATTGGAGAGGGTGCAGGCTGGGCTGAGGGGACCCTTCCAAGATAACAATCCTGCTCTTCACCTGGGCAGCCCGGGCCAGGTCATTTGGTGGGATCCTGGGGGCCCAAGAGCCTCTGTGCCCTTTCATGACCATCTGCCTCCCATGCTCAGGATTATGAATGACGCACCTAGTGGGAGCCCCTCCTGACTGCCAATCTTTGCATCTTGCAAGCCATGGGATTTGTTCCGGGTCTGAACTCTGCCTCAAACTGCTCCACGGGCCCCCTGCACACTCCTCTCTATTGCCCGGATCCATGGCCAGAGAGGCAATGAAAGGAAGGCTGCTCTTTGAGACTGGCCCTTTGGGTCAGCCTTGGGCTTGGCAGTGAGACTCCCCAAGTCAGCTCAGCAGGCAGCAGGGCCAGCAGCCTGGGACACAGCGAGGGGAAAACAGGCTCCATCCCTGCAGCCCCAAGACTCCCACATTCATGAGGCTCTTCATGGGCCCAACATAGCGCAGGCCCTCCTGATTGATGGAGGGACCGGCGATGGGGCAGGACAAGAGGGGGCCCATGAGGAAGGCTGGGCGGAAGGAAGGGTTGAAGAAAGAGAACACGGTGGAGATAGACTGAGACGGGGCCTGGGGGAGACCAAGAGACACAGAGACGGGGAAAGAGGCAGATTAGGCAAAGAGGAAAGGCTCCCTGCCCTCCAAGCTCACAGCCCAGTGAGAGAAGCAGATGGACACAGGGACTCGGTGCAAAGCAGACTTGCATGTGCCATCATCCTGGCCCAGTGGCTGCGAGAGGACCCGGGAAGGAGACATTCGTTTTGCTCTGGGAAGTTTTCCCAAGAACGTGGGCCCAGAACTAGGTCCAGAAGGATGGTGGGCGTTTAGAAGGTGTGGAGAGGGGGCTGAGGAGAGCATTCCGGGGGCAGCGCTGGCTTGAACAAAGGCCCAGAAAGGAGGGTGCTCAGTGTGTCCACAGAAAGGGAATGGTCTGGCGGGAGCAGAGCCTGGAGAGGGAAGCCAGGGTCAGACTGTCGGAGCACCAGGGCCAGGCTGAGGGCAGGTGGAATGGAGCAGGTCTGGGGAACTGGGAAAGCCAGAGCCAAGCTCTGCTGTGCACCTGGGGCGGGGGGTGGGGGGGGAGGCTTCGAAGGAGCCCAGGGCCACTAGCAGGGGTCCCAGGTAGAGTATTTGTCATTCTCTGTCTGACTTAGTTCACTTAGTAATACCCTCTAGGCCCCTCCATGTTGTCACAGATGGCAAGGCTTCATTCTTTTATGCTGCAGAGTAATATTCCATGGTGTGTGTGTGTGTGACACGTCATCTTCATTTATTAGCGATTGATGGACATCTAGTTTGCTTCCATCTCTTGGCTATTGTAAATAATGTGCAGTGAACATAGGGGTGCATATATATATACCTTTCCGAGTCAGTGTTTTTGTTTTCCTCAGTTGAATACCCAGAAGTGGGATTTCTGGATCGTATGGCAGCTCTATTTTTAATTTTTTGCTGCACAGTATTTCATTGTGTGGAAGCATTCATAATTTATCTAGCAAGTCCCCTATTGATGGATAGTTTGATGTTTCTCAGTCCTGAGCAGTTAGTTTTGGGATGTTTTGGGTAAGAAGGGGCATGTCCAGAGCATGAAGGCACGACAGTCCTGCCTTAAAGGTGCGAATTACTGAGCAGTGGATGTGGGGCCCGAAGCTGTGCTGAAGGCAGAGGTCTCTCGGGGAGAGGCCTGCAGGAAGTTCCCCATCCAGCACTCACAGCACGCCTGCGCACCCCACCTGTCCCTGCTTCCTTCCTCCCTCCATGGGTCACCCCGGCCTCCTCCTGACTTTGCAGCCAGGGGCGATGAGCATGTGGACATGTACGTGGGTGCATACGTGAGCCTCTCAGCAGACAGCCTCCTGGGTGCTTCTTTCTCCTCACACCCCCTCTCCCCACCCCCCAGCACATTCTCCAGCTCATCTCTGCACTGGCAGGAGCGGCAGGCCTTGCTCAGTCAGCCCTGAGCTGTGTGTGGTTAGAGGACTCAGCTTCTCAGACCCTCCCATGTACTCCCAAATCCAGGGGATCTGGGCTGTGTGGAATCACACCATACAAAGTCAGGTACCTCGCTGGATTTTTCATTGTCCGGAGGGTTCCCAGAGGGCCCACTCTTGCACAGAGCGCTCTCAGCTTCATCCTGCGGAACTGTCCCTCCTGGAGGCGTTAGCCTCCGCCCCAGCCACCCCTGCTCAGGGGGCCCCTGGCCTGTTCCTCCTCCCCTCTCCACCCCGCCCTGGCCTCTCCCTGCTCCTCCTGGTGCAGAGGGCCCGCCAGGCTCATAAATAAGCGTTTCCACTCGCAGCCCTTGTCGAGTGCCCCCGGTTCCTTCTGCACACCCACTCCTGCGTATCCCACACTCTGGGTCTTCATTTCCTAGCCAGCAGAGGGCTGAGGCAGCTCAACAAAACCCAAAATATGAAAACAAATACCAGTAATCTACTTGCCCCCCGCCAGCCTCCATTAGGGGCTCCCGGACTCGGCCAGCCCACCTCAGGCATTGAGGGTACCCCCCCCCCGCCCCCCGCCCCCCCCCCACACACACACACACATACCGCCTTCCTTTCAGCTAGTTGTTTGCCAGTGACTCAGAGCTGCCTTCATGCGGCTGGTGCTCATTTAGGGAAGGAAAATTCAGTGGCCCACATGAAAATTGCTTTATTAAAGTGCAAAAATATTCCGCCAACTGTATCCCCACCATCTGCTTCGCTTGTAATTCTTCTGAAAAGCACAGTTCTCTGTGCCTGCCTCCTTGGCCTTTGTCCTTTCCAAGCTGCCAGAGGGCGGTGGCTGGTTAATGGGGCCACCTCTGCTCGCAGACCCACAGGCCTGGCACGCAGGCCACTTAAAGGCCGCCCTGTGCAGCGTCTGGGGGTTGGGGGAACCCTGGCTGTGCAGCTGCATGAAGGTCGGCAGTGTCTGGGGCAGAGGGAACCGCCGGGCCTGGGGGCCGGAGCCTGGGTTTCCAGTCCTCGCGCGGACCCCTGCAGCTCGCTTTGCCTCACCAAGCCTCAGTGTCTGCATCTGAGGAGTGGGGATAAAACGCCCCCCTGCAGAGTCGCTGGGAGGGTGCAAGAGGGCCACACTTGTGCTCAGGCTCCAGAGTCCCACCCCGTCTCCTCTCCCACCCTCCCCTCCCAATACACATTCTCAGGCTCTGCTCCCCCAGTTTGCACTTCTCCTGATCGTCAAGCACACGGGCCCTCGCCACAGCTCCTGCCTTCACCCAGGCTGCACCCTCCACCTGGCGCGCTCCTTCCTCTCCTTCGCTGCCTCACAGACTCTCACACTTCCACCACACCCAACTGAAATGACTGCTAACACCCGCCTCTCTCGCCCCGTGGTCCCCATGCTATGGCTGCACTTTCCCAGCTGCCTATAACATAATCCCTGCCCGCCCAGGACTCTGCTCCTGCAGGACGGGCCAGGGTCTGTCTCCTTCCTGCTGAATCTCCTTCCTTCCTCACGGAGCTGCCAGAGGATCTGATGTGCTATCTCGGAGAGTCCCCTGGTAGGGTTTGGTGAACATATTTTCTTGTATTGTTGCCAACAGGTGGAAGCCCTTCGGGAACTGCAGGGTGCCCCCATGTCTGAGACGATGAGGGTGGAGATGCTGACGGTGACAGCCGGGGCAGGGCTCACATTCCAGGGAAGAACGGTGCTTCCCAGAAGTGCTAGAGCTCAGGTCATAGCCCCATCTTACAGATGGAGAAACTGAGGCCCCCGGAGAGTGCCCAAGTCAGCAAAATAATCACCGGCAGGGGAGCAAGTCCCACTGAGATGGGCTCGCCCGGCTTTCTTACCTCAGAGGCCCGGCCCCTCCCTGGGTCTGGAGGAAGGAAGGAAGCGGGACTCAGAAATATGTGCGGCAAACCCAGGATGTAAATTTGTGATCCTCCATGAATATTCGGCGACTCTTTTGAGTTATTTGTGGCACTTCAGCCAGGCTGGGGAATGTATTCATGGAGCTGTTCCGTTGGCTTAGGTGACAAACAGTTGCTTCTCTTTGTCTCCGTTTTTTTTTTTTTATGGAAAAATGTTTACTTTTTACATAAGGACACTGCACACCCTACAAATGCCAGAGCCTCCAGAACCTACTTCAAAACCGAAGGAAGTCTGCAGCTGCCACCCAATCCCAATTCTGCCCCCTTCCCCAAAAGGAGTTATCACAGAATGAGGGGGTGGGGCCGCCGAGCGGCTCTGAGAAATGTCTTCTAGCTGAATAAAGCGAACCCCGGAACCAGAAGGCGGCCGGCCTGCGAGGGAGGGTCTCTGTGGGAAGAAGGGCTGCACTGCACGTGGGAGTCCCTGCTCCCTCGGGCGCTTCCCGCGGGCACTGCCGCCCACCTGCCCACGGAGGAGGGGCCGCTCAGGTTGACCCTCCAGAGTGGCAGCTGGTCCCTGCCCTCGCTTACTGGAAGCAGGGCTGCTGGAAGGGTCCAAGGAGACTGGGCCTCCCTGCACCCCACGCTGCCTCAGCCCCACCCCCAGAGCCACGCAGCACAGGAGTCTACACGGCATTCCTCCCCAAAGGCTGGGCGTGGAAGCCTTTTACACATGAAGATGTTTCACAAACGACCCTCTGCCCCAGAGTGTCTGTCCCTGTAAGATGCACGGGTGGACAAGGATGGCCAAAAGCTACTCTAAATTCAGAGGCACGTCTCGGGCCCCCGTGCTTCCTCACCGTGTCTGCAGGCGTTAAGGGGAAAGGAGCACCTCCACGTGGGTGAGATGTTATCTATTCCGCCCACGAGTGACGCCGGGGGAGTGTGTGTGTGTGGACTCCTGAGCAGCCGCCCACATCCGGTCAGCTCGGCTGGGCGATAACACGGGGCTGCACCCTCCCCCTCCCCGCCGAGCGCTCCCTCCTCCCCAGGGAACTGACTAGAACAGCTTCTCTCCGCAGGCGAGGCCCAGCTCCGTCTCCTCTCCACCCCAATCCATCACCATTAGCCTGACCTTGCCACGGTGCCTTCAGCAGGGAGCCGGGGCCGGTTCTGACAATGCCTAAACACCTGACAAATCTCTCCAACTTGTTTTCTGCCAATGATGTAATGCAGGGCTCCGTGGACGTGTGCGACGGAGGCAGCGGGAATATTCTCTGAGCCTCTCTGCCCGCTTCTGTCCACACCTCGGCTTCGCAGAGCGGGCTTGCTCCTGCACCTGCCGCCTTCTCGGTCTTAAGCGCCTCAGCTCTCATTTAGAGCTCAGCTCAGATGCCTTCTCCCCAGGAGCCCATCCCCGACTGCCCTGACCCCAGCCAACCCCAGTGCCCCTTCACTCCATTTCCGTTTTCATTTTCTTCATAGAACCTGTCAATAGCTGACGTTACTTATTTGTTCATCTGTTTGCCTGTCTATCCCAACTAGAGTGGAAGCTCCCTGAAAACCAGGACATTCCCAGTGACAAAAAGAGCCTTGCCCGTAGCAGGCTATAAACATAAATATAAACATAAATACAAATATAAAGATAAATATGTGACATGCTCCCGATGATGCAGCAAGTCGGCTGCAGAGCTGGGACGTGTCCCCAGGTCTCCCAGATAGCCACCCCCACCGTGTTCTTTCCAACCTTCCAGGTAAGGGGTTACAGCCAGGATTCGAACCCAGGACTCCACAGCCAGCTGTTCATCACCTGGCTTTACCCTCTCCCAAAAACAGCCTCATGCTGACTGGCCTGTCCACTGAAAGTTCTAGAGTGCCACGGTCCAATCTGGTAGCCACTAGCTGGGGTGGCTATTTCAGTGTAACTTAATTAAAACTAAATCGAATGTAAAGTTCAGTTCCTTCTTACACCAGCCCCGCTTCCCTGCTCCACAGCCACATGTGCGAGCGGCCGCCGTGCTGGGCGGCACAGACGGACACCACCATCACGGCAGTTCCGCTGGACTCCGCACGCTCGCTGCTCCCCCAGCACTTAGAGCAATGCTCAACTCATGTCTTTTATTCCGTGAGTGAGGAAATGAACGAGAACCCCCTCCCGCCCTCCTCCGCTGCTGACCTTTTCTCCGTCTGCCCCTCAGGGAAGGATGAAGCCAGCAGCGTGGAGGTGACATGGCCGGATGGCAAGGTGGTGAGCCGGAACGTGGCCAGCGGGGAGATGAACTCGGTGCTAGAGATCCCCTACCCCCGGGAGGAGGACAGACTTCAGGACCCAGCCCCACTGGAGGTGAGAAAGGCATCTGGGCCTGATGGCCAGAAAAGAGGCCTCATCCACAAACCCATGGGCTGAAGCTGGGTTCCCGGGAATCTGCAGACTTTGCCTCTAGAGTGATGGAAATCCTAGCAAAGGGCAGGCTTCACGATGACCCCGCCATCTGTAGTTTGCACAATAGTACCACGTGCACATCTCTTCTGCTCCTCACGGAAATCCGGGGGTATTGGCAGGACAAGTATTTTTGCACCCATTCTACAGAGGAGGAAAACCGAGACCAAGTGAGAGACCCCACCGGGCTGTGCAGCCAATTGGGAGCAGCGTTAAGAATTGACCCCAGGTCTCCTGCTTCCCTCCCAGCTCTTTCCAAACCTCTGGCAAGCCTTGTGTTAGTTCTGAGGGTGGGGTCAGGCCTCTGGGAGCTCTGGAGAAAGAGCTCTAGATTCTAACTCTGATGGGGGTCACTTGGTTGCAAATAACAGGAACCCACCTAAATTCACACCGAAGGGGGGACCTCTAAGGAAACTTGTAGGGGAGCTCACAACGTCCAATGGAAAGCTAAGGATGCGCAGGAACCATGCAGCTCAGTGGCCTCAGCCCCAGGAGCTCAAGGACCTTTGTCATTCGTGCACTGGCCTGGGGGTGAGGAGGTCATTACCCTTCCCTAATAATCCCCACTGCCCCACCCTCGGCGCTCAGTACTGACAGCTGACATTTTCTGTCTTGTGTAAAGTATTGTTTTGAGTCTCCCTGGCCTGCCAGCAGTCTGCTGTCCCCGAAACCCCCATATAGACATAGCAAAGCCCCCACAGCCCGGAGTCACCAGCTTTCCAAATCTGTCTCAGCCTCAGTTCAAATTCTAGCCGCCACGTCTTTGACTCATCCTCCTGCTGGGATGCCCACCCCTGGTCCAGCTGGCCTTGCCCAGAGAGATGGGGGGTAGCCTGGCTGGCAGGCGCCACCCCTGGGAGTGGGGAAGGTTCTCAAAGAAGAGGGTGTGGGGAGTGAGCAGACACCTCAGAAAGCTTCACCCACCCCTCATTACCCTTTGCCCCAGCTGAGACCCAGCCTCGGGCTCAGGGCAAGGCCACGGGAGGGCCAGTTTCTGTTACCCGTCCCGCTCAGACATGTGGGTCCCACGTGAGGGGAATGAGCAGGAGTTTGGACTGAATCTGTTCTTGGCCTTCCCCCCAGTGTCCTATTCTCAGTGCAAGGCAAGGCGTCCTGGCAGGGAGGGGCCCCTCCAGGCCCAGAGCTAAGAGCATCCCTCATTCTGGGGCCGGGTGACAGCTGCTCTGTGGCTGTGATAGGGCCTGAGATGCCATCTTCTCAACTCACTAGTGTCTCTGCTTCTGCCCACTTTGCAGTGCGGCCAAGGATTCTCCCAGCAGGAAAATGGCCATTGCATGGGTGAGTTGCCTGCAGGCACCGGGGGATGGAGCAGAGGCCAGGATCTCCCCGGGGACAGGCAGCCTGCGTCCTGGCAAGGCTCAGGTTGCAGACAAGGGGTAGAAAGTGGGGAGGGGAGCCTGTTGTTTGTCCCTGGGGCTCCAGATGCCAAGACAACCGCCATGTGACTCACTGAGTTGGGAGTGACAGGAGCGACTGGCAGGCTGAATCACCACGGTTCTGGGAACTGGCAGAGCTTCCGTGCCATGAATACAGAGAGAATGGCCACGAGACGCACCACGGCCTGGACAGTGTTCACAGGGAGGCCTGACTGCTGGGGGCTGTGGAGGCTGGGTAGGCACAGGGCCCCATGGAGAGCTGGCATTTTCAGCCTGGCCAGCCGGTGGAACAGCAAGGGCATCGGAGCAAACCAGGGTGTGGGGTATGGTCTCAGTACAAGGAGGTGGCAGCCTTGAGCAGTATGGGGGGAGGTGGGCAGGGAGCCGTGGCACTGCCAGGAAGGCAGCTCTGGGAAGGTCCCCCAAGGACGAGTGGGAGGCGGGCAGCCTGGAGGCTCGGCATCCAGAAGGCTCACAAATGTCTTCCATCCCATTGGCTGACAATAAGGGGTCAGATCAAAGATGCCTCCGGCCTTTCAGCCCACAGGAAGCATTCTTCCTGAGTTCCCGAGTTCACTCTGCAGATGTCCGTCAGCCCCAGGCAAATGTGTTTGCAGCTGAGATACAAGAGTAAACAAGACAGATAGTCCCTCTCCAGGGCTTAGAGCTCAGGGGAGAGGCACACAAGTTAACAGTGAGTGTGAGAGGCTGGGGTGGGGGAGGGAAGGGGCTGTGAGGTAGCAAAGAGGTGGGGCCAAAACCAGTCTAAGGAGGGTTCAAGAAGACACCCCAGAGAGATCACGGTCTAAGCTGAGACCTGAGGGGTGATGAGTTTGCCAGGCCAAGAGAGGGGAGACAGTGTTCCAGTGGAGGGGACTGTGTGGACCAAGGACCACAGGTGAGAAAGTGGAGGAGGATGGCTCTAAGAGGCTTGAGGAGAAAATGAGTCCCCTCCACTCTCCATGTCCCCACTCTAGCCACTGCAAATAGAAATTCCAGCATCTTCCTTGTGCCCTGGAAGGTCCCTGTGGGATCCCCAATCCAGCCGCCTCTTCCTTTTCCTTTTCCAGTGGACATATGTGTGCCTCCCACACACCGGGCCCTATGTGGGGAGCTGGGAATGCAGGCCAAGCACCTCCCCTGGCGGGTGCTCATCCTCGTGGGGGGAGACAGGCCATCACACGTGACCCAACAGCTGGACTAGATGAGTTAAGAACCTGTTAAGCAAGGTGCTCTCTGGAGACTGTTCTAGACAGAGTGGTCAGGAAGGGTCTCAGAGGAGGGGACCTTTGAGCTGAGACCTAAAGGATGGGAAGGGTCTGGCCATGGAAATACCTGAGGGAAGTGAAGACCACGAGGCAGGAGAAAGGCCTGGAATGTCAGAGGAACAGGAAGGAGGCCGATGCGCCCAGAGAGGACAGAGGAGCCAGATCCAAGTCCGGGAGAGTCTTGGAGCCCCGGAAAGGTGTCTGGGCTTTGTTCTTAGGGCCCTGCACAGTGGAGCAGGAGAGTCGCGTGACATGGTCACATGTTCACAAGATCATGTTGGCTGCCGAACTGCAGATGGGATTGGAGGGAGGCGTGGCAGCCAAGAGGCCAGTCAGGAGGCAGCTGCAGAAATCCAGGCAAGAGACAGTGCTGGCCGGGAATGGCTGGTGGCAGAAGAACAAGACTGAGAAGCAGGTAGACAGACAAGGGGGATACCGTAGGGGCAGAACTAATGGGATATGTTGTTACATTGATAAGGAAAAAGAAAGAATTGGGTATCACTGGTTTCTGCTTGATTATTGACTGATTTAGGGAAGATGGGAACAGAGGGCAGGAGAGGTTTGAGGACTGGAGGTAATCTAAAGTTCCATCTGGGACCTACTAAGTTTAAGATGCATGTTAGACAGGTTCATGAGTCGGGAGTCCCAGGGAGAGGTTGTGGCTGGAGACAGGAAGTCTGGAATCATTCACGTATGAAGGGACCACCTCGATAAAGGATGGTAGATAGAAGACCCAGGACTGAGCCTGAGCACCCCTAACACGGAGAGGTCAAGCACAGTCGGAGTCAGCCAAGGGGACTGACATGAAGAAGTTGAGGCCCAGAGATAAGGGACAGGTCCCAGTCCCAGAGTGGGTGGGACAGCAGAGCCTGAGCAAGGACCTACGCCCTCCTGAGTGAATGATTCCCTTCCCTCTCAGACACCAACGAATGCATCCAGTTCCCATTCGTGTGCCCTCGAGACAAGCCCGTGTGTGTCAACACATATGGAAGCTACAGATGTCGGACCAACAAGAAGTGCAGTCGGGGTTACGAGCCCAACGAAGATGGCACAGCCTGTGTGGGTGAGTCAGCCCTGGCCGCAGTTCAGTAGCAAAAAAGACTTTGCCATCTGCTGGGGAGCTCTGGGGAGGCCCCAGATCAAGGTCCCCAGTCCCTGCCTTCTCCTGGCCGGATGGAGTCTCCTTAGACCCCCGTTGAGTCTCCAGGAAGACATGAGAGAGGCTTGGAGAAGCTTAACCACTACTGCCACCCACTGAAGGGCCCCTAGGGTGCTGTGTTCTCCGGCCATTGCTCTTCTTACGTCTCCCTTCTCACGTTTTCTAAAACAAATGCTCTTCCCTGGAGGCCAGCCCCTCTATTCTTACCTGGGGTGTGAACTAGCTCCTGCTCCATATCTTGGTCTGAATTTCTGAACTGGTACTTATTTGTCTTCTTCCTCCCAAACACTTTCCCCCTCCCCGACCCGACCCCCACCCCTTTTCTCTTTTTCCCGTTTTCTTATCTCTGCTCCGTCCTTTTTGCAGCTCAAGTGGCCTTTTTAGGTGGGTATCCTTCTGCCGCCTTTAGAATCTCAGAGCCTCTCTCTCGGGCCTCATATCTTTCTCTAGGCCTTGGACTTTGCCTTCAGTTATATGCATTTTAAATCCCGTCAATAAAGGAAAAAAAAAACCAACAACCTTTGTGGAAAACTAAATTTCTCCTGCCGCCTGTCTCTCTCTCCACGCCCAGAGATTCTGCTGCAAGCTCCCTCTGAATGGACAGCAGGGGCGGCCATCTTTGAAAAGGGAAGTTTGGAAATTTGGAAATATTGTGTGTAACCTTAGTTGCGTGTGAAGCCTGTCTTTGCATGTTTTCTGAGAAAACAGGAAAGGAAAGTCCCCCCCCCCCACCCTCAACCCCAATCCAGCCTCCCTCACTCCAGAAGAATCCAGATAGTCCTGTCTTTCCTGTATCCTCCTGTGTCATGAGCAGCTCATTTTGCCCTTCACAAAGATGTCTCTCAGGTGGTTGTTGCTCAGCTGATTCGATATTGCATCATGCGCCTGCTGGTTTGGCCTGTGCTTTTCTGCGCTGTGCGCCCTGACTTCCTACGGTAGAGGAAGCCTGATGGGGGTTGGCGGTGACAATGGGAGGAGAAAAGGGAGGCCCTTTGGGATTCTTGATAAAAATGTTAAAGTTTGAATTTACTAAGTCTTCCAGCCTCTTTCTGGAGAAATGATGCCAATAAACTCTCTGCCTAGCTGGTGGGGGAAAGAAATGTGTCCAGGGCAAAGTAGATGCTGGTTGGAGTGCCCAGTTAGCAGCGGCCCTTCCATCCTGTGGTGCTTGGAAAGCAAATCACGAGACAGGGACCGTGTCCCTGGGCATGAACAATGGATTGGGTATGTGCATCGATGATCGCATTTGGGCGACGGGGTGTGCACCAGGTAAGGAACGTGGGATAGTCAAGGTCTAGACACAGAGGGAGGACTCGAGGCCTTTCACCTGGGGAAAGTCAGTTCTCCACTCAGAGCCTCGGTTTTCCTCATCAAAAGAGGAATTGGGCTGGTGTATCCCTGAGACACCCCAGTGTGTGGCTGGACGTAGGCATGGCTAGTCTCAGGTCACCCAGAGTTCTAGAAAGAACCTTGCAACCTGGTCTCCTCTGCAACATGCTTGGAAACTAGAAGCTCCTGTGGCTTTGGGAAGGACATAAAGCCACAGAGTAGTCCCATGGCCAGCCTCGGGGTGAAAGTTCATTATAAATCACAGATCTATTCTTCATGGAGAAAAAAAACATCACCCCAAGTTACAATAAAATCACACTTAAGAATGCAGAAGCCTTTTTAAAATATATTTAACCAAATTACTACCATTTTCTGATATAATATTAATACTCCAAATAAATCACAAAATACGAATGCCTTGTAGCTAGTGCTGTTTTTACATTCAGCACAGGAGCTTAAAGGAAAAGTTTTCCAATAAAAAGAGCTACAATTTCACAGAAAAGCGTACGTCAACTTAAAAATCACTCCACTTCTGGGAAGCCCACTCCTGTGTGTTGACAGAGAATTAAAGATCTCAAAGAGCCCAGGGGTGGGGCTGGGCGAGACGAAGTGCTCTGCCCAAGGTCACAGCGAGCTGGCCTCCGAGCCAGGACCGGAGCGCTCTCCCACACACCGTCTTGTCAGGGCAGGTATCAGACAGCGCTGTCACCGCTCAGACTATTCCCCAGATATTCCGGAAGATGCTGCCTTTTTAGAAACAAACAAATGGACCTAAGATATAAGATAAGTAAAACCCAAAACACACAGAGGTGATGGCTCCAAATGCAATGGTAAATGACAAGACAATAGTGTCCATTGACCGGCCGCACACACAACACCAGTAAAAGGGACAGGACAGCTGGGGAGGCGGCCTGCCAAGGACGTCCGAGATCCAGGGTGACAGCAAACTTTCCGAGGATGGCTTATCGGCAGTAACCACAGATCCCCGCACTTTAAGTTTCTTACGAGAGGGCATATGTGTGCTGTTTTATCCTACTTGGTCAGTGAGGCCAGGTGAGTTACTAAGGGGAGTTCAAAATCCCTCCAGCTTTTAAGAGCACAACTACAGTATCCTGAAGGCTCTTCATTAGATTCATTCATTCGCTCACTTATTCATCAAATGTTTGTTGAACACCTACTATGTGCCAGGTACTGAGCTAGGCTCTGGCATACAGTGGTAAGTTGCTGTCTCCACCCTGCCTTCCTCCAACCATAGCCCAGTGCATGGGATAGGAATGGGACTCAGCGGGGCTTTCTAAAAGTTCTAGCTAGCCCTAACCGGTTTGGCTCAGTGGATAGAGCGTCAGCCTGCGGACTGAAGGGACCCAGGTTCGATTCCAGTCAAGGGCATATACCTTGGTTGTGGGCACATCCCCAGTAGGGGGTGTGCAGGAGGCAGCTGATCGATGTTTCTCTCTCATCGATGTTTCTAGCTCTCTATCCCTCTCCATTCCTCTCTGTAAAAAAATAATAAAATATATTAAAAATAAAATAAATTAAAAGCTCTAGCTAAATTTAGGGGTTGCTACCAGTATACCATAAAGCAAGCTCTCTGCATTCGTTCATATATTTATTTCACAAGCATTCATTGAGAACCTTCTGTGTGAAATCATCAGTTCCTCCCCCCCACACACATACACACAACAAGGAATATGACAAGGTCCCTCCAATGCGTGGCCAAGTCCCCTGACCCCAAGATGTTTGTGTTGGAAGAAATATGAGGCTAAAAGATACAGAGGACAAGTGGGTAGTGAACCAACTCAACATTATCTGCTCTGAAATAACAGGCCTCCCCAGTGGGCAAGGAGCCCAGCGCC
Source organism: Eptesicus fuscus (assembly GCF_027574615.1). NCBI lineage: Eukaryota > Metazoa > Chordata > Mammalia > Chiroptera > Vespertilionidae > Eptesicus > Eptesicus fuscus. Next base: position 40,776,485 of record NC_072489.1, on the reverse strand, counting down.
CCAGTCCAGGACATGGACTGTTCTGTGCTGAACCAGTCACAGATGGGTGGGCACAGAACGGCATCCAAGCTATCAGGCTCGGGCTTCTAACGCGCCCCCCCCCCCGCCCCCTCTGAGGCCCTGGGTGGGGGCAAACTCTTGCCTTCCCCTTCTAAACACAGACAATTCAGTCTTTCCTTTACCCGCTAGCCCCACTCCTGACATCTTTATTGGCTTACGCTGGATTTGGGTTTGTAACAGAAATATTGAATGCCTTGGGGCTGACAAGTAATGGAATGGGCCTGGGAGGGCCCAGGCCGATGCAGGAGCTGAGCCTCTCTGAAGGGGGCAGCCAGGACTCACTCCAGCAGAGCCGGGAGGTGGGCCAGCATTGCCAGAACGTTCCCCCTTTTTTTTTTCCAAGAAAAACCAAATAATTCCATTTTCATTCTGCCCAAGAACACTCCTCTTCCCAGGAATGTACCCTGTGAAATGACAACAATAGCTTACATTTAGTGAGCTCAGAGTGTACCGGTTCTAAACTCTTTACAAGAGTCAACCCGTTTCATCCTCACAACAACCCCAAGAGGCAGGTGCTCTAATCGTCCCAGTTTTGCAGATGCTGAGTGGTTCTTCCGGAGTCACACAGCTGGGACAGACAGCGGCAAGGCTCGATCCCGGCAGTCCAGCCCTAGCCTGTACTCGGACCTCTGCTTCTTCCTTCTCCATGTGGGGTGGCTAACTGGTTAGGCAAAAGCCACCATCTCTCAGGCTGCCCAGGGTCAAGGGATGGGTTGCGAAGGAAGGAAGGGAGCCCCTGGAGGACCTGGGGTCTGAGACAGTCTCCCCACGGTCTCGTTCAAGCTGCAAGAAGAGATGGCAGTGCCCGTGTTGAGTTCTCTCGCTGGGCCAGCTGGGCCAGCCTTCGAGGACACAGAATTGTGAATCACCCGCAGGGCCTCTTCGAGCATCTACTCAGTGGCCAGCCCTGCTCTGGGGAGGTGCCATTCTGAGGGCCAGGAGTTTGATTATGGGTCACTCTGGCTGCTATGGCCCCCTCCCAGGGTCTGGGCATCACACCCTCCCAGCACCACTGGACTGCAGCCCCCCCCCAGAGCCGCATGGAGACGGGTGAATGAACTTTATTTCTTCAGGGAGCCAGCTGGGTTTTTCCAGCAGATTCCAGAACGATGCCCCCACCCACACTGTGTCAGCCCAGGAGGCAAACCTCCCCAGGGTCAGCCATTGTCCCTCTCCTTCGGTGTGGGCCAGACCCCAGCCACATTCTGCCAGGGCTGATGCTACGTCTCCTTGGCAACAGGCACCTCATGAAAGGAGGAAGAGGGAGGGCGGGGGAGCACGGGCCGGTTAATTCCACAGATAACGCCAGCCCCTCCTTCAGCGGCTTGTCCTCTTAAGGAACTACTGCTGAACAGCAAACTGGTCAAAAGGGTCAACCGTCAGAGAAAAATGAGAAGCAAGAAGAGAAAAGGCAACCTTCCTCGGGGAAAGAAGCTCACATTCATGGAATGCCTACCATATGCGAAGAACTTTCCGTATGTCTCTCCACTAATCCTCACATCCATCCTGGGAGAGAACTGTTATGAGTCTATGTTACTGCCAAAGAAAATAAGGATCCGAAACAAATAGGTTGCAAAGGTCGCATGACTATCTGAGTGGCAAAAGCTGTGCTTCAAGCCCACAAGTCTGGCTCCAAAGCCTGTGTTCTTAAGCCTTATGGGCAGCCCCCTCCAGGTAACGGGCACCTGAGCAAATTATTTAACCAGCTGTCACCGGGCACGCACTGGCTGGCTGGGGACAGACATCTGTGAGCAACATGGGCAGAGCTTCCTGATGGCTCTGATGACCGGTGGCAGGCCCTGACCAGCACAGTAAGTCTGTAGTGTATCGGAAGGAGATACGTGCAACCGGGGGTCAGGGAGGGCCGCATTAAGGCAAATTGGGGGTGATGGGATAGAGGCGCAAATGCCTTTTTAAAGAGGGTGGGTCAGGGCCCTGGGAAGGAGGCCTTTGGGCAAGGACTTGGAGTGGGTGAGCTGTCCTTGAACCTGTTTTCTCCTCTGTAAAATGAGGATAACACCCACCTCGCAGAGTTATTGTGTGTGCTCAGCTCAGTTCTCCTGCCGTGCCGTTCCCAGGGAGAATAATCATAAAACAAGGTACACGGGGCAGGGAGGGCGTGGCATCGACGGCTGCGCGGAGCAGGAGTCACTGCAGGGAACTAGTCAAGTGCCCTGGGGACCCAGCCCTGGGCCATCACTAAATCCAGAGGCACCTGAGAAGGCTTCTACTCCTGCCCCGTCCTTTTCAGATGAGGAGACTGAGCCCCCCAAAGGAGTAGTGACTTCCCGAGGACACAGCCTCACTGGGAATCTGACTCCTTCCTGCCCCGGGCACCTCCTGGCCAGAAAGCTCAGGTGTCTCAGAAGCACAGTTGTATCACAGCTTCAGGTACATGGGGGCAGCGCCTGTTCTTCCCCAGAATCGGAGTCAGGGTACGTGCCCACCACGTGGCCGGAGGAACCATGCCTGGGCCGCGGAGCACAGCCAGAAACCCTGCGCCCTCCCTCCCTCCCTCTCTCCTACCCTCCTTCCTCTCTCCTTAAAATTATCTCTTCCCACTCTGGCCAGTGTGTTGGTTGTCATCCCATGCACCAAAAGGTGGCCCGTTCAGTTCCCCGTCAGGGCACATGCCCAGGTTGCAGGCAACCAATTGATGCTTCTCTCTCTCCCTCTCTCTCTTCAAGCCCGCGTCCAGCTGATCTCTGGGATCAGCTGGACGCGGGCTTGAATCCCAGACACACTGCCCACATGCTCTGTAAGGGACTCCACAGAAGCTGTTTCACTTCTCTGACCCTCAGTTTCTTTCCCCAAAACACAGGGCCCAGACACCCTCACAGAGCTGTTGTAAGGTAAACCCTGTCGGGTGCTCAGTGCGGCGCCTGGATTGATAAAATGCAGGTGATGTTGTAAAATCTGTTCCAGGCCCTAGGACCTCCTGGTTCCACTTCTGGCAGTGCCTGCTTTGACAAGAACCCATAAGTCACTCACTGGGGCGATGTTGGACCGATAAGAATCCTTCCCAACAAGACACATCTATCACTCAGAGTTACACATGTGGGGTTCATTTGGGGACCGGCTTACACAGCACCTTCCCTTGGAGAGCTCCGGCCCTGTCTTTGGATCTGCGCTGGGGAGCACAGGGCCCGTCAGTACCCATCCATTCACCTGCCGCTCCAGGGCCTGCGAGCATCCGTCTCAGGCCAGGCAGCCCTCTCGATCACCTGTGACCCATCAGTCATCTTCTGTATCCATCCACTTATCCACCCATCCATCCATCCATCCGTCTGCCTGTCCATGCATCCACTTATGGTACGTCACTCTCTAGGACTCCAGGCCCAGACTTTCCAGGCATAACACTCAGCCCCACAAGGATGTACCCACCTCAGGATCATGGTGTTCGGGGATCACGGGCAGGGGCCGAGTGGGTGGGACACACTTCCTCCCTGCCCTCCCAGGACAGGTGAGATCATGAGCAGAGCCGCCAGATCACAGCCACGGCAACGGTACTGGAAGCAGCTTCCGGCACAGGGGACGGCCCAGGTCACTGCTGCTACCCTTTAATTGAGGCGTTTGGTGACCACCTGCCGATGAATCATATTCAGTGACCACTCACTTGTCTGCACCTGCTAAGGCTGTTCTTGTTTGCCCCGGAGCCTGAGGATCACACACCTGAACATGCTTATCTCTTCCTGCCAGCCTGCGATGGGCTGCCCTTCCCACCCCCCTGCCGAGGGCGAGGCACTGTGACAGGCGTGGGCACAGGCCGAGGGCGGCGGTGGAAATGAGTAAGACAAGCTCCCCAACCTGCAAGCGTTTACTGAGGACCTGGGCGCAGAGAGAAGAAGGCGGTCACATTCACGCCGTCTTGTAGGCTGCGTATCCCATCTCCACTCCAGGGCCTCGCTCAGCACTGCTCTCAGGTGCTAACTGGTCCCCGATCGCTTTTCCATTACAGAAATCGATAGCTTGAATTACTCCAAAAAATGAGCCCTTTCGTGGCCCTGCAAAGCTAATTTTTCTGTGTCGGCATTTGCCCACATGCTTCTCTTTGGGTGTGAAATCTGTCCTTAGGAGTCAGTCCGGGCAGAACAGAGTCTTCCGTCTGACTGAGACACTGGAAGGAGGAGAGCGGACCCGGGTCAGACACTTAGGTCCAAGTCTTTGCTCTTAGCTGTGGCGCTTGTCAAGCTGCCTAACCACCTGGAGCATCAGCGTCATCCTCTATAAAATAGGGACTGGACCGCCCATCAGAGTGTTAGAGAATTAAATGGAATACTAATGTGCCCAAATATTCCTGGCACATATTAGGGAACCAGCGAGCCCTTGGATAAATGCCTTGTTTATTCTATGTAAGAATCCGAAACCTGGCATAAATCTATATTATGAGGCCACTGCATAATGAGGTCCTAGTGTAACTTCAGCAATAACAATAATATCTTACGCTGGAGAAACACTCCCATTTGTGAAGATGCATTGACATAATGCTCTCACTTTGCAAATGGCAAAGCTGAGGCCCAGGGTGGTTACGTGAAGTACCGGGGGGTCTGCGAACGGGTGCAGCCCCCTGATCGCCTTCACGCTCGCCCACCTCCTCCGTCATCCCTGACTTGGAAGCCCAAGTCCCAGCCCGGCTCCAGGACGCTGCCCGCCAGGCTCAGCCACCCAGAGGTGCTGAAGAGACAGGCCCTGGTCCGGCCCCTCAGAGGAAGAGCTGTGAGCTCGGCACAGTCGGCCCCGGGCGCTGCCAAGGGAACACATCCTCCCGCAGTCGCCTGAGCAGGGTCCTGTGGGCACCTCAGAAGGCTGGATCCTGCGGGGAAGGGAAGAATCTGACGTTACCGAACACCTGTTTCATGGCAGGCACATCCGCAGCCAGCGTCTCACCACCTCTCCAAACCAGTTGTGTTCGGCCTTTTGCCGGGATGGGGGTGGGAGGTTACATACCCCTGAGAACCTCCTGAAAGCTGTGGATCCTCTTCCCCAGATAAGGCTGCATCATTCTGCATACAGCGCAGGAGAGGAGGGTCAAGGTTAGGGGCTCCTGGTATAAGCCTGGGCTGTTTTAAGATTTTCTTAAAACTCTAGGGACCTTCTCTCTTGGACATCGCACCCCTCATCATATCAAACACTTTCCTATCTACCCACAGCCATGCGCGTAAACACACACACACACACACACACACATGAGTCTGTTGAATTGTAGTTGACTGGCACACGCTGTCTTTTGTACCAGCAGATATGTAATAAAACATTTTCAACTTTGTGCTTTCTTTTTCTATTTTGGAGCCAATAAACGTGTTTTTCAGTAAATGTCCTTGAAATGTATCAGACTTCAGAAAAAGACACAGATCCTAAATGTACAGCTCAGTAGATTCTCACGAGCACCCCGGTACAGCACCCAGAAGCCCACCAGGTCCCCTTCCCCTCACTCCGCCCCCCCCCCTCCCCCCCCCCCCCCCTCGGCCAGCCGCTATCCTGCCTTCTAACACCGTAGATCAGTTTTGCCTGTGCCCTACTGTTTTTGTGAGTGGGATTGCCGAGTTCACACTCATTCCGAGTCTGGCTGCTTTCATGGGACCCACATCCAGGTGTCAGACATTGTCAGAGGCCCGTGAAAAGCTCGTGGGCTCCAGGTGCGGCTCAAACCAGGGGCTTTCGGCCGTGCCTTTATTTTTTTTTAAATGATTTTTTATTTTTCCATTACACGTGACAAACCATATAATATTCTTTCCAGGTGTATGACCCAGTGGTTGGACATTATATATAACTTACTAAGTGATCGCCCCAATACATGCAGTCCCCATCTGGCGCCAGAACCTCCAGGGGAGCTTTGGAAAACCCCAATGCCCAGGCTGCACCCACACAACCATGAAATCTGGGGAGAGGACGAGGCATCAGCAGTTTCTCTTGCTCCTCGGATGACACCCATCGCAGCCCAGCATGAGAAGCACGGGTCTAAGCGATTTTGTGAAGCATTGGTATCCCTGTTTGCAACTGGGGAAACTGAGGCCCCAGGAGTCTCCACCGCATGCTACAGTCATGAAGCCAGCTCCCATTCAGATCCGACCCAGAGTGCACTGCCTTCATCCTTCGTGAGCAGTCAGGCCAAAGCCAGGTGGGGGTGCCCCCTGCAGAGACCCTCCTCACCCCTCCTCACCAGAAGACCCTCTGCAGCTGGGGCGCAGGGAGGCGGGGTTTCCCAGGCTACACACACCTCCAGGAGAAAGGCAGCACCCCAGGGGCTGGCTGTGGGAGACTCACCTCAGGGCGTCCAGACTCCACCTTTGCCGGGAACCTCTGGAAGCCGCAGTACAGTCTTTGCAGGTGGGAGAAGCTGCTGGTTGAGGTTCATGGGGAAGTTACCCACAGCTGAGGACTAGCTCTGACCCAGGCCTATTTCCGGGTGTAGTGCACGATTCCGCCACTTGGGGGCACCACGAGCTTCTGTAAACTGATTTTTTTTCCAACACACCCCCTTCCGCCTTTGGCCAAAGTAAGTCAGAAAGTGGAGTCGCGGGATAATGAGGGGGAAGGCGGCCGGGGATGGGGGGTGTCTCTGCTCCTGGGGCCTGATGAAGCCTGTCTGTGGCTGACTGGGAGGATGCAGGCACATGGCTGCAACCGGACCCAAGAGAGAGGCCACTCCCCCATAACGAAGCCAGCAGAGGGAACGCCAGGCGGAAAGAAAGCACACCCGGTGTGGCGGCTCCTGCCACTGCCCTTCACCAGGCTGCCCCGTCGGGGGTCCATGAGGAGTACAGTCCGCCCACACTCCTGTGATGCCTGGGCTTGGAGGTACCAGACCTGCCTCAGAGTCCAGGCACAGCTCCAAGTCCTTCCCTGGGAACCTGGGAAACCCCAACCTTAGGATGGCTGAGGATCTCAAGCTGCTGGGGGGCAGGCGGGGGGGGGGGGGGGGGCGGGGGGAGGGGGGCAGGGAGTCTCTGAAGCTGGATCTATCATCTTCCCCACAGCCTGGAACCAGGCTGTCTAGATTCCATGCCAAGCACTTCCTAGCTGTGTAACTTTGGGCAAGTTGCTTAACTTCTGTGAGCCTCAGTCTCCTCATCTGTAAAATGGGAATACTGTACTAGTCCACAACATAGAGGGTTGTTGTGAGGATTGAACGATGAAATATGTAGGGTCTTAGCCTAGTGCCTAGCACACAGGAAGTGCTAAATAAATGTTAGCTACTATTATCATTACTAACAATATAAAGAATGTGGTTGCAAACAGAACAGACACAATGAACCTAGAACAGTGGTCGGCAAACCGCGGCTCGCGAGCCACATGCGGCTCTTTGGCCCCTTGAGTGTGGCTCTTCCACAAAATACGGGCGCGCACGTACAGTGCGATCGAAACTTCGTGGCCCATGCGCAGAAGTCGGTTTTCGGCCTGGGGGACTCTATTTTGAAGAAGTGGCGTTAGAACACTCAAGGGGCCAAAGAGCCGCATGTGGTTTGCCGACCACGGACCTAGAGGAACAGCCTCCATTGTAACAATCCCCACACCCCAGGTCTGAGCAGAGGCCGTGAGTCCAGCTTGCCCATGGCTCAGGCAAAGGCCCAGCTGCCCCTCAGGAAGAGTAAGTATGAAAGCCACCCAGAGTGTTGTTCAGCACAACCCTGAGGGAACCCCAACCTCCCACCCCCGCCAAAACCTCTACCCAGAGGCCGGAGCTGTTGTTCCCAGCCTTGGGTGAGAGCCTCTCCGGCCCAAACACTTAAGTGTGCGACCCCGCCTCCCTGCATCCTCAGGCAACTTCCACCTGGGTGCCACCCCTCGGTGTGAGAGTGAGCACTGGGTCAGGAGACCTTGGTTCTAAACTTGGCATCATCATCATCATCATCAACCAGCTGTGTGACCTGGAGCCACTCACTCACCCTCTCTGGGCCTCTATTCTACCTCATCTAGATGATCCTGAAATCCCCTCCCGGCTTTAGCATATGGTTTTAGCTAAGTGTGTGGCACACAGTAGGTGTTCAATAAATGTTATTTTATGAAATCCAAGACAAAACTCTGCTGGGTTTCAACACCCACATACTTTTTTAGTCTTTAGAACTAAATGAATTGTGCGATCCAACACCTAACGGCCCAACCCAAGGTAAGAAATCAAGGAATGGGTATCTATTGAATTAATTCACGTCTTACTTTTGACCTGGCTTTCAGTCTAACCTGATCCCCACCTGAGACCGCAGCGCCCCATATAAGCTACAGATTAGAGCAGGGGTCCTCAAACGTTTTAAACAGGGGGCCAGTTCACTGTCCCTCAGACCGTTGGAGGGCCGGACTATAGTTTAAAAAAAAACGATGAACAAATTCCTATGCACACTGCACATGTCTTATTTTGAAGTAAAAAAAACAAAACGGCAAAAACACCCGCATGTGGCCCGCGGGCCGTGGTTTGAGGACGCCTGGATTAGAGGATCTGGAATGCGGCCTCCCCACTAGACCACAAGCTTAAGGTCCATCCTGCAGCGTCAGGCCACACTCAGCCCACCTGCTCGGCGTGCGGTGGGCGGGCACCTCCCCTCCCCTCCCCGCGATCCTGGGGCAGAGAACTGTCCTCCCTCACAGCAAGGCGAGAAGCAGCACAGAGCCTCAAGCTCAGCAAGTCCTTTTATTGGAAAAAGAAATAACAAAAGGCCACCGCGTCACCTGTGCCCAGCCATCCCATGGAGAGGCACAGGCGAGCGCAAGGCCCAGTCACACAGTGGGCCGGGGTGGGCTCAGGCCGGGGTCCAGGGTCCGGGGGCGGCGGAGGAGCCCACTGGACTGCAGCTCTCAGGTGACTCTTGGATCAGAACCCACGTGGGCTCAGGAGCTGGGACACCCTCTCTATCCCTCTGGGTGGGCATCTCCTTCCCACATGTTGCTCCTGTGTCCAAGGAAATCAGGCCCCTCTCCGGTTTCAGAAAGCTGCCTGCGGTGGCTGGTCTCTCCTCTCTCCTCCTAGCACCTCCTGCCACCCGAGGCAGGCAGCCTCGTGTCCACCTTCAGGGCACCAGGACAGGCAGCTTCCTCCCCACGGGCACCCCTGAGCCTTGGCCGCAGGGACGTATGGGCTGGATGTCCCTCTTTCCTTTCAAGAAAGAGGTTTGCCTTTTCCCCTGCAGGTGGCTGGCTCCTTTGAATGTCCGAGGAAGCCTCACTTGGCCTTAGAGAATCCCGAAGCGGGGGCGGGCTGAGCATGCAGCATCTGTGGCCCTGTTGCCTTGTCATGGGGGGCTGGGACAGGGGCACGGAAGGCCCCCGGTGGGCTCTGCTCTCCTAGAACCCCAACTTCCCTTCTGCTAGAATGTACACAGTGGCGTCAGAAGGTGAGGAGAACCTTGCAGGTAGGGAAAAGGCCTGGAAGAAGAGCCACGCTAGCAGCCATGGGGCAGGGGCAGGGGCAGGGGCTGGAGGACATGTATTTACAGGGGACAGGTTGGGCCCACGCAGAGCAGCAGCCACAGACCGTCGCACTGGAAGGTAAGACAGGATGCAGAGAGGGGCAGTCATCGGCCTCGCAGCCAGGGGGAACGTACAGTGCACTCACACACGTGCACTCACATGTGGGCACACACACACTCACACAGGTGCACTCACATGCAGTCACACACCTACACACACATGCATTCCCGCACAGAGTGCACTCACATTCATCCTCCATGCGCCCCCACTCACGCTCACATACACGCGGGTTCTAACCCCGGGAAGTTGGCTTCGGTTCTGGAGGTTCGAGCCCCCAAGGCTGCATCTCTCCATGGAGCCTTTCTCCAGTCCCCACATACCCTCCCAGAGCCCAGGCTGTGTCCCAGGACCAACACCCAGCTGCCTACAGAGTCTGGGGAGTTGGATGCTTCTTGGCAAGGCCAACGTGGCCTCAGGCTTTGGGTGGAGGACAGGGAGCCACAGGTCTGAAGGAGTTCAGAAGGGGACTGAACAGCTAGCTCTCCACCACGGCGCCCATGGTCTGACCACTCCCATCTCCCCAGACCTCAAGTTAGGTGGAGGCAGGATCACAGACAGGCAGAAGCCTGGCGTGGCATCAGGAAGCACAGACACGGGGAGTCAGCTGTGGGGCACAGGGCCCCCAGGGGAGAGTGTCCTGGGGACGTGGGACGTGGGGTGAGGAATCATGCAGGGTGGGAATTCTCTGTGGAACACACCTGGGCCCTCCCGGGGCATTGAGAGAGTTGCTGCAGAAGAAATGGGTTGTCCAGATTGTGTTGTCCCCACCCCAGCCTCCGTGTGACCCGGACCAGCCTTACGGGGAAGAGCCAGGTCAGGAAGAGGACCGTCCTTCCCGGGGCCATGGCAGGGTGCGCGGCTGATGGCCTGCAGCCAACACTGGCCAGTCACCCTCCCACCCGCCCTGGGCAGCAGGTGGGCCCACAGAATGACTCAGAAGCGGGTGCTCTGGTAGCGCAGCCGCCGCAGGTCTGCAAGGCCCTCGGTCCGGCCATACACCTCCCTGCAGGGAGTCTCGGCCAGTCACCGGGACCCCGCCCCACCGCCCCCGCCACTGCTGCTGCCGCTGGCGCTGCTGCTGCTGCCGCTGCTGGAGCTGCCGCTGCTGCACCGGTCCTCATAGATGGAGATCTCGATCTGGGGCCGCGTTAAGGAGGGCTGCTGGCTGCCCGCAGGGAGGCAGGAACCTTTGGTGGAGGCCAGCTGGGGAGCAGGAGGCACAGCTGGCCCTGCTGCCTAGACAGTAAGAACCTGAAGTCTGGGGAGCTAGACCCCAAGCCCATCGGCACACTCAGCTCGGTTATGGAGACTCGCAGGGCCGGGCACTATGAGGGTGCACAGAAGGACCAGGAGCTCACTTTCTAGTGTCTAGTTACTGAATCCCAGGACAGCCCGTGCCGGGGATGCTGTGTTATTATACAGGACCAGAGGCCCGGTGCATGAAAATTCATGCACTTGAGCGGAGGGGTGGGTCCCTCAGCCCAGCCTGCCCCCTCTCATAGTCCGGGAGCCCTCAGGGGCGGGAGGCAACCCGGCGATCAGGGGAAGGTGATGCCCCATCGCACCTCTGCTGCTGCCACTGCCGGCAGCGCAAGCCTCGGCCAGCCCTGGTAACCTGAGCCTCAGGCGGCCCTGGGCAGCTGGACAGCCACCATCCGAGGCTTGCCTGTGCCTCGGGCAGGCCCTGGGTGGCTGGGGGGCTGAGAGGACTGGGGACTCTGGAGGCAGGTGCCCCAGCAGGGCTGAGGGGACTGAGCGCTGCCATCTTGTGGCTGTGGGCGCTGCCATCTTTGAGGGTGGGGCAGTTAATTAGCATATTCCCTCCTTATTGGCTGTGGGCACCGCCATCTTTGAGGGCAGGGCAGTCAATTAGCATATTCCCTCCTTATTGGCTGTGGGTGCCACCATCTTTGAGGGTGGGACAGTCAATTAGCATAGTCCCTCCTTATTGGCTTGGGTGCCACCATCTTTGAGGTTGGGACAGTCAATTAGCATAGTCCCTCCTTATTGGCTGTGGGCGCTGCCATCTTTGCGATGGCATGAGGGTCAATTAGCATATTCCCTCTTTATTAGATAAGATGTGCAAGGAAGGTCTTTAGTGTCCTGAGTTCAAATTCCACCTCTCTCACTCTAAACCAGTCATTTGTTGCCTGTCCGTTTTCATGTCTGTAAAATGGGTATAATAATAGAATCTTGGGATTGTTGTGAGGCTTAAATGAAGTAAAATGCCCCGGCACCTGGCACGTAGTGCAGGCTCAGTAATAAACACCTCTCGCTGGGCTTTGTAAACGTGAGACTCTGGTATTTGCGTTTTCTTTGCTCTTTCAATTTTCTATTAAAATTTATTTTTTAACCATTCTATTCTTGCTGCTGATGACTGGGGAGGGAAGTGTGCACACTTGACCAGATGGAGTGAGCAGACCTATAACCCACCCCTCGGCCAGCCAGCCACCACGGCCTCATTTTTCTCATCTGTGAAAGGGGGACATGCGGGATTAAGGAGGTGTATATGATTCTAGTGGCCCCGTGCATGGATTTGTGCACATTGAAAGGAAATTAATTAGCAGGTGGCCGGTGGGGCAGGACTGGGTGAGACGGGCCAGACATGCCCTGGAGCCAACCTTCCGTGGTCCCTCCCCAGCGTCTGCAGAGTGAGTGGGGTCCCTCCAGCAGGTGGGGTCCCTCGGCCTGGCCTGCAGGGATCGGGCCAAAACTGGCTCTCCAACATCACCTGAGGGGTCCCAGAGTGCATGTCGTACAGGGTGTGGAACTCAAAGTCAAGTGTGCAGTTAAACAGATTCGGGGCCGACAGTGCCCCGGCAACAACATAACCCACGGCCAAAGGTGGAATCACGTGGCCCTGCGAGGAATCAGGCTCCCTCCTCTTTGGTTTCGGGGTGAGTCACCCTGAGAACTGCCACTGCCAAGTCACTGCAGCTCGGCAGCTTCTGCATTGAGCATCTGCCCCCTGGTGGTCAGTGTGCATCATAGCGACCAGTCAGACAGGCAGAGGGACACTTAGCATATTAGCCTTTTATATAGATAGATTGTAAACATGTAAATGTAGGTGGCGATTTGCATATTCCCTGAGGGGCAGTACAGCCTTGCAGTTAAGACTGGGCCTGGGCTCAAATCCATGAGCCAGTGACTTAACTTCAGTGTGTTCATCTATAAAGGGACATAATAAGTTACCCAAATTATAGGGGTGTTGTTAGAATTACATGGACCCATAGTTTCAAGGCACTTACTCTGCTATCTGGCATGTACTAAGCACTGAGTAAATGCAGCTCAAAAATAAAAGCAAACCCTGAAATTCACAAACAGCACCAATAACTTACGGTGAAGGGAGAGGGTTGGTGACCAGACATGTGGGGCACCCTAAAAACCCTAATGTGGTCCCATTTCCTGGCAGCCTCACCACAGACCCCACTGGTTGGCAGCTCTGTGCTCCCCATACACACACACACACACACACACACACACACACACACACACACACTCAGAACAGACAGAAAGGATACAACCCTCATCCCACGCTCAACGGGGTCCGTGAGCAGGAGGCCTCGAGGGGCAAAGATCTTCTCATTCTGCTCCTGGATGTAGCGTGTGATCTTCTTGAGAACCTGCAAGGAGAGGGGCCGATTGAGGATGAGGTGCAGCAGGGAGCCCTGGGAAGGGGGGTGCAAGGTGGTCAGGGAGGGAGCACCTTCTCGTAGTGGGTCTCCATGCAGAGGAAGATGAAGTAGGCCGTGGCGCAGGCCAGGCAGCCCTCCAGGTAGGAGCTGCCCCCGATCTTCTCCGCTTCTGCGTAGAAGCCGTTGAGGGTCTTCACAGTCTCCTCAAAGAGCTGTCGCTCAATCTGGAGGGAGAGAGGGTCAGAGAGCCAGGCCAAGGTCAGCCTCCCTGGGGTGTGAACATCACCAGCTGAAGTGGGGGAGTAGTAGGACCTCACCAGGGGTGGGGGCAGCACACAGGCAAGACCAAGGGGCTGCAGGCGCCGGTGGAGCAGAAAGAGCACTGGACTGGAAGTCAGGAGAGCTGGGGTTCAGACCTGGCCATCAACTAGCTATGTGACCTTGGACTAATGATCTAACTACCCTAGCCTCAGTTTCCACATCTATAAAATGGGAATAAAAATGCTACTTGGGACCTAGCTGCTTTGTCTCAATGGATAGAGTGTCTGTCTGCGGACTGAAGGGTCCCAGGTTCGATTCCAGTCAAGGGAACATGCCCGGGTTGCAGACTCGATTCTCAGCAGGACGCAGCCAATCAATGATTCTCTCTCATCATTGATGTTTTTCTATCTCTCTCTCTCTCACCCCCTTCCTCTCTGAAATCAGTAAATAAATAAATAAATAAATAAATAAATAGTATTTAAAACAAATAAATAAAGATTCTTTTTTTAAATCCTACTTGGCTTCCCTTGGAAACAGGAAACTCTTACAATATCCTAAATGTGAATGCATTAGGCAAGAATTCCAGTGACTGTCACTTCCCACCCCTGTTCTGATGGCTGTGAGAGCTCAGGACCTAATGGGTAGCGGCTCCCCATGTTTGGAAGGGACTTCAACGGCAGGAGAGCATTGGGTGAGACCTCAGAAGTGTCTTCCCAGGAAGGGGCACTTCCTTCTAGACAAGAGTTCACGCAGAACACGACAGTCCTGTGTGTTTGGACCACTGGAAGCTGTCCCACCCTCATCGGTGATCATCATAGCTAACATTTACTCAGCACTCCCTCTGTGCCCGGCTTTTTTAATGCACTCTTCCACTTCACCCTCATACTTCTATCAGAGAAGCAGGACTGTCATCCGCTTCCACAGGGGAGCACTGCTTGGCCCTCCAGCCTCCCAACTGGTTTCCTTGCCCCCAGCCCAGCCAGTACAGCTCTGAGCAAGAGCTTCCCGAGCCTTCCATCTATTTCCAAGCAAGATCCAGGAAGTCCTGGCCCTGGGTCCCGCTGAGCCCATCTCCCACTCTGCTCCTCACTCCGGCCCCACGCCAGCCACACTGACCACCATGCTGCTGTTTCCTGAACACTCCGCCGCAAACCTCTCCCACCAGACCCCACTGTCCCCTGCCCCCTCCTCCCTTACTTCCCTCAGGTCTCACCTTACCCCACAGGCCACCCCCGACGGTTCCCTATCTCTAGCTCTCTCCATCCAGCTTGCCCACCCCCCTTATTTTTCCAGTATTTGTGATCACCTGAGCTACTATATATTTACTTGTTTATTTGTTTTTTGTTGTTGTTTTGTTTTTTTCTGATAGAAAATAAACTCCATCAGTTTGCTCCTATATCCCCAGTGCCTGTTTCATAGTAGATGCTCCATAAATACCTGCTGAATGCTGAGTGGACTTATCCAAGGTCACACCGCTCTGACCCAAGTCTGGCCCCTCACTGTGCCACCTTGCACTGGACACCTGGATTGGAAGGTTATGCTCCAAACCCAGCAGATGTCCAAGAGTCTGTCACCCCATTTTTTTACTCTTCAGAGTACCCTGTTCCCCACTCACCCCACCAGAACCAGAACTGCCCATCATACAGGTTAGGAACCTCCCACAAATAGAAGCTTTGGGGTTCTCAGCCACTTTCCCTACACAGACCTGGAGAGAACACAGATAAAGTTCTGTCCATCTGGCCCCTGACCTAAGGCCTACTGCTCTACCCCAAGGTCATCCCACCCCAAAGAACAGACATGCTAAGATAAGGAGACCCACATGGCTTCCCAAAAGCTGGTTAGGGGGGTCAGATCAGCAAAAGCCAGGCCTGTCCCACCTTCCCAAACCCGTTTAGATCTGCCTGGCTGCTGAATGAAAGGGTCATGGTCTGCCCTCTGCCCTCCCCCAAACCCAGGGCAGTTTGAAGCAGCCTGGGATAGAGGCTACACGCCCCCCCAGAACCAGGAGCAAAACTCCGCCGAAAGAGCTGATGCCTTGCCAGGGGCCGGTGGTCCATGAGAAACACAGAAGCTGAGTCTGCAGGGAGGGCTGTGGGGAACAGCCTGGGCTTCAGGATCTTTGAGGGCTCCCCAGAAAATACTAATGTGGGTGAGAAATGCTGCCAAAAAGTGGAGATTCCTGAACCCAGTCCAAAACCGGAGCCGGCCTCTCTGATGACACCTGATACCATCCCCCAGGACTGGGAAGTTTGCATTGAACTAGCTCTCCCGGTGGCTCTCCTGCTACCGAAATCTGAGAGCTGCTGGACTAGAAACTGAGGTTTCTCCGGTGCTAACTTTCAATGAGGCGACAGCAAGACCGTGTTAAGAATGTGTTTTTTAATTCTTCCGTGTGAAGTGGCTGAATCAGTGATGTGTCAGACACTACTTTTATCCTGGGGAAAAAAATACACTTGAATAAGCCCCTCAGGTCCATCCCGGCCTGTGTTCCCGGCTTAGAAACAGACGTCCTTACCCGGCCGTCCAGCTCTGGGGGGAACTTGGTCTGGAACTGACAGATGGTGCCGTCGCTGTAGTCTCTCTGGATAAAGATCTTGGTGGCCAGGGACGCGCTCCGCCGCAGCTCCTGCAGATTGTGCACCTGAGCAGACGGAGAGAAGACCATCCAGGGTCACCACCCTTCCAGGTCTGTCCGAGACGGAGGGCGTTTGGGGATGTGGGTCTTTCAGCGCTAAATTCTGGAACGTTTCTGGGAAACTGGGACAAGTTGGCCCCTACATGTGCTCCAGGAAGGTCACAGGGAAGCAAGACTGTAGAGTTCACCCCGGGAGATGCCCCCCAGCAAGCCCAGGAAAATCTAGAAAAAGCCTGAAGCAGAGCCGAAGCAGAGCCAAAACTGAGCCAAAATGAGAGGTTCTAGAACCATCAACAGAGCCAGAAACAAATTTTAAATAGAGGGAAAGACTTCCTGGTGGCTGGCCCAAATCCTCTCCCACCCCTCACTTCCCCCCTACCCCTACACACACACACACACACACACACACACACACCTGGTGAGGCCTTCCATACTTCCATTCATCCAGCAAGCATCAAATGGTCACAACTTGTCAGGCCTTGGCTTAGGGGGCCCAGTACTGAACAAGACTGAAGTATCAAACTCTGAGTGGAACTTACAGCAGGTCTGGGAGAAGGGCATGTGTGGGGCAGAGAGGTACCTGATGTGCCCTTGAACTCAGGGAGATTCGAGTTCAGGCCAAGTCAAGTTATGGCCTGGGGAGGAGAGCACCATGAGTGGATTTCAGGTCCAGCACCTCTCACCATAGGAAAGGAGAGTCCCACAAATGTCCAAGCCCCGAGAGAAAACTGTGGGTAAAGTGGGCTGAAGCCAGAAATAGGAGCAATTCCTTGCCCTGGTAGGAAGGAGGGGGTGACTTCTGTCCCCTGTCCACACCTGCAGACTTGACATCGACACAGACAAGCATTTGTGGGAAGTGGACTCAACTCCACAGAAGAACAGGGCCTCTTTCTTCCACTTCCAGCCTCCCATCCACGTCCCAGACAAGCAACCCACTGGGTGAAATATGCCAGACATTAGAGCCACGTGGAGACCAAGCCCCAAAGGCAGAGTGAACACACGACCAGTTCATCTAGTGTAATTAAAGTGAATCCATTCAGTCACTCAGCTTTCATTTATTGAGTCCTTACTATTGCCAGGCTCCAGGGATGCCGAGCAGAAGACAGTCTGTGAGCTACAGTGAGGGAGACAGGTAAATATATAATGAATTCGACTGTGATAAATGCTACGGAGAAGCAACCTCTTACCCAGAAGCACAGACTCAGAAAGGCTTCCTGGAATCCTGTTGAGTCATAAAGGAAGGCCGGGAATTACCAGTGGCAGTGGCAGTGGCAGGGGCAGGGGCAGGGGAGCGGGGAATAATAGGAAGGAAGAGGCAACCCAGACAGAGGGAGAAGCTTGTGCAAAGTAATGAAGATAGCAGAGAAGGTAGTCTACTCCAATGAGTAGACTTCACTGGAGGCAGATTTCAGCAAGTATGGAGTTGGTTTGCAAATCAGACAAGAACACTGGGAATAATATAGAGGAGAATCAGATAAAAAAAATTACTGGAGGGGTTTTTGGAGGGGAGGATTTAAGATGGAAAAGAGTTGCTTAAAAGCGGGGGAAAGAATAAGTAACGTGAAAAAGATTGTCAATATGGTAGTAGGAGCAGATAATTGGTAGATCAAGGTCCTGAAAGGTACAAATCAGAGACTGACCATTATTTAAGACCTTCTAACTCCAGGTGAGCCTTGTTTTGCAAAAGAGACGCGATCCCAAAGGATTGGGATTAGATTAAATAATGTATAAATACTCCTCTAGTTTTAATAGTTCTTGATTCCTCTAATCAAGGTTTCCATTGAGATGTCTCCTTGACATCTACTAGGATCCTATGATGACTTTGAAAAATAAAGAATGCTTTGCTTATATAAATAAGTTACTCATCATGGTGTCTGCTCTAGCTGGTTAAGGTTTTATACTGTTTTATTTTTTAAAGAAAAGGGTGGTGGCCTTTTTCCACCTTCCTAACGCACTGACACGAGCCAGTCCATCTTGAGGATGGATTCCCCTCCCCGGAAGGATCATTCTGGCAACTTTGCGAGTGGTGCACAGGAAGTGGGCATGACTGGGGTATGGGGCCAATTGGAAGGTTGACTAAAGTGGGTCCAATTCCAGAAAAATGTGGTGAAAATGGGAAGAAAAGGAAATACCAGTGCTTCAGCCATTCTGACATGGGCTCAGCTTCCTCTCCTCCAGCATCCTCCTTTGTCTGAATTCACATGCCCTGTGAGCTACCAGGAAGGTATGTGTCTCCAAGGACTGGCTAGCTGTTGACCACAGCCACCTCTTCTTCCTCCTAGGCACACAGCTAAATTAAGTCCCAGCCTCCCTTGCAGCTAGTTAGGTGTGGCCATGGGACTGAATGAAATGTGAGTGGAAGTGATAAATGTCATTTATAGGCTTGGCTCATAAAGACCAGCCACTCCTCTGCAATCTTTCCCCTTCCACAGAAACCAAGGGAGACTCATGTGGAAATGAAGATGGTGGAACCACAGTTGGAAAGAGCTTGAGTCCCTGAATCCCAGCCTAGAGGAGATCCACCTGCTTGCTGATCGGGAACACCTGATGGGAAATAAACTTCTATTGTATCACGCCATTAAGATTTTAGAGTGCTACCTTACATAATGCAGTCCCATTTACTCTTGGCTTTTACCCACAGGTTCTCAAAGTTGCCACAGTGGGAGGGGTCAACACCCTTTCCAGCCCTAACAATATCCTGAGCTTTAGGACACTGTCCTGGCTTTGGGGGGCCAGGGATCCCCTTCCCTCCCTGGAGAGTGTTTGTGGGGTCTTGAGGAGTTGCTTGAGGACAGTATCAGATACTTTATGTGGCAGAGCCTTCATTTCCAAGATCTACTTAAAGCACACACATCACACACTCATCTGTAGTTGGTGAAGAGCAGGATTCAAGGCAAGGCAGTGTCTCCCAGCCCTCTTCAGCCCTGGTGGCTCGGTTGTGAAATACCAAAAAGCTCTGATGGAAAGATGGGCCACTGGTCTAGGAGCAGGAAACCAGGTGCTCGTCCTGGCCACATGAATCTAGAAAGTCTTTCCTTCTCCAGGCCTCCACTTCTTCAACTAGAAACTGACGAGGTTGCAACTGACATTCTAGACGCCTCGTCAGAGATTATGAATGCAAATGTTTACGGGGACCAAGCATGTAACTGGGCCAGGTGGGGACTGTGGCTAATTAGAGAACTCAAGTCCTCAGGTCTCACCTGATGTGAGGTGTGCCTGGGTTGTGATTCTGATTTTTAAAAGCCATAAATCCAGATATCCTTAACAGCAAATAGCATGATTTGTAAATATCTCAAATAAATGCTTTACATTTATACGCACTAAGCAGACCAAATAAGGCATACCTGTGAACCAGCACCATTCCATGGCAGGGGGCCCTGGGACCAGAGCAAGAGCCAGGTGTCCAGCCACTTGCCAGCTTTCAGGAGGCTGGCCAGGGTTTTTAGCCAAGATCGTGATGCTCTGAAACCCCACAAGAGGGTCCCAGAACATGCACACACCTCTCCCCGGGGGTCACAGCTGCTGTGTCTCCCCTAGGCAGTCCCCCTGGACACTGACCCAGAGACCTGGGCTTCTCATCCACTTCTTATCTTCCTCAACCCTCCCCTCTCTCCCATCACTGTTCCCAATCGAGTCAACCTGGTGGAGGTGGGAAGGAGCAAGCACGGAGTACAAATAAGCACTCCCAGGCCTGGGCTGCCCTAGACACACCGGAGGCCCCTTCTGGCCCACCTCTCTATCCTCATTAAAAAACAGCTAATGCTGAGGATGCTTTTGAGACTCAACTCCGGAATCAGGAAATGCAGCTGATGAGCCAACATCGTGCTCCCTGGCCAGGCTGTGGGGGAGTGAGGACCATGAGTCACAGGCAGCCAAGTGGGGCCTCAGGATGGAAACCTGGGCACAAGGCCTCCCTGCGTCTCAGACGGCAGCAGAGCCCAAGCTCAGCCCATTGTCCGCTGGTCGTTAATTCCATGCCTCAGAGATCAAACCTTGGGCAGTGCTACTTGGACACATTTTAAACCAGGAGCCAAACTCCACCTCTTGGTGAAGCCCCTTTCAGCCAGGCATTTCCTAGCTGCCCGGGCCACCTGGGCAGTCCCTGCTCCCAGTGACACACATTCACAGAGATTTGTCGCTCAGGATACGGGCTCAGTTTCCAAATGAGGTCAGTGTATCACTCAGGAGGCGTCTCCCTCCTCTGCGTTCCTTACACACACCCCTCCCGTAAAGCTGACTCCTAAACAGAAATTAGGGAGCAAGAGGGTCCTGTTCCCATGCCTTCCTTCCAGGGATCCAGGGACAGCCCATCTTTCTTACGCCTCTCTCTAACTTGCTCTTCCTCACTGTCCTCTCCCTCCCTCTCTATTTTCCTCCCTCCTTCTCTCTCTTTCCCTTCTCTTCCCCTCAAAGAACCTTCTGCTGGAGCCAAAGACGCCCCCTTCAGAATCCTAAGGGAATGGCCACAGGAGGTTGGCATGAGGTTTCCTTCTCCCAACAGGTTTTTCCTGGTGATCTTCACTCATTCCTCACGTTAAAAACAGCCTGGGGAGGATGACTCACTCTGCAGCCCAGATAATGTGCGCGTCCTGTGCCTTGGCAGGGCGCAGGCTTCCTCCCTCGGTGCTCCATCAGAGTCCACCCAAGGCAAAGCTGGGCAATGAGCCATGTTTGCCCTCCGCTCCCCCTCCCTTCCGAGCATTCCTCTGTCCCTCTGCCCTCCAGCTGACCCAGCCAGACCGGTTCCCACACTCCGGTCATTCATTCCGGAACTCCTTTGCACCCATCAAAGCTTCACGTCAAGACCCCCTAGTGCCCACCTCTCTATTGGGCAACAAGGCTGGCCAATTGATACACCTGGATACAGCCAAAAATCCACTGGCCAGGGAGGCAGAAGACTCAAGTTCTAGTCCTGGCCCTGCTGATTTTTAGCCATATTTTCCTGAGTAAGTCTCAGCTCTCCAGTTGCATCATCTGTAAAATGAGATAATGATGCCTTCCTTGGCTCCTTCACAGGGACCAGGCAAGCTGCTGAGTCTCCACTGTCTCATCCAGTTAATTGGGAATAATAACACCATTCTTGCCCACTTCACAGGGTTGCTCTAAGACTCAAAGGAAAGCATGCATGTGATAGTGCTTTGAACACAGGGACGTGCTAGACTCAAGAAGTGTGATGGGGAGAGTCACACATGCCTACCAGCAGCCTCTTGGAAAGAGTGCCTCGACCTAGAGACGTGAGCCTGCTGTTTGGAGTCTGGGAAGCTTAGACCTGAGAGGAAGAGAAGCTGGGGCAGGTGGGCCTCTTGGAATCTGTCAGATGGCATCACAGGTGCACCTGTCTCCTCTGCCCACGCCCCCGGCCCAATGGTGCCCGTGTGGCTGAAGTTTCCCTCCTGCCTAACACCTGCAGCCTCCGCTGCAGTCTGACAGCCCTGTCTGGAAGGTGACCTGCTCCTTGGCCATGTCTCCTGTCCTTCCTGCTCTTCCCGGTGTCTGCGGCACCTTCTGAGCATCCTGCATCGCTCCGCCCTAGAAATCAAGCTCCGTGGGCCTGCTCAGGGCTTGCCCCTCACAGGGTCCTGGGGGCAAGCTCCTCTAGCGAAGCCTGAGCCTGGTCGGAAACCGGAGTGATGCTGAGCAACTGCACTGGTTCTGTGGTGGTGACAACAGCAGAATAACAATGACACTTAGTATTGATGTCAGGCTGCTCACCAGGATGCCCAGAGGCACCGCACAGAGCCATTCAAAAGCTTCTGCTGTCCCCTTGGCTTAGGTCCCCAGCTGTGTCGGAAATGGGGAAAACACCACAAAAGAAGTCAACGTCGGAACGGGGTGTCCTGGGTTCCACTCCAAAAATCCAAAGAAAGAAACTTGCAGCTCTACTGCTGACATGCTGTGTGAGTTTCAAGCAGACCCTCCCCTTCTCTACGGGTTACCTCCACCACTTACTAAGTGGGAACATAAAGAGCCCCATTTCCCTGATGAAATGAGGGGTAGAGGAGGTCATTCCTGACCTCTTAAGCATTGCACATGGATTCTGACCTCAGCCAACAGGTTCCCTTGGTTCAACTTTCAAGTCCCTTGAAAGTAACACACCTATAGGCACACCTCGAGGAAGGCAAGCTCCTCCCATCAGACACAGGAGAAAGGTGGACACCGTGGTACAGGAAACTCCAGTGTGGAGAAAAAAGCGAGCAAGGGCAGCTCATTAACACCAACCATTTGGGGTTCTGGCTTGGAGATTCCTTGTCTTCCTCTGGCCTCTGAAGGAAATGCTGATGTGGAGGTAGGTCTGCCATGCCTTAGCCAGGTTTTATTGGCTCAGAAGCTGGATGGCTGCACCGCATAGCAACAGCACCCAGCCGCATTCCCTCTCCTGGGCTCATTTCCAACCCTCTAGGGTAGCGAAGCGGTTTCGGGACTTGCAGTCCAGGGGAAGGGGAACCCCCCAGCTGAAGTGCTGGAGCAGCCCTGGCGCCGGTGCCAACAAGTGGCACGGACAGCTCCGGGACTCAAATGGGGCAGACTGACGAGCCAGGGGTGAGCTGAGCCCCGCTCTTCCTTCCACTCTGCCACTGCGCCATCCACCCCTGCCGCCCCCACCGACCCTGGAAACCACCTCACCCCACCTCACCCCCCTCCCACCCCCCACCCCCCCCCGCCTCCTTTCCCGCCCAGCACGCCCCTAGAGGGGATCTGTTCCCGCAGCAGTCGGGCACTGCCATGTGCTCGCCCCCCTACCTCGGTGGCCATGTTCCGGGGGTGCTGACCGCTCGAGCCGACTGAGGGGTTGGGCAAGGCGGCTGTCCGCGGCGCCGTCCGCAGGTGGGCTGGCGGCGGCGCAATGGGGTCCTGGGCGCTGTCCGTGGTGCTGACGCGGGCGCCGGGGTCCCGGGCGCCGGTGGGCAGGTGGCCCCGCGGGCTCCTGGGTCCTGGGTCTGGCCGCTGTGCTGTCCGCGGTGCTGATGCGGGCGAGGCGAGGCGAGGCCGCGCCCCAGGCTATTCCTCGCCGGCCCGCCGGCTGCTGCGGCTCCTGCAGGCAACGGCTGGGTTTAGGTTTGACAGCGGCGGGGGTGCGAGTGGGGACGGCGGGGGGAGGAGGGGGCAGGCGCCTCCGCCGACCGGGAGGGGGAAGCGGCGGCCCCCAGGCTCCGGCGCCCGCCCGCCGGAGAGGAGTCCCGCCCGCGGCCAGCGGCTCGGCTCCCGCCCCGGCGCGGAGGCTCCGCCTCTCCTGCCCTTCCCCCTAGGAAAGCGCCTGGAGCTCCGCGCTCGCTCAGGCCTCCCGGGACCGGCAGACACGGAGGAGAGAGAGGCAGGACAGTTCTGGGGCAAGGCACTCCACTTGCAGAGGCTGAGGGTCCTCGGCTCGTTCGTCCGCGGCTCCCTTCCTTTCCTCCACCCTTTCCTCTCCAGCCCTCCCCCTCTGTGGTCCAGGCTGCCTCTCCTGTATATTTTTCTTCTTCCTTTCCGGTTCCTTCTCTGTGCTCCCCTCCCTCTTCCCCCTTTCTCTCCTTTTCCCTGCCGTGAACCCTATTAGCTAGCGGAGGATACTGCATGCCGCAGAGAATCATTTCTTTTCTTTAAATACGTTCCCGAGTTTCCTCCCCTGATACCCTGGTCCCTTTTTTTCAAGGAGCTCCAGCATTGAAGCCAGTCTGTTCCTGCCACTCTTCCTGGCCCTGGCCCCGCCCCGCTTTCCTCTGGCCCCTGAACCCCCAGAGTTTACACACACACACACACCCGCCACTCAGAAACCACAAGCTGGTGGTGCCAAACTGGTAGGCCCACTCTCCAAGGATGGCAGGTCTGGCTCCGTGGTTGCCTTCGCATTTTCGACATCACACTTTCCAACCAGGTGAGCTATTGGCTTCATGAACAAAAAGGAAACGCCGACACAGGTGCCTTTTTACCCACCCATGCTACTCCTTGTCTCTCTGAGGGGAAGCTGGGCCCGTTCCTCTGCTGCTCGCTGCTGCCTGAGGGTCAAGAGCAGCAAACGAAGGAGAACTGGGCTCTGACTCGGGCCTCACCAGCTGTGTGACCCGAGGCAAATGCTTCCCATCTGAGTGTATTTCTGTAAAACGTGTGGGACTTAGCTAGACTACTTCTAGTGGTTTTATTTCTCCCTTCAACCTTGTGTTTTGAAATTTTCAAACATACAGGGAAGCTGAAAGAATAATACGATAAGCTGTACTGTCTATCTAGCTCCAATAGTTGTGAACATCGCACCATATTTGCTGAATAGACATGTATAGGAACATGGAGGTACGTTCTACTAGATTACTAGAAAGTGACTGACATTATTTATTCTTAAGTACTTCACCATGTGTCTCCTAAGAATAAGGGCATTCTCCTACACAATCACAACATTACTAACACACCTTTAAAGATTTCGTATCATCTAATATCCTAGCTTATTGCTCCTAAAACACATTCACAGCAATGATCCCCTCAAAACTTCCCCCAGAACTTTTCATTTTTAATAGCTAACATGTATTGAGCACTTACTATGTGCCAGACCATATGCTATGTACTTTACATGTATTACCACATATGTAATCCTCACAATTATTATTTGAATTAAAAAACTATTGAATTATTAATTATTTAACAATAAATAATTAAGTGACTTAATATTCTTTTCTTATTCCCACTTTACAAAGGAGGAGACTGAGTAAGTTGCCCAAAGTCATGTGGCTTGTGAGGAATGGAGGCAAGCTTCAAAGATGGGCAGTCAAGCTCCAGGGCCTGTGTGGTGGTACTGCCTCCCTCCAGCGCCTTGTAGACCATAAACTAGCCGAGCAGTAACCACGTCTCCCACTGCCTATTTCACAGGTGAACACACCGAGTCCCCGAGGATAAGTGACATGCCAAAGCAGTTACAGGCAGGTGTTTTTGTTCTGCCTTAGAATTTGACGAATGAGTTAACATCAAGGAACACCCTGAAAATAACTGTGAATCCCATGGTGGTCACTGGTACTAAATAAATGCATAATCTGATGATCTCTACGTATAACGCTCCCGGTTCCTCACACTTGATTTTGATCACATTAATTAGACAATGTCTGGAAACCACTCTCTTCACCTGATGACAAGAGACCTAGATGAGTTTATTCAGTAAATCCATTCATTCAACATAGGTTTGTCGGACACTCTTCTAGGAGCTTGGGATATAACGATGGCTAAATGCACAAAGACTCTGTTCTTTTGAACTTACATATTAATGTGGTTAACAATCAATAACACATTAGCAATAGTATAAAATATGTCTAGGCATGATCATTGGTAGGAAGAAAAATAAAGCACAGTAATGAGAGAGAGTATGTGTATGCAGAGGAGGGGTTCTTTTTGAAAGAACAGCCACAGCTCTTTCTGAGAAGGTGAAATGTGGTGAGGCCTGAAGGAAGTGAGAGAACTCACCCTGCAGATACAGAGGGAAGAGTGATCAGGACTAGAGGACAGAGTGCCAGGGCCCTGAGGCAGGAATGGGTTTAGCATCTTCAAAGACAATCAGGGAAACCAGCATCTAGACTGGTGTGTGGGAAAGGGGAGGAGAGGTGGGAGCTGAGATCACAAAGGTAGCTGAAACCAGGTCTTAGAGGGCTTGTCGGCTCTGATAAGGTCTTAGGATTTCATTCAGCAAGTGAGGTGGCAAGCCTTAGAAGATTTAAAGTGGAGGCAAGGCCTTATCTAATTGCAGTTTCTTAAAAGATTACTCTGGATACTAGTGTTGGGGAAGGCAAGGATGGAAGCAGTGAGACCAATTAGGAGACTGATAGCATCATCCAGGCCAGATATGGTGGTGGCTTGGACTAGGGTGGAGGTGGTGAGAAGCAACCATACTCTAGATATAATTTGAATGAAAAGCTGACAGGATCTGTGGAAAGATTGGGGGTGTTGTATAAAAGAGGGTCTATAATGATTCCAAGTTTTGAAATCTGAGCCACTGAAAATTTGAGCAGGGAAGACAAAGGGCTGAGTACGGATGGAGAATACGGAGTTTTGGATGTGTTTAGCTGATTTGGGTTTGACGTTTGGTATGCATGTTATACATCTAAGTAGAGTAGGCAGTTGAGGTTCAGGGGAGAGGTAGAGGGTTGGAAATACAACTTCAGGCGTCATCAGTATGTGAATGATATTTAAAACCATGGGACTCAATGAGATCATCTAAAGAGTGGGTATAGCTAGGAAATTAGTCCAAGAACTGATCCTGGGCACTTCGTTACTTACAGGTTGGGAAGACAAACTGATTGGGGAAAAAGTGCTCTGGAGAATGGCAGTTTTGCAGTTTATTTAATACATAGAATCAAAGGATGAAACCTAAGAAGGATTACATGGAATTCATTGGTGGTAGATTAAGGAGGCAGGAGAAAGCAAAGCAGGGAAATCTCTGAGACTGGATAAAAAGCAAAGTGGAGAGACACATATTTCTTTTCCACTGGTGGGCACAGGATGGTTAACTTACAGCACATAGAGATGGTATGTGGGCAACAAGATAACAATGTGCTCTCTTGTCATCTTGTGCTGTGTCTTCGAGGGTCTGGAAAAGACAATTACTCTGACGTTTCAGAGGTATGTTATCTTAGATGCACAAAGACAAGTGACAATTTCAAAAACAAAGATTGACCTTTTTCGAGAAAGCTACAGGCCTAGGTCGACGAGACTACCCACCCACCATGACCTGCTTTTCATTAGGGAGTTTTACTTTCAGACCACACGATGTGGTTCCTTTCCATCTCTGAGTTTGTAAGGCTGCCACGTGGCTTTCCCTGAGCTTGTCGGGTTTAGTATGTGGCCCCTTTTCGGACTATAGCAGCAACAAGGTCACTGGTGAGCTTGATAAGAGCTGGTTTAGTGGGTAGACAGGATGAGATCCTAATTAAGGTAGGTTTGGATCAGAATGAAGAAGAGGATGCAGAAATACTGAGTGTAGACAACACTTCAGAGACATTTTGCTGTAAAAGGAGCAAAAAGTAGCATAGCGGCTTGAGGGAGAAGGAGAAGCGAGGCAGGCTCTTTAAGATGGGAGACATCAGAGCTTGTTTGTATGCTGATAGGAATAATCTACTGGTAGTATAGAGGGAGACATGGATGGTTCAAAAAGAGAAGGTTAATTGCAGAATCAAGCCCTTAATATGTCAGCAGTTAATGGAATCCAGGGCAAACAAGGAGGGGATGGCTTTGTAGAGGAGCACAGAAAATTTTCCCATCATGGTAGAAGCAGAATAGACGGCCAGAGATGTGAGTTAGGATGTTGTGTAGTATAAGCAAAGACGTAAGCTCTACTTTTTCCTCCACTTCAACTAGTCAGAGACTTCATGCCTCATGACCTTCATCAATAAGTACATTCAGCCGTCATATATGGAAAGTTTGCTATGTGCCAGGCATGCGCTGGCACTTTCCTGTGTCACCCAAAGAGAGTCCTCCTGCTTGTAATTGAAATTACAAGCCTAAGACTCTAGAGAGAACCTTGAGATGATCCTCACAAGAATGAATGATCCTCCCCAGTCAGTTTGGCTCAGTGGGTGGAGCGTCAGCCCTTGTACAGAAGGATCCCAGGTTCTCAGTTGCAGGCCCAATGTGTGGGAGATGTGTCTCTTACACTGAGGTTGCTCTCTGTCTCTCCCCTTCCCTTCCACTCTCTCCTAACATCGATGGGAGATATCCTCGGGTAAGGATTAACAAAAACAAACAAACAAACAAAAGGATGATGATCCCTTTTAATATCCAGCTCCCCAGACTGGAGAGAGACTTTAACAGCTTTTTACCCCCACATTGCCTCCAGGGCTATTATAACAATCTCAACAGACCTCAAGGCTTGGAGGCATCAATGTAGAGGCCATGCAGCAAGGCCCACATTTGGGGTGGCGAGAGTTTCATACTGTGCTGACTCAAGGCTGTGGTGAGATGCTGCTGGATGGAATGTTCCCACACTCCAGTCATTGGGACTTGAACTTTTTAGGCAGGAGATGTTGAGATTTAATCTGACTAATCATTATTACCCAGCCACCTTGGAACCAACCAGTCCTGTGCAAGAGCCTAGCTCTTTGATGTTTTTGTCATAAATCAATGAGCTCGCCTACAAAGTAACATCAAAGAAGATCCACTAATGAATTCACCGTTATCATTCTCCGATCTACGGCTGCCTTGGAAAGTCTCCACCACCACCACCACAACCACCCCCAAAAAGGACCACAGCCAGAGGAAGAAACCAAGGGAAGGATTTGGAAATCATGATATCTAGAAAGAGATGAGAGAGAAATGAATTCCTGCAAACTGCAGAAAAGACAGGAAGAGATCCAGCAAATCTCAGGGAAATGGAGAAAAAGCAGGGAGCCAGGGACATTCTCAGCACTTGGGTCTGGAAGGAAAACAAGTGCATGAGTGCTTGAGGGGAAAACTGCGGTCTGGAAAGTTACATGGTGTCTCCTCAGAGCACATTGCGGGGACTAGGAGGAAGCGTGTGGTGGGAAACAGTGTCTCTGGAGTCAGATGACATGGGTTGCAAACTCTCGCTCTGCTATTCACTATGTGAATACAAGGCTCAATCTCTCTGAGCCTCAGAGTTCTCTCTCATCTATAAAACAGTGGCAATAAGGCTCCCTCCCTGGACAGAGTCCCTCCAAGCATGGGAACTTTGTCTGGATGTTACCTGACTTTTCCAAATCTGGCCTTTCAAGAGGAAAACAGGAAAAGATTTATGGAGAGGACTTGCTGGAGATCTTCCCACAGTGACATTTCTTTCAGGCCCAGCAAGATTTCCCAACACAGAGAAAAGATCAGCAGACATGCTTCCAGCTCAGTGAGCACCTACTGTATGCCGGTCAGAAAGATGACCACGGGGTGTTTCCAGCTCCCCAAGGGTAACACAATACAATCGGGCGATGCCCAGGCGCTGCGGTACGTGCTAAGGTGGAAATAGTTGCCTCAGAGTTGGGATTCTTTTCTGAAAAGGTTTTACAACTGCCTCATGTTTGAGCTTGAACTTCAAGGACTAGTGTCATGTACCCAGACAGCCGATAAAGAAACAGGCGCGCATAGCCAAGAAGGCATGAAAATTGCCTGGAAACGCAGAACCTCCGGAACCTCAGACTCAAGAAAGCAGCTGCCGGGCAGCAATAGGGATGATTGCAAAGGCCCCAGAAACATGAATGAAGGGAACCCACCCTGAAAAACAGTATCAGAGCAGCAGACCATGGCACATGTCTGGACGTGGAGTCACTAGGAGGTAAGCTATGGGGGGGGGGGGGCTGCCTCCCTTTCTTAACTTTATTCATAGTCTGTTTGCCTCTCTCTCTCTCTCTCTCCTTAGAGCAGTGGTTCTCAACCTTTCTAATGCCACGACCCTTTAATACAGTTCCTCATGTTGTGGTGACCCCCAACCATAAAATTATTTTCCTTGCTACTTCATAACTGTAATTTTGCTACTGTTAATGAATCGTAATGTAAATATCTGTGTTTCCGATGGTCTTAGGCTCTACAGCAGCGGTTCTCGCGACCCACAGGTTGAGAACCGCTAGCAGGGTCGCCTAAGACCATCGGAAAACACAGATATTTACATTACGATTCATTAACAGTAGCAAAATTACAGTTATGAAGTAGCAAAGAAAATAATTTTATGGTTGGGGGTCACCACAACATGAGGAACTGTATTAAAGGGTCGCGGCATTAGGAAGGTTGAGAACCACTGCCCTAGAGGAAGTGGAGTGGGAGGCAAGTTTCTATAAGAATGCACAGCCACCCCAGGAGAAACTGCAGATACTGGGATGACAACAGGGAACTCTTAGCCAAAAACCTGCCTGTCATTCCAACAGCCACTGTGCTGGATGCCAGGGAGAGTGCCCAAAGGCATAGGCCCGTGTTCTAACAGTGGCTCCAGAGTAACAATCGTCAAATGATTGACTGCAGGGTCTCACTTCCATACCACACAAACTGGCACAATCACCCCAGTCACTTCAAACCATAGCCAACTGGGGGGAAACCCCACGGCTGCTGATTAAAAGATGGAAATTCTTTGAGAAAGTATACATAGGCATGGGCATAAAGGGTAATAGGTGCTTATAAAGCATCATTAATTATGAGAGCCAAAAGGGAACATGGAGTTCAAACCAATTTCACCTGCAGAACCCTTTGTTCAAACAAAATCTTGCATGAAGGTCAGATATATAAAACAAATAAAAGAAAGTGGATTTGGAGGAAGGGAGGCAGAACTTACCTGCTCTTCCACCCCCTCACTCCCTACAAAAGCCCCGAGACACGCCCCCCAGGGGCTCCCTAGGGTTCAGTAGAATGTGTTTTTGTTTAATCATCAAAGTAACACACGCCTATGATTTTAGAAACATACTAAAAGGCTTACAATAAAACACAAGAGTCCCCTGCCTACTCTGACCTACGCCTTCCTACCTTTAGTCATCTTTCCCCTAGGAGAAACGCCTTTTCACTCTGTTGGCTGTTTCTGCTTTAAATTCTTCCGATAGTTTTCTTCACATCGCTAATGATATGTGTGTAGTTCTATTTCTTGACTTTTTAACTTTAGAAACCTTGCCCTGTTTTCTGTAAGGACAGAGAAGAACTGAGCTCACCCTGCCACCCTCCCCTCCCCTTATAGTTTACAGCACTGTTTGAATTTAATTTTTATCCAAGTAATACATGAAATTAGTTTGAAATTCCAACCAGGAACAAGGGCTTATAAAGAAAAACAGCAGCCCTTCCTAGTTCTTCCTTCCCTCTCATTCTCCCCATCCTTCTTCCCCCTAAAGTAGGCTGGCTCCTGGGAAAAGCGAACTTCTCTGTTTACTTCCCCTTCTTGTTCTTTTTCTATAGCAATCACCACGTTTTCTGGCAAACAATGTCACTTATTATGTCTCCCGCTTGTCTTGCCTGCTACATTGGAAGCTCGAGCGGGGAGCTTTGTTATGTTCACTGATGGATCCCAAATGTCTAGAATAATGTCTGGCTCAATAAATATTTGTTGAATTAAAGCAAAACTCTCTGGAAAAGGGAGAGAAAGAAGCAGAGTTCCTTTGAGTGGTGTTAAAACCAATCATTTTACATCTGATTTGTTCTATGGGAAGGAATGTATATAAATAAAAAATTTATTGTATAGAAGATACACCATTTTTCTGGACAGTGGGAGAGGCACTATAATAAAGACCTCAGTTCAGACTTACTGGCCTTGGACAAGTTGGTCCAATTGCCTTGGAAGGAAAGTAGCTGGGTAGGAAATGAATGCTGAGGAAATGGCCTTTGTCAACCCCCCTCTCCCAGGACAGCTCCTGCTGTGGAAGGAGAGGCCCAGGTGCTTCCTCCAGGGGTAACAGCCACCATGAGAGCCAGAGGCCATTGGCCAAGGCCTCGGCAATAGGCACTGGTCACTGGTGGGAAGGAGAGAATGCCGTCCTGAGCCCGCCCACCTTCCAGAGGCATATCTCACAACCCATCAGTCCCGGGAACCCTTTCTTGAACCATCCCATTCCCGACACAAGGTCTTGTAGGCGCCTTTCTTACGGCCTTTATCTTACCTATCTTACCGTGCTCTGAGTGGTAACCTCCTATAGAGCTTTTGAAATTCCTGACCACTGGCAAGGTCACAGGGCAGGTTCCACGATTGGAATGTTTCCATAGTCTTCAGAGTTCTGTGAGCTACTTCACCATTCCCTGCCTCTGGGTCATCTATCCCTGCTTCTGGGCCCCCTGCTGCCTCCCTGTACCTATAGCTTCCTTCCCTAAAGCCAAAGCATATAGCTCCCTCTTCACCAAGGCCACACCCCCTGGGCTCCTATTGTTCCAGAGATCCAGCCCATCACCCCCAGGCCCTCCTCACCACTTCTCTCCCTCACACCCTCCAAGCCAGCCACAGCCACATTGGACTTCTGCGGCTCCACCCCAAAGGTGTGCCGTGCCCTGTACCACTTTCTAGCCTTCCTTCATATATGCTCTGTCTGGGATGTTCTTCCCTCCTCGTCACCTGGATAACTGTCTTCAGAAACCAACGTAAAATTTACTTCCTTGAGTAAGTACAGTTTTTCTTTTTTCCCTGTCTTTTGTTTATTCTGAATATATTTGTTAAAATGTTATTATTTGTTGAAACTATAACAAAAATTGAGACTTGTAAAAAATAAAATAATAAAATTTACTCCCTTGGGGAAGCCTTCCCTGGCATGTTAGCTGTGGTTAGGTGCCCCTTTTATGAGCACCCTATGAGTGCCCTACAAAAGAATCATATTTTCCAAAATTTACTTGTCTGTCTTCCCTTATTAGAACATTAGAGGCCCGGTGCACAGATTTGTGCGTGGGTGGGGTCCGGCCGCCCCACCCCCAATCGGGGTTGGCTGGTGGAGCTGGTGGGGGGTGGGGCTGGCCTGGAGAGGGGGAGGTTGGCCGGCCCCACCCCTAGTCAAACTCCTGGTTGTACTCCCAGTCGAGGGGACAATTTGCATATTAGCCTTTTATTATATAGGATAGCCCCTCAAAGGCAGGAAGTGTGTCTCCTTAACTGCATTCCCAGTGCTCAGGATAGTTCCTGCAAAATAGTAGGTGTTCAATTAATATTTGTACAGGAAAGTGGGTGTATTTACAGGAAAGGGAATGACTCCCTTCAGTTCTCCAACCTTGAGCCTCAGGCAAGGAGAGGCATGGCCCCAATCCT
The DNA here is from genome assembly GCF_027574615.1 of Eptesicus fuscus. Classification (NCBI taxonomy): domain Eukaryota; kingdom Metazoa; phylum Chordata; class Mammalia; order Chiroptera; family Vespertilionidae; genus Eptesicus; species Eptesicus fuscus. The sequence goes on along the minus strand of NC_072489.1, from coordinate 40,743,787 downwards.
AAAGGACTTTTCAGTCTTGTTTGGGAAACTCAGTAAAACATGACACAGTGAACAACTGACAGGTGCAACCATGACCCATAGAGACAATGAGTGTTGAGGGAAAGCCGAGAAGGGAGAGGTCCCAATGGTCTGGGGACAGAGTCTTCCCCTGGCCCAAGGGACCAGAGGAAGTTCCTGAAAGATGAGGTGTTTGATACTTAGAGGCTGACAGGCAGGGATGGACAAATGGGCAGCTGGAAGGTAAGGAAGGTATGTCTGAAACAGCAGACCATGCTGGCTGACTTGGAGTGCTCCATAGAGAAACCAGGCTGGAGTCAGATAATGAAAAGCCATTAAAGAGAGGCAATGGGGGCCTGCAAGGGAGCCAAAACAGTGAGGGCGCAAGGAAAGCAGTGCACTGGAACGGGTCACCTGGGAGCATCCCGGGATGGGTTAGAGGGGAGGGGCTGAAGCAGGAAGAGCAGGAAGGAAGCTACTGTGCTCGCCCAGGTGGTGGGATGGGAGGCGCAGGTCACTGCCTAGGAATGAGGGCAAAGGAACAGACTCAAGAGACATTTTCAATGGAATTGCCACCGGCTGCTGCTTCCAACTGAGTACAGGAGATGAAGAAGGGAGGGGGAGACAAAGAGGATGCAGGACTGCCCATCCATCTCATGGCTGGGAGGTGCCCTGGTCAGAAATCACAAAGGCAGACTAGGAAACTCTATAGATGCCAGAAGTAAAGGGCAGGAGACGCTTCCGTGATTTTTTAGGGATAAAAGGACTGCAAGGCTCTAAGTTAAGATTTGGGAGGTCTCTCTAAAAAGTAATAGTTAATGCCATAAGAATGGGTCTCTTGACCTTGGGAGCTAGGAGAAATGGACCAACACTGTCTAGCCTTGGGCAAGATGGTGCAATTGAAGTCAGACCCCTCCGATCAAATCCCAGCGGTGTCTCTTACTGACGGAATGCCCTTGGGCACGTTAATTAACCTGGTAGAGCCCAGGTTCCACATCTGTAAAGTTGGGATGATAATACCTAAGTTGAAGGATTTTTTGTGAGGAGTAAATAGGATAACCTCTGGAAACAACCATGTGTGACTCCTAGTCCGTAGCAGGTGTTCAGCAAGGTTAGTTGATGGCGAGAAGAAGTCAATGCAAAAAGAGAAGATAGCAGATGGAGACCCAGGACCCTGGAGAATTCATCACAGAAGCCCAAGGAAGCAAAGTCCTCTGGAAGGTGGATGAATGGTATCAAGTATTATAGAAAATTCAAGAGCATCTGGAGTGGCAGGAATCACATTGCCAAGTGAATACGGAGTGCAATTTGGAGGAGTGCACGAGGAGCTAATGAACAGAATAATAGAAAGGAAAAAATCTACACAGACAGTCTACCAGTCAGATGACTGGGTTGCAAAAAGATTATCCTATTAACATGGTTTGAGCAATAAAGACATTTAATTAACAGGAAGGCTGGAGAGGAGGGTCTCCAGGTTTAGCTCAGTAGCTCAGCAATGTCCTTAAGAACCTGGGTTTTTTTCATCCCTTCTCTACAACATCCTAAGCACTTTGGTTTCTCATCCTCAGACTTATTGCCTCATAGTTGCAAGTGGCTGCTGCAGCTCCGAACATCCATGGCAGGAAGGAAGGGGGAAAGCCTACTTCCTTTCCTCAGGAGACAAGTTTTTGAGAAAATTTCCCAGAAGCCCCCTAACAGACTTCCTTTTACGTCTCATTGGCCAGAACTCAGTCACATGGCCTCTTCTAGCTGCAAGGGAAACCAGGAAAGTATCTAGCATTTTCAGACTCTATAGGCAGAGGGAGGCAAGGAAGAAGAGGTTGAAAATAGCCAGAGATTAGATGTGACCAAAACTTTCTGCCATAAACTCATTTATGAAGTCTGGAAATCATATGCAGAGGAATGCTGAAGATTATAAGAAGGCATGGAAGGAGGGGGATCAGAAAGGAGAGAGGACAGAACCAGGTCTGAGAGAGGATGAAGATTCCATTCTCTGCCATAGGTGAAGGGTAGAGGTAGGCATGAAAAAAGATTCTGAAGAGAAGAGAGTAAATAACCTCAACTTCAGCAAAGCCAAAAGTGGCTGCTTTGGGGAAAACACCAGAAAATCAAGGGAAATACAATGAGACACCACCTTCTAGATTAGCAAAACTTACAAAGACTCCCAAGGCAGGCATTGGGCAGGCTGTGGAGCAATGCAAGCATTTCTATACTGCAGATGGTAGTATCAGTAGACACAGCTGCTTTGGAAAATACTTTAGCACGATCCCATATAATTCCAGTAGTTTCACTCCTAGATTTACACCACTGCATATGTGTGTTCAGTTATGAACAGGAATGTTTATAGCAGCACTGCTTGTACAAGAAAAACAACAACAAAGCAACCCAACTATCCTTAGGCTGGAGAATGAACAATTAAATCATGATCTATTCCTACAATGGAATACTATATAGCAGTAAAAACATACACAAATTTCAGAAAAATAATGTTGAGTTAAAAAGGCAAGTGGCAGAAGAAAAAAAAAAAAAAAATATATATATATATATATATATATATATATATATATATATATATACTAGAGGCCCAGTGCACAAAATTCACGCACTGGAGGGGGGGGTCCCTCAGCCCGGCCTGCGCCCTTGGGGGATGTCCGACTGACCCGGAGGCAGGAGAGGTTCCCACCACTGCTGTTGCACTCACCAGCTGTGAGCCTCTGGCTGAGCTGTGCTCCCTCTGTGGGAGCGCACTGACCACCAGGGGGCAGCTCCTGCATTGAGCATCTGCCCCCTGGTGGTCAGTGAGCATCATAGCAACCAGTCGTTTTGCCATTCAGTCAATTTGCATATTAGCCTTTTATTATATAGGATATATATATATATATATATATATATATATATATATATGGTGTTTTCTTTTATATAAAGTTCCAAAACATGCAAAAACTAAAACAATGTTACTTAGGTATATACACAAGTGGCAAATTATTAAGAAAAGCAAATATATACATTTCAGGAAAATGATTAGCTCTAGGGAAGGACCAGCATACAGGAGACTCCAAATGGGAAGCAACATTCTTATTCTTAAATTGACTGGTGGTTACACAGGCATTTGCTATGTGCTTATTCTATACACTTTACACACATTCCAGAAGTTATTATTTTCATACCTGCTGAATAATTAATTAAAACAATATAAAGATACAAAGGAGAGAGAATCCAGGTGAGATGCAGGCATCTCACAAGGGGGGGGCAGAAGCCCCTCCCATCTCGTCACCATGGGGAGCCTGCAGAGCCCAGACAACTGTGCTTGTTATGGCTGACACCTGACCAGTTCTATCTGTACGTCCGTCCGAACTGGGAGAGCCCCACATTGGGAGAGGAAGGGATTGAGGACAGGGGCAGGATGGAGAGAGAGCCAAGGTGTTGGGATGTTTTTCTTTGAGTAACTAGGAGTGAAAATAAGAATAATAAGAATTGCTTTCTATATGGAGGACTCATCCTGTATTTTTCCTAGATCTCATCAAAACCTCCTGATAAGCCCTAACCGGTTTGGCTCAGTGGCTAGAGCATAGGCCTGCAGACTCAAGGGTCCCAGGTTTGATTCCGGTCAAGGGCCTGTACCTTGGTTGCGGGCACATCCCCAGTAGGGAGTGTGCAGGAGGCAGCTGATTAATGTTTCTCTCTCATCAATGTTTCTATCTCTCCCTCTCCCTTCCTCTCTGTAAAAAATCAATAAAATATATTTTAAAAAAACAAACCAAAAATACCTCCTGATAAGCTTATGAAGGGGAATTACTACCTCCATTCCACCACAGAAAACAGAGGCTTAACGAAGTTAAGTTACTTTCCCAGGTCACCCAGTGAGTCTGTGGGAAAGTCAGACACCTGCAATAATCCATAAACTCCTCCAGTCTGAGTTGCCTCCCCTTCCAACCTCAGCTCACACCACACTGACCATCCACTCCCCCAGGTCTTTCCTGCCTAGGACTTGGCACATCCCGTCTCCTCTTCCACAAACCCACCTCTCCACTCTTTCCCTGACAGAGTCTTCACACCTTCAGGTCTCAGCTTCAATGCCCCACTCACTCCAGGTGGCCCCTCTCACTCTCCTTCCCTGGACTCCAGCCTCCTTGCGCTTCACCTGCTCACCTCCCTCTGTTGCTTTGCTTGTTTCTTGTCTCTCTCAAGTAGCAGAACATAAGCTCCTTGAGGACAGGCACAATAAGCCTCTTGTCCACCACTGTGTCCCAGCGCCTAGCTCTAGGTCTGACATGTAGTGGGTATTTAACAAACGTCTGTTGATTGAATAAAAAGCTGGACCAGGGTGGTGAGGAGAGGCTGAGAAGGGAGACATGGAGACAGATTCAAACCCACATCCCTGCTCAGAGAGGGCTCTGTCCACACTCTGTGCCGGGGAGGTGGGGGGCATTGGTAAGCCCCCTCTGCCTTCAGCCTGGTATCTGGGCAGCCTGGGGATTCAGGGAGAGAGAAGAGAAGACCCTCTAGATGGCCCTGTTATTGGCAGCCCGGGCACAGCTCTGCCCGGGGGGCGGGGGAATGGGGTGGGGGGCAGCCTCCCATCCTCTATCTGCTCCTAACGAGATCTTTCCTGACTGCATCACGGGGTTCTTGGCAACCACCGTTCCAGAAAGATACCCTGAAATCGGAGGCTGTTCAGAGATGAAATATCTGAAGCTATGCAGGAACCAGGGAAATGGAATAATTATAACCAATGAAAGGACCCACACTCTGGGCTTTGCCAAGTTGAGCAGAATAGGATAATGCATGCAAGGGTGTGAAACCCTCCAGGGCGGAGCACTTCCGGATGACCTGAGGGGGTGTGATTGTGTGAATGGAATCAGGGAATCCCTGGGAATCTAGGCTTTAGTGGCAGGAACTATTTCCTCCCAGGGAAAAGCAGTTTCTAATTGAAGGGAGTGGGGTGCCGTCCCTAATGGCACTTAAACCCGTCTTACACCGAGCCCAGCAGATCCTAAAGTATGATGGCCTCGTTCTAGAAGGCTGGGGTCAGGTGCTGGAGAGGAAGGTGGCGGTGTGATGCAATGGTTAGTTGCATAGTCTCTGAGGTGAGAGAGAGCCCGAGTCCAGCCCCAGTGTCCTGGCTGTGGGGCGCAGTGGAGAGAGCCCTGGATGACGAGCCAGGAAACCCGGGCTTGAATCCCAGCTCAGGGTCTGACTAGCTATGTGACATTTGACAGGTCCCTCTCTGGACCTCAGGTTCTCCATCATTTAAAAGAGGAGGGTGGGCCTCATGACCCTAAGGGCTCTCCCAGGCATGGCACCCTGGGTCTGCAAATTCTGTCCTACAGCTGTTCATATATGTCTGGATTTCCCTCCCTCTTTAGGGTCCTTTTACACATAGGTCAGCAGGAAACTGGAATCTTTCAGGAGGTTTTCCTGAAACTGAAGTCACTTAGTGTCAGAAGGATCCGTCCAACACATGAGCAGGGATTCCTCATGAGCTCCAGGGTGGCCCACCCATCAGAGGCCCTGCCTAGTCAGGTAGAAAGGACCAGGTAGAGGTGGTGGCCCCCACTTCTGCATAGCGAGGACCCCACTTCTGCATAGCGAGGCTCAGCTAGTCAGAAGCCAGGCCCTGGGGGGAGCCTTGGCCTCGTGCCCCCGATAGGGACTAGGGGACCAGCATTGGCTGGGACAGGCTGGGATGGCGGGGCCGCCTGCGGCTCGGCGCTCTGCGGGAGGAGGACAGTAGCGCTCTCATTCGCTGAGCCCTCACGCTGTGCCCCAAGCCGAGGGCCTCATATACCTCATCTTACTTAATCCTCGCAGCCACCCTAAGAGGAAGGTGGTACCTTGGCTACGCCCAGATTTCAGATGGGCAAACAACTTGCCCAAGGTGGCACGGCCAAGTAAACAAGGCAGGATTCCAACCCTGGTCATCAGGAAGCCGATCTCGTCCTCTTTCCAGTGAGTCTCCCCTGCCCTGGAGGGAATTCAGAGACTAAAGGCCGGCCTATTCCAGAATCTCACCCCTGCCAGCCTGCAGGTCCCGGAGCCACACCTGGGAATTAAAGGTATCTCCTGAAGGTCCCAGAGGGGACACAATAAACAGAAAATGTATTAGACTGTCAGCCACTCCCACAGGCCATAGCAAATGGGACGGGAGCTATTGGTGGGGAAGGGGAGGGGACCTTACAGACACCGTGCTGTGCCAGGCGCCCCCTGGTCAGGGGCTGAGTTTGAATGGACTGACAGAGCTGAGTGTCTTGTCTGGTTCTGTTTCCCTCAAAAGACACCAAGACCCTTTTGGCACAGGAAGCCCAAAAGCATGATGCCCGGCATCTGTTTCCTCAGCGGCCTCCCAGGACACCACTTGCCCAGGTTCTGCGGTGGCTGCCAAGGCAACTGACTGAGCTTCGTGGTCCTGGTCTCCTGAGGTTGTCGTGTGATCTTCATCTACTATCACCACGTCAGGAGTTGCCAAAAGCTGGGGTGACACATTTAGGGTAGGGGAAGCTGGGGTACTCAGCCCCAGAGCCCTCTGAGGTCAGCACCACAGGATCATAGAGCCAAAGAGTCGACACAGGGGCCCTGTCGCTCAGAGCTCCAAGCCCCACCCCTGGGGGGGCCCACTCAGTAGGTTGGGGGGACTTGGGGGTTTGTATTATTGACAAACTCCTCAGGAGTCCTGAAGCCCACTCAGTGGGGAACCCCTTCCTCCTCAGCCTTAGAGAAGAGCATTCATTCAGGGACAGGGAGCTCACTACCTCACAAGGTACGATGTCCTGTCGCAGGACGTGCCAGCCTGAAACCAGCTTTCTTTGGGACACAGCCAAATGTCTCTGCTTCCTCGGGGACACTCATCGGGCCCTATCCCAGCACACCCTGCAGACCCGGCCTCCGTGGCTGCCACTGGCCAGCAGGCTCCCTTGTCTCCTGGTCCTGAGCAAGAAGCACCCGGGGCTCCAGAGGTGGGTGACTGCCCCTCCTCCTGTTCTCCACCCCCCAGCACACACCCCTGTGGTGATGTGGGATGGCGAGGCACGCATCCACTCTATAATGTGCCAGAATCAAAAATGGGACCCCTGCACAGGACCTCAGCTATGTTGGTGTCCCTCCCTGTTCGGGCGCCATATGCCGGGGTTCTTTTCCCAGCCTTGCAAAGGGCTCAGCATTCTGGAGAAAGGGGCTGGTGCATAGATGATTAAAGAGTCCATGGACGAAAGATAATTTTGAAAGGCATTGGGGGTCAGAGGATCTTCAGCTAAAGGAACTGAAGACTCTTTCCTAGACTCAGGACCCTGCTTTTATTTAACACAAGTTGTCCTAAGGCAAGGTGGAGATATACACTTCAAAGGGTAAGGTTAACAGAAGCATTGTCAGTTTGGGGAATAGCCTACAGCTGTTCAGGTGTTTGGCCAACAGGAGGCAATACAATGCCCTGAGCTGTCTGGCAGCAGACAATCCTATTCAGGTTTGGGGGAAGTGCCATTTAGCCGTTTCCAACAGGTACACTACATATGTGGCTCACCCTTGTTGAGCCTCCCAAGTCCCATTAACCTTATGATGGAACTCTTGTAATTATGACGTGCTAGAATTGGCTTCCAGCACTCAGCACTCCCTAGTTCAGTGGTCGGCAAACTGCGGCTCACATGCAGCTCAAGAGCTGCGGTTTGCCGCTCTGTTGACTGAGTTTGCCAACCACTGGGATAGGGGCTTAATCACAAGGAACAACAACAGCCTGTAATTATTGGAATCGAGAGACTAGGTCAGTGGTCGGCAAACTCATTAGTCAACAGAGCCGCAGTTTGCCGACCACTGCCCTTGTTCAATGTCTCCTTTTACCCAGAGAGGGGCAGGCACTCATCCTGGGCCACCCAGCAAGTTGAGCTCATCCTGGCTCAGTTTGCCCAGGCAGAAACCCCCAATACACCCTCCACCCCGAAGGCAGGGACGCTGACAACATCATAGCTGAGAGGAGGACTCCTGGGGGCCCCAGGATCACTGTAACCCCAATTACCAGGAGTTGACAGCTGTCCCAGCATCCCTCGACCTGGCGCCCTGCAAGAGTCGGGTAGCTGTGCCCTGATGTCCAGGCAGCCCCGGGCCTTGGTGCCTGCCACCTGCTCCCAGAGTGTGGAGGTCGGGGCGGACAGCCCCCGTCCCTCCTCCAGGTTATTTATAAAGTGTTTTCGGGCGAGTCAGGTGCCCAGGCCAGCAGAGACTGTTCCCTCAGAGATGCTATAAATGACCTGGGCTCTGCAGCCCCACCCCAGCCCTCAGGAGCTCCTGGTGGGAAGACTGGGACAGGAAGCTGGGACCAGCAGGGATCTGTGGGGCTGTCCTGATGCCCCTGCTCGTGGTCTGAGCCCCCAGCAGGCTTGTGAGCCCAGGCAGGCTGGTCTTGTGGGGGGACAGGTGGGAGGACACCAGGCAGGGGAAGGAGGACCTGGCCAGGTACCCTCGACCACACGTCCCTTGCCAGCCAGGGCAACTCCCCTGCACCTTCCCAAACCAGACGGACAGACAGACAAGCCCAAGAAGACAGCTCCCGCCCCCGCACCCCGCGCTGGCTGCTCCCACCTCTCTTCCTGTGTGTACTGCTCGCCACCTCCGCCAACAGACCGGCTATTTATATCGCTCTGCAAAGGGAGCGCAGCCTCCAAGCCTCTCCCTCTTCCTGCTCCTGGCAGCACCTAATTACTTCCTCAGCTGGGCGCCGCCTGCCCGCCACCGGCACCCTGGCTGGGCCACATAAATAGCTGCCCCTGAGCTCACACCCGGCTTCCCTGGGAGGTGAGGCCCAGAGGCCCCCCGCAGGGAGCAGCAGCCTGACCAGCCGGCAGGGCCTGTGTCCCCGCACCCCTCTCCTCCCCCCGCGCCGCCCCGAGAAGCTGCACGTCCCTTTCGAGCCTGAACTGAGGGCACCCTCTCCTCTGCGGCCCCAGCCACAGCCTGGAGGAGCCACGTGTGTGCCTGGCACACTCCTCAGGAGGAGGGAGGGCAACAAAAGCATAAGCCCTGTCCGCCCTCAGGGGAGACAGGCCCATAAACAACTCGTTATGCAGCCAGCAGAATGGAGTAAGGGCTAAATTAAGGTACAAGCTGTGCACTGGGCCTTCCGGACCTCAATTCTTCTTCCCTGCTTTCATTTTTCTTATTACAAAAGCAATTCATATTCATTTTACAAAAAAAAAAAAAAGATGATAGATGCAGATAACAAAAGGAAAACTACGGTGCATTCGCTGTCCAGCCACCCAAGGACAGCCTGCCCATACCTGACGCCGACTTTTAAAACAGTGCAAGGTCAGGCCTCCGAGCTCAGGGTCCAGGCACCCTCAGCCCGCCTCCAACAGTCACTGGAACTATCAAAACGTACAAGAAAGGATAGGAAGCTGTCAAAGCAAGATAATATGGATAGGATGGCACGTTTATGTAAAAAAAAAATCAAAAAACTATATAAATGCCTAGAAAATGTCTGAAAGTCTATAGACCAAAGGGTTAGCACTAGTCAGCCTCAGGGGAAGGAGCAGGATGAAACACACAAAAGAGACTTCTTTTTCTTCTAGAAATTTCTTTAGCTGAACTGTTACAATAAACAGAGACAATTTTTAAAATGACCTTAAAACAAATTGCTCAATAAATAATTTCCAAATTACGGTATTGTATTATCTTGGCACTTAGAATAACCTCATCTTCAAACTAAAGGGAGGCATGGTGGCTGTAGGAGACGGTGTGGCCGTTTTTCCAAAAGTTAAACACAAACTCACCATATGACCCAGCAATTCCACTCCTAGGTTATATGCTCAAAAGAACTGAAAACAGGTACTCACGCAGACACGTGTTCCCGAACGGTCATAACAGCGCCCTCCACAACTGTCCAAAAGGTGGGAACAGCCCACTGTCCAGCTGTGGGCGAAGGGATAAACAAGCCAGTATATGCATACAATCAGAGGCAATTGAGTACTCATTCACATGCTGCAACTCGGATAGGCCTCGAAAATACGTTAAGGGAAAGAAGCCAGTCGCAAAGGTCACCTATTGTATGATCCCTGTCATAAGAAGTGACGGGAATAGGCAAATCCATGGAAAGGGAACACGGATTAGTGGTTGCCCGCGGCTGGGGGAGGGGAGGAAAGGGGAGTGATTACTTAATGGACACAGGTGTTCTTGGAGGGAGAGAAATTTTGAAACTAGAGAAGGGTGGTGGTTACACAGCATTGTGACTGCACTAAATGCCACTGAATTGTATGCTTTAAAACGCTCAATTGTGTTATGTGAATTTCACCTCAATTTAAAACACACACACACCAATGAAACATTTAAGAACCCCAGTCTCACCGTGCCCTCACCCGGACCCTGCTCTCCCACCAGCACCGCCTGAGGGTCATGAAGGAGAACCCTTTCCCTGCCCCTGCCCCTGGCAATGCAGAGCCACAGGCTCCCAGGCCATGATGAGGCGGAGGAGGGTGTGAGGGATGAACAAATGTCGCTGAGGGAGAGAGGGGACAGCAGGGTCAGGAGTGGGAGGTCAGAGAGAGGCATCACATGTCAGCATTTTATGTAAAACTGTCTCGCCCCAGAACCTTGGGACCGCCACCAGAGGTCAGTACTAGCACCCCATCCTTCAGACAAGGAAACGAGGTTCTCTGTGAATCGGAGGCAGGGCTGAGACTCAGCCTGTGGAGTAGTCGGGGAACAGGGCACAGCCCCAGAGACACCCCCGACCTCCAGCTGGCTGGGTAAGGACCTGGGGATGGAGAAGGGGGGGTGTGAGGGTGGTGCCCTGCCTGGGTGGAAGATGGAGGGGCTTGTCCCACCTCCCCTCCTGTGGAGCTCAGTGTAACCCTCTGCTGGCTGAGACCTTCCCTGTACTTCGTGGGGAGGGTCATGTTTAAGGCTTGGGCTCTGCTCTAGTCTTCATGGGTCTAAACTCTGACTCAGTGGGTTAATGGCTCTGTCGTGTGGGGGCTTCCATTCCCTTAAATGTTAACTGGACATGATGATTTGAGTTCCAGCCAGGTAAGTCTCATAAATGTGAATAGGTTCAAAAACGGTTTAGCGCCCTAACCGGTTTGGCTCAGTGGATAGAGTGTCGGCCTGCGGACTGAAGGGTCCCAGGGTCCCAGGTTCGATTCTGGTCAGGGGCATGTATCTTGGTTGCGGGCACATCCCCAGTGGGGGGTGTGCAGGAGGCAGCTGATCGATGTTTCTCTCCCATCGATGTTTCTAACTCTCTATCCCTCTCCCTTCCTCTCTGTAAAAAAAAAAAAAGGGTTAGCACCATCATAGCCGTACTTTTTTTAGCCAAGCACCTGCTGGGATTACCAGAGTTCCTGGGGCTTGTGGGCAGAGCCTCTCAGTCCAGGCCTGTCTCCTCTGCAGCTGAGGGGAGCCCCCTGGTTCCCGCAGATGCCAGTCAACTTGCCAGGAGGCCGTGAGTGCCGGTCCAGGCACGAGCTCACTGATGTTTCTGGGCCCCACCTACTCTGGCCAGCCCCTACTCTGCCTTTCCTTGAAGCCGCTGTGTGTGGCATTTTCTTTTTCTCTTGAGAACCAAATAGTTCAAACCCAGATGCCTGGCTCTTTATAAGGATTCAGACAGTCTAATTTCTAATAATTAAGGTCTAATGACACCTGTACCAGGTTTTACAGTCTACAAAGCACTTTTCCAGATATTATCTCACTTGGTTCTTACCAAAACCCAATGAGGCAAAGACCACGGTTTCCTATATTATAGGTACAGATTAGCTATAGATATGCAGATATAGATCACCCAGGTAAAGTGCTTTGTTCTAAAATCTACTTTGTCTGATATTAATGCAGCCATTCCAGCTTTATTTTGAGTAGTGTTAGCATGGTATATGTTTTCCATCCTTTGACCTTTAATATATATGTGTCTTTATATTTAAAGTAGGTTTCTTGAAAACAACAAAAATGGGAAGACAACTTATGAATATTTGCAAACCAGGTATCTGATAAGGGGTTAATATCCAAAATACATGACAATCTCTAAATTATCTTTAGATCATTTACGTTTAATGTGATTATTGATATGGTGAGGCTTGAGTCTCTCATCTTGCTATTTGTTTCCTATTTGTTCCATCTGTTTTTATTCCCACTTCTCACCTTCTTTTAGATTATTTATGATGATTCAATTTGTATCTCCTTCGTTGGCTCTAAGCTTTTGCCATTTGAGTGGTTGCTTTAGCATTTATAACATACTAGAGGTCTGATGCACAAAGATTTGTGCAAGAATGGGCCTTCCTTCCCCTGGCTGCCGGTACCGCCTTCACTCCGGCTGGAGCCGCCTTTCCGCCTTTCCACACTGCCCAGAGGCCCAGAGCAGCTGGGGCGGTATGGAATGCCTGCGTCCCGCCCCACAACCAGCCGCTCAATGCCTGCGTATGCAAATTAACCCACCACTTTTGTTGTGTTAATTTACATACTCACTCCTGATTGGCTGGTGGGCATCACAAAGGTACGGACGATTTGCAGCTTACTCTCTTATTAGTGTAGATACCTTAACTTATCACTTGAATCTACCCTCAAGTGATATTGTACCACTTCACATCAAGTATGAGAACCTTACAGTAGTATACTTCCATTTCTCCCCTCCTGGCCTTACCCCCCTCTCCCTGTGCCATGACCTAGAAACTCTCATAGGCAGTAAGCAGAGATGATCAATGATCTGGGGTCACTAAACTTTGTGGCCTAACGTCCAGTGTCTTGAAAACCATAGTTTCATCTATTTGGTCAGTTTGTTTGTTTTTAATTGTTTCAGGTGAAAGCATAAATCCAGTCCCTGTTACTCCCTGCTGGACAGAAGCAGAAGTCCCCAGTGTGTTTGTGAGGACACCAGGACTCAGGGGCTCAGCCCCTTGCCCGAGGTGAGGAGACAGTAAGTGGCCAGACAGGAGTCCAAACAGGCAGGTCTCCCCACACGAGACCTGGTGTTCTCTCCCTGCCCGCTGCTCCTGCAGGAGCCGCCCTGGAACAGCAGAAGGAGCTGGCGGCAGAACCCAGTGCACTTCTGCCACCGCTGCAAAAGCTGCTCACCGCGCTGCCGCGGGGTGGGGGCCAGCGTGATCATTCCTCTGCATACGGTTACCTATTAAATAGCAACTTTCAGCATCTTCCAAGCCTCACCTCAATTGCTCCCTCCGCATCTCCAGAAGCCTCTGTGACAGGTTCCTGGGCCTTTACTAGTATGTCTGTCTGCCCGGAAGGGAGGGTCTGCCCGGATGCTGGGACCAGGGCCCCACAAAATCACTCAGTAATCCAAAATATGATGTGACTGACAGGCTCCCCCACTTCCCTCCCGTGAGTATTTTCTGGTTGAATCCAATGACGTAGTTAGTAGAACTGCAGCAACTCTGGGGTGCACATGTGTGAATGTGGGTGTTGATTTGGAAGCGGGGAGGCGGGGGGGAGGGAACTCTTTTTAATCACACTATGCAACTTGCTTTAGGTTCTGGAATCTATTTAGCTTAAAGGAGACGGGGAGAGAAACTGGTACTTTCTTTAAAATCACTTGGGGCCACTGGCTCAGGCCAGTCTCCAACCAGAACCTGATGCGAGAGGAGAAACTAGAATAACCTTTACTCCTACCCTCCTCTGTCCTGCGGGCCGAGAGGAGCTGGGAGCTCAATTTTTTGCAAAGCCATCTTCTCCACCAGCCGACCCCAGAAATGCTTTGTTTGAAAAATTAGTCTGAAAACAACGGTACTGACTTTCATTCCTACCCTGGCTTGTGACATTCACCTGTCACATGTCAATTTCATGCATGGCTCTGCTATCTCACAGCCTCCGCATAGAGGACACCGTCAGAGTGGCCAAGACTCGGGCTCCTCGTCTGTAAACTGAGCCTGGGAGCATTCACCTCCCAGGATTGGTTGTTATATGACAAACAAGATGCACCTGGCGCAGACTGGCGCTTGAATCTAGGCAGTGATGGCGAACCTATGACACGCGTGTCAGCACTGACACGCGTAGCCATTTCTGATGACACGCGGCCGCATGCCGAGGATGAAACATTGGCTGCTCCTGAGGATGAAACATTTGCGAAATAATGTTTTTTCCTCAAAGTGACACCCTACCCGAGTTATGCTCAGTTTTTTGGCGAAGTTTGACACACCCAGCTCAAAAGGTTGCCCATCACTGATCTAGGCTTTCTTTCCACGCTCCTCCTCCGCCATCCGCTGTGGGCTAGGTTTCCTTGTATTGCCCGTGGAAGTCCGCATCGTGCGTGGTAGTCAGAAAACCACTGAGAGGAAATCCGGTAAACAGCACCTGCCCTGCACAGTCTGGATCAGAGGTTCTCACATTTTGCCGCACACTAGGATCCCCTGGGGAGCTTTTAAAAACCCCAAAAGCAGGCTGCCTCCCAGGTCAATTAAGAAACTCTGGGCGTGGGGCCTAGACGGCAGGATTTTGTAAAGCTTCTCGGGTTTTCCCATGTTCAGCAAAGGCTGAGAACCAGCGGTCTCGTCCTGGAGAAAAGAACGCTCTCGCCCAGCCAGCATGGCTCAGTTGTTGAGCGTCGACCTATGAACCAGGAGGTCACAGTTGGATTCTGGCCAGGGCACATGCCTGGGTTGTGGGCTCGAATCCCAGTGGGGGGTCAGGCAGGAGGCAGCCAATCAATGATTCTCTCTCATCATTGATGTTCCTCTCTCTCTTTTCCTCTCGCTTCCTCTCTGAAATCAATAAAAATACATTTTAAAGAAAAAGAATGCCCTCGATGCCTCACCCTCCCCGCCTTTGCTTGCAATCCTGGCACATCTCACAGAGTCCCTAGGGCCGTGGTCGGCAAACTGCGGCTCGCGAGCCACATGCGGCTCTTTGGCCCCTTGAGTGTGGCTCTTCCACAAAATACCACGGCCTGGGCGAGTCTGTTTTTGAAGAAGTGGCGTTAGAAGAAGTTTAAGTTTAAAAAATTTGGCTCTCAAAAGAAATTTCAATCGTTGTACTGTTAATATTTGGCTCTGTTGACTAATGAGTTTGCCGACCACTGCCCTAGGGGAAGGCATGTGAGAGGACATTTAAGGCGGCTCTCACTCAGATTCTTTGGGGTGGCCTCACAGTTTGCTCCCCAGGCTCCTCTCTCAGCAGGCACTCACACTCAAGGTCGCTCCCCTTTACTTGCAAGACCCTGAGAAGAGTGCTCCCTTCTCACTCCCCACAGCCTAGCCGCTGCCCTGGCCACCCCAGCAGACACATCCCACCACCACAGTGGAAGGCTCCAGAGGGAAAAGCAGGCCAGGGCCCTTACTCTGACCCCAACTCAGGAAAGCAGCTTCTCCTTGAACAAACCACCAAATCCTCTCCTTCCCTGCACAGGGCCATGGTCCGGCCCCCTGGCCAGAGCCCAGCAGCTGTCAGGCCACCTGACTGAGAGGGTGAAGGGGAGACAAGGTGGCCCTTACCTGCCCGCCAGCCATTGTCCCACTCCTTGGAGTTGGCCCCCTGCCCAGGGGACAGTTCAGAGATTCAGGGAAATGACAAGGCTTGGCAAAGGCAAGCGTGACCTTTCCTCCAGGTGCAGGGGCGGGCAGGGAGGCTGGAGAAGATGTTTTTCGTGCCCTTAGCGTTGTGAGGGCCTCAGCTGTGCCCAGAAGGGGGGTGTTCACAGCAAGTCCCCCTAGGCAGGCTGGAAGATGGAGGGGGTCCCCAGCCTTGCCCCAGAAGCCATGCTTCGTGTCTGACCTCACTGCCCTCTAAGCCCCGGCCTCCTCCTCTTTGTGGTGCTGGAATTTGGATGACCTCAGCAATTACCTGGGTTTGCCCAGATTCCGCAGTAGGTCAGCATTTTGAACAGTATGGGACTCGGATCCAGGTGGCCCATACTGAGAACCTCTCCCATGTGCCTAAGTGGGTCACCTCAGCATCTACTCTCCCGCTCATCCCCCCACCCCAGCACAGCTGTGAACCGTCTCTCAGGAAAGGGTATGATGAGCTCAGCCACCCTGAGGAGAGGAACTGAGAAGACTGGAGGGGAACACACTCCAACCGGAGATCAAGACCACGGCCCTCCTCTGCGAAGCTGCCTGATTCCTCCCATCCGAACTAGCTCAGTGTCTGCAGGGGCCAGGCGGGGAAATGAAGACCAGGCACGATGCCACAAGGAGTGGTGCAGTGGCAAAAGCCATCAGAGCCTCACAGCAGCCCAGGAAGTGGGAGGAGAGGCCCATCTGGGGGCCGCTGGAGGTATCCACATGTCCCGGGACATCTCCTGCTAAAGGAGGAATATCTGAGGGTTCTGCCCCTCTCAAGGGACAAGAGCAGACTGTCGTGGGTGATGTGCCAGAGGAAGAAGCTCTGCCCATCAGAGGGAGTGGCTGATAGGCTGCCTGAAACTGGTCAGAAAAAGAGAAATAGAAGTAAAGGTTGCGAGGGGACAGTGTGAGGTTCAGGGTATATAACGCCACTTCACATGAAGTTCAAGAACAGTTTATGAGTGGTGTGAGGACAAGTTGGGTCAATGGCCCAACTGAATCCAACAGAGTGGGGCCAGAGCAGAGGGACTGTGGGGTAGTGATGGGCAGGGGGACGAGAAAGCCTCCTGGGGTGATGGAAATGTTATATATCCTGATCTGGATGGTATGTACACAGGAGTATATATATGGAAAAACACTACACAGCACACATAAAAATGTGTGGCCTTCGCTGTATATAAATTTTACCTCAACAACAAAAGAAAACAATAGTAATGGAAGAACAGAGGGGGAAGGCCTCTCACTGATACCCACAAATCTAGAAGCTGGAGACCTGGTACCAGCTCTTAGGAAAAGCTTAAAAAGAGGCAGAAAGGCCAATGAGCTGTCCTCCCCAAATGAGCCATGGAACTGATTCCTAACAAAGTTAGCCAGCCAGCAGGTGGCCAAGTTCAAATGCAAATTCATAATTGAAAATGTGCTCAGGAAAGAACGCTTGAAAGCAAGACAGACATACCCATGGCACCGCAGAGCTCTGCAGACTTCTCCCTTTCAAGTCCTTTGGCCTCATCACCCCAGTTCATCCTGAGGGCAACCTCCGGGGGTGGCTACTCTGTCTCCCATTTAGATGGGCTAGGCAGAGACCCAGGGAACTTCAAGGACTTGAACTCCCGGCCGTGCCAGGACTCAAATCTCAGCGTCCAGCTACAGAGTCTGTGCCCATCAGAAGAAACCATGCCGCTCCGAGGAAAGCAATGCCAACATGTGGAATTCTTTGTCTAGAACAACAGCCAATTTTAGAGACAGTCATTTTCCCCGAATTTGATTTGGGAATAACTTGGTGTGGGAACTAGTGGTCAGCCTTCTTTCAGAAGAATCTCGAGTCAGCAACCTGTGAGGCGTGTCAAGGGGAGGGCTGTCTCAGCCTCACCATCTGTGTCCTGCAGACCACGCAGAGAGTGCAACTCTGGGGTTTGTTGAAAGAGGACATCTCTTCCTTTTGACAGATTTTATAACCTCAAAGAGGACATCAACAGCTACAAAGGAGGCTGGGACCAGGCCGGGGTGTGCCACGCCTTTGCCAGACCATCAGGTCTCCTCACACAGGCCTGGAGTGGATCCGATAACGTGAGCCAGTAGGCTGACGGTGACCCGGGAATTAGAAAGACTGTGGTAGACACTGTTAGCACCTACCCTACAGCCATCACTCCCACTGCCTCTCTACAGACCCAGACTTTGTTGTAGCCCCAGGAGATGAATCCCGACTGGGCTAGGGCCAACACAGTCATCTCATTTGGTTTCCCCAGAGTCGCACTTTCCCAGTTTCCTTTGTAATCACCATTCAGGTCTAGCAACAAGACATAAAGACAAATCTGATTAAAGGATTCTTGCTTCCTGTTTAAAAAAAAAAAAAAAAAAAGACAGACACTTTAATGGAAGAAACTACCCCTTCCTCCTCCTTCCTGCCTTGAATGTGGTCGTGCGAGGAGGACATGATGGCTGGAGCTGTGGCAGCTATCTTGTCATCAAAAGGCAATAAGCTTAAGAAAAGCAAGCACAGTGAGGATTGCCAAGCAGAGAGATCAAAAGGAGCCTTGTTGACATTTTTGAGTTGTTCATCAACTCTGGATCTGACTTCTTACTGTGATGATTCAGTGTCATGATGGTTTAAGCCACTGTCTGCTTGCGTTTTCTGTTACATGTATCCTATCTGACACAAAGGACAGGGGCAGATAGGCACGGGTTGCAGGATTCAAGTCACATGAATGAGACCAGATGAGAAGCAGGGACAGGCCAGTCAAAGACCTGGAGGTTGGCAGGAGGCATCATCTGGCCAAGGGGTGATTTCTCAGCATTTCCTGGGCTATCTGGCCTACCAACAGGAGGCTGAACCTGCTATGCCCACCGCTGTGACACTATTCCAGGTGTCTCTCACCCATGATTACCCAAAGCTGACTCGAAAAGAATTGCTGCCCTTCATAGCCACAGAGTTACAGGGATCTGAGGCTCTGACATATTGTGACCTTGGACCAAGGAGAGAAGCTAACCTGCTGGGCAATGAGTTCTCTTTTTCAAGTCAGCCCAAGACTAAAAACATAGCTAGTCATTGCCAATGCAGCCCACGCGTTCATCAATAGGGCAGCTGTGGAAGTTCTCTGTATTCTTTCCTGACGGTACGTTAGTGTAGACTTTTCGTATTATAATGACCTGTTCAGTCAGGAAGTCAGCTGCAAAACCCTCATGAATTAAAGATCAGACCCGAGGCCCCAGGTGCATCTCTGGCTGTGCAGGCTCCAGCAGCCGCACTCCTCTGTGGTCAGGGGTGCTCCGGGGGCGGAGTTGGAGGCTTGCAGCAGCAGCCTGGAACCAATGTCTCAGCAGGGAGGTTTATCCTCAGAGCGTCCAACTGGGGCAGGTCAGAATGGGCAACTCAAGATCTATAAGACAAGGGAGTCCACATTCGGGGCCAGAAAAAAAAGCCATGAAGCTGGGGACCAGTTCAGATCTATACGAAGGGGAAATCTGCTGCAGGGGCAGAGCGGAGCCTTGAAACCCAGAGCCACGTAGAACAAGGCCATAGCACCAGCAAGAAGAAATAGAAGCACCCCTGGGAAAAGACCTGCTTTGCCAGTGAGTCTCTTCAACACATGTGCCGCAGACACGCCGAGACATGCAGCGGGAAGAAAATACCTTAGCTCAGCGGTCGGCAAACTCATTAGTCGACAGAGCCAAATATCAACAGTACAACGATTGAAATTTCTTTTGAGAGCCAAACTTTTTAAAACTTAAACTTCTTCTAACGCCACTTCCTCAAAATAGACTCGCCCAGGCCGTGGTATTTTGTGGAAGAGCCACACTCAAGGGGCCAAAGAGCCGCGTGTGACTCGCGAGCCGCAGTTTGCCGACCACGGCCTTAGCTGGTTGAGGACAGGTGGCCGGGATGTGGCTGCATCCAGGGTGCTCCCAGCACTTCCTGCCTCGGGAATAATCAGCACAAAGGTTTTGAGAGCTTGCCATGTGCCAGACACCACGCTAAATGTCTTTTCAAATCTTCACAAAACCCCAAGGATGTAGGCTTTACCATCATCCCTACTCAACAAAGGAGAAACTGAGGCCCAGAGAGGTGAGGCTGGTTTCCCCAAGCCTCACTGCTGGTAAGTGGTAGAGGTAGGTTTCAAAGCCCAAGCTCTGAATCACATCTGTAACCTCACGTCTCCCCACAAGCGGCAGCTCCCACTGAGCACGCCCTTCTCTCCCACCTCCTGGTGGCCGTGCCAGTGGGGTTGGTGCTGAGTTATCCATTGCTGCCATGTGACTTCATGAGACCCGGTGGGCTCCTTGTCTCCCCAGCAGCACTGTACACTCTTCAGGGACCACAACAACTAGGAGTGCCATGAGCTGCCAGTTAACAGAGGTCCCCGCTCAAAGCAGCTCCCGTAATAAGAACACAGCACAGCCATGCACTGCGTAACGACTTTTCACTTACCATGGACCACATACTAGATAACAGGTCCCATGCGGTTATAATGGCGCTGAAGAACTGCTATTGCCTAGTGAGGTAGCCGTCACAGTCATTCATGAGGTTGTTAGTGCAACGTGTCATCACCTGTTTGTGGTGATGCTGGCCTTGCTTTCTCCCACCTTCATGTCCTCTTCCTTCTGTTCCCTCCTTCCTTCCAAATGTATAAGAGAAACGGAAAACTATCATTCTTGGGAGCATTCGAGGTCTCGCCTCCTGGCAATGTCACCAGTTTGGCTCAAATAATCTCTTGGAAAAATTCTCTACAGGTTGGGCTGTTTTGACACACTGGGTCCTTCTTAGGGGGGTTGATCTGTTCTCTGAAGGTGGGGATTTTAGGGGAGGTCTCAGGGGAGGATTTCAATAGAATATTCATCAGCTCTCCGGGTGTCCTTTCAGGGTTATGGTCTCCACGGATTGGTGGGCACCAGGGCAGGGGTCATCAGTCATTGCAGCTGGTCCTGATGCCAGCCATGGAGCCCCCCTCCACCACCACCCCCATCCCCCCCGCCATTTCCCGCCCCCTCCCACTTTGCTGCTTTTCTGGGCCTGGAGCTGAAACACAACTGAGGCCTGGATGTTATCTCTAGTTTGACCAAAACTCTTGTCTCTGTGGTCCACAACCCGGAGGCTTTGTTCCTAAGATGATTTGATGCAGATCAGAACCTCATTGTCCTGAGGGCTTAAGGCGTAAGGGAGTGGCCGCGCAAAGGCTGTGTGGGCGTTTCATTTACCCACACCATACAGGGAGAATAGGCCACAAAATATGCCCCGTAAAGGTTAACGTTAATCCCTAAGGTTTTCCCCACCATTTCCCCATGCTAGCAGTTTTCCATGGAAACTGCAAACAGATGTGAGCTCAGCCTCTAGAGACAGCAGCGGGTGTCTCTCCCTTCTTTTGTGAGGAGAGCCGGCCACTTGTCTGTGGAGCGGCTTTAGCGGGTGTCTCTCCCTTCTTTTGTGAGGAGAGCCGGCCACTTGTCTGTGGAGCGGCTTTTCTCGCTTATCCTCTCTGCTCAGTCAACTTGCTTCCACTTTACCTTCTCCTCTGGCTTGCATCTTGAATTCTTTCCTGCTCCAAGGCAAGAACCCTCCTGGCTCAGGGCCCGCGTCTCCCTTCGGGACTTGTCCCACCTAGCCAGGGTCACAGAATTACTTGGCGTAGGAAAAACCACCACACGTTTGAAGACCAGAAGTGTCAGGGGTGAAGGATTGAGAGCGGAGTGTTAAGAGTGGAAACAGAGAGCCTTTCTCTTTCCGTCCCCTTACACACTCGTCTCCTGACGCCTCATTGGCCCGTGTTGCATCACATGCCGGTCGTAAGGCAACCACTAGCAAGGGGGTCAGCATTATCATAATTAGTTTAGACCTGCCCTGAGTGCGCCTGAGGATCACCTGCCGCCGTCCCTCCCCCCACCCCCATGCACCCCTTGAGAGTGAGTTCATTGGTCTGGAGTGCCTCTCCTCATAGCATAGTTTTAAAGCTTCCCTGGGTGAAGCTAATGTGCAATCAGGGGCGAGAGGCTTGAAGTCATTGACCGTGGGCCTTGGTTAATGGGGAAGGGATCATGACGCACGTGGCCAAGGAGAGAAGCTAACCTGCTGGGTTACCCAACACCTGGACAAAATCTGAGTCAGTCTGTAGGGAAGGGGTTTGACTGTGAGAGGACAGCCATAGGATCCGACATAGGGACCCTCTTCTTATTATGTGATCCGTGCTCAACAAACGCTGGTGGTAATCGAATGGTACCAGCCACTCCCAAGGTGGTTTGAAACCTCCCCCAGCAACAGCAAGTTCAGTTATAGTATTTCAAGTTGGTAAATGTACTCCCTTTGATATAAAGTGAGTATGTTTGTCCATAAATATATGTGTCTCTATATATTTCATATTGGGTAGGAATAGTGTCAAGTTTTAAGAATAACATCAATAATAGTATTAACCAATGTTTCTTTTGGCTGCTCACTATGTGTCTGCCAGTCCCTGTGTTAAGCGGCAGAGGTTCTGGTGTAGGCATGATTATTATGTGGGAAGGCAGGATTTGGCATAGCAATTAAGAATACAGGCTCTCTGTCCGGCCGGTATGGCTCAGTGGTTGAGCGTTGACCCATGAACCATAAGGTCACGGTTCACTTGCCAGTCAGGGAACATGCCCGGGTTGCAAGCTCGATCCCCAGTGTGGGGAGTGCAGGAGGCAGCCAATTGATGGTTCTCTCTCATCATTGATGTTTTTTATCTCCTCTCCCACTCCTTTCCTCTCTCTGAAATCAATAAAAATATCTTTTTTTAATTAAAAATAAAGGTAAGATAAAATTATTAAAAAAAAAAAAAAAGGAATACAGACCCAGAGGTCATATCCCAACTCTACCACTTGATGTGGTGTGATCTAGGTAAGCCCTGAACTTCTCTAGGCCTCTGTTTCTCCATCTGTGAACAACTCAGCTCTGGCTTTGGGGTTCTAGCCAACCTCAGTTTCAAATCCAGCGCTGGCACAAACTAGTGTAACATTAGGAAAGTGTCTTTCCCTCTTTGGGCCTATATTTCCTCGTTTGTAAAACGGAGATAATAAAGCCAACCTTATCGGATTGTTGGGAGGATTCGATGAAGATACAGAGTCAGCATTCGGGAGAGCACAGTGAATAGAGATCATAATAGATAAAGACTGGTCAAAACCTCTCGGATCCCGATATGACAGCAGCCTTTAGACGTCCGAAGGACAGCCGCTGGGAAGAAGCACTGGGCTGGCTTGGCGTCACTCCAGGGGCAGGACCGAGCCCTCGGGCGTAAATCCCAGGGAAAGACAGGAAGCTGTAAGTAAGATTCACCCTCTGCACCAGCCTCCTGGTAGTGAGGCACCAGCAGGCGGAGGCCAGAGCCAAGGTGCCACTCTCTCTGGGTGCTAAGTGCATGAAATCCGATCAAGGAAACTCACCCCAGCTCCCCCAAATGTGAACGAGTTTCTGTTCCACACAGCAGTCCTCCAACTTTTACACCCATCAGAATTACTGGGGAGCCGGGCATGTCCAAAAAGCTGACTCCGGGCCCCACTCTCGGAGATTCAGACTCAGTAGATCTGAGGTGGCGTCTGCATTTACTGTCAACAGGATGACGCAGGCTCACAGGGTCCAAGGACCAAACTGAGGACACCTGGTCCAGTTGGCACCGGCTGCTGTTTCACAGCCCCCAGTGTTGGAGCGGAGCCCCCAGTCAGAAACACTGCATACAAAGAACCACTCTGAGCTGAGAAAGACGGCCCAGGGACCCATCCCAGCCCTTGGAGATGCCCAGAGAGAGAACAAAGCAGGTGCTAATGAAGTCTGGTCCTAAATCAGGAGGTGTGGCATGCAGGCACTAGGAAAGAGAGAAGTTATTCAGTGCGATCACCAGAAAAGTCAGGGATGAGACAGCGCGTCAGGGTGCCCTCCAGCAGGCTCCCGCACAGCCAGCCCTTGAACAGAGCCTTGGGGTAGACCATAACCCGGTGGATGAGTGGCAGGACACAGCTGTAGAGGGCGCCCCTCACCTTGAAATCCGTGTGAACGGCTCCCCCTAGGTTGCTCACTACTGGGGTCCCTGGCATGCCAAACTCCTCGGCACAGAATGCAAAGCTCCTCCGTGGGCTCAGCCCACCCTACAGGCGCCTTTTCCCCTGAGGGACCCCTCCTGGAGCTGGGTTATTTGCAAGAAACTGGGAAGTCTGTTCCCCAACCCTGCCCCTGTGTGCCTTGATGAGTCCCACTCAGCAGGCAAGAGCCCAGCAAATGTCTCTTCTCAAGTGAAGCCTTTTCCAGCGTCCTGGACACACATGCACCTCGATCTGTCCTTCACCTCTGCCCCTCCCCACCCACCCCTTTCCACCCCCTCTCCACACTGCCCTGTGCAGCACTAAGCATACTCCCACGTAACCTCACGAGGGCAGTGGTCTTTTTCTGGTTTGCTCACTGGTGTGTCCCAAGTGCCTAGGACAGCGCCCAGCGTATAGATAGGAGATGCTGAATAAGCTTTTGTTGAATGAATGAATGAATGAATGAATGAATGAATGAACCAACTTTGCAAAACAGAAGCTGCCGGCCACTTCCACCAGGTGAGCCAGCAAATCACGTTGGGACCAATGTTCTCAGCAGGGAGAAGGGGAAGGCTCCCGGGAACCCCTCTGGCAGAGGTGAAGCGAGCAGACATTCATCGCCCAGGACTTCTGGGCCTGACCAAGACCATCGGTCCCAGTCTCCCTTGGTTCGCAGCAGGGACTACTGAGGAGCAGAGGGGTGAATTTGCAAAGGATCTAAAACGTCTCCCGCCCAAGCCCTGCCGCCTCCAAGAGGGATGTGGTGAGAAGCTCCTCAGTGAAGAGATTTGATATTGGCCAAGATCCGCTTGCTGGAAATCACACCACAGGCACCAAAAGGGGGGCAGGTGCCCGCCCGGAGGCTCGTCCTAATTCTGGGCCCTGAAGCCTCAACAAAGAGGCACAGCTTGGGGCCAAGGCTGATGCCCTCTTACAACCCAACCCCTTAAGCACTGAGTGAGAACCAACTGAAAGAATTAGAACTTCAGCCCTAGCCAGTGTGGCTCAGTGGGTAGACCATCGGCCCTCGGACTGAAGGGTCCCAGGTTCGATTCCAGTCAAGAGCACGTACCTCAGCTGCAGGTTCCCCGGCCCTGGTCGGGGTGCGTGCAGGAGGTAACCAATCGATGTGCCTCTCTCACATCAATGCATCTCTCTGTCTCTCCCTCTCCCTTCCACTCTCTCTAAAAATCAATGGGAAAATATCCTCAGGTGAGGATTAACAACAACAACAAAACACCAAAAATTAGAACTTCAAGAGCCCTGCAACCTGCAGGACAGCCAGGCCACAGCGTCCCTGCTCCAGCGGGTGGGGACGCACAGGACCATCTGGACTGGGGCCAACAGCTCACAGCCTGAAAGCCAGGTGCTCTGAGTGGACAGGTCACCCTCTCCAGACACCGTCCCACTCAGCACTTCACAGCACGACGGAGCCTACTGGACCGAGGAAGCGCCAAGGAGTCTTGGATAATTGAGGAGTAGCGAGGAAGCCTCACTAGGGAGATACCAGCAAATGGATTTAATTTTTTTTTGCATGATTGATTGGAAAAATAAGAGCCATGATTGCATTTTGGCAAGCTGGTAATTTAGCACCCATTCAAACCATTGTTTTACACTATTAACATAACGTATATTAAGGGAGGATGAGGAGAAGCTGATTTTCTCTTATATAACTTGAATACATTTCCTTAGGTTCAAAATAATGGATTTATTGCATGCATTTATTATGGGCAATTTTCTAAACCAGACAGCTTCCCGGGAAGCATAGACACCATTTAAAATTTAGATGCTAAAATAAATCACTTGTTCCTGGTACATAGCACTGCACTGGCATTCACCGGAGTCCCGTCTGAACGCCTGGGGCTGGACCCACAGGGACCTGCCGAGGGCTCAGGGTGGTGGCTGCTGCCTCATGTAACCGGCATATGCTCATGGGGGAGGGGGCACAGAACTTAGCCAGCCGTGTGAGGTGGGTTTCGAATTTTGTTTTGTTTTGTTCCCACTTGAGCACACTTCTTCAGTCTGAGCCAAACCAATTAATTTAGAGTAGAGGTCAGCAAACATTTCCTGTAAAGGGCCAGATAGTAAATATTGTAGGTTTCGCCAACCAAGAGGAAAATTTGAACAACTGTTCTAGCGAAAGGCTATGTGGTCTTTTTTCACATTTACATTGAAAGCTGTGAAAACTGTTCTCAGCTCCCGGGCTGTACAAGACCAGGTGGCGGGCTGGATTTGGTATTGGGCCGTCACCCGCCAACTTCTGATTTAAATTGGGTAGTTACCGAAGGAGTATGCAGACCTGTGTTCCCAGGCCCCAGGTGTACGAGTTATTAAAGTGATGTTTTGGCCCCTTTATCAGGGCAGTTTCATAGCTGATAATTCCTTAAAACAATTCTGAAAATAATGATACTACCTGCTGTTTGTAGAGCCCTTTACAACTTCTTCCTCATCTGAATAAATGCCATCACCGCCCTAGCCAGTTTAGCTCAGTGGATAGAGCGTCAGCCTGCAGATCAAAGGGTCCCGGGTTCGATTCCAGTCAAGGCCAGGTACCTCGGTTGCAGGCTCCTCCCTGGCCGGGGCCCTGGTCGGGGTTCATGCAGGAGGCAACCAATTATGTGTTTCTCTCACATCAATATTTCTCTCTGTCCTTCCCGCTCTCTTCCACTCTCCCTAAAAATCAATGGAAAATATCCTTGGGTGAGGATTAACAAAAATAATAATAATAATAATAATAATAATAATAATAATAAATGCTATCACCACTAAACAAAAAACAAAAAACAAAAAAAAACAGGAATTATTCTTAATTCTGTTCTGTTCACTGTTGTACCTCTGGTCCCTAAGAGATTGGCCAGCACAGAGAGGGGTTCAATCAATCATCATTGATTGAATAATGGATGAACTTACAAATATTTGTCTCATCCCTTATTCAGTTAGTTCTAGCCACTCCCCGATAACATAATCAAGGTAAAAGTGTTTAAAAGCGTTTGCCCGTGAACAAAGGCAGGCCCAGGAGGGCCAAGGGGCTCACCTCTCACCAACGTTATGGAAGTCCAGCGTGTGACCACGGCGTGGACACAGCGGCCAGTCCCACCTCTCCCCTTTCCCCGCTGTGTGCCCTTGAACAAGTCACTGAAGCCCTCACAGCAGTGTCCTCTTTGGAAACGTGACGGATGGTGCTGTCCTCCTAAGACCGCGCGGATTAAAGGAGGGAGCTCGTAAGTAGCACCTGGCGGGATGCCCAGCACACAGGAAGCACGGAAAACAAGTAGCTGTTGTCACTGTTAGCTCACATTCATCATGTATGCGCTGACATCCGCAGTGATAGTGCCGTAATTATTGTTCGCTTAAATGCTATACTAATGGATGCGAGACCCAGCTCCGGTGCTCGGGTCTCAGACCTCAGACCCAGCGCGCCTGCCACAGGCCCCCCTGCCCCCCAGCCACTCTCCTCACTCTCCCCTCCACACCCCAGCACGGCGAGCCGAGGGCAGGCAGGAGCAGGTGCCGTGCCAGGAGGTGAAAGGTGCCCCGCCTGGTGGCTGCTGGCCTTGCTGCGTGCCTTCAGGGCTCAGCCCTGCCTGCTGGCCATCCAGACCCTCTCCACATGCTGAGCAACCTTCCCCGGCAACAGGTGAGCCAGGCCCTGAGCTGCCCGCTAACTCAGGGGAGCCCATTCGTGGGCCCCTGGCAACCTCCCTGCCTATGGCTTGGGCGGCTCCTCCCTCGGGCTCCCGGCACCTGTTCTGAGACGCAGCTGAAGGCAGCGCTGTAACCCTGGATGCAAGCCTTCTGTGTCTGTGCCCAGGAGCAGGTGGCAGAGTGGTTCTCTGAGTTCCTGACCTAGGATGGGCACAGCTGAGGGCAGCCGGCGGCGCAGGTGCCCACTCGTTACAGATGTCAGGTGCCCAGATGGGCTGTGCTTGCTATGTGGCCTCGGCTGGTCCACTCCCCCCTCTCTCTGGGACACGGCTCTCCGGCAAGGAGGGGTGAAGAGCACAAGCTTTGGCCAACCATGGAACTTGGGGGCACTTGCTTAGACTCTAGAAGCCACATAGTACGCATCAGAGGCCCCTGGCCAGGACCAGAGACAGGCAACGCTCCTCCCAGAAAGACCAGGACTGCCTCTCACTGAGTGCCCACGGGATGCCAGGCCCTGTTCTCCATGCCCTAGGGTGTGGAGCAGCCCTGTGACACTGTCATCGCCTCCATTGTGCAGGTGAGGGAACGGACAGGCCAGAAAGGTCTTGTCCAACGTCACACAGTCAGCGTGGGGACCAGGTGTGAATTCAGGCAGCGTGACCCCCAAGCCCCACACTTCCTCCCTCTGCCTCCCTCAGAACCCACACCATGGCCCACCTAGCTGCCACCCCTGGCAGGGACGAGGAGCAGGAGGGGCTGGGCCCAGGTTCTTTGATCAGCCCTGCCAGAGGTAGCATCTGCCGCCCCAAAGGTCAGGCGGGCCCCGCTGATGAGGTCCTGCCAATGGACACGGAGCCACTAATGAGGGCATCATGACAGACGAAGGCTAGCGTGCCAGCTCTAACGCCAGGGGCAGGGGCAGGGGCCTTGGGAAGGGCAGCGGGCCCCTACTGGGACCAGATGTTCTGGGTTCCTGCCTCCCCTACCGCTCATTCCTTGGCAAGTTCTGTCCTGGCTCCTTCCTTCCCTCTGCCCCTTCCCTTCTCTGACCGCCTGCAGGCCATGGCCTTGACTCTAAGCTACGTAAGGATCCCTTTCTCCCCACGAAGCTGGGGAGGACGAAGGAAGCGGACATTTGCATTCCCATCTTCTCCCCTCTCCTTGCCCATTCCACAGGTGAAGTTACTGAGGCCCACGCATTATAGGATTACAGGCTCTCCCAGAATGCCACCCTCAGAAGGACTCTAGACTCTTCTTGTCTCGGGATTCCTACAGGGAGTAAGTAGTCCTGTGCCCTGGGCCGTTAAAGAGCGGGGCTGTTTGGGCGGTCCCCGTGCCTAGGGTACTACTGACACGGCCCAGGGATGTTCAGTGTCCTGGATCCCATCAGAGCAGGTCTGCACAGGAAAGAATCGTAGCACCCAAAATGCCCAGGGTGCCGCCACCACCACCGTCAGTGTCTATAGAAGAAGAAACTGAAGTTCAAGGAGGAGAAGTGCACCAGTCAGAGTCACTGTGCCTACCCGTTCCCCTTTTCCTTGTCTCCCTCAGGAAAGGACCCTACACACAGCCAAGGCCCAGGGACCTGCTCCCCGCTTCCCCGGCAGCTCCGCTGTGAGCCGCATCCAAGGCCCAGTCCGCGAGGTGAAGCAGGTGTGTTAGGCAGGGCTGCCAGCCGCTCCCGCTTGAGTGGGAGAGGTGCCCTTTTCCTGCCCTTCCTCCTGCTGCCTGCAGCACAGATGGAGCCTGAGCAGCCTTGTGGCCGGAGGAGCTGCAGGGTGGCAGGCGTCCAAGGCCCTGACAAACGCAGAGTCGCTGCCCCAGCCCCGGACTACCCGCCTCCAGACCTCTGTAGGCGAAAGAGGAATAAACTCTCTTTATTTTTTATCTTTTTAATATATATTATTGATTTTTTTACAGAGAGGAAGGGAGAAGGAGAGAGAGTTAGAAACATCGATGAGAGAGAAACATTGCTCAGCTGCCTCCTGCACACCTCCTACTGGGGATGTGCCCGCAACCAAGGTACATGCCCTTGACCGGAATCGAACCTGGGACCTTTCAGTCCACAGGCCGACGCTCTATCCACTGAGCCAAACCGGTTAGGGCTAAACTCTCTTTTTAAAGCTATGATTATTTGGGGGAGATATTTCTAGTATATGCAACTAAACTGATATGAAACTGGTTTTGACTGATAACCATCCAACGTCTTTAGCATCTAAATATGTCCAGCGGCATGTTGGCATTTTGACAGGCCTTCTCTGATGTGTGATCCCATGTGGCAGAGGCACTATGTACAAAGCAAAGGGACGGCACTTCTTTGCCCACGGCAGGAGATGAGCGCGTGGCAAAGCCAGGGCTGAACTCACATCTCTTGACTCCGTGACTATTGCTACTTCTGCTTGTGGCCAGAGAAGGATTTGGGCCAAGAGAGTAACTATATGAGGCTGGGACCATTCATCCTGCGTGACTGAGACCGATGGGTTCCTGGCACTATGGGTCTCTTTGTGATCAGATAATCCCAGGAAGGCAGCAACGCCTCTTCTAGTGAATTAGGCCGGGGCGGCTATTTTCAGGGAGTCACTCATTCATCGTGTGAACGAACTCCTGGTCACGGTAAACGAGGTAATTCAGACCAGGCCTCTCCTGAGGACAATGAAAGGATGTTGGCACAAAAATTGGAAAAACATTTTTTTTTTTCCTTGAAAACACCGAAGATTACAACCTACTGAGGAATTGCTGGGCTAGGGTCTGGGAGGAGACAAGAATCCCGAGATAGAGGCCCAGCCTGCGAAGCTGCGTTCGTCTGAGGACATTGGCGTAAGCAGGAGAAATCGGTACCCAGGCAGGAGCTGGGCGCTGAGTATCCTCAGGGCTGGGAGGGAAGAGTGAACATGCAGGGCTTGTCCTGGGAGGGAACGCTGAAAACCCACTCCCAACCTGCAGTGGGACGACGCCCCATAGGGTGCGGGGAGGGGCGGCATGGACCTGGCATAAGCCGGTCCCTGTTTGTACCCTGGTTTCTGACCAAGAAATGGCAAGTCTTAAGACTGAATTGTGATGATCCCAGAATGTTAACACCAGGCATTTGGCTGAAGCCAATGAAAATATTTTCCATAGTTTGAATCCAAGGCTTCAAAATATTACTCCAACGTCCAGGGGAAGAACCAAGGAGACAGCAGACACTAGAAAAGCCCAAAAGCACATCAAGTCTCGGTAGTATCCGGGCAAACTCAAACATAGCTGCGCTCGCCGTGTTCAAAGAACACGCCACCTACTGTATAATCCCAACTGCATGACATTGTGGGAAAGCGAAACTACTGAGACAATAAGAACAGTGGTTGTCAAGGGGTATGGAGAGATGAAGAGTCAGGGCACAGAGGTGATGGGGGAGGGGCAGCGAAACCATTCTGCCCGACACTGTAATTGTGGGTACGTGTCATCCTACATTAACCCGAACCCACTGACTGTGCAACACCAAGCGTGAGCCCCAATGCGAACTATGGGGGCGCCCATGCAGGCTCATCGACTGTGACAAATGCACGGCTCTGGTGGGCCATGTGGATGGTGGGGGCGGCTGTGCACGTGTGGGGAGAGGGGCTCTATGGAAGCTCCATACTTTCTGCTCAATTATGCTGTGACCCTAAAACTGCCCTCAAAAAGTAAAATGTATTGAAAACAAAAAGTTTTTTAAAGGATATGAAAAAATAAATAGTTCATCTCCTGCCTGTTAACAAGGCCTGGTGACGTGGGATGCAGCATTCAGGGACATGCATTGGAAGATGGAGAATCCCTGGCTCGTGGGCTGTGGTGGACCAAGAGCCGGGTAGTGGGAGTGGTCCGCTGGGTGGCAGGCAATGCAGGGGTGTGATTTCAGATCATTTAGAATCAATAGTGCCCTAACTGGTTTGGCTCAGTGGATAGAGCGTCAGCCTGCAGACTGAAGGGTCCCTGTTCGATTCCGGTCAAGGGCCCACGCCCGGGTTGCAACTCGATCCCGAGTAGGGGGCGTGCAGGAGGCAGCCGATCAATGATTCGCTCTCATCATTGATGTTTCTATCCCTCTCTCCCTCTCCCTTCCTCTCTGAAATCAATATAAATATATCTAAAAATAAAATAAAATCAATAGTAAAACAAAGCAGGAGTTGGTCTCCATTTCATTATCACCAAGCAGCAATTTTAAACTCTATCATTTTAAGCTATATCAGATAAAATACCCCTTCACTAAAAAAAAAAGAATCTTTTGCTGGTCTAAATTCTAAACAAGAACTTAGCTCCAAACAAGAACTATGGTTACTTTGGGGCTTTAATACATGTTAACTCCCAATTAGCATGTTTTTATTACTTGTCCTTTAATAAGCATCATATTCTGAGTGACAGTAATTGAGGAAGCTCCCAGTTATTTGGGGAGCCTGTGACACACAGATGTAGGACCCATGTGGATTTTTTTGTTTTTAATTAACAGACTATTTTTTAGAGCAGCTTTAGGTTTACAGACAAATTTAGTGCACACAGTTCCCACTATTATTAACATCTTCCATTTCTGTGGTACGTTTGCTATAATGGATGAACCAATGTGATGCATTATTATTAGCTGGAGCCCATCGTTTCCATGAGGGTTCACCCTTTGCATTGTATGTCCTGTGAATTTTTACAAATGTACAAGGTGCCCACCAGTCTAGTATCATCTCTAATGGTTTCACTGCCCTAAGTCCCCCGTGCTCCACCCGCTCATCCCTCCCTGCGCCCTTGGCAACCACTGACTGTTTTACTGTCTCGCAGCTTGGACTTTTCCAGAACGTTATGCGGTTGGAATCCCACAGGATGTGGCCTTTTCAGATGGGCTTCTTCCCTTCAGTAGTGCTCATTGAAGATGCCTCTGTGTCTGTCATGGCTGGAAAGCTCATTTCTTTTCCTGAGTAAATTCCATTGTCTGGATGTACTGTCGGTCCATTCACCTGCTGACGGGCACCTTGCTCGTGTTTCTAGAATAAGTTCCTAACTGCTCAGGCTCATTCACGCTCCCTTCAGGTGCAGCTTGTGTCCCCAAACCCTACGGGACTGCACATGTCTGCATTTAAACAGAAAATTCAAATTTAAAAATGAGAGCCCGCTGAGTATGAAAACAAAAGAACAGAACTTGAGTTCCTTCCATATCCTAAGGACCACTTGGAAGTTTGTCTTGTGTTTAAAATCAAAAACTGTGATGCGGAGAGGGAGCGGAGAACTTGGGTGCTTTTGCTTGGTCAGCACAATTTTGGTAAAATATTCAACTGAATTTGAATAATAAGTTTAAACGTGAAATATCTTCTGTGTTTATTTTTTCAAAACCAAGGAACAAATTAAAATAACTATTACTGATTATTACATGATTATTCGTTAAAAATATTTTTGTCGGGTTGGTATTTCTGAGATGGCCTCCAAGATTCCTGCCCTTCAGTGTACATGGCCTGGATAAATGTCCTCCCTTTGTGAGTGGGTGGGACCAGCAAATATAATAGAACTAGAGGCCTGGTGCACAAAATTTGTGCACTGGGAGGGGGTGTCCCTCAGCCCAGCCTGCACCCTCTCGCAGTCCAGGAGCCCTCGGGGGATGTCCAACTGTCAGACATCCTTAGCGCTGCCACGGAGGCGGGAGAGGCTCCCACCACCGCCATTGCACTCGCCAGCCGTGAGCCTGGCTTCTGCCTGGGTGGCGCTCCCCCTGTGGGAGCGCACTGACCACCACAGGGCAGCTCCTGCACTGAGCATCTGCCCCCTGGTGGTCAGTGCGTGACCAGTCGTTCCGTTGTTCGGTCGATTTACATATTAGCCTTTTATTATATAGGATATTTCGTCATTTAACTTTGAGATCATCTATGGGAGATTATCTGGGTGGGGCCGACCTAATCAGCTGAGCCTTTTTAAAGATGAGTTGGCAGAGAGATCTTTCCTGCTAGCTTTGAAGATGCAGCCTGCCTGAGCTCCACAGCTGCCAAGAAATTGATTCTGCAAAAATCACATGAGTTTGGAAGAGGACCTCAAGCCTCAATGACACTCACTCCCCACTGATACCTTGACTGCAGCTTTGTGAGACCCTAAGCAGAGGACCCAGCTAACCTGTGCTGGGCTCCTGGCCCACAGAGCTGCCACATAATAAATATGTGTTGTCCATCTGCTGTAGCAGCAATGAAAAACTAACACACATGCCTGAGGCCTCACAGCTGGCCAGAGGCAGAGCTAGGATGGACACATCCCAGTGCTCAGACTGTATAGGAATCCTTATCACTGCTTTCCAGATGCCAAAACAAAGAAGTCGGGCGTCTTAGCCAAGGTCACAGAGTTGGGAAGTGACCAAGCCAAACGAGAAGCCAGGCCCGTCTGCCTCCAGGCCTCCAGTGGGTTTGCTCCATGGATGGTCCTGCCGGAGGCTAGTGGAGGCGGCTGTCACTGTCAGTGACGCTGTCACTGCCAGGTCCTCATGGTGACTTCTGGCAATTTCTGGTAAGACAGGAGCCCGTGGCTCAGGAGGGCAGTTTCCACTCAGACTCACAGACTGGCTCCACTCAATCCCACCTGGTCATCTAGGTGAGCGAGGGGAGGCACAGGCCCCAGTCATCACCTAACCAGCCCTCTCTTTATTTCCTTGACGTCACATTTGCAATTACTCCATCTTGCCTTGTCCTAGCCCACCCCCCACCCCCACCGCCTGACTCAAATGTCAGCCCTTTGAACGTCCATATCTGACATGGGCTCCCAGTGCCTGCCCAGTGCCAGGCACATGACAGGTATGGAAGGAACAAATTAAAGTAACTATTACTGATTATTACATGATTGCTGAATGGACTATGGAGTGGACGACGATGGCTTCAGTTCCTCTGGATGCCAAGGGAGGCAGGGGCTGAGATCAGACATCTCCGGCCCAGAAAACACCATCCTTTCTCTTCCTCTTCCACAACCCCATCTCCTGGGCTCTAGGGCTCCAGAGATTACTCCCTTGGTGGGAGGCAACGCCCCCAATCTTTCCAGCTCTGCTCCAAGTCATCCCACTCCACCCCACCCAGGAGTACCCCCTGCCAGGCCTCCTGGAGCTTCCCAGGTTCCCAGACACAGCACCTGCTCCCTCTGCTGGGGGAAGCGGGTAAGTGCATGGAGATCCCTCCAGGCTGGAGACCCTGAAAACACAGGGAAGGCAGGAGGGAGAGGATCTAAGGAGCTCCCAGCCAGGAAGTCTGGCTTCAGTCTCGCCTGCAGCGAGGGGCCCCCTTGCCCTGAGGCTCAGCCCCTACCCTCAGGCCTGGCAAAGCAACCACATGCCTCAGCTGCTCTGTCTTTGGTGAGCGAGGCCTCAATGGAGGACTCCAGACCAGGAAGGGGGACATTGCTTCCACCAGAGAGCACATTACTAGCGGGAAGGCAGCCCTTTAGCAGCTCAGCCCCGAGAGCTACCTGGTCCCATCCCTGACAAAAAACAGCACCCCACATCCTCTTCCATCCTTGCAGCAGCCGTGCAGATGGATACTCGCTTCTGCCATACAGATGAGGAAACTGAGGCACAAAGCAGTGGGCTCAGAATTCAAACCCAGGTCAATGTGGCTCTAAAAAATCCCTGCTCCTCGCATACCCTGAACATGTGTGCATCACCAAGTGTTTCTAATTCTTCATCCAAGGAGGACTTGTTACCCTAGGTCAGTGGTTCTCAACCTTCCTAATGCCGTGACCCTTTCATACAGTTCCTCATGTTGTGGTGACCCCCAACCATAAAATTATTTTCGTTGCTACTTCATAACTGTAATTTTGCTACTGTTATGAATCATAATGTAAATATCTGTGTTTTCCGATGGTCTTAGGCTCTACAGCAGCGGTTCGCGACCCACAGGTTGAGAACCACTAGCAGGGTCGCTTAAGACCATCGGAAAACACAGATATTTACATTACGATTCATCAACAGTAGCAAAATTACAGTTATGAAGTAGCAACGAAAATAATTTTATGGTTGGGGGTCACCACAACATGAGGAACTGTATGAAAGGGTCGCGGCATTAGGAAGGTTGAGAACCACTGCCCTAAGTGGTCTCGTGTGGCTTCCGAGCCCAGGCTAGCTCGGCGTGGCTGAGGCTGGTGGTCCCTGGGGTAGGGAATGGCCTGGCCCCAGATTGAGCGAGTCGCTCACCTCTCTGAACCACTGTATTTTAATCCATACAAGAAGCATAATTCCTGATTTAGAAAGTAGTTGTGGGGATTCGCCCTCGTGTGTGTCAGGCTCCCAGCACCTAGGCACAGAGCAGCTGTTATTGTCCTGTCACTGCATGTGTCTGTCTCTGACATTCCTCCCTCCCCCCGAGTGTGGGCTGGCCTCGGCGGCTTCCTTCCAATGAGTGGAATACAGTGGAAGTGGTGGTGTGTGACTTCAGAGAGCAGGCCATGAAAAGTGCTGCACTTCGCCAGGGCCGCTGCTGAATCGCTCACCCCGGGGAAGCCAGCCACCACGTCCTGGGGACACTCCAGCTGCCTGCAGGACCTCTGGCCAGCAGCCACCTGAGTGAACTGGGCGCGACCCTCCAGCCCCAGGCGAGCCTTCTGATAACAGCAGCCCCGCCAACATCTCAACCTCTCAACATCTTGACTGCAGCCCCCTGAGAGATTCCGAGTCACAAACCCAGGTCCATGTGGCTCTAAAAATCCCTGCGTCAGACACTCCTGAATTCCTGACCCACAGAAACTGTGAGATCATAAATGTTTGCTGTTTAAACTTGTTGTTTATTAGTTATAAAAGTATAATGCATGCCCTTTATCATCATCAGCATCCTTGGACCAGCAATTCCTTTGGGGTCCAGCTGCCCTGGTCTCCTCCATATCTGTGGCCACAGAGATTGAAAAGGTCCGGCCTGGGAGCTGGCTATGAAGGAAGGAATAATGACTAAGCACTTGTATCTGCCAGGCACTGAGCTAAGCACTTTACATTTATTTCCCTAACAAAACCCCAACAGGGTCCTAGCTGGTTTGGTTCAATGGATAGAGCGTCGGCCTGTGGACTGATGGGTCCCGGGTTTGATTCCGGTCAAGGGCACATGCCTGGGTTATGCTCGATCTCCAGTGGGGGGCGTGCAGGAGGCAGCCGATCAATGATTCCCTTTCATCATTGATGTTTCTATCTATCTTTCATCTCCCTTCTTCTCTGAAATCAATAAAAATATATTTTTTTAAAAAAACCAACAGGGAAATACGATCGTCCTCATTATACAGATGGGGAAACCGAGGTGCCAAAAGGTTGAGTAACCCACCCAAGATTACACAGGAAGGTACAGGCCTGGGATTTGAATCCAAGTCCACAATTCCACCAGATACTTCATGGCCCCTGAAGGGCACAGTGGCTCCAGGTCCTGTTCCTCCCCCCCATCCCACCCCAGGCCCCAGCACCACCACCACCACCCACTTGCTCTCCGGTGAGAGTGACTAACACCCTCCTCGAACAAATCCCACCCAGCCCATTGTCCCTTAGCCATGGCAGTGCCTCTGTCCTCTCCCTGCTGTCAGGTGAGCCCACCCCTCACCTGCTCCAGGACTAGTCACTTAGCACGTTCGTGGTGAAAGAGCATCTAGTCTGGTCCCCCTCCCTCCGTTCAGACCTAGAGGCGGGCCCAGAGAGGCGCAGTGGCTTATCTAGGGCAGGGGAGGAAGCACTGAGGCCGGATCCCAGGTCTCCTGGCTCCTCTCAACCTGGCCTGCACACAGGGGCTGCCTCCCCCAGCTTTCCCTGCCCCAGTGCCCACTGCAGACTCCACCCACCCCCACGTCCCCAGATCCCAGGGATTGGAACCTGAGGCCAAACTTCCCAGCATCCTCCACTGCCAGGCCCTGAGGGAGCCAGGAGGAGGGGACTTATCTCCACCTGGGAGGTGGTGCTGTCTCACCCCACCCCCAGCCTCCCCACCAGGCAGCCTTGATTAATGAGCTGGTGCTATCTTATCTCCCAGCTGCAGCAGTTAAGGATTAATAGGAGGTGGCGGGACTCTGGGAGGGCACATTCTGCCCCCCAGATCAACCTAAGAGCTCACAGGAGGGTGGGGAGCAGGAGAGGGGACCAAAAGGGTCTGTTCTCTAGCTGCCATCTTGCTCTCCTACCTGAACCGAACTGGCGGAGTTACCTCCAAATGTGGAAAGCCCCAGGGCAGGTCGGGGCTCAATAAATGGCAGCCGTTGTTACATCCTGGTCCTGCCGTTGTTAACTCTGGGAGTCCTTGGGCTGTGCCTACCTTGGGGTTGAGCTGCCCCACTTTGCTAGCCAGTCTTCACCAGGGGGACAGCCCGACTCTGCCTCAGGTGCTTCATCTCTAAAATGGGCACAGGTTTGGCAACAGGGTCGCGGATCTAAGGTTATTTTATTGAGTGATTTGAGAACGGGTCCTGGGGTTCGTTTATCCCGCGGTGAGGATTCAGCACACAGCCTCGATTTCCACACCTGTAACCGTGCTACGGCAATCTCTGCTCTCTGCCCTCCACACGGCACTGTTAGGATGCAACAGCTTCCGGAAAGCCCCATCGGGACTGTCCCAGGTCATGCTGGGATGTGGGCTTCGGGATCCCAGAGGGGGTCAGACCCCAGACTCTGACCGATGGGCTCATGTAGATGGGTGCTGCTGCTCACAGAACCAGCCCCAAATGCAGGCTCAGCTGCGGGAGAAAGGCTGCCTGTTACAGGGTCACAGTTTAGGGCTGAGAAAGGGGTCCCAGATGAGGCAGAGCGACTCCATCTAACCTTGAGCCGGGGCCAGCATGCCTGCAGTCAGCCAATTACCCCACCAGGGCCATGCAGGGGCCAGACTCAGGACCCATGGAGGACTCCACCAGCCTCAGCCCTGGGCTCAGAGGACTCCCAGCAATCTCTTTCCTAGCTTTCTCAAGAAACACGTGGTCACCATATAGGGGGAGGAAAGGTATAAAGATGAGTGAGGGCTGGAGCGGGAGAGAGGGAGGACGGGGGGAGAGAGGGAAGGAGGAGGTGGACTTTCAGATGAGTCGCTAGAACAAGGGAAGAATGGAGGGATGAAATTAGAGGAGGAAAGAAAAACAGATGGGTAAAAGGGGAGTGGATGACAGAAGAAAGGATGTGAAAAGGGAGGGGTAAAGAGACGGAGAGACGAGGGGAGGGATGAAAAGGGCGAATGCCAGAGTCTCGCTGGCCCCATCCCTTTGGCAGGGCACAGCAGGCAGGGAGCCCAGCAGAACTCTCCATTTCCAGAAGGACACACAGACTGACTTTGGGGCCCCAGGGAGCCAGTCCTCCCGCCCCCACTCCAAAGACATTCCTAGGACCACTCCTTCCCCTTCCCTCTCAGCCTCTTCCCACTGCCCCTTCCCAAAGGGCAAAGGGCAGCACAGCCGAGGAACGCTATCTGCTATCAGCCCCATTTATCCCGGCCTGTTTACTCTGGGTCTGCAATTAACAGAGTCTCCTTCCCAGATCAATTAATAGTGGGGGGCCCAACGAGGGCCCCGGGAGCCCCGACAGGCCAGGTTACTCATTGATCAACGATGGGAAATTGATGGAGGTCACTCCCTAATCCTGTTCAGAGGTGTCCCATCCGCCACCCTTTCCTGACTCCCAAAGGGGCACCCACATTCCGGGCGGTTCTCCGTTCAGAAAGGCTGACAGGGGGTGGCCCTGGGACGCCTGCCTCGTGGGGTGGGAGTCGGTGCACACGGTGCGGGTCTGTGTGGGTGCAGCTGGGGCCCTGGATCTGCCTCCATCTGGGCAGCTCCTGGATCAAGCGAAAAAGACTGTGTAGCCTAGTGGTGAAGATCATGGGTCCCAAGAAGGGACCAGACCAAGTTCATAGACCCATCCCTTCCCACTTCCCAGCTGTGTGACCTTGAGTAAGCGACTTAGTCACTCTGAGCCTTAGTCTTCCCCTCTGTAAACAGGGGTGAGGGTAGGACAGACCTACATCAAGGGCTGCTGCGGGGACGGAACGAGTCAGCATCCATAACACAAGTAGCCCGGCAGTCATTGGCCACAGCTTCAGGCTCCTTCGGGGAACCCGGGGAACCCTTCTCAGCCTCCAGGCTCTGCTCTCCCACGGGCACCCTCAGCTATCAGCAGCATTTGGAGGTGCTGCTTCCTGGAAGTTCAGAGGTGCTGGTTGTCCAACACAGTGGCCACCAGCCACATGAGGCCATTTAAATTTAAATTAACTAAAATTAATACTACTCAGCCATTTGGAAGGAATGCAGTACTGATACACTCTACCATGTGGGTGGACCTCAAAAACATCCTGTTGCCCTAGCCCAGTGGTCGGCAAACTCATTAGTCAACAGAGCCAAATATCAACAGTTCAACGACTGAAATTTCTTTTGAGAGCCAAATTTTTTTAAATTTAAACTTCTTCTAACCCCACTTCTTCAAAATGGACTCGCCCAGGCCGTGGTATTTTGTGGAAGAGCCACACTCAAGAGGCCAAAGAGCCGCATGTGGCTCGCGAGCCACAATTTGCCGACCACGGCCCTCGCCGGTTTGGCTCAGTGGATAGAGTGTGGGCCTACGGACCCAAAGGTTCCCGTGTTCAATTCCGGTCAAGGGCATAGCCCTCGGTTGCAGGCTCCTCCCCAGCCTGGGCCCTGGTCAGGGCTCTTGCAGGAAGCAACCAATCTCTCACACGGTGTTCCTCTCACATCGATATTTCTGTCTT
Organism: Eptesicus fuscus; assembly: GCF_027574615.1. Taxonomy (NCBI): domain Eukaryota; kingdom Metazoa; phylum Chordata; class Mammalia; order Chiroptera; family Vespertilionidae; genus Eptesicus; species Eptesicus fuscus. Next base: position 40,703,979 of record NC_072489.1, on the reverse strand, counting down.
TCTTTCTCTCTTCCACGCTCTCTAAAAACAAAACAAAACCAAAAAAAGCATTCTGTTAAGTGAAAGGAGCCAGACACAAAAGATCACACGCTATATGATGGCATTTACGTGAAATGTCCCGGAGAGGCAAATCCATAGACAGAACGTAGCTTGGTGGTCTCCAGGGCCTGGGGGAAGGGCAATGGGGAGAAACTGCTGAATGTGAACAGTTTCCTTGAGAGCGGACGAAATGTTTTGTAACCAGATAGAAGTGGTGGTTACGTAACATTGTGAATGCACTAAATGCCACTGGCTTGTTCACTCTAAAATGGTTAATTTTGCCCTAACTGGTTTGGCTCAGTGGATAGAGCGTCGGCCTGCGGACTCAAGGGTCCCAGGTTCGATTCCAGTCAAGGGCATGTACCTTGGTTGTGGGCACATCCCCAGTAGGAGGTGTGCAGGAGGCAGCTGATCGATGTTTCTCTCTCATCGATGTTTCTAACTCTCTATCCCTCTTCCTTCCTCTCTGTAAAAAAATCAATAAAATATATACATTTTTTAAAAAATGGTTAATTTTACGTTATGCAAATTTCATCTCACTAAAAAAAAAAAAAAATGTATTATCATTTGAAATTTGGTTCCTCAGTAGCACTAGTCACATCCCAAGTGCTCAGTGGCCACATGTGGTTAGCGCCTACTGAGCTGGGGAGCACAGATGTAGAAAATTTCCATCATTGCAGAGTTTTATTGAACAAACTTGACCTTTAGGTCATCAAACAATGATAGTAATAAAACCTCTTCATATACATGATCTCATCTGGCCCTCTCACGAGAAGAGCATTATCATTTTCCTCTAAGAGATGGGGATATTGGGACTCAGAGAGGGTCAGGGTAACCCCAAGGTTGCACAGGAAGTGGCAGGCCTGGCACTTGTACTGGGGTCTTGCATCGAGCCTGGGGTCCTTTCTGCCTCCCTCAGAGAGGAGCTTGGGCCCAGGAAGTAACAACCAAACTCTCTGTCGGGCTGTCCTGCCCATATATCTAACCCTTGGTTTCCTCTCAGACCTGCTTTCTCCTAAAGAGGCCCTGGCACCAGCTTAAAGCGGGAAAGGGTGTGAAAGTGTGCGGTCTGGAAGCCGGAGGGTACTTGATTCCTGTTTGTTTGCAAAAACTGTGGGGAAGAGGACTTATCGCCAAGCGATTTGGAATTTTAACAAAAATTCCAGGAAGTCAGAGGCTGGGTAATGTGAGTGGAGGGGAAAGAATGTATCTTTTCCTAACCCGGGGTTGGCCTGGCCACAGAACTCGGTCAAGAGGGCATGGGCCTCTTCGTCTCTGACCCTGAGCTGTCTGCAGAGCCCTCCAGGGTGGGCTGGGAGGGATACATCTCAGACTAAAAAGACCCAAACCTTTTCCTGACCTTGGCACCATCCACACTCATGGGACAGTAGAAGAGCATGGAGTCTGAGCCTTGTTCAGTTCCAGCTCCATCATTACTGCCTGGATGACCTTGAGTAAGCTACTTAACTTCCCTGAGCCTCAGTTTCCTCATCTGTAACACGGGGACTGACTGTGCACAGCTCCCTCCGTTGCAGTAGGATGAAACAAAATAACAGATGTGGCTCCCAAACACCCTATAAAGGTGAACGGCTCCCGTCAGGACCCAGCAGTTCTCAGCTGCGTCAGGATCTCTCCTCCAGCACCAGCCCCGGGCAAGTCTTAAGACTCAAGTCCTCATTAATAAAACACTAATAACAGCACCATGTCAGACTGACAGGGGTGGGGCAGTGATTATGAACTCCCAGAAGGAGAGATAGGCTGGCTGTCCTGCCTGCATTTGGAAGGTGTGCATTGGAGTCAGATCCACCTGGAAGAGTCCCAGCTCAGTGACCTTGGGCGAGTTCCCTAATCACTTCCGATTTCTCATCTGTAAATGGAGATGGCAATCACACCCAACTCTTGGTATTGTGGAGCAGTTTAAATGAGATAATATAGCACTTAGCACAGTGCCTAGACAGGCAAATGTCTGCTAACATCACTATTAATCAGAGCCCTGAGCTGGGTGCTGGGCAAGGTAAGATGGACAGGAACCAACTGACTAAACATATCGGCAGGCAGAGGGGGCAGGCTGTGTGGAGATTCCAGAAGAGAGAGTTCTCATTTCAGCCTCCAGGAGGCCCAGGAGCCTTGGAGAGCGGCTGTGACCAGCAGGGGAGGTCTGGAGAGGGACGCAGGCACAGCGCCCTCCGCCCGCCCCCTCGGAATCCAGCCTTTCTCATCCTGGCCCCCAGACCACTGCATCAGAACCACCTGGGAGTGACTTGCATTGAACCGGAGTCTGCAGGTGGTCCCGCAATCTGAATGTGTCTTTAACCCGCTCCCAAGGGGATTGCTTCCCACTGCAAATGTGGGAGCCTCTCTCCGCTCCTGGCTGCCAGGTGTGCCCAGTGATGATAAGTCAGCCAGTCTCCTCCCGGAAGGCCCAGGAGGTCAGGGACTATTCGCAGCCACAGGAGGTGAACCCCAAGCTTCATCTGCCCATCATAACTCTAACAATTAAACAAAAAGCCATGAGGTATACTCAGGGGTGCATAGCACAGCCACTGACCAATTCCATCAGATGTCCAATGGATCAGGACAGGCACCCAGAACAGCCATATAGAGAGCCCAGTCGGCTGCATGGGGCTCTGGAGAGGGTTTGCACCGGTCAGGGGCCACTAGGGGATATAAGCATGCTCGAGGGTAGGGCTCTGGGCCCCACCCAAACCTAACCACACATTCCCCTCTCATCTGTTTTATCAGCTGAGTTCCCACAGGCCACATCATTTGAAAACAAGATCATCTTACTTTAAAAACACCAGTGGTGAAAAGCACTGATCTATGAGCGCTTCTCAGCAGGGGCGCTCTCTGCCGTTCTGGCAGGGTACCTCTTGGCCAAGCAGGGCTGGGCCGGCCCTTGCAGGAAGTTAGCATCCCTGGTCCCTGCCCATGAGCAGCCAGTAGCCGCCCAGTCATCCTGATGACAAAGCCCAGCTGTGAAGCACTCTAGCTCAACTCGTCCCCTTTTATAGCTGGAGCCGTTGAGACCCAAGAAGCCCAGCAACTGGCCCGTGGCCACAGCACAGCAGGGCGAGTGTCTCCACTGTGTCAGACAGCGCCAGTCTCAGACCAACCTCACCAGGGCCTTGGTTTCCCAGAAGTGGGCAGTAGGCAAGTAGGAACCCCTTTTCAGAGGGCCTCTTGTGGGCACCCACACCCTGCACTGCCCGTGGGAAGCTACGACCAGGTAGCCCCTGCTGTGGCCTGCACCCTCAGCATGGATTACAGAAGATCCCTTCTGGGGCCAGTCGAAGAGGCTGTGACCACCGCGGTGTCCCTCTGGGCAAATGTATACGAAAATCTTCCTCCTATTAAAGTTCCAGCAGTTCCCAGGCCCGTGCCTCCGCTCTCTCCCAGCAGAGGACAATCGGGCCATTGGCTTGGGTGGGGGAGAGTGGATTCACTGGCTGCAGCTCTGCCCAGCTCCTCCCCACCCGCACCCTCTCCTTAATGAGGCCATTGTTTGCCCAGGGTTCCCTCAACAGCTGGCCCCCACCCCTACCACTCCTGCCCTGGGTTTCCCCTCCAGGGTCCTGCCCTCGGGAACCTCCTGGGGCTTCCTGACTTCCTCCCCCGGGGCCTCTCTGACCTACCCTTCCCCTTGCTAGCCCGCTCACTTTCCTCTCCCAGCTTCTGTTTTTTAAATTAATCAAAGATGCATGGACTGCCGATCGACTTCTGTTCAGCATGAGAGGAAAGCATGTAATTCCAGCCAAAAGCAAATAAATCTGCTCCTTTATTTACGGGCAAATGAACCATTCTGTGTTGATTTGGGGAAACATGGAGTAGTTTATGAACCTTTAGTAGCGCCTTCACAGACCCTGGGTGGTCAAGAACCACCAAAAAGAAGATAGCTTTCAGCTGAAACAGCTGATAAATCTGGAGTCCTGAGGGGCTGTGCGTGGGGACCGAGCGCTGGCTGCCTCCTGTGACTGCACAAAACTGAACACTTACACTATAGCATGTTTGAGCATCTTGGGATACTTCTCACTCACTACTAGTGGCCCAATGCATGAAATTCATGCACATTAAAAGGAAATTAATTAGAGGAAATATTTTAATATCGCTATTCGCCCTTTCTCTATAATAGAAGTCCTTTCTCTATAATAGAAGTCCTTTCTCTATAATAGAAGTCCTTTCTCTATAGTAGAAGTGTCAACCAAATTCATGATTGACAATGACAGATGGGAACACGTGCGTGCGATTGGCACCAGCAAGAGCTTTATATGTATCTCGCATGTGCAAGTCAACTTAGCCTTTTATAGATATAGAATAAACTTGCTTAATTAGACCTGCTTTCTCATTTAGCTAAACTTTTTCCAGCCCAGTGAAGCACCCCAACTTCTCTTTCAGGTAATTGTCAGCAACACAGCAATAAATATCAACAGGAAGCAGATTGTTATTGTAGATCACACAGGGAGAACAAAGGGTAAGCTATTTAACTGCAGCAGTGTTTTTTATTTTGTTTTGTTTGATTTTAAATATATTTCTATATTGATTTCAGAGAGGAAGGGAGAAGGAGAGAGAGAGAGAAACATCAATGATGAGAGAGAATCATTAATTGGCTGCCTCCTACTGGGTATTGAGCCCACAATGCAGGTATGTGCCCTTGGCCAGAATTGAAGCCAGGACCCTTCAGTCTGCAGGCCAACGTTCTATCCACTGAGCCAAACCGGCTAAGGCTGCAGCACTGTTTGACTATATTCTGCGTAGTGAGAAAACCTGAAGTCATTTTCAAGGTCCACTACTAGTATTTCTTATTCTTTTCAGTTGGGTAAAGTTTCTAAGCTTTCTAAATCTCCATCTTCTGGCTAATGAAAAGAAAATAGGATTCCACCAAGTCTCCTATCTACCTACTCCAGGACTTCTGTGAGGATCAAATCAGATGAGGCACGGGGAAATGCTTCACAGACATTTGGTTACAGTGTAAAATGTTTCCACCTGGCTATAAAGCAAGTCATGTTCCTGGGCTGAAGAAACTGCAAGGAGGCTAGTCGTCACTAGGGAGAGGAAGCTGAGTGTTGCTATGTGACATTATTACCCGGTTGGTCAGACACTTAGCATATTAGTCTTTTATATATAGACTAGTGGCCCAGAGCACGAAATCCATGCACATTAAAAGGGAATTAATTAGAGGAAATATTTTAATATTGCTATTTGCCCTTTCTCTATAATAGAAGTGTCAGAGATGAAAGAAAATTAGTAAAATGTATACGAAAATATTCCTCCTGTTAGAGTCTGGGGCACACACCACAGGAACCAGAATCAAGTCCCCTCCCACCCACATGCGTCTCAAAATCACGGGAGACCCAGACCCGGCTGGCCACACCCCCATTGAGCTAGATCCAGAACCAACAGGCCCCACCCCCATCAAGCCCTGCCTGGTGGGGGGCGCGGCCTCAGGTCCCCTGGCCCAGGTCCAGGAGTGTCCCTTGAGGTCCCCTGGCCCGGGCCAGGGGGCCTGGCCTGAGGTCCCTTGTCAATCCCTGCCAGGCAGGGTGCACGGCCTAAGGTCCCCTGGCCTGGGCCAGGGCGGGGGGCGCACCTTGGGGTCCCCTGTCAAGCCCCGCCGGGTGGGGAGTGTGCCCTGAGGTCCCCTGTCAAGTCCGCTGGGTGTGGGGCACGGTCTGAGGTTCCCTGTCAAGCCCCGCCAGGTGGGAGGAACGGCATCAGGTCCCACGGCCTGGTGCCAGGGCATGGGGTGCAGCCTCAGGTCCCCTGGCCCAGTGCCAGGGCAGGGGGTGTGGCCTGAGGTCCCCCAGCCTGGCTCTGAGGTGGGAGGCACAGCCTGAGGTCCCCCAGCCTGGTGCCGGGGCTGGGGATACAACCTGAGGTCCCCCGGCCTGGCGCCAGGGCAGGGGTCATGACTTGAGGTCCCCTGTCAAGCCCTACCAGGCAGGGGACACAGCCTCAGGTCCCCTGCCCCTGCTCCAGCCCAGCACCATGCATCCTCAGGTCCCTGCTGATTGCTCATTAGGGGAACTCGGCCTCCGCTGTGGGTGCAGCCATCTTATGTTACAGGATCCCTGCCCCTACTGTGGGCGCAGCCATCTTGTTATGGTGTGATGGTCAATTTGCATATTACCTCTTTATTTGATAAGACTAGAGGCCTAGTGCATGAAATTCGTGCATGGGGGGGTGTCCCTCAGCCCAGCCTGCACCCTCTCCACACTGGGACCTCTCAGGGGATGTCCGACTGCCGGTTTAGGCCCAATCCCTGTTTAGGCCAATTATTTGAACTGGATCAATTAGCTTAATTGGACCATTAGCTTAATTGGACCAATTAGCTTAATGACTTAATTGGACCAATTAGCTTATGACTTAATTGGACCAATTAGGTGAATTGGAAGAATTAGGAGAATTGGAAGAATTAGGTGAATTGGCCAATTAGCTTAATTGGACCAATCAGATTAATGACTTAATTGGACCAATAGCTTAATGCCTTAATTGGACCAATTAGCTTAATTGGACCAATTAGCTTAATGAATTAATTGGACCAATTAGCTTAGTAAGTTAATTGGATCAATTTCATTGAGTCCAATTAGCTGGCCTCTTTTGATTGGGTCAACATAATTGGATCAATTTTCTTAATGATTTAATTGTAATCAAATTTATTCAATTAAATCAGGTTAATTGGATTCAATCTAATTGATCCAATTAAATCAATTTCAGCTAACTGGATTAAATTTAGTTGTTCCATTTAAAGCAAATCTAGTTAATTGGGTTAACATTTTTTTAAATATATTTTTATTGATTTTTTACAGAGAGGAAGGTAGAGGGATAGAGAGTTAGAAACATCGATGGGAGAGAAACATCGATCAGCTGCCTCCTACACACCTCCCACTGGGGAGTGCCTGAAACCAAGGTACATACCCTTGACCGGAATCAAACCTGAGACCCTTCAGTCCGAAGTCTAATGCTCTATTCACCAAGCCAAACTGGTTAGGGCAAATTGGGTTAAATTTTTATGATCCACTGCAAACATGTCAAACTTGCAGCGCATGGGCCGAATAGGGCCCACAATGAATATTTTTGCCGCCTAGTCAATATAATGATGTGTAAGAAATGTTTTAATAAAAATTTCATAACTTAATTTTTACAATATCCTGTTATACATAATCTATACTAATAAAAGGGTAATATGCTAATTAGACCAGGTAACCAGCCATCTTCCAGATGTCCAACTTCCTTCTGGACAAAGCGACGGTGGTGGGGAACGAGGCAGAGGCAGTTAGGGATGATCAGGCTGGCAGGGGAGGACAGTTGGGGGCCATCAGGCCGGCAGGGGAGCAGTTAGGTGGCAATCAGGCAGGCAGGCAGGTGAGTGGTTAGGAGCCAGTGGTCCCGGATTGTGAGAGGGATGTCAGACTGCAGGGATCCTACAGGGATCGGGCCTAAACCGGCAGTCTGACATCCCCCGAGGGGCTTCAGGTTGGAGAGGGTGCAGGCCGGGCTGAGGGACACACCGTGCCCCCTCCTCCCCTCCCTCCCCCGTGCACCAATTTCATGCATCAGGCCTCTAGTCTACATATAAAGGCTAATATGCTAAGTATACGACCATCCAGGTAATGATGTCATGTAGCAATGCCCAGCTTCCTCTCCCTAATGACTAGCCTCCTTGGAGTTTCTTCAGCCCAGGAACCCGACTTGTTTTATAGCCGGGTGAAAACATTTTACAGTTTAATGTGCCTCATCTTGTTTTCATGTGCCTCATCTCATTTGATCCTCACAGAAGTCCTGGAATAGGTAAATAGGAGACTTGGTAGAATCCTATTTTCTTTTCATTAGCTGGAAAATGGAGATTTAGAAAGTTTAGAAACTTGACCTAACTGAAAAGAAGTAAGAAATGATGGAACTTGAAAATGACTTCAGGTTTTCTCACTATGCAGAATACAGTCAAACCGTGCTACAATTAAATATTTCACCCTTTGTTCTCCCTGCATGATATACAATAATAATCTGCTTCATGTTGTTATTTACTGCTGTGTTGCTCACAATTACCTGAAAGAGAAGTTGGGGTGCTTCACTGGGCTGGAAAAAGTTTAGCTAAATCAGAAAGCAGGTCTACTTAAGCAAGTTTATCTATATATATAAAGCTCTCACTGGTGCCAATCGCACACGTGTGTTTCCATCTGTCATTGTTGGTAGTGAATTTGGTTGACACTTTTATTTTAGAAAAAGGGTGAATAGTGATATTAAAATATTTCTTCTAATTAATTTTCTTTCAATGTGCACAAATTTGTGCACCAGGCCACTAGTTATCTATAACAGGATATTGTAAAAATTAAGTTATGAAATTTTTATTAAAACCTTTCTTACATACCGTTTTATTAAAACGTTTCTTACATTTCCTGGGCCACAAAAATATTCATTGTGGGCTGCGTGCTGCCCACGGGCAGTGAGTTTGACATGCTTGCTCTAGACCTTGAGCTCCCTGAGGGCAGTGGCCCAGACAACCAGCATCAAATCTATTGCAGCCTCAGTTACTTGAGTCCCACAGAAGTGCTCTGACCTAGGGCCCTCCTCTCCTGCAAGGGAGTTTTGAGTCGAGGTTTAACAGGATGGAACTCCCCACCCCCAGCCATTTCTCACATGTAGGCAGGAATCTACAAGCCACAGAGGAAAGTCCTGTGTTCAATTCCAACAACTTCTTGGCTGTGTGACTCTGGGCAAGATATTGAACCTCTCTGTTTTCTCCTATTAAATGGGGATGATCGTGCCTCCCTCACAGTGCTATTGGGATAATTAAATGAGATGATGTATGGGAAAGCCAGGCATATAGGACACCCTAAACAAGTATGCAAAAATGAAGGGGAAGGAGGGAGGGAGGGAAGTCAACATGAGCTTAGGGAGCTTGTCCATCAACCCCAGCCTCCCAGCAACCATGATACACCACTCAACTCACTCCACCCAGGACCCCCCAGCTCTCCCCACACTCACCCTCTAACCCTCCTAGTCTTACCTGGGCTCCCAAGAATTCCCACAGAGCCTGAAAAGGGAGAAAGAAAGCTGGCTCCAGCCTGAGCCCATCTGGCTCCAAAGACTCCTTTCTTCTGCCACTTCCTGCCACCAAGTATTCATCCGTCCATGTCGCCATTCATTCATGCAACATCCATGTGACTGACCGTGTGCTAGGAGCACGGGAAACCGAGGTGAACAAGGTCTTGCCCCTGTGAAACTCAGTCTACCGGAAAACCAGAAATTGAGAACATAAACTCAGTGATATGCTGAGCAGTGACTTGAGGAGGGCTGCAAAGGAGATCCGGAGTTCTACCAGCATGCCCAGCGAGGAGGCCTGGCCCACCTGGAGCCTGGGTAAGAGCTTCATGCGAAGAGCCATCAGAGCAACTGAGGGTCTCGAGTTGAAGGGCGAGGCTATCAAGTCAGCAGTTAGAAATGATCACTTTGCTCCACAGAGTGGAAAACCATGAAACCAGAGGGCTGCCCAGAGCAGCGAGGCAGGACCGGAGTGGGGAGGGAGAGCACAGTGGATTCAAGAGAAATGCAGGCGTGAGAAGCCACAGCACTCAGTGACCGTCTCTAAAGGCCACGGTCACACCATCCTTTAATACTATTAACTAACAATTACATAAGTAGCTCCTCCGGTGTGCACCGCTCTAAGCAATTTTTAAATGAACTTGGATGCTCTCAATAACCCTATAATGACTTCTTGTTACCATCCTCATTTCACAGATGAGAAAACTGAAGACAGAGGTTAAATAACTTGCCCAAGGTCAAGTAGCATTGCTGAAATGAGAATCCAGTCCTGCTCTAGAGTTCACGCTCTGAACCAAAACATTGGACTGCTTCTCTGACAAGCTTTTAGTCTGGGTTGCCCACTAGCCACAGCCTCGGACGCCAGGTGTGCTGGGGACCCAACCGGAGAGCATTACTCAGCCTTTGCTCCATCCCAGTCCCTGTCCAGAGAATACCAGCAGTGCCCACCCCCATCCCACTTCCTTTTGCGCTTCAGACAGGCACTCTTAGAGCTGGACCGAGCCCCAGGCCCAAGGCAAGTGGGCCTCTGCTTTCGTTCCAGAGCCACAGGAAGGACAGCGTCCAGGCTCACAGGAGGGAGGACTAAGGCTTGCCTTTCTGGCCACTTGAGTCAGTGACAACGAGCCTAGCTCCAGCCCCTCTACAGCCAGGCCCCAAGTGACACCAGGGCACCCGGCGATCCTGAGCAGCCTTCCTGAACTGCTGCCCAGAGCACAGCACACAGGGGGCCCCTGGGACAGATGTTGACTTTGCAGTCAATAAAGCTAAAACACTGGAAAGTAAAACAATGTGCAGGTGTGATAGAAGGAGCACTGAACTGGGAGTCCGGAAGGCCAAGTCCTGGTTTCCTCTCACAGAAAACGATGGGGGGATGGAGGGCCCTGGGGGACAATTGCTAGGGGCCCCTGCCCGCACTAACAGTGCTTCTAGTTACACAGACCCTTTCCCCTGGTTTTGCTGAGCACTCAGGAGCAGCTTCTATGAAGGCAGGCGACCTGGCAGGAGAACACTGAGGTTGTAAAATGCAGATAATCCCACGAGGCTAAAATAAGGACAAGATTCAATCTCACCACTTCTGGCATCCCAACTGTGAACCCAGGAGAACGCCGGGGAAGACACCTGCTAAGAAGAGCTCCTGGTGGCTAACGGGGCTCAAATTAAAGAAAAGAAAAGCCTACCAGCCATTTCTGCACGGGGGCCTGTCGTGCAAGCTGCACTTCACAGAGGAGCCTGTGCTGAACTACCCACTTGCACTGTGTTATGGCCATCTGAGCCAGCCCTTATAAAGGCTTCCTGAAATCCTGTTTCAACCAATAGGATTGAGACTTTCTCCATCCAATCAGAGCTGAGCAGTTCTGACCAATCAGAGTGGCTCTGTTCTGACCAATGAGGACAGTGCCTTCTGGACAAATCAAACTGCAAAAATGTGGAGTTCTCATTTGCATGAGGATAGACCAATCAGGAACCAGGGGTGGGGACTTCTGTCATATAAGCCAGCTCCCCTGTGGCTCCAGGAGCACCTTTCAGCTTAAGAAGAGATCCAGGCTGCTCTCCTGGCGGGAGCAGAGTGAAGCAGACCAGCACAGAGCAGGTGGTGGCTGAGCAGAGCTATCTAGCCAGAGAGGGGCCTGGCCCCAGAGTTGTTCTACAGCTGTGCTGTATCACAATTGAGCTGTTTTGCATTGAATAAAGTTTCCTTCTTCACTGCACCCCAAATTGGGGCTTCTTGTTGGAGGTGAATTGCACCAATGACCATTGCTTGACACAACCTTCCTCAGAGGTGGGCAAGTCTGTGCTGGCAGGACCTCCTCACAGCAGAAGACAGAAGAGATTCCCAACTTCAGGCCAAGGACAAAGTCAACCTCACCTCCATCATCATCCCAACCCCCCCTCCTTTTCATTATCACATTTGATTCTCCAGATAGCCGCATGGAGAATGGGGGTCAGAGGTGGTCCTCCCATTTTACGGATGAGGAGACGGGGACTCAGGGGGAGGGGCTTGCTATTAAATTGAAAACACAGCTCAGACCTTCTGAATCCAAGCTTGCTGCCCTCCCCACTGCCGCACTGCCTCTCCTGGGTGCTCTGTAGGAGGCACGAATGGGGCAGATCTTGTGGCTCTTGGCTCTGTTGTATCACCTTTCACGGACACCAAGGACTCTGCGGAGTGCTTCTCTCATCCCTTATCTCAGTAAGTTTTCACTATCACCAAGTAAATAACAGACTTTTTCATTTTACAGATGAAGAAAGTAATGTTCAAAGTCCAACCGACATATGTCCAAGGACACACTGCTAGGAAGTGGTCACCGTTCACCACCAGTCAGTCCGACTGTAAGCCAGACTCTTCCCGCTACCGTGCGTTGCCTTGGTGTGTTCATGCTCTCCACGTGGACAGGGATGGAGACTTTCACATGTATGCCGGCCCATAGCAGGTTCTAGCTACATGTTGGCTTGTAGAATTATTATTCCCAAGACTAAAGCCTTAAACAAAACAAAGAAGGCTATTTCATACAGATAGAAATTACAATCCAACCAGAACATATAATCATGAAACTTTATGCTCCTTACAACATCACTTCAAAATAAAAAATGATTCAAAGGGGAAAAGGAAAAATGAACAAACTCATGATCAAAGTAGGTTTAATACACCTCTATCAGAAATGAACAGAATAAGTAAACCAACAATTCTTAAACTTTTTGGTCTCAGGACCCCTTTACACTCTTAAAAATTATTGAAGTTTTTAGATTAAAGAGCTTTTGGTTATACGGGTTTACACCTATCAATAATTACCATGTTTAAAATTAAAACTGAGAAAATTTTTAATTTACTAAATCTGTTTTAAAGGACAATAATAAACCCATTATATGTTAACATAACTTTTGTGAAAGTTAATTACATTTTACAAAACAAAAAAATTAGTGAGAAGAGTGGCTTTGCTTTACATTTTTGCAAATCTCTTTCATGTGTGGATTAGCACAAAGCAGGTTCTCAAATCTCCTTCTGCACTCAATGTGTTGTTAGATACTGTTTTGGTTGAACGATATGAAGAAAATTTGGCCTCACACAGAAATGTAGTTGGAAAGGAGAGTATTTTAATAGACTTTTCAGATATTGTGGGTATTCTTCTTTAATACTACCAAAAAAAATGATATGTGGCAGTTCCTTAAATGTTGGTTGTAATGTAGAATCTGAATCCATATCAATAAGCTTTTCTTGCCCTAACTGGTTTTGCTCAGTGGACAGAGTGTCGGCCTGCGGACTGAAGGGTCCCAGGTTCGATTTCAGTCAAGGGCATGTACCTTGGTTTTGGGCACATCCCCAGGAGGGGGTGTGCAGGAGGCAGCTGATCGATGTTTCTCTCTCATCGATGTTTATAACTCTCTATCCCTCTCCCTTCCTCTCTGTAAAAAATCAATAAAATATATATATATTTTAAAAATAAATAAATAAAATAAACTTTTCTTACTGTTAACTTAAAACCTATTGGTCTATCTTGTACTTTGAGTGGATCTTGGAATTACGTACTATTTTAACCTTTAGACTCCCTGAAAGGGACTTGGGGACCCTCAGAAGAATCCTGATTACACTCAGAGAACCACAGAAGTAGGCAATAAAAAAGTAGAAAACTGTATGAGTTAATAACATAATTAACCAAGTTTGATCTACAAGGTATCTATATAGGACTTTGCTCACAACAGGCCATGAATAAACATTCTTTTAAACAAACTATGCCCTCTATCAGCTGGGGGCGATGTGTGCCTGGACAGACTGCAGACACTCCAAGATGGACAGGTGCCCAGCACGCCAGGTGTTTCACCCAGCGGCCTAGGCCCCGGAACAGCGTCATCGGGAAGGGGCACCGCGTTGGAGTGCAGCCTCCTGCCTCCCCGGGCTGCACAGCCAGGAGGGCCAAATGGCGGGGCCTCAGCGGGAGAGCTTCCCTGAGTGACTGCCCCAGGGCACAGCCACCACCTGGGCACCGGGTGAAGAGCTTCCCTCCTGGATCTCATCAGGGGTTCCATGTCCGGAAGCCTCAAGAGTCCCCAAGGCAGAGTCCAGCCTGGCCCCTCTGGCCCTCAGCGCCCCTGCGCTGCCAGGTACAGACTCACTCTGCTCTCGGACCATCTGCAGTTCTTACCAAACCAGCAGCAGGAACGATGCTTCCCTCTGTCCAGACCAGGCACTGCAACTCCAAGAACAGCACAGATGACCAGCTGCCACAAGGAGCCAGCACCTCGTACACCCACCCACCCCCAGTGCCCAGGGCCACACTTCCCCTGGAGTGCAGAAGCCTGGGCAAGCCCGAGGCGGGCTGAGGGGTGAGCTGGAGTGCAGAGAGCAGGATCCCAAACCAGAGCCAGGGCCAAGGTGTCTGGGGAGCTTTCAGAACACACCCCACATTTTACCCTGTAATTACACATCCATCCCTTGGAGATCTGACATGCCTAGGTGCCTATTATGTGCTGGCACTGGGCAGGGGGCTTTCTTTCCAGGCATCATTTTGTTTGCCTCTCACAATCACTGCTGAGGAGGTCCCAGCTTACAAACAAGGAAATGGAGAGTCCGAATGGCTAAGTACTTGCCCAAGGTCACTCTGAGTATGCACTTGGATTTGAACCTGACTTTGTCTGCAGTTCCGACCCTTGCGCCATTGCTACACTGTGCTGTCTGAGCCTGCAGGGACCAGCCCTTCACCTCCTGAGGGTTATCCACAGAACCTATTCGTGCTGGGGATTGGGAAAGGGAATAGGGGGAGAAGATACCCTCAGCTTGTTCTACCTGGACCCAACCGAGCCATCCTGGACATCAAAAGAGTCTGTCCCACCCCGGGTTCCGTCTGCTGAATGTTCTCCTGCCTCCTCTGCCTTGCGTCTTCTTCTCACAGCTAGATCAGAGGAAGCGGAGCCTATGTCTTCTGCATTTCTGTATCCCTCTGTGTGTGTAGGTGCTCCGTGTGCGGTGAATATTAAGAGGAGTGGACCTTTGTTTCTCTCAGCTACCACTGCAAGGACAGATCCACGGAAGCCAGGAGGCTTGGGGACGTCGGGAGGATTGGGAGGCTGGGGCCGGGGCGGAGAAGAGCAGGTGTGGAGGGGGGGCAAATGCCCCAGCACTCCCACCCCCCAGCGGAGCCAGCCCCCAGAGCACCCAAGCCCTCCTATAGCACACCCCCCAGCGTACCCTCCCCAGCAAAGGCTGGGAGGTCAAGTCCAAGCCATCCTACCCACAAACCTCTCCTCCAAAACTCCTCCCACAGGAAAGCCAATGAAAGGCAGGACCCAAACAGAAGGAAAAGACCCCAAACTTAGGCTCCCGAGGTTGCCTCCTCGCTGGTGCCTCCCTGGATAGCCTCCTCCATTCCTTCCTCCCCCCCAGCGCCCAGAGGAAGCACACTGTCCCACGTTTCCTCGCCTGGGGCGGGATTTATCTTAGGGCGGAGCGGTTAAGTCCTGGCCTTTGGAGTCCAACACCTGGACTCGAATCCTGGATCCTTCACCTATTAGCTGTGTGACCAAGGACCGGTTACGTCCCCTCTCTGAGCCCTCCATAGCCATTAAGGCTTCAGACTCAGAATCCAGACCTCCGGTTATATCTGGGCTCTGACTCTGGTTCAAATCCCCTTAACCTCTCTTCGCCCCATTCAGTGCCTGTATCGGTCAAGTGGGATTATTAATAGTACCCACCCACCTGAGAGCGGTTAGTGTGTAAATTAAATGAGGTAGTGTATGCAATCTGCTTGGAACAGAGTTGGCCCCCAGTGAGCCCCGTAAGTATGGGCTATCATCAGGAACAGGAGCTGATAAGGTTGTGACGTGCTTTGCAGTGTCTCTGGCACTTAGGAAGAACTCACTGAATAGTAGTTATGGTATAATCTTCGCCTCCACTAGGTTACGATGTCCCTGGAGGTGCCCAGCACCAAGCAGGAGCTCAAAAAATGCCGGAGGACGGAGAGGGAAAGAACTGACCGCCTGAACCTGGCGGGTGTGGGCAGGCAGGAGCCTCCTGCTGGGAGAAGGGAGACCCGAGGTGTCGGGGAAGAGAAAACAGAGTGGAGGGGGAAAGGCCCAGACGGAGAGATAAGCAAGCGGAGTGAGTGAGAAAAGGAACAGGAGAGGCTGAGCCAAAGCGTGATAAGGAGGAAGGAGGAAGAGGGCGAGGGGCGAGGAAAATGCCCAGAAGTGAGGGAGCCTCAAGGAGAGGCGAGAGGCGAGACGGATCTGTGGCCGGGGAGCCAGGGATCCGCCGAGGGGCGCAGGAGCGAGTGGGAGGGGCCGATGGGGCTCCACCCTGCCTCCCTGCCGCCTTGGGGTGGGGCCGGACGGCCTGAGATTGGCTGGGGCGCGCGTCGAGGCCCGGGCTGGAGCCCCGAGGTGGGAGGCGCCAGGAGCTCACTCGGTGCGCCCAGGCGGGGAGCGAAATCGGCCACCCACTCCGACGACTCCGGCTGCAGCGGCTGGAGGGGAACGTGGTGGCGGGAGCACACGGGGCAGCTGGGGGCGCCGCGCACCGAGCGGCGGGGACCGCGCAGCCATGCGGGCGGCGGCGGGGGGCGCGCGGGCCGCGGCGCTGGCGCTGCTGCTGGGGGCGCTGCGCTGGGCGCCGGCGCGCGGGCAGGAGTACGACTACTACGGCTGGCAGACGGAGCCGCTGCACGGGCGCTCCTACTCCAAGCCCCCGAAGTGCCTCGACATCCCCGCGGACCTGCCGCTCTGCCACACCGTGGGCTACAAGCGCATGCGGCTGCCCAACCTGCTGGAGCACGAGAGCCTGGCCGAGGTGAAGCAGCAGGCGAGCAGCTGGCTGCCGCTGCTGGCCAAGCGCTGCCACTCGGACACGCAGGTCTTCCTCTGCTCGCTCTTCGCGCCCGTCTGCCTGGACCAGCCCATCTACCCGTGCCGCTCGCTGTGTGAGGCCGTGCGCGCCGGCTGCGCGCCGCTCATGGAGGCCTACGGCTTCCCCTGGCCCGAGATGCTGCACTGCCACAAGTTCCCGCTGGACAACGACCTCTGCATCGCCGTGCAGTTCGGGCACCTGCCCGCCACCGCGCCTCCAGGTAACGCCGCCCCCGCCGCCCCGCGCGCTCTGATGCCCCTGGGTGCCCTGGATAGATGCCGCTCCCCCATCTCCTTAGCACAGCTCTGCGAGCCCCCCACAGGTGTCAACCCCTGTACACACACACACACACACACACACCTATTCGCTTAGCCTTGAGCACCCCGGGGATTGACTCCCACAGCCTTCCCGCCTTCCCACAAACCCGTGGACTGCCAAAGCAGAGCCTCCCTGCGGCCCTGGACCTTCCCACTGGTTCTCCCCACTTCAACTGCCTGAAAACCCCCCAGGCTTCCCTGCGGCACCCACCTCCCCAAGCGATGGAATCCCTGGGTGGCCCCAATACTGTCCCCTCATCCTAGGGCATCCTGATAAATGCCTTATTGCCTCTCTCAGCCCAAGAATGTTGGGGGTCGACAAACCATGCCTTTTACCTCCTCCACAAACCTGGACCCCAAGACAACCACCCAGTTTGGGGAACTTGGGAGGGAGGAGGGCTACGGGGAGGGATGTAGTGAAAGACTAGGGACTAAGTGCACACCGGGGCTGATTTCCATCTCCCCACTTTCTCTCCCTAACTTTCCCCACTCTCTTCCTCAGCCCCCCCACTGCGAGACCTTGGGCAAGGCTCAGTGCAGAAGAAAGAGTAGATAGTCAGGCTCTGCCCCTTCAGCATCAGTTTCCCCATCTGTAAAACAGACCCAGGTTCCTGAAACCTCTGACATCCTAGGTGCGGCCTCCCGCCCACCTCCCAAATCCCACTACCCCTAATAGCCCCCTGGCCTCAGCCTCCCCTTCACTGTGCATCCCCTCACCCCCTCTCCCCGCCGTCTGCCCAACTCCTTCCAAGCAGAGTAACCCCAGCCAGCACCAGACAAGAGGATAAACCCGGCGTTGAGCAGGAGAGCTTTGCCTGGGCTGTTAATCTGAGAGCCTGAGGAGCCCCCAACTCTGGGACTTCCCCAAGGGCAGCACAGCTCTCCTTTCTTCCTATCGGACCTGGTCCCCAAAACAACTGTACCTCAGCATGCCCTACCCACCCCCAGGGCTCACCTCACCAACAAGTCCCGCGTCCTACACATCAGGCCCTCTCCTGGGAGTCTCGGTTGGGTGGGGGCCCAGTGGCTGCGGAGTGTCAAGAGAAGGGAACCCCCTCCTCGGGTTGAAAATGGAACAGGGAGGCAGGGAGGAGGAGGCAGCTCCAGTGGAGACGGCTTAGTCCCCAGCAGGGAGCCCAACCACTTAGTGTGGAAGCCAGGGAATCCCACCTGGCCCCTGCCCTGCACTCCGCCCTGTCTGAGCCCCTCTTTCCCCCATGTTGGGGGGCCCACCTGGGAGAACAGAGGTCAGGTGCTGTGCAGTGGCCTCAGGAGCAGCAGCCTGAGTGTAACAGACAAAACTCACTATTTTGTATAAAAGTTAAGGCTTTTGGCTCCCTTTGAAAAATCAGAAATCGTGGCTGCCCACTCTCGAGGGGCGGGCGCTCTTCAGTCCTTGTCCTGCCTGTGACACTTGTCCACCCCCTTGCCTGGACCCTGTGCTCCCAGGAAGACCCCCGTGAACACCCCCCATCCAGCTCCAGCCTGAGAGTCACAGATCCTGAGCCCTAAGCTCGGTTCTCACATCTCTGCAGACTTGGGTAGGCACTCTGAGCCTCAGTTTCCTTGTCTTTAAAACAAAGAAATGCCTACTTCTGAGGATTAAATGGAACGGCTGCAGCTGCAGGGTCCTGGGCAGTCGTGCCCACCTGGGCAGTGTTGTCCCTGCACAACCTGTCTCTCTCCCGTTCGCAACTACTCAGTGAGCAGGTGGTGTTATCACTGCCACCATCCCATTTCCTGGTAAGAAATGGAGGCTGGACAGGGGGAGGTGGCTCGTCCTGGGCAAGCCTGCACCCTAAGTGGCTCTTTGGACTCTGGTCCCCACACCAGCCTCCCTCAGCCCCACCCTTGCTTCTCTCTTCAGTGACCAAGATCTGCGCCCAGTGTGAGATGGAGCACAACGCGGACGGCCTCATGGAGCAGATGTGCTCCAGTGACTTCGGTGAGTGTGGAGCCCACGCAGCCACCCCCACCCCTCCTCCTCGACACGCACATACATGAACACATATGTCCACGCCCATCACTGTGAACCCTAAGTTTTTTGCCTTATGGACCCCGTTTAGACTGATGATAACCATGAACCCTCTCCCCAGAGAAAGGCCCCTCTTTTTTAATATCATCTCAGGGGCTTCCGGCCATGTCCACGGGCCTCAGAAGCCATCCCTGGCCAGGGCTCCTGCAGCCCTCGCTTGGCACCATCCACAGAGCAGCCTCCAGGGCTGGGTTCTCTGTGTGGGGAGCAGGCTTAGCCCTGAGATGGATGGGGGCAGCAGGTGGGAGAAAGGGGCTCCAGAACGGAAGTGCAGCCCCCTCGTCCCTGGGGTCCACTCCCGAGTACCCGATGTACTAGTACTCTGGCCAGGGGAGCTGTGGTCACCTGCCCCACAGCTTCATCCCGGAGCCTCCCCATTCCCGGGCAGCTGAGTCCAGTCCAGTCAGGCCCCGGCTCCTGCATGGACCACACAGTCCGGCTTGTGATCTCTGCCAAGTCGGCTCCTGTTTTGTGTCTTGGCCTCCGTGTCCGAGAGAGAGCGAGAGCGAGCGAGCGAGAGAGAGAGAGAGAAAGAGGGAGATGAAATCCTTACTTCGGCAGGCCTCTCATGTTGCTAGTCTGTTTGGAAAGAGAATACCACCCTTCTATCACAAGGTGTGTGTGTGTCCAAGAGAGAAAATGAGGAGGTGAGGGAGCGGGAGGAAGAGAAGGGAAGAGAAGGGAGGAGAAGGGAAGAGATTTTGTAACAGCTCCCTTCCCTGGGTGGAAAAGTTGTCCTCTGGCTTCTCCCTGGATGCTCAGATGGGGCCCAGAGGCCTGAAGAAGGGAGAGGGAGACCACCCCAAGTGACTCCTCCCCAAGCTCAGGGCTCCCTGTTCCCAACTGTGTTAAACTCTCTGTGGTCACCTCGGAGTGCCCTGGACACTCTCTGACCACTCTCTTCTCCCACATCCCTTCAGTGCCCCCCACACTCTCACATTCCCACACACCACACCCTACTCTCATATACACAAAACACACAGCACCACACATACACACTCCCACCCCACTACAGTTGCACACAGGTTAGTGGCGTGTTCACACCAGCTTCCCAGCCTTGTACTCAGTGATGCGTGCATCATAGAAGGGGTATTTACCCCACGGGAACCGGCGAATGACACAGGGCAGGCCCCTTCCCCAGAGCCAGCTGTCAAACACTTAGCAGCCCACATTCACGCCATGTGGACTCAAACACACACACACACACACACACACACACACACACACACAGAACCAAAAATCCCGTTCAGAAACATCCCAGAAAACATGAAGTCCAGCCTCCCTCCATCTCAAGGACCCCTCCCCACCAAGCCCTCCGATTGGTCACCACACTCCAATATTGCCCTCCCTGGACAGCCCAACACCGCGCGCCCCATCGAGAGCTCACTGTGCGCTTCCATACCCACACCTCCAGGCTTCAATGTGATAATGTCCGTGAAAGTCCAACACATGATAGGAGCTTCATAAACATGAACATGTGTGTGTATCGCTCCCCCTTGAGGCCTCAGGCACGAGCACCAGCAGTGGGGCCACCAGCATCCTGAGCAAACATGACTGTTCTCATGCTGCCCTCTGTCCACCCCCATACACAGTGGTCAAAATGCGCATCAAGGAGATCAAGATAGAGAATGGGGACCGGAAGCTGATCGGGGCCCAGAAGAAGAAGAAGCTGCTCAAACCGGGCCCCCTGAAGCGCAAGGACACCAAGCGGCTGGTCCTGCACATGAAGAATGGTGCGGGCTGCCCCTGCCCACAGCTGGACAGCCTGGCCGGCAGCTTCCTGGTCATGGGCCGCAAGGTGGACGGACAGCTGCTGCTCATGGCCGTCTACCGCTGGGACAAGAAGAATAAGGAGATGAAGTTCGCTGTCAAGTTCATGTTCTCCTACCCCTGTTCCCTCTACTACCCCTTCTTCTACGGGGCTGCTGAGCCCCACTGAAGGGGGCCCTCGCAGCTGTGCCTTGCCCCGTCCCTGCCCTGGGGCGCACTGTCCCCTC
This sequence comes from Eptesicus fuscus, assembly GCF_027574615.1. Lineage (NCBI taxonomy): Eukaryota > Metazoa > Chordata > Mammalia > Chiroptera > Vespertilionidae > Eptesicus > Eptesicus fuscus. The sequence goes on along the minus strand of NC_072489.1, from coordinate 40,683,219 downwards.
CTGCCCCCAGTGCCAGCATAGGCCCTAAGGGATGGGCATGGAGCCCGAGCCGTCCTTGACTGAGGGCTTTTGGGGTATCTGGGAGCTTCCTCTCTTAAACATAAGGTCTTTGCTTTTGAGGGGAAACCCCCCGAGTCTCAGAAAGTAGGCAGGGAGGAGAGACAGAGGGAAGGGTAGAGGGGCTATGAGCAGCCGAGGCAGTTTCTGGAGTGGACCATGGTGTTAGCTCCCCTCTGCTGGGGGGCCTCGCCTTGGAGAGGGGAGTCTGGATATGAGGCTGAACTACTTGGAGGACAGGTCTCCACCCCCACTGCCCCCTTCATGTGTCCTCTCGTAGCCCCCAAAGGAAAGGCACTAGGGTCACAGCGCCCTCCGGCCACACCTCCCTACTGTCCCCATCTCTGCCAGGTCCCTTCCCCTAGACTGGAGAGAAGCCCAGCCTAGATCCCCTCCCATAAGCTCGCTTCTTGGGGTTCATTCCTCAGCCCCTGCATGTCCCCTTTACCTTGACAACGAGTAAATTATTGCTACTGCTGCGAGGCTGCAGGTACTAGACTGATGCAGGTAGGGTTTGGTGTTTAATGGTTTGTTTTTGTAAGTTTTTAATTAAAGAAAACAACAGTTGGTTTTGACCAGGTGGTTTCTCTGTCAGGCGGTCCCCCAGAGCTAGGGAGAGGGAGGTTCAGAAGGGACTTTTAGGAAGAGGCCCTTGTCCTAGCCCACGGCCTGTCCACACCCACATACTCAGAATGCCCAACAGCAACGTCCACGCTTGTGCAGGATCCCCCAAGAGCACACAACAAGGGTCACCCCGATCATCCCCACCAATGAGGGACGGAGCTGGCCATCTTTTGTCTCTGAGGCCAGCCAAGTCCCCCAGCCTCCTCCCACGGCCAGAAGGCTCCCACGGCCAGCAGGCTCCCACGGTCCTGAAGAGTGTCCCTCCCTCGGGCAATGCCTGTTCTGAGGAGCCAAGAGGCTGGGCCATGGAGCTCCTTGGAGGAGCCAGAGGCCTGAACGTGCTGCTCCTACCCTCTCAGCACACAGACACCCCTGCACACTGGCCCTGACGTGGAGATGGGGGTGCAGAATGGTGGTCTCTCAGCGTGGTCTCTGGACCAGAGCATCAGCATGAAGTAGCAGCTCAGGCCCCACTTTCCACGAAACACTGGACCGCACTCTAAAGCAATTATTTCCAAATCTCTGGAGGATGTTCAGAAATCGGCATTTCTCCATGATCCCTGGGGTGGTTTGCTGCCCAGGTGAGACCCTCCATCTAGGTATCCAGATAAGCCCACAGCCGAGGCAGGAGGAGGGCACTGGGCCTGCCTGCGTGGAGGGGACCAGCTAGGATGCCCGAGGGGCTTCTTCAGTGAGCCAGTGCAGATGGAGGCTGCTCCCTGAGGGGCAGGGAGGGGCAAGCCTTGAAGTGGAGGCAACAGGCTATTGCCAAATGTCCAGCACTCGGAAGAGGTGGTGCCCAGAGAGTCCCTAGGGGCGCCCACCAGCAGAGACCGAGGGGCAGGGCAGATGTGCCCAGAGCAGAGGGCTCCCCTCACCGGGGAAGGTACAGCTGGAATGCCGAGCCGTCACGGCCCGCTGCTCCTCCAGGACAACGAGCCACGTTCTCCCGAGGTGAGACAACCTTGGCTCCCTCGGCTCTCAGTTGCCTCAGAGACCCGAGGAGGCCGGAGGGCCTGCCGTCTGCTGTGGGCAGTGCGAGCTGACAGGTGGTCTGACAGCCCGCCCGTAAATCAGCTCCGGCCGTCAGGTGGCCTCCCCACAGGTCAGGAGCAGCAGAGGCTGCTTGTTTCTCCTCACCTCCGAGGAAGCCACCGCCACCCACCCTCGCCCCAGCCCTGCCGGGCCCAGCTGGCTCCCTGAATCCGCCCCTTGTCTCCCAGCCTCCTACCCTGACCAAATGTTTACGGACACTTCCATGGTCAACCAGGACCAGGGATGATTTTTCCACTGAACCTACAGGACCGGGCCTCTTCTGGCTGGAGCACAATACTGACCTCTGTCAGGTGCTGGCAGCCATGAGGGAGCAGGCGGGGAGAGCTCCCTTAGCCCAGCCCAGCAAAGCCCTTCTCACCCAGCCCCCACTAAGGGGTCGGGCCTGCTCTACACGCCAGTTCGGTCCCCTGGCAGTTTCTTCCCTGGCACCAAGAAAGATCCTCCCAGAGACCAGGGAGGCCCTGGAGCCCACCCTTCATTTCCTCAGGCATGACACTCCCTCCTGGGGCTCCCTCCTGGCTGATCCGGGGTCCGCTGGAGCGCCAGCGAGCATCTGGGCTGTGTATTCTGAAGAGCTGCATCTGACTGCGTGGAACAGAAACGCCAAGAAACTGGGGCTTCTGCACACTAGAGCTCGAGATGAGCAGGGAAGGGTCCATGTCCCAGACTGTTCTGTCTTCCTGCTCTGCCCAGGGGTGGCTTTTGTGCTCACGGTTACAACATGGTGCCTCCTCCCAACTTCTCGGCCACACTCGGGCAGCAAGGTGGGGAAGTGCTCATAGCAAAAGCAGCGTGTCAGCTGTCTGGCCCTTTTGATCAGGAAAACAGTAATTTCCCAACAAGTCCCACATGGTAGATTTCCACTTCTAGCTCACCAGCCAGAAGTCACATGGCCCCCCTAGTTGCAAGGGAGCAGCGAAGTCAAGTGTTTCAGCTGGGCACACTCGGAGTTCTGAGAGAGAACAGGAGGGATGGGGCTAAACACTCAAAATCAGGTGAGAAGAGGTAGCAAAGCCCAGTTCTGGTGTCCAATCCTGTGACTTAGGGACTGTGTGACACTGGGAACATGGCCCAACTGTAAAATAGAGTCATCATGTCTACTTCACAAGGTAGCTGAGTGTTAAGTGGGAAAGTGTATGAAAAGTACCTGGAGCCCAGCCAGCATGGCTCAGTGGTTGATCATAGACCTATGAACCAGGAGATCACGGTTCAATTCCTGGTCAGGGCACACGCCCAAGTGGTGGGCTCAATCCCCAGTGGGGGGCGTGCAGGAGGCAGCCGATCAATGATTCTCTATCATCATTGATGTTCCTATCTCTTACTCCCTCTCCCTTCCTCTTTGAAATCAATAAAAATATATTTCAAGAAAAAAGGACCTGGAAACAATGCCCAGCATTTAGAAGATGTTCATTAAATGACAGGTAGTTTTTTTACCACAGGCCTGCACATATGTGCTCAATAAATCCCTAACTGACTTATTCATCAACTAAGAAACCACTGCTGATAGGAAAGCAGGGAAAAGACAGGGACAGCTTATCTAAAAGCCAGAATTGTCACTTTCAGAAGGGGAGTGGAAGCTACATTTGGACTTCTGCTTCAGGAAAAATATCCCCAATATAGAGGAGGACATATAATACCAGTAATCAATAAGTGTCAAGCCTATGCTGGGTGGCAGGCACTACTCACAGCATTTAACATTCCCAACAGCCCTTTGAGGTAGGTACTATCATTACCCCCATTGTAATAAGGTGGCTCAGAGAGGTTAAGGAATTGGTTGAAGGTCACACAGCTTATACGGTGGTAGTGCTAGGATTTGAGCCAAGGACAGGCCAGAGGGGTACAGGCAGCCAGGCTTCTGCCACCCCACCCCACCCCGCCCCCGCTTCACAGGGAGATAACTGGGAGCCCTGCTCCAATCCCACTCCAAGAGCCCTGACAGCAGCAGAGGAGCCAGCCTCAGACTGTGGCTTTTCTCGAGACTCCCAGAGCAGCCCACCATGACCCCCACTCCCTTTCTCAGCCCCGTCAGCACTCAGCCTCTTGGGTCTCACAAAGGAAGCTCACATCCCACAACTGTTTAGTCGGCTATAATCCCAGCTAAAGTTCACTGCTTGGGAAATACAACGTGGGGGGTGGTTGCTCCTGGAATGTGTGTGGCTGAGACCCAGTGTCCCAACCCAGACAGCAGGCTCTACTGGGGCCCTGAAGAGAGCAGCAGCCCGGGGAATCCGGAGTCCCTAGCCCCCAGTTGTGCCAGAGAATGGAATGTGCTGCTCTGGGTGTTAAAACAGCCCCAGCCAAGGAAGGGGGGGGGGGGGGCACTGGGAGTTGGCAGAGTGGGGAGAGCTCCTACCACAAGGCTGCCTCTGTTCCCCTGGAGGCTGAGCCCACTTCGTTGGGGCTGAGGGTGGGCAGGCCGCTCCTGTTAGCTCAGTGCTCAGAAGCTCCTGGAGCTAGAGGAGGCGAAGGCAGAACAGGGCAGGGTGACAGCAGTCAGGACAGCTGTTCTCCCAGATTCTCTTATGAGGCATCTCTAGGTGCCTCTGGCACAGTTCACATCCCAGCCCAGTGGCTTCCCAGCTGTGTGACCTGGGGCAGGTGACTTAACCTCCGCAGGGCCTTCATGTACCCATCAGTTAAATGGAATAAATAACAGAACCTAGCTTTGGGGACTTTCATAACATTCACGTGGTAATAAACATAGGTATTACCATGATCTTAAGGCCACCGGCACTAGGATAGATGCTGGAGCCAGGGCCCTCAAAGGGGTTGCCTCCTTGAAGGTTCCATGGAGACAGGGAATGAAAGTGGAGCTTCGTTTGTCTTCAGTATCGAAGGTGATCAAGGACCACAAAGATCCTAGAAAGCATGGCCAGTACAAGGTCTCCCAGGGCCACTAGGGCCTGCTTCCCACCATTACCAACCCCAAAAAGATGGGCAGAACCCTCAAACCCAGCCAGGCCGTGGGAGCAGGCAGCCCATCCCAGGTCTGCCCCAGCAGGCACCAGGGCTGTAGCGGAACCTGGCTCCTGTCCCCTCCTCCCGGGTGCTTGAGAACTGGAAGGAATCTTTTAAACAGGCAGCCAGCTCTGCAATGGACAGTCTGTCTTCCAGGCCACCCCACGTTCAGCCCTCTCCACACTGTTGACCCCAGCCAACCAATGTAAGGCACAATCCAGTCCTGATACACGGTTCCTGTCCTTCAAAGCCGTCCATCCCGGCCTGCTTCACTCAGCCCTCACATACCACCTGTAAAATAAGGAGGTGGCCCTAGCTTCCCTTCTGTGGGGCTACCTCAGATGATGGAAACCTCAGATGATGGAAACCATGTTTCTCATGTCCTGCATCCCATGCCCCGCAAGCTACTGTGCTACAGTCTGCATTTCACCAACATTCGGCATTGTCTTCCTTTCCCCAAAATAAAATTATATTGACCTGGCTTATTTCAACTACACTCTGGCCACTCTCTGAGACTCTTTCCTGACTAACAATCTAAGATTATTTTCTAGTGTAAAAAAAATAAATCGCTATTCTAAGCCACCCAGGGCAGAGCTGTTCTTCCTTTCTCTGAAGATTGCCAGGATGGTGGTAATTAGCTGGCGTTTACTGAGTGCTTACTATGTGCCAGGCACTGCACTCCAACCTCACATGGACTATCTCATTTAATCCTCACAATGGCCCTCTGAGACCAATGTCACTATCATGCCCATTTTACAGATGAGTAAAGTAACATAGAAAGGCTCGGGGAAAGGGCCCTATGGCAACTCAAACGGCATCACTATAGCGGATAGCAGAGCAGGCCCACAGCAAGCACCCTCCCTACCACCTCCAGGACACTCCCTGACTAATGCAGGCTCTAAGTCCCTGCTCCACCGAACACCGTGGGGAACACGTATCCTCCAATGGACAGTGTCACCTCTGCGTGAGGACAGAATGGATGTCGGAGCAGCCTTCCAGCTGCCCTACCCTTGACACACACCCTCACGAGACGTGCTGGCACAGCCCCAGCTGCCTCTTCCCTAGGCCTGTGCTCACTCCTGTCCCCTTTTGCTCAAAGGCCCTATTTTATTTTCCACTCCTCCACCTGATGACCCACAGACTGCTAAGGCTGCCTTATATGTTTTGTGGAGGTTGTTTTTTAGAGAGAGGAAGGGAGAGGGAGAGAGTGAAACATGGATCAGCTGCCTCCTGCACACCCCCTAGCATGTGCCCTGACTAGGAATCAAACCAGCAACCTTTTGGTGCACGTGACGATGCCCAGCCGAGCCACACTGACCAGGGCTGCCTTAATACTTTTTAAAGCGAATAAGCTCATCTGTAAAAGCTGCCAGGACAAGGTCCTGCTGCTTCCCTGCCTCTCAGGACCCCGATGGAGCTGCTGGGCTCCTCCACACCAGGGGAAGCTGCGAGCTTCGCAGAATCCCACCTAGACCAGACCAGGCCACAGCTGCAAGGACACCGGCACCTAAATCCGAGGTTATGGGGCTGCCACATAACCTAACTCCCTGCAACAGGGTCTCACACTCCCTTCTTCACTGCCCCAGGCCTACCATCTGGAGGCATAGCTCTTGTCCAGCCCTGGTCTGCAAAGTGCCATGCTGAGCCTTTCACAGCCACTGCTAAACTTCCCTGGACCTCAATTTCCTTACCTGCAAAATGGGGAGAAGTACAGCACCTGCCTCATGGGGCCACTGTGAGGATTAAATGAAACAATGTGTGTAAAGCACTTACCACAGTGCCTGACAACCAGTAAACACCCCCACACCCCAGGCTTCAAGAACTACTTACACCCCACCCCACCCCCCCCCCATCTCACAGCCAATCCTCTTACCGGCTGGCTCTCAGCCTCACCTAGGGCAGATCTTTATTTTCTCAGAAGGATTAGCTAAAATATTTCCATTCTAAAGCCTGCATTGCTTAGTTTACTGAATTCTGGTCCCAACCAACCCCAGCCCCCACAATTTGGTCACAAGACAGAGCCTCAAGTCAATCCAACAAACATGTGCTGAGCCGGTCCTGTGTAAGGCACAGCTTTCCTCCTCCTGCCCCCGGCTCACACCGACTTCACCTCCATGCCCGTCCACCCCTGTGCTGCAGACACAGCCCAGGCCTGCACACCCGGCCAGCACTGGGGGCATCGGCTCTCGGGCCTTAGGGAGAGGGTGAGCGCAAGGACCAGGTCAAAAACAAGAAGCTTGAGGCCTTTTTATTGATAATTCTCCATATACACAGAAGTCCTTTAGTTCCTCTCCAGTGTAATAAAGCACAAGGTACTTAACGCTCATCTCTGAACAGGACAAAGGAGCTGAGGAAGGGGGGACACCAAGGCCTGCCTGGTTCCCCAGGGACTTGCCCCTCACCGGCCTGAAGCAGGCCCCTGTCTTCCCAGCCCAGGCTAGACTGGTTGGCCTGGCGAGAAAGCTGGTCTAGAATGGTCTCTGCCTCCCCAACCTGCCGCCTGGGTCCCTGCTTAGGGTATAGGAACATCTCCACCTCCTATGGGCTCTGAGTCCCAGGACTCCAGGGAAGCATCCTAGGGCCAAAGCCCCCATCCTCAGCCCATTGCCTGTGCCATGTTCCTAGGAACCATGAAATAAATAAATAAATACTTCAGAAAAGCAGGGCAGCTCCAGGGGAAGGAAGGGTGCCTGAGCCCGCTCATGGCTTGGAGACACAAAGCCCCAGAGAGCACATAAATGAATGTGAAACTGAAGGAGAGAGGATGGGGACCCTAAGTGGCCTGTCCCATAACTAAGACTGTTTTGCTGGAGAACAGCCTGGAACCTAGGACCCAGCTCGGCAAGATCGCACACTTCTCAGGCCCCCAAGGGTCAAGGGCTCAGGACCTCTGCTCTGGTCTCACACTACAGGGGGCGAGGTGCTGGGAAGGGGAAATGTAGCTCTGAGCCGGAGGAGGGGTGCCCGAGGCTCTGAGCAGTGGGAGCAGAAGTGATCGGAGTGCCCGGCAACTACCCATCAGGGCTGAGGGCAGCTGTGAGCTGAGATTCTGCACGTCAAGATTTCTGCAAGGTGGGGCTGAGGTCCTCTGAGCTGCTGGGACGCCTACGTTTTGCTCTGATTAATACAAGGACTCTGCCAGGCCCTCTTAGTCACAGCCTCCTCTGGGGGAACTGGGGAACTTCAACCCTGTATCTAGAAACACTTTTGGTCTTATTAGCCTACAAGTGTTGGTGGGCAAATAAGGAGATCCTGGTGCTGGAGGGACATTCATACAGCAGAGTTGGGGCATGGCACTCCCAGGCCTGCGCAGACTCTCGAGGCAAAGGTCTTGGCCCAGTACCCCCCGGGAGGAGGAATCTCTTTTCCCAGTTTCTGATCTCCGGTCTCAGAGTATTCCCAGCTTTGGAGAGCCTCCCTGATCCTCAGAGACCCCAATCGAGACCAGGAATGGCTCTCTTCTGCCCTCTAGCTTATATTCCCTGCCCAGGCCAAAGTCCACTAACAGCTCCGGACAGAGCAAGGCAAACATACCAGACCCTCCGGGGGCTCCTCTCCCCTCTGGCTGACCATCTGCAGGAGTGGGGAACAGCTCCAGAACCCGGCTGGAGACAGCAAGGGCAGAGAAGGGAAGCCTACCGAGCATTCGGGCCACACTAGCCCAGCACACGCCACACAGGGCTAGGGGTAGGGAGAGTGGGGTCTACTGCTGGCCCAGGGACCGGCGCCTGCTTGGATCCTGTCCCCTCTTCTCACTTGTTCAAGGTCTGGTTACACGAAGCACACACAAACACAGTCTCTCTCTGGGCTTCAGGGGCTGAAAAGGAGGAAGAACTTGGTGAGACACTTCCTCATGCCCTTTGGCTCATGACCCCAACTCCCAGAACCACCTCCCCAGCCCCCAAAGCCCCACAGACCACCCACTGCTCAGCCCACACCCTTGCCAACCCAGCTCACTAGCCTGCCCATGGAGACATCTTTTCATGGGAACCAGGGACTTTGGAGGTGACCATGCCAACAGCAGGCCTTTCCCAGGTGTTCTAAGCATTAGAAATTATTTTGCCACCAACTCAACACCTTTAAAAATGTTTTTTAAATAAAGTGCCAGAAGAAAAATTTCCAAGATGTCTTAACAGTAGTTTTCTCTGGGTGGTAAGATTACAGAATTATTTTTCTCTTCCTACTTCTTCTGTATAGTAACTTCCAAAACTTCCAGTATAAGCACATGCTACTTGCATGACCAGAAGGAAAGACAAAAACCCTTGATTCCTCGTTGTATTACAAGGAACTGTGTGAAACAGGCTCCCTTTCTAGAGCATGCATATGCGTTTATCCTACGTGCGGGTGGAGCTCTGCCTTCTGCTCATCTGTATGTTCTGTTTTGTTTACTATGATAATGTACAGCTTTTATAGGAGGAAAAGACATTCTTATTTTATTAGAAGTATTACCAAGGCAATGAGGAAAAGAATGGAATTCAGGATGGTGGTCTCTGGGGAAGGCAGGCGTGGCATTGGAAACCCAGTGGTGTGGCTAACGCTGCTTTAACTTTGAAGTGTTTTAACTTCAAAGAAGCCGTCACAGTCATTCATTATCACCCATCATAATTTTGATAGATCATAATATTCTTTTGCGTTTTTTATTGTTAAAGGTGATGGAGGAGGTGTTACTGCGGGCCAGACCAGGGTCCCAAGTTCCCTTGACCTATCACTGACCCTCACTCCTATCCCACAGGCAGCACCTCTTCAGAGGTGGGACCCAGCCACACCCTCCCACTGCCCTGACCCCCGCCGCCTGCACCACTCACCTGTGGCCCCCATGGAAGACTTGGGCACCTTGAAGGAGCAGCACCGGGAGCAGAAGCTATTTCCACAGTTACTGCAGCTCCGCTGCCAACAAGAGCCAAGGTCGGTATGCGACCCATCCCCAGCCCAGGCCCCTGGAGCCCTCAGCACCCCTCCTGCCCACCCACAGATCCCACCCAAGGAACCTGGGACATCTGTGGACTGGGGAGGTGCCCAGGTGGGGCAGGACTGAGACCCAACAGGGAACCCTCACAGAGACTTACCCTCTTCTTCAGCACTGAGAAGGTGGCCGAGCAGCCAGTACAGCTCCCTGAGAAAGAGGCAGCAGCTCAGCCTTGAACCTCTCAACTCTCACCCGCTCCTGAGTCTTCCAAATGGAGACTCAGGACACCAGCCCAGACTCCTGGCTGGGAGCAGTGAGTAAGGGAGCAAAGTCCAGATCCAGAGACAGAAGGAAGGGACTGACGACTCCAGACTGTACAGAGCTGCCAGTCCCTATACCCTCCTGGGGCTTAGAGGCCCCACCTGCAGGCTCAGCCGAAATAGAGGAGCATCCAGCAGAATCTGCCCCTGGAAACCACCCGAAGCTGACAGGGTCACCACCCTCTCTGTGGTCCAGGGTGGCATTTCTGGAACCCAGTTCCTTCTCTTCCCACAAGCTCAGTACGGACAGAGGGATAAGAAGTAACCCACACTCACTCAACAATCCCGCTATGTGGGTCCCCTGGACACCACAGTACCCCTCACTCTTGTCACAAACCCGTACCCACAATTCTAAGACTTGGGCCCTGTGGCCACGGTGCTCCTCCGTCCCCTGACTGTACCGAAGTTGTTGGTGGGGTACCGCTTGCGGAGCCGCTCTGTGAGCCGCGACACCTTGCTGCGCAGCACTTCATTCTTGCTCAGGAACCCGTTGTCGTGCAGGGCCAGCTCATCCTCTACCGGGCATGGGGCACCCTCATCCTCCTCCTGTAGGAACAGCTCCTTCCAGTCCCGCCCACCTTGTGGCAGGGCTCCAGGGCCTGCATGCAGAGGCACCCAGCACAGCGGACCCCGCGAGGTGTGGTGACTGCGGCCCCTCCCCCTGCCTGGCCCCCGCCCACCTCATCAAGGCTCCTACTTACCAGCACCACCAAGTGGGTCTCCTGCTTCCCGAGGTGCAGGGGAGAAGGAGAAAACAGGGAGAGAGAGAGCAGGAAGGAAGTTGCTATGAGGAGGCCCCCAGCAAAAGGAAACACTCAAGTGTTACTCAGAGTTCTGTCCAAGCAAGTCCCAAAGGGTGACATTGACAGAGGCCCCCATAAAAGGATCCCAGGATCAAATAAGCTTGGGAGGAGCTGTGTCCTGTTTTTCAAACTGGGTGAGATTGATTAAGTGGGTCATTCTTTTAACAGAATAGACAGAACAGGAAAGAAAAGATCCCTTATGATGCATTTGCTAGGAAACTTGTTTCAGTTAAGCTTTATCCATATTATAAACATAAGTATGAACTGGGCCAAGATGTGCGTGTGTTTCTTACTGTGAGTTATAAACAGAAATGCTTGAAAGCACCACCATCCAGATTCAGAGTCTACAATCGTATATGAAAGTCCCAGAGAAATCTTTCCGTGGTTGAAAAGTAAATGGACTGGGCTGATGTAAAAGTGAATGGGCCCGGTGAAAACTCCCAAGACCCCATTTCTTATATCTCAATTTCCCACTTTAAAGAGAAATTATTTCCTACTGTAAGTAAACAATGGCAAAAATGTAACAAAATGGCAGCTGCCACTAGGACTCAGTGACCAGGGAACATGAGGAGTGGTGGGGTGGGGACTGTGTGGGGACAGTCACTCCTCAGCTACACAGGCCACTGCAGACTCAGGGCTACCAAAGCTGCTGAAAAATTAAAAATCCACAGTTTTCAATGAAATCTCCCCATTTTTAAATATTGGCTCAAAAAATATAAGGTTTGCATGCCAAATAAAACACTACAAACTATCAGGTTGAACTACTGTCTTAAAATCGGAAAAACTGTTTAACTTTCTCTGACCTAGAATTGGGCCATGCAACCACTTTCTCCAACCTCCCCCTCCCTGCCCGCCAAAGGGGCATCTTTCAGCTCTCATCCAAGAGTAGCTGGGGACCACAGCAATGCCCTCCCCCAAATCTGCCTTCCCCACATCAAAGGTACCAAGTCCACAGTCTGCAGCTAGTCCCCAGCAGGGCATTCCCAGAGGCTTCCAGAGCCATCCCTGCCCTGGGCAGCCAGGACAGGTCACTAGATCAGCAACAGGACAGGCAGAAGTCAGTGGCCCCCTTTTACCCACTGAGTTTGAGCTCAGAGCAAGTTTCAGCTTCATGCTTGGATATAAGAGAATTTAAGAACCCAGATTTGGGATGTGAGAAGCCACACAGCTCCAGGACCACCCAATTTCTGGCCTGGTCAGTAGAGGGTGCTGGGGAAAAGGGCCACCCACCTCAATCGCATCTTTAAATTCCTCATCAGGCTCCGCCTCCTCGGCCTCCTCCACACTGCCTGGCGTGAGGTCCTGGGAAGAGAGATTTACTGAGAAGGAAAGGAGTCACAGCCCTGGCACCTAAGGCAGGGGCCACCTCCCCTGAGCCAGCACTCGGGTTTCCCAAAACTCCTATTCCTGCCCCAGAGGAAATGGCACAACTGCAAGAAAGAAGGAAGTCATGGGAAAGAGGCGCTCTCTGACCGAGCGGGGACAGGGAGATGGGACCAAGATCAGGGTGGACCGGTGGTGGCTTCAGCACACGGGTTGAGAGCATGGACTCTGGAACCACAGGGCCATCTGAATCTTGGCAACACCACCCTCCAGCAACCACTGTGCCTCAGCCTTCTCCTCTGCAGAGGAAAACAAAATCTCATCCTCAGAAATAGCCTACGCCTCATGGGGTTAATATCTATAGTGTGTGGAACAGCAGAGTAACTACTCAGTCAAGCACAGAGTAGCTATTATTATTACAATTATTACTACCAAGCACTTCAGAGGGGATGAGGCCTAGGGAGAAACAGGAACTACATAGAGGCCAGCCCAGGAGCTATGTGCTATGAACAAGCTGGTAACAGGAAGGTGCTGGAACCTGCCCACAGCAGGCTCTGCCCTGACGGTGGGGGACACTTACCTCCGTGGGTGTGGGCGTAGGCGTGCAGTCTGGCAGAACGCCCTTCCCTCCAGCATCTGGGGATGGTGGGCTCTGGAAGGTACCCTCTTCCTGGCTGGATTTCATCCGCCGCTGCAGACATGCCCTGTACTCAGACACCACTACCCAGGGCAGGAAGAGCGGGATGAGAGGCAGAAACAGGATGAAATGAGTGGTGCTTTGGGGTATCCATTTCTGCTGCTGGCTGCCTCTTCCTCCAGCATCCCACTCTTGCTGCAGGAAAGAGTCACCCTCCTAATTCCAAACAAGTCACCTAACCTAAGCCTCATAAAGAGAAGCATAGATACCACCACCCACCCTATGAGCTTGCTGTAAAGAGATTAAATGTAGTAAGTGCTTGATAAATTAGGGATTCTGTCATTAATTACCCAACCACACCAAGTAAAATAAATATAGCAATCAGCCAAACATATGTAAAGGCCCAAGCGTCTATGACTCAGGGCCTTCAGGCTGCCTCACTGCTTTAGAAGCCAGAGGGCAGACTGGGACTCTGGGATCACACAGAGATGTGGCAGCAACTCCAGGGGGCTGTGTCCCAGAAGTCAGGTGGCAGCAATGGGAAAACATCCCTCCCTTACCTCCCAGAAGCCACCATATCACCCTTTAAGCCGTGATTCACCTGCTTCAGAAAGGCAGAGGGACCCCTACTGTGTAGTAGCCTCCCCTGTGTCCCACCAAACATCTCAGGGAAGCAGAGCCCAGGGGAGCCCGCCTAATTTGGTGCTGCCCCCTTGTGGAAAGAATAGCAAATAGATGATCAGTGATAGAGACAAGCAAGGAGTCCATCTGTCAGGCTCTCCAAAGCTTACCTCGGAAGAACTCCACGTTCCCTAGAAAAAGTGTGCTGTTTAAAAGGGCAAGGACCCAGCACAGCGGCAGCAGATACAGCATGCAAACTGTGGCCAGAAGAGCTCCATAGAACCTGGATTGACAGAGGAACCACAGGATCAGAAATTCTTAAGACCAGAAGGAAACAATTTGGAGCACACCCGCATAGGCCTTGGGCAAGAAACAGCACTGGGCAGTTAATAAACTGACAAGATCTGCTAATCAAACTAGTGGACAATAAAGCAATGTGGAAGGCTTGACAACTACCAACAAGTCACTGGTTGCTAACCATGGATACTGGTGAAGCCGCCGCAAATGGCTCAGGCTGGGGCCATGTATACTGGTCCAATGCTCATCACTCCTCAGGCTCTAGACTCTGAAGTCTAGAATAAGACAAACTTGGCTTTGCATCCAGCTTTGCCATTTCTTGCTTTGTGTCCCTTGGTTTTCTGAGTGTCACTTCCTTCACAGGCAAAGTGGGGATTAAAATAGTGCCTGCCTCCTAGAGTTATTATGAAGAGTAAGACAACATGTGGCAAGTGTTGAGCACAGGGCCTGGCGCAAGGGGAAAACTAAATAACTATTAGTTGTCATTATTATTTATATATAAAGGACCTAAAGAACATTCCTTCCATTTGACCCAGTAGTTCCATCCTTGAATTTATTCTAAGAAATTTTTTTCAAAAGCTAAACCCATACAAATGTTCTACAGGGTTAGTAATAAAAGTAAAACTGGCTAAATGTAGAATAGAATGGTTCCATAAATCATAGCATATTCACCCTCAATATTTATCTGGTATTACAATAATTTCAAAAGTCATATAGCAACAAAGAAAACCATTTATGATATATAATGTAAGTGAAAAAGGAAAAAAAAGGGAATCTCACATACGTTATGAAACTATAGAGTTTCATATGACCAACTCTAGAAGTTGATCTAAACATTGGATCAGCTGCTATATCGGGGTGGGAGGTCACATGGTGAGTGGTTTTTCTATTATTAAAGTATTTTGCCATACACAAAAGCAGTGCATTCCCACCTGCAAGCCTCTCTTCCCCTGAGTTAGGGGCCCTGGGCCCTCAAGGCAGCCGGCTTTGCCTGGGCTCAAGTGACAAATCCCTCCAGGGCAGTGGTGGTGGGAGCAGAGGGGCACTCACTGTGAGGACACGGTGGGGTTCTCCCAGCGCAGCACCCGGTAGGCAGCTTCACAGGTGCCGCACAGGCGGCGCAGGAAGGCCTCCAGCTGGATCAAGCTGCAGACACAGGGGCGTCTATGAGCCGCACGCCCTGCCCCACTCACCCAAGGGGCCTGACAGAGCTCTGGGGCAGCAGAGCCTGGGACTTCACAGGCACAGCTGCTAGGGATGGCCAGTCTCTTCAAACCCGCGGGAGGGGCCGGAGAGCTCAGGAGGACATTCATACATTTCAGTCCCCTTTTTGGAATCCCTGCTGAGGTGGAAATAGGACAAAAGTTCCTGCTCTGGCCTCTTTCTAACTATTGCTATGAGGCCAGTTACTTACCTTTACTTAAGAGGGCTGGGCTGCCGATGTCCTCTATAAAATGAGGAGCGGGGTACCCACCTCACAGATACACTAGAGCTGTGAGGATAAATGACAGGAGGTAGACAGATCAATGTGCCTCCACCTGGTGTGTAAGGCAGACTCACTTGAGAGAGCTTTTTTTAGTGGATGCACCCCAGAAGCAATGAGCACAAGCTTGTACAGTGAGCACCCAGGCCTTGGTTTCTGAAGGGCTCCTGGGAAAAATGGCTGATTCTAGAGCCAGGGCAAGGAAAGGGAAAATATAAGAATTTGAACATCATCTAGTCCCATAAAGTAAGGAAGCACTCAAAAAAGATGGGGGCATATCGAAAGAACACAGAGCCAGTTCAAAAGAGACCCTACTGGCCAAATCTAGGACAATTTGAGATCAAAATCTATAACAGTAATAGATTATAAGCCATTAAATTAAATTTAAAAATCTTGAGTTCATACTGATAATAAGTAAGAATTACAATAGAATGCCAGCTAATAATGACAATTATAAAATCACCTTTGCAATCATCATAGGAATAAACTGGTGAAGGCAAGACTCATCAATGGATTTAAAAGTAGGTAAATATTTGATAAGGAACAAGGTATTTACTTGTGCACCCCCCTCAGATTACTAACTCTAAAGAGTAAAAGGGTCATCTTACCATGGAGAAACCTTAACCAAGGGATCCAAGATACTACCTCCCATAACAAGACAAACTGACATCACGTATCTCCTGACTTGACGCATTGACAATGACACGTCACTTGTCATTTCCTGCCAACAATGCATAATCTGAATCTAGTCATGAGGAACCAGGCAACCCCAAACTGAGGAAAATACTACAAAATAATAAGCTTGTTCTATTAAATAGTGTCAAGGTCTCGAGAAACAAAGGTCTCTGAGGAACTACTACAGGTTATAGGAGACTAAAGGGACATAAAAATTAAATGCAATGTGTGATTCTGGATTGGATCCTGGGTCAGGAGAAATTTATATAAAAGACCTTATTAATACAAGGTCTGATTATGAACTCTGTATTAAATAATAATACTAATGTTAATGTTATCAATGTAAACATCCCTAATTTTGATTACAGGACTGTGGCTACATAAGAGAATGTCCTTGGCCCGACCAGTGCGGCTCAATGGTTGAGCATCAACCTATGAACCAGAAGATCATGGTTCAATTCCCGGTCAGGGCACATGCCTGGGTTGTGGGCTCAATCCCCATTAGGAGGTGTGCAGGAGGCAGCCGATCAATGATTCTCTCTCATTATTGATGTTTGTCCCTCTCTCCCTCTCACTTCCTCTCTCTGAAGCCAATGGAAACGTATTTTTAAAAAAAGAATGTCCTTGTTCTTAGAAAATACACGCTGAAGTATCTGGGTAACAGGCATGATGTTTGCAACTTACTTTCAAATGGTTCAGGAAGAAAAAATAGTGTGAAGAGAGACAGATGAAGCCAATGTGGCAAAATGTTGATAATTATTCTGGGTAAAGGGCACATGAGAGTTCTTTGTATTATTCTTGCAACTCTTCTGTTAGTTTTTGTTTGTTTTGTCTTTTTACTTTCACAATCTCACTTTAATTAGTCATATACGGGCTTACTAACTACAATCTATACCCTAATAAAGATTGGAACTATACATTCCAGTTGACTTCAGGTTAAAATCATTTCAAAGTAAAAGATTTTTTTTAAAAATACCCAGATATTCAAACCCCACTCCAGATAACTCAGATTTTCGGGGGGTGGAGGAGAGGGGCTCTGTTTATAACTGTTTTTTGGCTGCCCAGGGAGGGATGAGAACCCTGCTGTATGTCAAGACAGCCCAGTTCTGGGAGGGCTCACTAAATGGCAGCTGCCACTGAAGTTATATTAATATTATATCCCAGGCTTAAGGTGCTTCTCCAGCAGTACCAGCTCTGTCACATCTAAGAAGTGTCTCCATAGTGCAGTGAACATGACTAATATTTACTGAACGCCTCCTGGGTACTAGACACTCATTTAATCTGCACAACCACCTCTGAGATAAGCCTATTATTATCTCCTTTAACAGATGAAGCACCTGAGGCACAGGAAAGCTGAGCAACCTGCCCAGTGTCGCACAGCAAGTAAATGTAAGAGTTAGGATTTGAACACAGGCTGGGGCTCCTGCATGCACCTGCTAAGTCAAGACCCTAAACTCTCTCCAGTGGAGAGAAAACAAGCTGTGAAACCAGCTGGATCTGGATTCTCATCCCAACTCAGTCCATTTCTGGCTGTGAAAGACCTTTTCCTCATCCATAAGTGAAGGATAATAATAGTAGCTACCTCCCAGAACTATTAAAAAGATGAAAGGAAATGGACCTCTGTGGTTTGCCTAATACAATGCCTGGCACACTCAGTGTGGAGGGAGGTGTTACTGTGACTGTCCCTCACCTCCCTGGCTCCTTCCATACTCACAAGCACTTCACCTCAGCCACAGCCTCGGGGCGAGACAGGCGCACTCTCTGCAGGTCCTCCTGCCTCACGCTATGATACTTCCTCCGCATGAGCTCAGACTCCGGCAGCCGGGCCCGGCAGACCTCCTGCAGGTAGCCCAGAAGGGCGGGCACTGAAATCACCAGGGCACCCACCGAGTACCACGCACCTGTGGGATCAATAATACTGTAGGTAAACAGGTAGCAAGGGTCAGGCGTCTCACCCACCCACATGTCCACATGCTTGCTCCCTCACCTCCTCCAGGGCTCTGCCCAAGAGGCCTTCTCTGATCACTCCAAAGAAAACAGTGTCTCCCCCTCACTCTCCAGCCCCTTGCCCCAGCTTTATTTTACTTCACAGAATGTATCATATGACATATTATAGGTATGGTTGTTGTCTCTTTCACAAATGTATTCTCTTAAGGGCTGGGACTTTGTCTAGTCACTGCGATAGCACCAAACGTATGTTTTTAATATGAAGAAGCCTACGCTAGCATACAGTAGGTGGCTCATGCCTGGAGTCTGGCCACTGGGGCCTCCCGATGACTGACATCCTGACCTTTGGGCCACTGGGGCAGATTGGAAACCTTCCCTTTAACTTTTAGGGTATCCCAGACCACTGTGGACTGAAAAATGGTAAAGCTGAGAGAAAATCCAAAGGAACTCTGGTACCCTGGAGGCAGGCTAACAGAGCACGCGCTGGGCACAGAGTAAATGCTCACTAAATATCTGTCACATGAACTAATTTACTTTGGAAATACGTTCGGAAAAACCTAACAGCCTGGGAATGCTATCTGAGTTCAATCAGGCAAAGAGCCCCACTGAGAAGCAATAGGAGGCCTTATGTGAAATGGGTTTATTTTCAGCCCACTGAGTCCATCTCCCCATGGAAAACCAAGGAGACACTTGAGAAATGTGGGTTCAACAGAAGAAGGAATACATGAGTCAAGGACCCAGCTCCTCAGAACAATCTGTCCCAGGTCCTTCGCTCATTTCCCCTGAGGGTTCAGCTGTTTTGTTGTTTTGGGGTTTTTGTTTTTGTTTTTGCAGCCATCTGCCAGTTTCAACAAGAAAAAGGGCTGGGTCACAGCACACCTTGTCATAACAGTTCCCCGGGAGACATCACTACCCAGGACCCATACTGCCACCCACCTGTCCACACACCTACCTCAAAGGCATCACACTAGACTCCTTACTGGTGGTGACTGTCCAGCAACCCCTGCTGGGCTCATTTGCTGAGCCACAGAAAACCAACAGATGTGGCAAAAATCCTCCTCAGCTTACCTTTCTGTCCCCTCACCCCATATCATGCCCCAAATGACCCGGAATCAGCTTGGAGGCCAAAATGGAAAAAAGCATTCAGTCAAGAAGGAAACGATAATAATAATGACACAGAAGACTCCCTGGCCTGCAGGGAATATAATCCATGTCCCCCAGTGGATACCTAAAACCGTGGATAGTACTGAATCCTACATAAACTGTTTTTTTCTATACATACATATCTATGATAACGTTTAATTTATAAATTAGGCAATTTCACAGACAGAAGATTTGTTCGTCCTGTAGAGCTTATCAACCTCAGGATATTTTATTTCCTTAAGTCAAGAACTTACACCTTTTCACTTACAGGAGGTACTTTACAGCTTCTCTCTGGCATATCGAAACTGCCAGCATCACTACTCTTGTGCTTTGGAGCCTTTATTTAGTTAAAAAAGTGTTACTTGAACACAAGCACTGCAGTACCATGACAGTGAATCTGATAACTAAGAGGTCTGCTAAGTGACAGGTAGCAGCATATACAGAGTGGATACACTGGACAAAGGGGTGATTCCCATCCCGGAGGGACAGAGAGATTCCATCAGGCTTCTCAGACTGGCACTCAATTTAAAACTTATAAATTGCTTATTTCTGGAATTTTCCATTTAATATTTCTTAAAGCAAATGCTAGCACACAGTAGGTTGACAGTGGACAACGGAAACCATAGAAAGCACAACCGTGGATAAGGGCAGCCTACTGTCATGTATTGGCCGCTTACTGTGTGTCAGGCACCGAGCTAAGTGTTACACATAGATCCTCTCATTCCCTACAACTACCCTCTGAGGAAAGCACTGTTATCATCCTCCCTTTAGATCTGAGGAAAATTAGGTGTTAGGGCACACCCCCAGCCCAGCCCGGATTCCAGCCCAGAATGTGTCTCTCCAGAACCTGTGTTCTGACAGCACGCAGACACAGAGGAAGGCCAACTCCAGGGCAAGACCAGTGGCTCGTTCACATGGGGCGGCTTTTCAAAATTCCTCCCCACACTCATCCACACACAAAAACCCGGCCCCTGGAAGCAATTCTTACCCTCATTCAAGGTGAGGAACAAGACGTTGAGGCCCAGGCAGGTCAGCAAGGAACACAAAGGCGTCTGCCACCTACAACACAGAGAATTCTAGTCACTAAAGACCGGCCAGGCGCTCCTCCAGGTGGAAAGGGGGGATGAGGCAGCACAGGTGAGTCACTAAAACCAGGAGCAAGAGGAGGGGGCCTGAGCTCAGGGTGTCGCGGAGAAATGGAAACTGGGTCTCACTTGGACAGGGACCGGGAGAGGAGTTAGTCACATATTAGGCCCTGGGGTGAGATATCGTCTTTGAACTAGAAGACTGGTAGCACTTTCTCCAAGGAAGAGGAAACATTCGTAACATTAACTACTAAGAAACCTAGTGAAGAGGGCACTTTCCCATTCTAAGAGTGCATTCCCTTGGCTGGAGCTGAAAGATGCCTCACTGGAGCACAGCAGAGCAGACCAGCACAGAACAGAGCCGGAGCGGAGCGGAGCGGACCGGACCAGCACAGGGCAAAGCAGACCCACACGAGCGGAGCAGAGCAAACCATCAAGGAGCAGGCAGAGCTGTCTAGCCAGAGAGGAGCCTGGCCCCAAGGCCGCCTCACAGCCTGCTGTTTTCATAGCCAGTGCTGGGTTACAATCAATCGAGCTGTTTTGCACTGAATAAAGTTTCCTTCTTCATGAACCCCAAATTGGAGATTCATGTTAGCATTGAATTGATGCCAACAACCATTTGTTGACAGTTGTTTGTGCACATTCACCCAACCCCTGGGGCACTCAAAAAAAAAAAGGAAAGAAAACTAGTTAATACCAATTAACCTGTGTTTTGAAAGGTTCTATGGTTCTATTCTTTTTAAAAGGTGACAATGACAAACATTCTTTAAAATTTTCCTTTATTTTTATTGGGATATAATTTACATATAGCATTCTTTTTTACAGTTTCATAGAACATATATTCACTGCACAAGATTCATCTAATACAGAAATCAAGAGAAGAAAATATGAAGGATTTCTTTGACCCCATTTGTAACTTTCTCTTATTTCTGCAATTTTTAGTTTATTTTATATATATGTTATTTCAAAAAGAGGAAAATATCTTAATGTATTAAAAAATGGAGACAAAACTAGGGTGTAGCATTCTCAGCAAACATGCCCTAAATAAACAGGAACAGATGGAAGCAGAGACTCAACTCCCACAATCACCATCTAATGGCAAAGCAGAAACCTCCAATCAGGGAAGAAAGACCAGAGACTCAGGCTGCTGAAGACAAGCAAACACTGCTGGCTTAGTCCCTGATAAAAGACATTTATAGGGAAAAAGGAGCATAATGTAGCAATGAAGCTCTGACACCTATAGTCTAAAGAGCAGCATCAGCCAGGCCGGCATGACTCAGTAGTTGAGCGTCAAACTATGAACCAAGAGGTCGAAGTTTGATTCCCTCTCAGGGCAGGCCAGGAATCCCCAATGGGGGGTGCAGGAGGCAGCCGATCAATGATTCTCTCTCAACATTGACGTTTCTCTCTCTCTATCTCTTCTTTCCTCTCCAAAATCAATAAAAATATATTTTTTTAAAAAATAAAGATGCCCTAACCGGTTTGGCTCAGTGAATAGAGCGTCGGCCTGCGGACTGAAGGGTCCCAGGTTCGATTCCGGTCAAGGGCATGTACCTTGGTTGTGGGCACATCCCCAGTGGGGGGTGTGCAGGAGGCAGCTGATCGATGTTTCTGACTCTCTATCCCTCTCCCTTCCTCTCTGTAAAAAATCAATAAAATATATTTTTAAAAAAATAAAATAAAGAGCAGCATCAGCATGTTTAAGGTCATCCATCAGAGGAGAAAAACAAATAGAAAAATAAACAGGTAAGTTGCAGACAAGCAATATATTCAGAACTTAAATGTTTTTGGGGGGTTTTTTTGCTCTAATTTGGGTATTTCAGAGTTACTAAATGAAGTTAGCTAATATAGGTGCTGCTTTTATTTCTTAACAGTTATAGCAAGGAAATTAATACCTCTCTCTGCCTGTTTCTTAAAATTCAAAACATTCCAACTGTACCACCCTAATGAGGCCTCCAAACCATTTAGTGGCAGCTACCAGGGTAAAAGCAGATTAAAAGCCAGGTCTAAGGCCAACCCCATTTCAGAAATAAAAGCATCACACAGCCACTGAAGTCACTTTCATTTTAAAGCCTCTTCCACTCTATCTGTCTTCACTGACACTTTGGACCATTGGGACCTACCTACTGGAGTCACTGGTCCCAGAGGAGAGACTTTTTAAAACTCTACTGCAGCTCTCGGCTTCAAACCTAACAGCCACAGCTCAAGATTAGGTCCCTCTTCAAAATCAAATCCTCTTTACTAAGAAAAGAACAATCAGACACACAAACTAATCTGACAGCCTTTCACAGAGCAGAGCTGTCTCCCAGTGGCGCAGAGACAAGCTGCTGAGGGCATGTTAGGCCTGATGCTTCTTCTCCATCCAGCTTTAATCAATCACACACACACACACACACACACTTGATTTCAGAGAGGAAGGGAGAGGGAGAGAGAGAGAGAAACATCAATGATGAGAATCACTGATTGGCTGCCTCCTGGGGATCGAGCCAGCAACCCAGGCATGTGCCATTGACCAAAACTGAACCTGGAACCCTTTAGTCTGCAGGCCTACGCTCTATCCACTGAGCCAGACCAGCTAGGGCCACATGCTCAGATTTCTCATTTCATAAAGGAGAAACTTCGCCAAAACCGGTTTGGCTCAGTGGATAGAGCATCAGCCTGTGGACTGAAAGGTCCCAGGTTCGATTCCGGTCAAGGGCATGTACCTTGGTTGCGGGCACATCCCCGGTAGGGGGTGTGCAGGAGGCAGCTGGTCGATGTTTCTCTCTCATCGATGTTTCTGGCTCTCTGTCCCTCTCCCTTCCTCTCTGTAAAAAATCAATAAAATATATTTTTTAAAAAAAGGAGAAACTTCTAATACATTAGTGTTAAGAACACTAACAGACCAGAGGCAGAAAAGGAGAAGGGCCAAAAAAGGGCAAAACACACACACACATATATACATATGTACATATATCTACACTCATACATGCATACACCCACACACATAGTAGAAAACACCAGAGAGCACAGCTCCATGCTCTCCAGAGCCCACCCTCTCCCCTAGGGAAGACGGAAGTTCATTTCAGATAGTTGGTCATGGTGGGATTATAAAATGAGCCCCTCCTCATACTATCTCACTATCCCTTTCACCAGGAGTACAGTGATCTAACAGTAGAGAACACTGTCCTGGAACATTGACTAGCTCATCTCCAGAGATAATGCCATAAATTAAATGGGTTCTGGGAAGAATAAGAAAAATGAGGGCCTTGGTACAAAAGTTAAAAATAAATCTTCCACTATTTCCACACTGAGGTAAGAATGATTGCTCAACAGCACACTTAGAGAGGTTAACCCAACTCAACTCACTCTGCCTCCTACCTGTCTCTTGAACATCTTAGAGGGTTAAAGGTCCTTTATGAGAATCTGATAAAAATTAGAAGCTTCTCCCTAGAAATACACACATGCCCACATACAATTTTTCATTCAGTTTCAGGAGCTTCATATGCCCCTAAAGCCCATTTCACAGGCTCCAGAGTAAGAATGCATGCTGTTTATGTACTCCCACTGAGATGCAATATTAAGAACACAGGAGCTTTGTAAAAACAATTTTTTTTAAATTTAAATCTAATCCTTTCCATCTACCTTGCAGTTTGCACCATGAGGAAGCAACCAGACATATCTGTGTAGGAAGTTCCCCAGAAGAGTGAGCCAAGTCTCTCCAGCAAGTTAGTGTCATAAAAGAAGATTGAGAAAAACAAGAGACATAGTAACCACAGAGAATGTATAGTCTGGACTAGAACATGATTTGGTCAAAAAAATTGTAAATGACATCCTTGGAACAACTGAGGAAATCTGAATAAGAATTGGGTATAGGAAGATATCATAGAATTATTGTTAATTTTGTTAGCTATGATGTTACTTTGGTTATGAAAAAAAAGTTCTTATTTAGAGACAAACAGAAGTATTTAGAGAGTGAAATGGCACATAGCTGTAATTTAAAATACATTTATGCCTGGTCGGTATGGCTCAGTGGTTGAACATTGACCTATGAAACAGGTAACGGTTCGATTCCTGGTCAGGTCACATGCTCAGGTTTCAGGCTCAATCCCCAGTAGGGGGTGTGCAGGAGGCAGCCAATCAATGATTCTCTCTCATCATTAATGTTTCTATCTCTCCCTCTCCCTTCCTCTCTCTAAAATCAATAAAAAACATATTTTTTAAAAATGAAAATTAAAAAAATGAAATATTTCTTATAAAATGAGCTGAAAGGAGTAAAAGACAATTATATAGGATGAAAGTGAAAGCAGAATAGAAAGAAAAAAATTGAGATCTATAATCCTAAAGGATTAGGGAAAATGATACCTGCTTATTCATAGGTATTTGTATTTCTTTAACTTAGGATCAAAATTATATTCTAATTTTATTATTAACTAAGCTATTATTGGAGGGGGGAAAGCCTACTTTAGATATAGAAGGCCCAATATTCAAGGTTAGCTCACAATCCTAAGGTATGAGCTTATTCAACCACAAAGAACAAACCCTAGTGAAAGGCCAGATGGTTCCCAGTGCCTGCCTCTCCTGGGCTGGGCCTGAGACAGAGTGGGCCTGGAATAAGCCCAAAGGCCCAATGGACCTTCACTAGGGCAGAAAGGACAGCCCAGCCACTGCCTAAATGGCCAGCACAACTACAGAGCAAGAAGACAGGAAGCCCAGCAGGTCAGAGCAACTCTACGAAGTCTGTACCTGAGCAAGTACCGGACACCATCACCTGCGTCCTTCAGGGGTTCCAGGTAGATCTCCAGCCTCTTGTAGGACAGAACCAAGTTGAAAAGATCAAACGTCGGGGACTTGGCAGGGGACTTGGCAGGGGCAGGTGGAGACTCCAGAGGAGCCTCGGGCATCACGCTGGGGCTGGCCTCGGGCCCACACCCCTCACGCTCAGATGACTGCATCCTGTAACCATAATAATTCCTGACATTTGCATCACACGTCCAATGCCCCACACACTTCTACCTGCATTACTTCCTGTACTGCCTACAACCAACCTGTGACTATAGGTGGAATGTCCATTTCACAAAGGGAAAAACTAACGTTCAGGAAGGTGAAATGAATTTCGCAGATATAAACTCCGGCTCTTCTGACTCTCCCTCTAATGCCCTTCGTCCCACTGACCCATCAAGAGTATAAACCGTCAAGACCAAGCTGAAGGGAGGCAGCCTGGGGTCTCAAGAGGACTGATGTCCTGAAACATGTTTCTCCCACTATGGACCCGGTTCGTTCCTTCTCCTCCTTCGGGTACTTAGCCTAAATATCACCTCCTCGCTCTGAGAAGTCTTTGCCAACACATCCAGTGCGGACTTGGGAGGCCCTCCCCAGTGCTCCCAGAAAGTTACGTACTCGCTCTAACAGCACTTAGCACACCAAAGTAACACTCCCCGCCGTCTTCCCAGGCTGCCCTTCTTAACTTTAAGCTCCACCAGGTCAAGGACTGTGTCTTTCATTCACCACTGCTTCTGCTCACAGTGGGCAAATGAGTGAATGAACTGCCCACCCTCACGTCCCCAATGCTTTCCTCTGGGCCTCCCCATTCTCTTAACCCTTCCCTCTCCCTTCCGTTCTCAACTCTTCTGGATCATCCCTGCCCATTACCTCCCCTTTCCCTCCCTCGGACCCAAGCAGCAGCCATCACCTCCTGAAACGCCCAATCTCCCTTCTCTGATGAGGAGAGCCGCAGGAAACGCTCACCCTCTTTCCTAATTTCAAAGTCCTACCCAAACGCTAAGCAGAAAACAAGGGGGCGGGACCTCGGCGCACAGCAACGTAAACCCATCCCAGGCAATGGGCTGCAATCTAACGGCGGGGGTAGGGGTGACCCAGGGGCCACGGGGGCCCGAAATCCCCGCAGGCCGAGATGGGACGGAAGGACCCAGGGCGGGCGCGAGGTAGGAGTCCAGGAGGTCAGCGCCGGCAGCGGCCTGGACCACGACGTCTGCAGCCCTAAGAGCCAGACGGGGCCCCGCGGCCCAGACCAAGGGAGGCCACGCCCAAGGTCGCTGGTACAGCAGGTGGCGGCCCCCAACTCCGCACCACCGGCGAAAGCAAGGGAGTGGGGAGCGGGTGGCACCTCACCTACTCGGTCGCTGGGTGGGTTCAGGGAGGGGCGGGGACGGCCAAGGGGCACTGATAGGGCCGCTGGGCCCCGTAGCGTTCCCTCAGGCCCTCCCCACCCCAACAGCGCGCCTCTCTCCAATGCCACTCTGAAGTCGCAGGTCCGAGAACCTCCTCCGCCTCCCCCGCCGCCGCCGCCGCTTCCTCGCTGCGCCGTGCGGCGGCGTGCCCGTGACGTCATCGCGCTCGCCCCGCCTCCGGTCCGCTCCCGGGTTTTGGCTCCGCCCATTCCAGCCAGGTGAACGCTCCCGTCAGCACTGCGCCTGCGCGCTTTCCCTCCCGAGCCCCGCCCTGGCTTCACTCTGCCCCTGCGCGGCATCCCTTCGCCACATCCTGCGAATCCCTGGGAGCAGGCGCTTCGGAGCCCTGCCCCTCGCCTCCTCTGCTTTGCTCTGAAAGATTCTGACAGGGAACAGTGGGAAAGAAGATAAACTGAAGCGTTTACGTCTGCATCCTCCTCCCCAACTTTGGCACTTAACTCCCCTCCTCGGGACCCTGAGCCCACGAAAGGCAGAAACCTGTGTGCCGTGTAAGCCTAGCAGAAAATACAATTCCGTTCAGTGTTTCCTGAGCAGCTACTGTGTATAGGTGCTAGCGCAAGCCTTTTCCAACTCAATCCACTTCTCTGGTTGTCCAGTCAATCGCCCTTAAAGCACACACCAGATGGCTTTGCATCCTATATAATAAAAGGGTAATGTGCAAATTGACCCTAATGGTGGGATGACAGGTGGCTATGATGCGCACTGACCACCAGAGGGCAGATGCTCAACGTAGGAGCTGCCCCCTGGTGGTCAGTGTGCTTTCACAGGGGGAGCACCACTCAGCCAGAAGCTGGCTCATGGCTGGGCAGCTCAGCGGTGGTGGCGGGAGCCTCTCCCACCTCCACAGCAGCACTAAGGATGTCCTTTGGGGAGCCCGCCTAAGCCATTAGTCGGACATCCCCTGAGAGTTCCCAGGCTGCCAGAGGGATGTCTGACTGCCACCTTAGGCCCAATCCCCCCAGGGAGCAGGCCTAAGCTGGCAGGTGGACATCCCCCGAGGGATCCTGGACTGTGAGAGGGTGCAGGCCGAGCTGAGGGACTCCCCCAAATGCACGAATTTTCATGCACCAGGCCTCTAGTTAATAACAGTAATAATAATGCTAGCACCTGGCTGGTGTGGCTCAATGGTTGAGCTTCGGCCCATTAGCCAGGTCACAGTTGGATTCTGGTCAGGGCACCTTCCTGGGTTGAGGGTTAGATCCCCAGTAGGGGGCGTGCAGGAGGCAACCCATGGATGAAGTTTCTCTCTCCCTTCCTCTCTCTAAATTCAATAAAAAATATATATTTTTTAAAAGTTAAAAAAAATATATGTTAGCACTTACTGAGGATTTACCAGCCACCAGGCACTGGACTAAGCTCTCTATAGGCAATATCTTAGGTAGTCCTCCCCCAACAACCCTATTAGGGTTATGGTCATTTTCAGTTGAGGAATCTGAGACATATTAAGAAACTTCCATCAATGTCACTCAGCCAACATGCAACTGGACGCTTGATTTGAACCTCATGTGTCAACGGACTCTGGTGCACCCAATCATACCACCACCATTCTTAGTTTTAATTTACTGGCCTCATCCCCTGCTACTCCCCTTCAAGAGTCTCTTAACTTAAGCCAGTGATGGGCAACCTTTTGAGCTTGGTGTGTCAAAATTCGCCAAAAAACTGAGCATAACTCGGGTAGTGTGTCACTTTGAGGAAAAAACTAACTCCAAGACTCTAGTCGCAAATGTTTCATCCTCAGGAGCAGCAAATGTTTCATCCTCGGCATGCGGCCGCGTGTCAGTGCTGACACGCGTGTCATAGGTTCGCCATCACTGACTTAAGCCAATTGAACCCCTCCATTGCTTGGGCATTGCCTTGCTTGTGCTGTGAGCTTGCGGAGGAATGCCCTTTCCCCACTCCAGCTTTGGTCCAAATCCAATCTATTTATCTAAGCAGGAGTCAAATGTCGGTTTTCCTTCCCTGATTGCCCCAGGTGGAAGCAATCATTTCCCCTTCAAACAGCCAGAATGTAGACAGATAGAATCCCACATACAGTAGTTCCAGTTTATGGGGAGTGGGTTGGGGGGGGTGGAATACGTTCCAAGACCTCCAGAGGATGCCGAAACTCCAGCATAGTACCAAGCCCTATATACTGAGTAGCCAGATTATTATGATCTCTGAACGCATAATAATCTGGCCACTCAGTGTATATCCTATATAATAAAAGGCTAATATGCAAATTGTCCCCTCGACCAGGAGTTTGACCAGCAGGCAGGCCAGCCAACCACCCATGTCCCCTCCCCCTGGCCAGGCTGGCTGGACCCCACCCATGCACAAATTCATGCACCGGGCCTCTAATACACACACACACACACACACACACACACACACACACTGAGTGGCCAGATTATTATGTGTTCAGAGATCATAATAATCTGGCCACTCAGTGTATACTATGTTTTCTCCAAACATGCCTATCTATGGTAAACTTTAATTCATAAATTAGGCACAGTAAGAGATTAATAATAATAACTAATAATAAAATAGGACAATTATAACAATACTCAGTATCACTACTTTTGCATTCTGAGGCCATTATTGGGTAAAATAAGTATTATTTGAACACAAGCACTGTTATACCACAACAGCTGATTGATAACCAAGACAGCTAAGTGGCTAATGGGCCAGCAACATATGCAGTGTGGATATACTGGACAAAGGTATGAGTCACATACCTGGCAGGACAGAGCAAAACAGCACAAGATTTCATCACACTGCTTGGAATAGCACATAATTTAAAACTTATGAATTGCTTACTTCTGTAATTTTCCATTTAATGTTTTTGGACCAGGGTAAGTGAAACAGTGGAAAATAAAATGGCAGATAAGGGGGCATACTGTATACCACTAACTATATTCAGAAATACCCCTACTTGTTAAGGGAATGTGCTTGGCTCTGTGGCCAGCCCAGGCTTGTCTGCGGGACTCTGCCTCTTTAGGATGAGTTTACAGGAAGTATAAAAGAAGAATTTTTTCTTCAATATCTTAACTACCTGAAATCTCACCATTAGCAATTTACTCCCAAGGTAAATTTCAGTTACTCCTCCTTGGATCTGCCTGGGCCATTGGCCTCAAGTTGTCGGTGGCAAGTAGTATTATTGGTTCTCTCTTCTGGCAACTACATAATTGAGGGATATTGTTCAAGAACTCTTAGATATTGTTTGGGGGGAGTCATTGGAAAATACAAGAAGCCTCTAAGGACCAGAAAGGGACAACAGTCGTGGCCAACATCAAGGAAGAAAGGCTTCCCCTGGTAATTAGAGATGGGTCAGCTGTACTCCGCTTTCTGAGGTCTGACTCTGATGTCTTCTAATCAGGTTCTCTTCGTGCTTTCTTTCTCTTCTCCAGCATTCTGAGTCTTCATTCTTTGCCTCAAATCCTGGTGCCACTGATGCTTTCCCCAGGTGGAAGAAACCCAGGGAGAAAATAAAATAGTAAAAGAGGATAATACCTTAAATTGACATTTTTGAGATGTTAGTCTTTGCCTTTTTAAGTGATGGTATGTACGGCCACATAATTGACTCATAAACCTCACTGTGGCCCTTGGAGAAATTCCAGAAGGACATGCTGGGTAGAACAAGTTAGAAAAATAGGAATGGGAAGAGAAAGGAATGTCTAAACACACCTTCCTCCACCAGATGTCTCCCTCTCCCACTATTACTCTGACCTTGGCGCTTCAGAAGCGTCTCTAAACTTCAAGACCCTGGCTGTGGTCTCTCCTGCCACCATCTCACAGTGCAGGCATACCACTGTGCTTCACTTTATTGCACTTCACAGATGTTGCTTTTTTTTCTTTCTTTCTTCTTCCTTTTTTTTTTTTTTTAACAAACTGAAAGCAAGACCCTCCCTCCACCAGCAAAATGATTACAACTTGCTTTATTGTGGTGGTTTGGAACTGAACATGAAATATCTCCGAGGTATGCCTGTATACCAGATCTTTTCATGCTTCTAGCTGTATAAGTTGCCTCTTGCTGCACACACACAAAAAAAATGTTCAAAAGTTAGTGGCTTAAAACAATAATAAAAATATATTATCTCACATTGGGTTTTGGCTTTGGGGTAGTTTGGGTCAGGAAATCGCGAGCAGTTTGGTGGGCAGTTTTGGCCCAGGGGCTTTCAGGCGGTTGCGGTCTGTCATCTGAAGGCTGGATAGCGTGGGAGGCCTGGCTTCCATGATGGCTTCCTCACCTGGCAGGCGAGTCGATGCTGGTACTCCCGTGCTGACCAGCTGGCAGGAGGTTTCCGTTCCTCTCCAGCTAAGACTCTCCAGAAGACATCTTCCGTGTCCTCATGACATGGCAGTTGATTTCCCCCTAGTGAGAGATCCAAGAGGATGCAAGGCAGGCAGCCACAAGGTCTTCTATGAAATACCCTCAGAAGTCACGCTGTCATTTTCACAGTATCCAGTTGGTTTCATGAGTGAGGACCGGTCACTGTCCCAATGCACAATGGGTGGGTTATGCAAGAGCATGACTACCGGGAGGTGAGAACAGCTGGGGCCATGCTGCAGGCCATCTCGGATGCTGGCGACTTACAATACCCTCCACCCGACTTCCTCCCCCTCCCTCTTAGTATCCAGCTGAATGTCATGGCCTTTGTGAAGCCTACCCCAAACAAGTCCTCATTCCATCCCCTGTGTTTACAGAGAACCATGTTCCACCTCTATTAAACACCTACCACCTTGCATTTTTTTTAAAAAAATACTTTTTTATTGATTTCAGAGAGGAAGGGAGAGGGAGTGAGAGATAGAAACATCCAGGATGAGAGAGAACCATTGATTGGCTGCCTTCTGCACACCCCACACTGGAGATGGAACCTGCACCCCAGGCATGTGCCCTGACCGGGAATTGAACTGTGACCTCCTGGTTCATAGGTCAACACTCAACCACTGAGCCACGCCGGGTGAGCTCGCCTTGCATTTTAATCTACTTCTTGAATGCGATTGTTTCCCCGATTGTGCTCTAGGTTCCAAGACTTGACATCTTGGCAGCCCCAGTTTCTGCCAAGTATAGAGTCTTGGAACAGTGGCTACTCAGTGAATGCTTGCTTTGAAAGAAATGAATAAAACATAAAATAACAAGTTGGTGAGAAACTGGAACCCTTGTGCACTTTGGTGGGAATGTAAATGATGCAGCCTCTATAGAGACAATATGGCAGTTCCTCAAAAAATTAAACATATTAATTAAAAATAAGCATTACCATATAACCTTACAATGTCACTTCTGGGTGTATACTCAAAAGAAGGGAAAGCAGGCCCTGGCCGGTTTGGCTCAGTGGATAGAGTGTCGGCCTTCGGACTGAAGGGTCCCGGGTTCGATTCTGGTTAAGGGCATGTACCTTGGTTGCAGGCTCGATCCTCAGTAGGGGGCGTGCAGGAGGCAGCCAATCCATGATCTATCTATCTATCTCTCCCTCTCCCTTCCTCTGTAAAAAAACAATAAAATATATCTTTTTAAAAAAAGATTATATCATTTATTTTTTTAAAAAAATTGAAAGCAGGGTCTCAAAGAAATATTTGTACGGCCATGTTCATGGCAGCATTATTCGCAACAGGCAAAAGGAGGAAGCAACCCAAGTTTCTATTAACGGATGAATGGATAAACAAAATGTGGTATGTGCATGCATACAATGGACTCTTATTCAGCCTTAAAAAGTAAGGGAATTCTGACACGTGCTACAACATGAATGAAACTTGAGGACATTAATGATAAGTGAAATGAGCCAGTCACAAAAAGACAAATATTATATGGCTTCACTTGTATGAGGTACCTAGACTAGTCAAATTCATACAGACAGAAAGCTAAATCGTCGTTACCAGAGGCTAGAGGGAGGGGGGAATGGGGAGTTAGTGTTTAATGGGTACAGAGTTTCAGTTTTGCAAAATGAGAAGACTTCTGGAAGTGGATGATGGTGATGGTTGCACAATAATATAAACATACCGAATACCTCTGAACTGTGTGTTTAAAAATGGTCCAAAATGGTAAATTTTGCCACAGTTAATTTTTTTAATTGATTTCAGAGAGGAAGGGAGAGGGAGGGAGAGATAGAAACATTAGTGATGAGATAGAATCATTGATCGGCTGCCTCCTGCATGCCCCCCCACACACACACATACACACACTGGGGATTGAGCCTGCAACCCGTGCATGTGCCCTTGACTGGAATCGAACCCAGGACCCTTCAGTCCACAGGCTGATGCTCTATCCACTGAGCCAAGCCATCTAGGGCACCACAGTTAATTTTTTAAAATATATTTCTTTATTGATTTCAGAGAGGAAGGGAGAGGGAGAGAAAGATAGAAACATCAATGATGAGAGAGAATCATTGATCGGCTGCCTCCTGCACGCCCCCTACTGGGGATCGAGCCCACAACCCGGGTATGTGCCCTTGGCCAGAATTGAACCTGGGACCCTTCAGTCCGCAGGCCGACGCTCTATCCACTGAACCAAACCGGCTAGGGCTCACAGTTAATTTTTAATAAAAGAATGATGATGAACAAAGTGTGATATATCTATTCAATGGAATATCATTCACCATAAAAAGAAAGAAGTATTGATACATACCACAACATGGATGAACTTTGAAAACATTATTTTTTAATACATTTTATTGATTTTTTACAGAGAGAAAGGGAGAGGGATAGAGAGAAACATCAATGAGAGAGAAACATCTGTCAGCTGCCTCCTGCACACCCCTACTGGGGATGTGCCCGCAACCAAGGTACATGCCCTTGACCAGAATCGAACCTGGGACCCCTCAGTCTGCAGGCCGATGATCTATCCACCGAGCCAAACCAGCTAGGGCTGAAAACATTATTGTATGTGAAAGAAACCAGACACATATTGTGTGATTCCATTTCTATGAAAGGTCCAGAATAGACAAATCCATAGAGACAGAAAGTAAATTAGTGGTTGCTAGGGGCTGGGGGAAGGAAAGAATTGGGAGTGATTGGGGTACAGGTTGATGGAAATGCTCTGGGATTGTATAGTTGTGATAGTTGCACAACTTTGTGAATATACCAAAATCATTGAATTGTACACTTGAAACTGAGAGTTTTTGTGTTATGTTGGGTAAATTTTTATGTTAGATGAATTATGGTCCATTTTAAAAAGTAATGGTTAATGAAAGAAATATTTGACTGGTATGTGTTTTTAGATTCTCTTTCGTATTTGGATTTTCTCTAGTGTTTAAACTTAGTGTTTGAATATATTTGGGGATTAATAACTCACTGCCTTTGCTCTGAAAGTGTTCAGTAAGCACATCTCTATGTTCTTGTACCTGGGAAAGAAGTAGTCAGGAGCAATGAGTTTTCCAGCTGTGAAACACTGCGTGTCCGACAAACACAGCAAGGAAATGAATGCCTGCAGTTACGTTCTTACTCAGCAGCTCTTGGCAGCCATGAAAACAACCATTCATCAAACACGGGCACACAAGACGCCTTGCAGAGCAAGGCCATGAAAACCTCAGCATTAAAACCTTGCGGCTTCCCATGAAAGAGAGTTAACTGTCCACCGAAAGTCCTGTTTCCCCTTCCATCGTATAAAGCTATGGTTGGGCAGCAGATGCTCAGGCAGGGACTCCATTTCCCAGCCCCCTTGCATGTAGATCAGGTCATGTGACTCCCCAAAAGAAATGAATGAAAGTAATGTCACTTTTAGAACAAGGCATTAAAAGTTAGAAACCTCCTCCTCCCTCCCTTCTCCCAAATGACAGCTCAACGCAGAGGGGATGTTTGGGCTACAAAGTAAAAGAAGCCCAAGTCCTTAACACATCACATGGTGGAAAGCCTTCCACTAACTGGAATACCCACAATGAGGAAGAAATAGATTTGTACAAGAACAACAAGTAGATTTTTCTTATAACTTAAGCTACTGAAATGTTGGGGTATATCTGTTACAGTAGCTAAACATCAATATTCATTCATTCCACTGAGTAACTATTTATTATATGCCTTTCATAGCAATATACAGATGAATTCTGGAATTCTTTCAAAAAAAAGGTTCTAATTCTAAATTGGAGAACTGGGTGGGAGACTTAATGGGCCAGAAAACTTGTATAAATATGCCACCAATGGAAGGACAGTAGGTATCCCATCAAAAAACAAACAAACAAAAAAAAGAATAGCTCAATTACCATTAAAGACACGGAAAGAATTAACAAAAACGTCTTAAAAAGTATCAGACCCAGATGATTTTGTGAACAAATTTTATCAAACCATTAATAAATTATATAGTTAATCTATTCCAAAGAATAGAAAATGTCCCAATTAATTCTATGAGTCCAGAATTACCATCCTTGATGCAAATGCTGGGCAAGAGCACACACACAAAAAGAAATTTCATCTGGAACTTAGTCAAGTTAAAAAGAAGACACCTACCACACGACTGAGCTATTCCACTGCTAGGTATTTACCTAAGAGATATGAAAGCGTATGTCTGCACAAGGACTTGTACATGAATGTGTATAGCAGCTTTATTTGCAAAATAACTAAAACCTGAAACCATAAAAATGTCCATCAATGACAAACGGATAAACAAATTATAGTATAACCATACAATGGAATAATACTCAGTGATAAAAATGAATGAATTATTGTTACCACAATATCATGAATGGATCTCAAAATAATTGAGTAAAAGGAAGCCAGACACCACCCCCTCCCCATTAAAAAAAAAAGCACATATTGTCCATTCTACTTATATGAACTAATTTAGGAAGCAGATCAGTGGTTGCCTGGGGTAGGAAGATGAGGGGAAAAGAGAGAAATTACAAAGGAGCATAGGGAAGCTGGAGGCATTGTAGACATGTTCACTGTTCTAACTGTGGTGATGGTTTCACCAGTGTATACACATGTCAAAACTCACCAACGTGTACATCTAAACTATGTGCAGTTTAACATACATCAAAGTATCAGACCCAGATAATAACTGTTGTTGTTGTTTTTAATCCTCATCTGAGGATGTTTTTTTCATTGATTTTTAGAGAGAAAGAAAGACAGAGAGAAATGTCAATGTCAGAGAAACACAATTGGCTGCCTCCTGCAGGAGTCCCAATCAGGTCCCAGGCCCAGGAGGAGCCTGCAACCGAGGGACATGCCCTTGACTAGAACTGAACCCGGGACCCTTCAGTCTGACACTCTATCCACTGAGCCAAACCAGCTAGGGCATAACTGTTGTTGTTTTTTAAAGGACAATCAAGGCAATCACTTCATCTTTCTGAAGCTCATCTATTAAATGCAGTTATTATCTACATTGTTTATCTGTTCATATGAGGATGTCATGAAATAATGAATGTAAAAATATTTTGCAAACTCTGAATACAAGAGGTAGGGACACTGTGTAATCTTTATTACTATTAATGCCATTATCAACAATAAGTTAGTCATTAATATGATCAGTATCACAGTCACTACAAAAAAATCCCAGCACCTTGGTCTTCTAGTATCTGCGTTAAGATCACTGAGCTAGTTCATCAATTTAATGTAAAAGAAAAAACATCATCAACAAACGACAAGTGCTGGTGAGGATGTGGAGAACAAGGAACCCTCGTGCACTGCTGGTGGGAATGCAGACTGGTGCAGCCACTGTGGAAAACGGTATGGAGTTTCCTCAAAAAATTAAAAATGGGACTCCCATTTGACCCAGTAATCCCACTTATAGGAATATATCCCACGAAATCAGAAACACCAATCAGAAAGGATGTATGCACCCCTATGTTCATAGCAGCACAATTTACAATAGCTAAGATTTGGAAACAGCCTAAGTGCCCATCAGCAGATGAGTGGATTAGAAAACTGTGGTACATCTACAAAATGGAATACTATGCTGCTGTAAAAAAAAAAAAAAAAGAAACTCTTACCATTTGCAACAGCATGGATGGACCTGGAGAGCATTATGCTAAGTGAATAAGCCAGTCAGAGAAAGATAAATATCACATGATCTCACTCATTTGTGGAATATCATGAGCAACATAAACAGATGAACAAAAATAGAGCCAGAAGCATCGAACAGACCATTCAACCTAAGAGGGAAGGCGGGGGTTGGGGGGTAAGAGATCAACCAGAAGACTTATATGCATGCCTATGAGCATAACCAATGGACACAGACAGGAGGGGGCCGAGGGCATGTGCTGGGGGGTAGGAGCAACAGGGGAGAGGTCAATGGGGGGAAAAGGAGACTTATGTAATACTTTAAATACATAAATACAATAAAAAATTTAAATTAAAAAGAAAAGGAAAGAAAAAAACAAACCCAGCAAGGTCACCCGTTCCTAGGGACAGCGGGGAGGAAAAGGTGACCTATAACACAGTTTACCAGGGAAGTGAGGCAAGACATGTTGTGAAATGCCCAAATACGCAACCGTTAGGGAAGCCGAGCACACACCTGTCCCTGTAAATGCCCCCTGTGCCTGGACAAACTTTAGTTTGAATGCAGTCATGGAAGAGCCTGCAAACATGTAATGAGGGGAGTCTGTGAACGTCCACGACTGACATCCGAGAACCTGTGGTCAGTTCATCTCTCCAGATGGACAGGAACCCTGGAAACAAGATGGACAGCGAGTTCTCCCAGGCTGAAAGCAGGCACAGTCCGGGGACTGCAAGAGGAATAAAAGGAGGGTAAAGAAGGACCTTGGATTCTTGGATTCTACAGAGAAGGTTCGACCTTCAGGTAGGTAACAATAATTTTTAACACTTCTGTGCCATCTTTTCAAGAAAGCTCAAATCCAGATACAAGAAAGAACAGTAGAGGGATCCGTCCAGAGTAAGATTGTCATTCCCCAGGTGGGGAGAGGAGCCAGGAGAGAAAGGAATGAACAAGTAGGAGCACTTGCTATAGCTCAGGCCCCGCGTCTTACAAACACTCTCTGATGAAGTCCTCCCAACAGCCCGGTGCTGCTGAGAGCTGGACAGCCCTGAGGCATCGCCAGACACTCTGCTCTGTGTGCAGGGCCTCATTCAGCCCTTTCAACAGCCCGGTGAGGTAGGTACTAGCATTATCCCCATTTAGTGGGTGATGACGCGGAGACACAAAGAGCTTCAGTGAATTGCCTAACACCAGACAACTAGTGAGAGATTTAGGCTCACCTCTGACCTCACAGGGTGAGCTCACCCAACCATTAGGGCCAGTCATGTGAACTGCTAGGGGGACACAGAAAGAGACAGCAGAGTACAGGACAGGCTGAGCGGTTAGGTATCCAGAAGGTCGGGGTCCATACCTCTGGCACCGGGCCTTGAGCGGGAGGAGTGTTGGGAGGAGGGGTAGTCTTGCACGTCCTTCTAACATCTGGCAGACAGAAGGGGGACTGTCTCCAGGGACTGGGAGAATGACCTCAGCACAGTGAGCTGATTAAGCATAAAGGTAACTACCCGATTTCGTTGTAAACTGGGAAGAAAGAAGCTGATGTAATTCAGATTTGTAATAACTTTCTCTGCAGTCTCCCCTTCCTGCCTTAGCTCAAGATGGAACGACCACAAAGCCCAGCGTAGGTCTGGGTGGAGACTTTGATAGTTGGGAGCAACCGTTCATCTGCTGGGCAATCTTCAGAAACAGCATGTTGTGGTAACAGCCCTGAGTTTGCACCTTGTTTCTGTCACGTAGTGCCCTGCGCAGATCAAACGCCCGAGCCTGTCTCCACGTCTGTTCAATGGGGGCATTCAATGCTTCAGGGGGCCCTGACCGGTTTGGCTCAGTGGATAGAGCGTCGGCCTGCGGACTAAAGGGTCCCAGGTTCTATTCCGGTCAAGGGCATGTACCTTGGTTGCGGGCACATCCCCAGTGGGGGGGTGTGCAGGAGGCAGCTGATCAATGTTTCTCTCTCATCGATGTTTCTAACTCTCTATCCCTCTCCCTTCCTCTCTGTAAAAAATCAATAAAATATATATTTAAAAAAAATAATAATGCTTCAGGGGCTCGTGTGGGTGGTCAGAGATGTTACATAAGGTATTCATCACGTTCTTGGCTCATCGCAGGCACTTCATGAAGTTAGTTCCCTTTCTCCTCTCTTCCCAGCCTGGACTCAGAAGTGCTTTACGGCCTGGGCGTCAGAGCGCCCCCTTTAGGAAGACAGCAGTAAGGAGATCCCGCATCCCTCCCTAGGGAGAGGCAGGTATGAAGCCAGAGGGACGTGCCTTCCCTCTCACCTCGGTGCTGGGGAAGGAACTTCTCAGCCTTGGTGCCGGCGAGATCCCAAACAGCCCCCCAGTTCAAAGGAAGGATCACGGGACAGGGTGAACAAAGGGGCTTTCAGATGAGGAGCCAGACTGCCGTTTCCACAGGCCGATGAGGTCGGGGTGGTGTGCACACCCTCCTGCTGCCCGGGCTCCCGCCCTCCCTCTCTGCTCTTGGCTGTGTGGGGGTACAAGGAGCACCCGCCTGGGCAAGCCACTTCACCGCCGAAGCCTCTATTGCCTCGTCGGTATAGAAGGACTCTCATTTTAAGGGTTTAACTATGATTCCTACCGGAAGCAGCCAAGGAAGTAAAGTTAACCAAAGTGAGAACGTTAGAATGGGTCCAGAAAGGCCACAAAATTCCTACAGTCCCTGACTATTCATATGGACATTTAGAAAGGGTAAAGTATATTATTGTATCTATCGAACATAGCCAAAGGGTTAGAACTATGCTATTGTCGTAAGAGAAAATTGTAGAAGAATCTGAATGTACTTAGGGACATGTGTGTGCATTTGATTAGTTATAAAAATTAAGGAAGGAGAGTTAATAGTTAACAGTGGTTTATCTCCAGGGCATGAGATTAGGATGATCAAGTGTCTTCTCTTTTTACTTTGTATGCTTCTGAACAGCTTAACTTTTTAATGGGCATATATTGCTATTACATTATACTGGATATATACTGGTATTTATTTTACACATAACTTCCATAACAAACAAAATGATAAAAACATAGGGTTAACCAGACCTTTCTCTCTTATATCCCTGCTCTTTCTTTATATCCCTGAAAATACTAATGTTTTAACCCTCCTTCCTCACCATCAATGATCCCACTCCCATCCCTAGAAAAGCAGGAAAAGTGAAAGACATAAATGAGCAAATCCCTTGTATCCCTCAGACTCAAATGGGCTCAGTGATGTCCCTGAGTAGTATCCTGTTTCAGTGTGCCCCAGCACCAAACAGGAAATGTCAGATTAACCATTCCTGAACACCTGCTCTCCAGGTGGGAAAAACAAACTCCACCTGAGTGCCAGAGCCTGCCAGAGGACCACAAGGGCTTAGCCACCGGCAGCTGAGGGTGAGAACATCTCCCTTCCAGGCCCCTGTCCTGCCACAGCTTGTGTGACCATGGGTGAGGCCCTTCCCCGCTCTGGGGCTCCACTTTCCCTACTGAATGGGAGCATCAGTGCCAATTTCTAAGACTGTTGGCAAGGTCATGTAAGGTGAAGCAAGTAGAAGCACATTTTCGATTGCAAAATAAGCCACCGAGATAAAACAGAGCAGAGAACTTAACACAGCCTTTGCAGAGAGGGAGGCCACTTTTCACTGGAGAGGAATCCATAAATAGACACAGAGAGAAAAGGAGTAAGGAAGGGTCCTTGGAAGCTGGTGGTATTTTCCGCCACCTGGAAACCCAAACCGCGAAGAGGAGGGTGTGTGTGTGCGTGTGTGTGTGTGTGTGTGTGTGTGTGTGTGTGTGTGTGTGTGTGTGGTATGTTGGGAGGGTGCTTTGAAAGAGTGGGTGTGAAGCACACACAGCACCAAATCCTTGCCTGGAGCCATTCAGTGTGTTTTGAACTCTGTCAGTGGAATCCTGTGTCCCGGCTGCAGACTTCAGGCCCAGGGCACAGGAGGGAAGAGCCAGCAAGGAAGCCTGTTAACTGCCCTCCCACCCTTTCCAGGGCATCTTAGTCAGCAGGCTGTGGCTAGAAGCAGGGGGAAGGGGTAGGGTGTGTCCAGGAGCCAACGCCAGAGCAGGCACCGTGCTCTGCACAAAGGAACCAGAGCCTGCGCTCCAAGAGATCCTATTCCACCCCCACTCAACTCTGACTTCAGGCAGGTTGCCACCCCATCCTGGGGTTCATCTCCCCTTCTGTAAAATGAGGGGGTTAAACAACAGGATCCTTCCGGCTCCATGGTCATTCTGTGTCTACCCACCAGGCAATGAAGCTTCCCAATCAGAGGGCCTATTGAGAGCTGGGAAAGGTCCCTAGAATTCCCTCTGCTTCAGTCAGGGCAGACACAGGCAGTTTTTTCCCCCTCTGGTTCCTGTGCCTTGCCCCAAATGCACTGAAAATTTGTGAACTGTCCAGGAGAGGGAACCCGGGAAGGCAGACAACAGGGCGGTGTGGTATAATGAGAACGTGGAGGGAGGCAGGGGGCCTGGCACAGAGGGTTACTGCTGGGGGCCAGGAGAGAAGACACACACACAAGATCAGACAAACAGAACTTTATTCAGAAAAGCGTATTAGTCATCACCACTGGACTCTTAAATGAGGCACATTGGTCCCTCTCCCTACCAGCCCTCAGCCCTCCCATGTCCACCCTTTCTTTTGACCATTGTAGAACGCTGGAAAAATCCTCTCCTGGGTCTGCAAGTGGTCCTAGACTTCAGGCTGGGAGCAGCCCACAGTGGTCTTGGACTGGATTGAGTCCTGGAGTCCAGAGAGAGAAGCCAGAGATTGCCTCCAGTATCCAAACATTCTGGGCCAGCTCAGGTGGCCATTCCTACGGCACAGGGCCTCAAGGGGGCGGAGAGGATGTGGGGCCATATTACACACTCTTCTCACATCTGGAGAAGCACAAGGCACATCTAGAAGAGCCAGTGAGCACTGAAATGTTTCAGGCACATCTGGGTGGATAAGGTACCATGAAGGCCAAGGAGAAATCTGCTCCCCAGTAAGGTCACTGGACCACAGACAGAGCACCACGGGCCGGGGGGGGACTAAGAAAGCATCCTCAGGGGTCTGGATCTGAGCTGAGGATGCAGCTTCGATGGTGGTCTAAGAAGAGAGAAAAGGAACAAAAGCTGGAGCCAAAACCCGTTGCTTAGGGTCCAGAGGCACACGGCTCAGTTCCGGATGTTTGGAATATTGTGCCCAAGTCACAGCACTCAGGATTTCTCTTAGGTTGAGGCAAAAATGAATCTTCCCCCATCTTGGTTTTTCCACTGGATGGTGTGGACAGAAAGCTGCCGGGCAGAGGTCCTTCCCGCCCCCGCTGTGAAACCCTGTGTTGACACAGGCCAGGATCCCTGGGCATCTCCAGGGCCCCTGCAACACAGAAACCTGCAACAGAAGAACCAGCGTCACTGGGTCTCCGAGGCACGCCCAGGTATCCCAGCAAAGCCCACCCCTGGCTCTGGCTGGCACCCGCGGAGGGAGCTGAGGGACCAGTTACCCTGCCTGGAGTATGGCAGCAGCGTGCCAGCCTAACTGAGACACTGAGGGGCTCAGAGGTCTGGGACTTCCCAGAGGACAGAAAACAAAGATAACCAATTTGAATAGGAACAGAGTTGAGTTTTACAAGATGAAGTTCCAGATATGGATGGTTGTGAAGGTTGACAACAATGTGGATGTACTTAGTATCACGGAACTGTCCGCTCAAAAAAGGTTAATTTTGTTATGTATATTTTATCACAATTTAAGTGATTTTTAAAATAACCATGTGAACAGTATCTAACATGTATTGACTCCTTACTATATATAAGCCTGGTCGTAAAGAGGCCAAACTGCCAGAGTTCAAATCCTAGCTCCACCTAGGAGACTCTGGGCAAGTTACTCAACCTCTCTGTGACTCATTTTCCTTATATGGAATCTCTCTATATAAAAGCTTAATATGCGCCGAAACCAGTTTGGCTCAGTGGATAGAGCGTCGGCCTGCGGACTGAAGGGTCCCAGGTTCGATTCCGGTCAAGGGCATGTACCTTGGTTGCAGGCACATCCCCTGTGGGGGGGGGGGTGTAGGAGGCGGCTGATCAATGTTTCTCTCTCATCGATGTTTCTAGCTCTCTGTCCCTCTCCCTTCCTCTCTGTAAAAAATCAATAAAATATATTAAAAATAAATAAATAAAAGCCTAATTTGCAAAGTGTCCCCTTGGGAGTTTGACCGCTCACTATGACTTGCACTGACCACCAGGGGGCAGCACAGAATGAAGGGAGCCTGGGCCAGCGGCCAGCAGCCGGGGAAGGGAAGCCCCAGCTGCCAGCTGGCAGCCACTGGGGACCCTACCCATGCACGAATTTCGTGCACTGGGCCTCTAATGAGGAAATAATAATAGAACCCTCTTCAATAGGGTTGTTGAGAGGATGAAATGAATACATCTAGTGCTTTGAGCAGTGCCAGGCACACAGAGGGCTAGATAAATGCTATGGTGACCAAGTAAAGCTTACATAAGTGCCCTACCACCCAGATCTTCACAACTACAACAGAGAAATCTAATACCTCTCCACCTAAGCCTTACAAACATTCTCACAAAGACACACTCCGGCCTCCCCTGTTCTAGTTTCTAATCCAGAGAGCGGCAATTTTTTTTTCCCCCAAAGAGCAGACCTTTGAAGGTTTTAGCAAAAAGTTTGAATTATCACAATTCTTTGGACATGTGGTTATTAATGTCACCCCTCCAACTTGCTCTCCGAATAAAAACCCTCTAACTTTTAGAAAAAGAGG
Organism: Eptesicus fuscus; assembly: GCF_027574615.1. Taxonomy (NCBI): domain Eukaryota; kingdom Metazoa; phylum Chordata; class Mammalia; order Chiroptera; family Vespertilionidae; genus Eptesicus; species Eptesicus fuscus. Next base: position 40,640,441 of record NC_072489.1, on the reverse strand, counting down.
AGTTCTGTATTTTTATTCAAAGGCCTATGGCCCCTAGCCCCTCCAGAAAACAAAGATGTCTCATACCTCCCTGAGGCTGGGGCCAGCGGTACACCCCAGCTGAGAGCTGACCACCGTCACAGTCAAAGCCGGGATCTCTTGCAGGTGTCGTTCCTTTTGACTGGGAAACCATCTGGATAACTTTGGCTTCACTTCCCAAACAATGTAAAGGAATGTTCAAATCCACCAGTTCCCAGGCCTCTCCCTGGCTATTTTCCTTCATGGGCTGGGCCCTCCCTCTGCTAGAGAAAGTCCCTGGGAAAGAGGGAGCACCCCAAATCCTCAAAAAGAAATGAAGGCCAAGACTGCAGGGGAACCTTAGGTGGCAAAATCTGATCCAGGCCCAGGGGCAATAAACACTTCTGGTCTGGTTTTACAGCAGGACTTCTCAGAGCCTTTGATATGCTAGTGACTCTCCAAGAAGGGGGGGCCACTCCTATGACAAGCCCATTCAGCCCGGAAACCCTCTTTCAGAGGGTAACGCCTGAGCCAGGATCCCAGGGAACACCACTGTTTTAATGCAAACAGCGCTGGAAGGGGAGTTGGGAGGCAAGGTTCCAATGTTATTCTGGCTTTTCTTACAAGCAAGCTCTAGGGCTCCGTCTGTAAAACTGAATGGAGCTCACCCTAACGTTCTCCTGGCGGTCGTGTGGGATCCCTAATGCAAACAGATACTGGGAGGTGGGAGTGGAGCCGAGGCCTGGGAGGGTAAGGCTGGGAAAGCTAGCAGTGCGTTTGGGTCTGGCCTCCAGGAACCGAGAGGACAAAGGCGAGCAGACAGAGGCAAGAATACAGCCCACAGGCCCTGACCATCCATCCTCACCTTTGGAGATAGGCCCCACCCCAAGACATCAAAGCACCGAGGGGAGGACTGCGCAGGATGTCCGGAAAAAAATCCCAAACTAAAACCAAACTCGTCGCTCATCCCGGGACCAGTGGCGGCCTGTCTCTAGCCCTGCCCGCGGCTACGTGCCTGCCTTTCACGGCACTCGAGGCTGGAAGAGGGCCCAGGGACAGGGGGTGCTCTTCCCGGCGCGGGGCGGCAGGAAGGGGGCAGGGGCGCAGCCAGAAGCCTGGCAGCCATTTGGGAGCCTCCGCCGGATCTACGCGGCGCCTGTCCACGTCTCGCCGTCAGCGGGGAAGGGGAAGAGGAACCGCGAGGTCTCGCCTCGGGAGGGGAAGGGGAGCGCGCGTCCGCCCTGCGGATGTAGCCCGGCTCGGGTCCCTGGAGACTGCGCATCCCAGCAGCGGTCCGGGCTCCGGGCGGGGGCGCAGCCGTCGGGCGGGAACTGCGTGTCGGGGTGTCCGGGTGCCTGGGCGCGGGCGGCGGCGGGAACGCAGCGCGAGGGAGGGTGCCGGGGCGCACGGGCGCGGGGCGGCAGGAAGGGCTGGGGCGCTGGCGTCCTCCGGGTCCCCCGCCCCGCAGCGGGGCGTCTCACGCCACCTCCTGCTCGCCCTGGTAGCGGCGGCAGCAGCTGTAGAGCGCCGAGAGCAGGTAGAGGCCCAGGCAGAGGCCCCCGCAGACGGCGGCGGCCAGGAAGGCGTGGTAGGCGCAGGGCATCTGGTAGTTCTTGAGGTTGCAGTAGCTGTGCCTCTGGGTCTGGTCGATCATGATGGCTGTCGCGGCGCCGTAGAGCGCGGCCGCCAGCAGGTCGTGCGCCACGTTGACCACGAGCCAGCGCGAGCCCAGCACGGGCACCAGCTCGTGCTTGCCCAGCAGCGTGAGGAAGTAGAGGCCCAGGGTCAGCAGCCAGAAGAGCACGGACACGAAGAGCGCGAAGTGCACGGGGCCCTGGTACCTGCTGGTGGCGATGGTGATCCAGAAGGCGGCGCCGGCCAGCAGCTGCAGCACCCGCAGCACGCCCAGCGGCCCGCGCAGGAAGGCCCGCTGCAGCCGCACCGAGCTGCGGGCCGTGCGCGCCTGGGGCGGCGGCTGGCGCGGGGGCGGCGGGAGCATGGCCCCCGAGCGCGGCGGCGGCGGCGGCGGCGCCCCGAGGAGCGGAATGGCGGCGCCTGGTTCGCGCGGGAGGCTCGGCCGACGTGCCCGCTGCGCCTGCCGCGGCCTCCTCGCTGGCTCCTAGTCCGCGGCTCTTTCCCCGGCTCCCACCCTTCCTCCCCTCTCTCCTCCTCTCCGCCCTCCTCTCATTCTCTCTCCCTCTCTCCACCCCTCCGGCCCCCCTTTCCCTTCTCCTCCCCGGTCTCCACCCCCAATCGCTCCTCCCGGCTTCCTGCCATCTCTTTCGGCCTCGCTCACCACCCCGGGGCCACCCTTTCCCGCAGGCGCCGGACTCGCAGCCCGGAATCCTGAGTCCTCGGGGCTGGGCGGAAGGCCCCCGCACCCCGCAGCCAGCCGCGGGCCCTCCGCTACATCCAGCTTGGGCGAAGTGTGCCGCATCCGGGCCGCCCTGCCTCGCGGCTCCCGTCCAGCCGCGGAGGGGAAAGCTGTTTTCTTTCTCCTTCCTCCTATTTCAGCGCCCACCGAGGCCTCCCGGCCCCTCCTCGGCGCTGGAGGAGAGCAGTGCTGATCTTGACCTGACATCTGTTCTCACCGGGTCATCAGTAGAATCCTGCCAGCGCCTACCTCAAACCTATCCTGTCCAGAGCTGGGCCCAGACTTTGTCTCAGCCCTCCAAGTTCTCCATGTCAGAGAAAGGGACCACCACCCACCGGAGGCCACACTGACCTCCCACGTGGCCACAAAGCGAAGTCCCATTGTCATAGACAGACATGAGCAGAGCAAGGAGGATGGGCCAGGTTCAGAGGGTCACCAGGGCAGAAAGCACGGGGTGCCCAGCAAGAGGCAGAACTGGGAAAACAAGAACCTCCTCCCCTGTGTAACCCTTCCTGCCCTAGCAGAGCGCTGCTCCTGCAGTTCAGACCCCCTGACCTTTTCCTCCCGGAAGATAACATCTAGGCCTCAGGTGTATGTCAGCTCCAGGCCCAGAAAAGCAAGTGAAGCCATGGCTGCCTTACGAAACAGCTGCATTGACTAATGACCCCCTACCCTGGCCCCAGCCAATCAGTGGAGACCATGACCCTGAGAGAGCACACCTGGAAAGCTGATGAATATTCTGTTGAGACCCTTCCCTGAGACCTCCCCTAAGATTCCCACCTGCAAGAGGGAGCAATATTCTCAACACAAAGGACCCAGCCCGAACCCTCCCCCCGGGGAGTATGCCCCTGCCATTCCTTCCCTCCTCTCTTTCCCCCACAGGCACCATCTCCTAAACTCGGAGACTTGCAACCAGGGGAGAAGTGGGCAGCAGTAGCTCACCCCAGGCTAACCCCCTGACTTATTTCCGAGGCCCCTTTCCTCTGACTTCCCAGTGAGCCAAAGCAGCCCAGCCTCGGCTCTCATGTTGCTTTTTTTTTTTTTTTTTACTTAAGAAAAAAAAAACCCAACATTTTTATTGATTTCAGAGAGGAAAGGAGAGGGAGAGAGATATAGAACAGTGATGGGCAACCTTTTGAGCTTGGTGTGTCAAACTTTGCCAAAATACTGAGCCTAACTCGGGTAGTGTGTCACTTTGAGGAAAAAACTAACTCCAAGACTCTAGTCGCAAATGTTTCATCCTCAGGAGCAGCAGATGTTTCATCCTCGGCATGCGGCCGCGTGTCATCAGAAATGGCTACGCGTGTCAGTGCTGACACGCGTGTCATAGGTTCGCCATCACTGATATAGAAACATCAATGATTGGAGAGAATCATTGATTGGCTGCCTCCTGCACACCCCCTACTGGAAATCAAGCCCACAACCTGGGCATGTGTCCTGACCAGGAATTGAACCATGACCTCATGGTTCAGAGGTCGATGCTCAACCACTGAGCCACACCGCTGGACCCTAAGTGTGTTTTTGCTGAGCTACTAGGCAAAATTGGCCTGTAATGAGAACGACTGATACTTTACATTATGGTTATTAGTATGCTTTACATGTATTCTCATCTGAGCCTCAAAACACGCTCAGCACTTAATAGGTACTTAATATCCACTTGCTGAGAGGATTTCACAGATGAGGAAATGGGGGCACGAATGGGTTTCCTCCTTTACTGAGGGGAGCACGGAGCCTAGAGGAGTTACGACCACAAAACTGCTCGTTGCAGCTGGTCCCTCGTCTCTCTCCTTTTATCCAACCTTTGCACACCAGGTCTAAAACACAGACCTGCTTGTTTGTTGCACTGCTTCCCCCACAGACCACAGGATAGGGCTTTATCTCTTCTATGGGCATATTTCATAATCTCGCCCCAACTGACTTCCACTTTCCTGATTTTTCACTTCCTTTCTTTACCCATGATCCCACCCAGCATGTCAACCCTATCCAACGTCTTCAGTTTCCCAAATAAGCTCAGAATGCCCTCCATTCCCAGACCCCACTTGCCTGGCACACTCCTACATATCCTCCAGCGCCCAGTGTAAATGCCCCTCCCTTTGGTCCAGCCTCCCAAACTGTCGATTGCTGGTTCTTCTGAGCCCCCACGTGGAGCATCCCTCGGCACTAGTTCTGAGTGGGCTGCATTGTAAGCACTGGCTTTCACGCCTTCCCATCTTTGCCTGTGCCTGGCGTATAAGGGACTCAGCAGATGTCAGTGAAGTGGACGGCTGAGTGGCTGCAGAAACAGCAATGGACCTGAGAGGCCCTCTTACCCTGGGGACTGCGCATGCATCAGAATCCCAGCTAATCCTATTCTACAGAACTAGTCTCTCATCTCCTGGGAAGCGTCCAGGACATCTGGCCTGGCTGAGCGGGTCCCTCTTTCAGCAGCCTGGCTCCCCTTAGGGGAGAAAAAGTACGTGGCTTCTCAGGGACTAATGCCTCTCCCTGCCAACAGCCCCACCTATAGGTACTGAGCAAGCTCTGAATGCATATTTTAATTATTTATTTTTAAATTTTATTTATTGATTTGAGAGAGAGAGAGAGACAAAGGTTTGTTGTTCCACTTATTTATGCAGTCATTGGTTGTTTCTTGAAAATGTGCCCGGACCAGGGATCAAATCCACAACCTTGGTGTATCCAGGACGACGCTCTAACCACCTGAGCCTCACAGGCCAGGGCTGAATGCACATGTAAATAAATAGATGGTGATGTGTAACACATCATGGTGTAGAGGCCCTGGAGGCAGACTGCTTCATCACTCCCTAGTTCTGGGACCTCTTTGTGCCTCAGTTTCCTCATCAGTGAAATCCTTTCAGCAAGTGGATATTAAGTACCTATTAAGTGCTGGGCATTGTTTTAGGGGCTGAGGATAAATAATATATATGTGATCACTATAAACTGAATGCCTACTGTACACGAGGCACTATGATGGGCCCTTTATATTAATTGTCCTACCTAGTTCTTACAACAGCCCTATAAAATTACTACGGTTAGATCTCTGATGGGGAAACCAGGGCTTGGAGGGTTAAGGAAGCGGACTATGTTCACAGAGCTGATGGGTGACTCTTTAAACAGGAGCCTGGGTTCTTTTATATACGTTCCTGTATTTTATCCTCAGTTGCTTTTACAGGGACCCAGAAATGTTACGTGATTTGCCCAAAGAAACACAACCAGTACGTGTGGGGACTCACACCGAGGTCGTCGGACCCCCATTTCAAGGCTTTCCCCTCAGCCTCCCCTAGCAAACCCCCTGGAGGGACATCCTCATTGCCCGCAGGGCTCCAGTCTTGAGAAGGGCTGGCTAGAACAGGCAACTGGGTGCCGGACTGATGACAAAGTACCTCTGTGAGTGGGGAACCTAACTGAATAAACAGGTAAAGGGAAGAACCATTTCTAAAAAAAAAAAAATCTGAAAAGTTGAGGGTTGGGCGCCACCTGGTGGGCCCAGACCTTCAGCCTCATCCGCCAAGTCACTCCTTACAAGGAAGTCAATGCCGCGGTTTTGGGGAGATATTTTTAGCCTCTGGAATCTTGAAGGCATTCCAGGGGGTGGTTCGGCAGGCTCTCTGCAGAAACGTAGCCATGCACAAAGATCTTGGTTCCTCCAGCTCAACAAAGATGGCCTAAGCGCCTGTGGATGCAAACAGTCTGGCTGAAGAATGCAGGAAGAGGACCGGCTACCCTCAGAGTGTTCGCACTTGGCTGGTAGGGGAGAGACCTTGTGGACACAAAGTAGAGGGATACATGAGAACTACACAGAAAGTGCAAAAGGGAAGGGGAATGTATGTGTGATGGAAGGGCTGGGGAAAGCTGCAAGAATGAAGTGTCATTTGAAGATGGACAGAATTTTGACAAGCAGAGATGGGGGATGGCTGTTACTGGGCGAGGCAGCCCACCACAGATTCTGAGCATCCCTGGTTATTATCACCCGGTATGCCAAGAATGCAAGGCCTCTCTCCCCAGCCAGTTCCCAGAGTTGTGTTTGTGGCCAACAATTTTGAGAAATGAGGGAACAATTTCTCTAAAACAAAGAGCAGGCTTGCTTGCTGCTTACTATAAAAGTGGTCTGGGTAAAAGGGGACAATGGTGGGAGTACCAAGCCTGGTACTCCTCAGCTATGATGCAAACCCCCCCGCCCCCCCGCCATGTGTAACATTCACTTGCACCGCTCTGTGTTCCTCCCATGAAACTTGGGAACAAGGGAAAGAGAGGGAACAATGATGCTCACGCTGCTTGCTAAGCCAAGGAGGTAGGTCCTTTGTCTTTGGCTCAGCAATCCTGTATCTTCTGTCAGCATTTATAAAACAATAGCAGACTACAGACTAGCTTATTAGCTGGTAAGCAGTGTAAATTCCAGACCCTCACCAGGTGTTCTAAGGCAGTGGTCGGCAAACTCATTAGTCAACAGAGCCAAATATCAATAGTACAATGATTGAAATTTCTTTTGAGAGCCACATTTTTTAAACTTAAACTTCTTCTAACACCACTTCTTCAAAATAGACTCGCCCTGGCCATGGTATTTTGTGGAAGAGCCACACTCAAGGGGCCAAAGAGCCGCATGTGGCTCGCGAGCTGCAGTTTGCCGACCACAGTTGTAAGGAAAGGGAACAGTGTGAGCAAAAGCAGGGCCTAGGCTGCTGAGGGAACAAGGAGCAGTGACACTTGATGGCTCCTGTAAGCTCCGATGTCCAGAGGGGAAGGAACAATTACTGTTCAGTCCAATCTGTTTTGTCTTCAGCCTCTGGGCCACTGTAAACATACCGCATATATGTGCGCAACGCACACTGGCTTAACGCCTGTTTTGGGCCAGGTCCTGACCTGGCACTTGACACAAATCAATTAACAGCAGAGGCAAAATGAGTAGTGAGAAAGATGGGTGCCTTCACCTGTAGAATCTTGCCTTGCATTTTATTATTAAATTACTGAATAAGCATTTCCTGAATACCTACTATGTACCTGGCACCTACTATGTACCTACAATTATGTGTCTGAGCTGGAAGAGGCCTTAAAAATAATTTGCTCCAGGCTTTTCATTTTATGGAGGACGGGTACTGAGGCCCCGAGAAGGTAAGTGACTTGTTCAAGGTCACACAGCTGGTTGATGTGGGCACCAAACTTATAACTGAGGTCTCCTGACTCAATCCAGTGCTCACTCTGTGACACCCTTGGAACAGCACCCAGACAGGAAGTTCCCGGAGGCTACAGAGTAAAGGGCTCTATAAGTCAGGCCAGCACATGCCCTCTCATCTGTGGGCTAAGTGGCTCACGCCTCCAGGCCTGTTCCCAAGGTGGCTCCCACCAGGCTATGGGAATAGGGGCCTCTGGGTTGGTGGGTGAGGGCCCCTGGGTGGAGTTGGGTGGGACTTTGGATGGCTCTTGAGCTTGATAATCCAGCCCCCAAGGAATACCTGGCCTTTGCTGGGGCCATAAAGCACCTTTGGGCAAAGACAAAGGCCATGCATGGGCCTGGGCAAGTGGTAAAGGCATTCGACTCTGGCAAAGCTCAGCCCTCACTCCCCAGGGGAAGCTGGCCAGGAGCCACAGGTACCTCCTGAGGCTTATCCTCGTGTGAAGCCACCCTGCACACTGGCTGGCAAGGCTGGGTCCGGAAGACTAAGTAACAAACGGTGGGTGACCGGGGTAGGTGCCCCTGGGACCATGTTATTAAGCAGCTGCCCATGACATGAGGTTACCTCCTGCTGGGACCTGTGATGGGGATGTGCAGGCCCAACAGACCACATTCCTGGTGGAAAGGAGGGGCCTCACCTATGAGGATGGACAACCTGAGCCAGAATGGATTGGGCCAATCACACCACTCTGCCAGTCAGCCTCGGATAAAAGCGGCAGTGGCTCAATACTAATAACTAACATTTGCAGAGCACTCACCATGGGCCTGGCCCCATGCTAGGTACTTTCCACACTTGTTTCATTTGCTTTTCGCAATAGCCTTGTGAGACAGGGGCTATTAAAACCATCTCCACTTTAAGAGGAGGAAACCGAGACACAGAAGGTTATATCTAATGTCACACAGCTACTGGAGAATGAAATTCAAATATTTGATTTCTGAGTCCAGGCTTTTAACCACTGTACATACCTGGGACTTAGGCCTTGGTCCAGGAGGCAAGACATCAGAGGACTGCATCTTAGTGGTACAAAGAAAATGGTCCCACCCTAGCCGGTTTGGCTCAGTGGATAGAGCATCGTCCTATGGACCAAAAGGTTCATTTTCGGTGAAGGGTACGCACATTGGTTGCAGTCTCCTCCCCAGCCCGGGCTCTGATCGGGGCTCATGCTGGAGGCAACCAATCAATGTGCTTCTCTCACATCAATGTGCTTCTCTCACATCAATGTGCTTCTCTGTCTTCTCCTCTCTCTTCCACTCTCCCTAAAGGCAATGGAAAAATATCCTCCAGTGAGGATTAACAAAATAAAAATACAAAAAATAAAGTGGTCCCAATTTTGTAGATAGTCAGCGGTTAGGGGGCCAGACAAGAGGCCATGAGTGGGCGTGGTTGTTACGGGCCTCAAGATCTGCACTTGGAGAGCTGATGCTGCTTCCCTTTCCCGTCTTGCTATGGAAGTGGCCCCAGAAAAGGGGAATGTGTTCCCTTCAATTCCCCAGCTCACCACGGCTGGAGCTTTAAAGCAGGAGGAGTAGACCCCAAGGGCTAGGCTGGAGCCAGGAGTCCCTATCAAATAGTGCTCTGTGCTGGGTGTTTAACCTGCATCACCTTCTTAGCCCTTGCAACAGCCTGGTGAGATAGGTGCTTCATTATCTCCACTTGACAGCTGAGGAAAATGAGATTCAGACAGACTGAGCTAGGAACTAAATTTAGATCTCCAGACCACTAGACAGCTGCCCTTAGAGTCCCCGAGTCTGCTTTCACAGTGAACATTCCCCAAAAGTCCCGTCTCACAACAGACTCTTTACAAGGCATTATCCACTCACACCACACAGCAAAAGCAAATGTGGTCTCCCCTCCACCACCACTTGGGTTTCCAACCTCCCATTACCACTGGGACCTGTTAAAGATGTGGTGAATTGTGGGGATTTTCCCCAACGCTTGTTTTCTCTCTACGGACAAGAAATACCTCCTCCCCAACCTAGACAGGTAGAGTGGGACACTGCTGCCACAGTTCAGAGATCAAAGGTCACAGAAGCCCCTAGAGACTTAATAGGAACTTGCCCTGACACATCAGGAAGATGCCAAAACAGCCAGCATCATGGCATTCAGGGATCAAGAGAAGCAACAAGACTCTCCAGTGGAGTTGAAATGCTTTGGAAGGCCTGTCTCTCCCATGGGGCCTTCTCCCCCACTCGCAGCCCCTGTGCGAGTAGTGGCTCCAGATATCGATGGTATATTTATACTGTAAGGCTCTGCCCTCACTCCTCCTCCACTGCTGACCCAAGCTGGGCTGATCAGATTCCTTCTTCTGGAATCTAATGGAATTCCTGAATGGAGCTAGTGTTGGGTAACCAAAGCCAGTGCACTAGGCACATTTGTGGGGAATAGAAATTCTGGGTAGACAGAGGAAGCTGGTCTGCAGAAAAGGGTCTGGGTTCTTCAGAGAAAGAGAATAGGTAGGAAGGAAGGTAGATAGATAGATGAAAGAAAGAAGAAAGAAAGAAAGAAAGAAAGAAAGAAAGAAAGAAAGAAAGGAAGGAAGGAAGGAAGGAAGGAAGGAAGGAATAGATTTATTACAAGAAATTGGCTCTTGCATTTATGGAGGCTTAACAAGTCCCAAGATCTGCAGTCAGCAAGCTGGAGAGGCAGGAGAGTCGATGATGTAAAGTTTAGCCTGAAGGCAGGAAAAAATAGCAATGCCCCAGCTCAGTCAGGTAGGAGGCGTTTCCTCTTACTCATGGAAGGATCAGCCTTTTTGTTTTATCCAGGTCTTCACCTGACTGGATGAGGCCCACTCACATTAGGGAGGGCAATCTGCTTTACTTGATCTACCAATTCAGATGTTAAACTCATCCAAAAACACCCTCACCTGCCCCCGCCCAGAATAATGTTTAACCATATGTATCTGGGCAGCCCATGATCCAGCCAAGTTAACACATAAAATGAACCACCACAGCCAAGCAAGCAGAGACTTGAGAAGATGAGAGCTGCCTATGACGTGTTCCATGTTACCCTGCTGGACTTCATTTCTGCGAACTCACTGTTGCTTTAGAGTAGCCCCCTCCCCCCACTTTACTTGAGCTAACTTCGAGAGCTGATGCCGTTTCCCTTTCTCATCTTGTTATGCAAGTGGCCCCAGAAAAGGGAAATGTGTCCCCTTTAATTCCCCAGCTCACCCACCGCTCAGTCAGGTATAGAGCGTTTCCTCTTACTCATGGAAGGATCAGCCTTTTTGTTTTATCCAGGTCTTCACCTGTTTCTTACAAGGGCATCGTAATGAAGCAAGGAGGGTTTGGAGGCTAACCACTGGGGTCTGAATCCTAGTTTCACTTTTCTTTGTTTGTTTGTGTAATGGCTACAAATGCTTTGATTCCCCTGCCATCAAAAGGTCCGGTCTATGGTTCCTTTTGTGGAGAATGGCTCTGAGAAATCAGTATCTGGGCGCTAAATGTGCTACGCCTTTTGCAGTGCCACTGCTTTGGGGCCCTCTCAGCAGACACAACTGGAAATGTGTATGGTTGTGTGTTCTTCCATATACATAGACATGAATACATTTGCACATACAAGCATACATATGTTTCTAGCTAGATTTATTTTTATATCTACTGCTTACCTATGTATTAAAAAACCATGAGTTTATACTTGCTATGAATTGAATTATATTTCCCCACAATTCATATGTTGAAGCTCTTAACTTCCAGAGTGTCTGTATTTGGGTTAAAAAAATAAGTAAGGATAAATGAGAGTGTCCGTAGAGTGGAGTCCTGACCTGATAGGATTCGTGTCCTTCTACCTCAAAGGTTAGTGCAAGGACACCCAAGGGGGTGCCCAGGGAAGCTGCTAGCCACTGTGTATTGCTGCTGCCATGTGCTATAGAACGTGGGTGCTGAAGAAGCTGCCCACGCGGCAGGGGCCTGGCACCTGACGTGCCACATGTGCTCCAGGAGTGGGCACTGGAGAAGCCAGCTGAAGGAGCCTGGTGAGAGAAGCACAGAACCAAAGGGAGAAACTCTTTCCTCCCAGAGTGCTTTACCAGCTCCCTCTACTGTCAAAGCTGAGCAGTGCGCCAGCTGGAAAAGGAGAAATATTTATAGGACTGCTCCAGCGCAGGCAGTATCCAAGAGATAATGGCATAGTCCACCCCTTTGGAGACTCAACTTCCATATGCAACCTTCTAGGTACATTTAGACTTCCATACAACAATGAAACAACTCCACATTTCCACCTAATGAGTTACAACTACCTTTCTTACAAGTAAAGAAGTTCTCACCCTCTCTCCAAAGTGAGGAGATACACAGTCCCAACACTCATTGTTAAATACTTCTCAGATGGGCTATACCGTTACCTAAAAACTAAATTGAAACATGAACTTCCAACAACTTACACATAAAACGAAAAGGGGAAGAGAGAGAAAAAGACAAAAATGTTTAATATGTACAAAAATGCCATGTATACGTAACGGAGGAAAAAATATGCAAAATGCCACAGTTCCTGTTTTTATAATGGCCACAAAGCTGTTTTAGTAGTTACTAATGGTTTCCTGACTGCCTCACTTCTTCTACATTTATTACTTGGCATTCCACTAGCAGGAAGGCCTTTCTTGTCTCCTCTGTTTACTTCTTTATTCACTTATTTATTTTACTATTGACTTAGTATTCTTAATCTACTCATTGGGTGGTAACATGTTATTGTCATATTTTATTTTGATGCTCTGCAGTTGACTAAGGGGAGTCCTAATAAACTTTGACCCGTCTTTGACACATCTCTATCATTCTTTGGGTATTTCCCTACTCTCCAGCACAAAATGTTCTAGGAACTTCTTGAACTTCCTCAACCCCAGTGGAGAGTCGATTATTTCTCCAAGGAGCCATGGTTCCTTTTGTGGAGAATGGCTCTGAGAAATCAGTATCTGGGCGCTAAATGTGCTACGCCTTTTGCAGTGCCACTGCTTCTGGGCCCTCTCAGCAGACACAACTGGAAATGTGTATGGTTGTGTGTTCTTGTGTATACGTAGGCATAAATACATTTGCACATACAAGCATACATATGTTTCTAGCTAGATTTATTTTTATATCTACTGTTAGCCTATATATTAAAAACCATGAGTTTATACTTGCTATGAATTGAATTATATTTCACACAATTCATATGTTGAAGCTCTAACTTCCAGAGTGTCTGTATTTGGGTAAGGCCCTAACCGGTTTAGCTCAGTGGGTAGAGCATCGGCCTGTGGACTCAAGGATCCCAGGTTTGATTCCGGTCAAGGGCATGTACCTTGGTTTGGGGTCACATCCCCAGTAGGAGGTGTGCAGGGAGGCAGCTGATTGATGTTTTTCTCTCATCGATGTTTCTAACTCCCTCTCCCTCTCTCTTCCTCTCTGGAAAAAATCAATAAAATATATATATTTTTTTAAAGAAAGTAAGTAAGGATAAATGAGAATGTTCACAGAGTGGAGGCCTGACCTGATAGGATTCACGTCCTTATAAGAGAGACGCCTGAGAGCTCTCTCTTTCTCCGCCATGTGAGGACACAGTGAGCATGTGGCCATCTGCGAGCTGGGAAGAGAACTCTCACCAGAAACCAAATGGGTTGGCACCTTGGTCTTGGGCTTCCCAGCCTCTGGAACTGTGAGAAATAAAGTTTTGTTGCTAAGCCACACAGTCTGTGGTATTTTGTTATGGCAGCCCAAACTGACTAATACAATACTGACCTTTAATTCTAATGTACACAAATGGTATTTTGTTTGCTTGCTTGTTATTTTTGTTTGTTTGTTTTTAGTGTTTCAATAATATAACCTTTGCCTGCAGAACGTGGCTGTTTTTGGCCTGTTCCGGTTGTAAGTTCAGAGAAGAGGGCTGTAAGTTGCTGTGCGTAATGTCCTAAGCAGAAGGGCACTTAAAAAAAAGAGTTTAGAATGACCAGGATCATTTATCAAAAACAAAACAAAACAAAACACAGAGCTGACTCAAAAGCCACACTGTTGCTTTTCAGCTGAGTGTGAAAGTTCCCTCTGTACTCCCCAGAAAAAGACCTTAACCCATTCGTGGTAAAACCATCTTGGCTTGAAGTACTCCAGGGCTCTAGCCCCAGAGGTGACCTTCTCTAAATAGGTCCCTGTTAGGGGTGGATCCCAGATCACCCTCTTCTGCGTGGCCCACACAACTGTGGAAGTGCCCCATCTTCTCATCAGAAATACTGAATCAAAAGAAATGGTTCCATTGTGTGGTAAGTACATGGTCACATGCCTGCAAAAAATGTTTGGAGACACTCTCCACCCAGCCTTAGTCACATATGACCCAGAAGCCACAAGTTCCCAATACCTACGCTGGTAGGCTCATCTGAGCTCACGACCTCAGAATTCCTAGGTTCTCCAAGCACTGACATGCCAAGAATTTGGCCGTTCTATTGCTTAGAACGGGCTAGAGGAGTCCCTGGTTCAGAAGCCCAGCCTCCCAGTTCCCAGTCTACACAGCCCCCTCCTCAGCCAAGCAGTTGGCTGACAGGCTTCACAGCACTACTTTCTACTGGGGAACGTGGCTGATTTCTTTGCTCTTTTCAATATTTCCCCAGGGCTTCAGGAAAAGCAAAGAGAAACCACTGTCCAAACCCTTTTAACGACAGCAAAGCACTTGCTGATGTTTTGTGCAGGACAGAAAGACGTAGAGTCTGAGGGGTGAGGAAGAACAGCTCCCGGATGTCCCTTCCACCTTGCAAAGAGGGACCCACAAATCCTTTTGTGCAGGCTCTTACTCTCCCCCCCTCAGAACGTTGACAGAAGAGAAATACAATGACTACGAAGGTCAGCTCTGTAGAGAAAAGGAAGTCAGGCAGACCTGGCTGCCTACTCCTGACCATTTTTGAACCAGGGCACAAACAACCCCTCATCTTCCAGGGAAGTAAACACACGTTTATCCAGACCATCCTGGATACCCTGCATCTGCTCCTGCCTCCTCCAGTCCAAGTTCCAAGCTGTAACCAAAGTGACCTTCTAAGAACACAAATCTGTCATGAGGATGAAATGAGCTGAGATTTGTAAAATGCTGACTGGCATTATTTGCACATTGTAAGTGCTATTAAATGTCTCTGAAGTAAATACACATAATGCTATTCCCCTTAGGCTTAGAGGGTCTTCAGAAGAAGAAATGGAAACGTCACTGCCTGCCTCTGCCTTCTGCTTCCTCACCTCTCTCCCTTGCTAGCCTTACTCCAGGCCTCATTTCAAGTCTTCCTTAGTCAAACTACCTGCTGACCTTAGCACATGCTATTCTCTCTTCCTTAAACACTTTTCCCAGTCCCTCTTCATGTGACCAACTTCGTATCTCAGCTCAAATGTGACTTCTGCCTTGCAGGACCTCCCAGAGAGAGCTTAGGTTCCTCCATTTTACCCTCTAATTCCCATAATATTTATCACAGTTGTAATAACAACTGAATGGTTTAGGATTTTTAATACCCGCCTTTCTTACTAAACTGTACATTACCCCAGGAGAGGGGCTTATGGGTGTGTCCAGTTCACTGCCTATCAAGAAACTCGGACAGGGTGGATCCTTGTGGACCACGGTCGAATGAATAAACCTTTTAAAATACTGTCTCAGTTAGGTAACTGGCCCAAGTTTGCACAGCCAATCCAAGGTTCGTATCAAGACATTTTGGCCTTGAAGCCCACGGTCCGACCACCGCACTTACTGTCCACTTCTGTCCCCCAAAGCTGGAACCAGAACGTAAGTACTGGGGAGGCGAGCATAAGGAGCTGCAGGTCTGTTTGCTGAGGGCCGCACGCTGCAAGGAACCGGCGCTGCGCGCACAGGCCTTGGGCCCAGGGGAGGGGGCACCTGTCACGTGTACACTGCAGGGCCCGCCGCTGCCGCAACCCCGGGCAGGAATGCGGCCCCGCCCGGGTCCCGAGCCAGCAAAACCGCGTTCTCCCGGGGACTGACGTCAATGAAAGCGGGGCACCTCCCAGCGAGACGCGAGAGCGGCCGGGGGCCGAGGGAAGGGAGCAGGGCGGGCACGCCCCTCGCTGTTGCTCCGTCTCTGATTGGGCCCGGGAATCTTCGCACTTAGGTTTCGAGGCCGGCGGAGGGAGGGGGAGGAGCCAGAACACGCCCCTCACCCCTCTGTGGCCGCTGATTGGCCCGCGGAGTCGCCGCGTTCGGTTTTGGAAGGCTCGCTTTGGAGCTCCCCGCAGGGCTCGGCTGAGGATTGGCTGTTCCGGGGAGCGCTTGGGGCCGCGGTTGTGACCGAGGTGGCCGGCCGCGGCAGTCAGGTACGTAGGTCTGCGAGCCGGCTCTTGGTGGGAGCGGGCGGGAGGGCGAGCCGTCAGAACTGGGGTGCCGCCGGACCTGAGCCCCAGGTACACCTAGGGCCCGTGTGCGAAGCGCCACGTCTAAGTCGCGGGGACCGACCTGTGCTGGGGTTGCCGCCGTGTGATACCGGCCAGGATACCCCCTCCCAAGCTCTTGTCCTGTTGGTGGGTGCCTCCTGGTCCTGGTGAGCACCTTCGCGGCCGAAGCCCAGAGCGGCGCCCGCCCTTTCGGAAGGCCGGCAGGGGTTGGGGTCGGCGCATCTTAGCTTGCCCCATCCCGATTTGAGGTCTGTCGGCGCCGCCCTTCAGCTTGGTGAGTAATCACTCTAATTCCCCACGGGGCCATGGAGTGCGGTGGCACAGAGGCTGGCTGGGGAGACCTGACTTTCGATCCCTCCGCCTTCCAAAGCCGGTAGAAGCAGATAGCAGGCTCCGAGAAGGTTCAGAGCCTCCTGGGTCTTTCCTCTGAAGACCTTGGCACCCTCTGGTGGGAACAAAAACAACGAGAGGAGAGCGAGCGCTGGGGTCAGACCTCTTGGGTTCATAGCCTGGCCTTATCACATACTACCTGTGACTTAACCTTCCTGCCTTAGCTTTCTCATCTGTAAAATGGGTGTAACCATAGAACCCCCTCAGAAGGGTGTCATGAGGATTAAAGAGATTACCCTTCTGAAAGTGCTGGTTTGGACTTGTCTTGGAGCAAGGTGCCTCAACAGCAGCGATGACTTAAAAGTCCGCAGATTGCTCCATTCTCCCTTCACCCTCTTCTCCCAAGAGTGAAGGCCCCTTTTGATGGAGTTTCATGATAGTGGTGATGACGAAAATGGGTGGTTCAAAAGCCCTTTCCTTTATACCATTCATTCATAATGTACTGCGATGGATACTTTCAGCATACTTTATCTCCCTTATCCCATTAAGGGTTATTTATTCTCACCATTTTGACAATGAACAAACTGAAGCAGGGGGAAACTGAGGCTTGCCAAGGTCACCCAGTTATCAGTGGCACAGCCAGAATGCAAGGTTCTTGAACTATTGAAAAGTTATTCCTAGATCTAGTAGGAGGTTTTTTTTTCCAGGCCATGTCTGAGACTTGGTCTGGGGGAAGGGTCCAGTTCCTTTCTCAAACCTTGTGGGAGATTTGGAGGCCAACGTATGTCCATTTCTCTCAGGCATGCCTCCCTGAGACTAGGCCCTTCCGTGTGGGGGGCCCACAGCCGTTTGGACTGGGCCTCCCACTTGAGGAGCCACAGATTTTGGCTGCTGTCCAGTGGCATGTCTGTCCAAGGAAGTAGGCCAGGGCCACAGTGTTGACTTGGGCCTTGGGCCAGAGCCTCCAGTTCTTTTTCTAAGAGACCCTTGGCCTCCGATTGCAGATTATTAGCACCAACAGGGTTATCTGGAGGGGCGAGCCAGTTGCTGCCTAGTTCACACAACTGTGTTCTGCCTCTCATGGTTATTTTCCACGACCCTGAGACCACGATGAGCATAGATAGGTGTCTAAATGGAGCTTGATGCATAGCAAAGACTGCAATATTTATAAATTGCAAATCATTACATGGTGATTCACTTTTTAAATATATTTCTTTGTTAGAGCTCTATAGTTCCTTTACTGCCTGTTTCAAAACGAATTGAACTTGGTCATGTTCAACATTTGGTATGTACTTGGGGGTTCATTTTTAACCTAGTTTGTATCAAATGGAAGTATTTTGCAATTAGTCTTTACTCATTTGCTCACAGATCCATGCTTATCTTTTTTTATGTCAGCTCTGAAAGATTCATTTGTAATCTTTTAATAGCCCTGTGGTTTCATTTTCCAGTTTAAAAAGTACCATTGTTCAAGTATATACTGACTTTCCCGGATGCGGGTCTTGTCCAGGAAATGAGGGGGAAGTAACTATTGGACACATTGAATGAGACGGGAAAAGTTTCTTCTGATAACAAAAGTGCTGTGATTCAGTTTTCCCAAGTTTACAATCTAATCCTATCTGATATCCACCAATTTTTATTCTCAGCCTCACTCTGCTGTCTGAATCTCAGGGTGAGAGGCAGAGCCAAGAGTGAGGGTCCTCAAAATCTGGAGGTGCCCCGCTCCCCTTCACAGGATCTTAGAAGATATGGTGAGGCCAGAGGCTCAGGCTCTCCCAGGTGGTTTCTCAGTGGTGCATTTGTAACTCACTGTAACTGGGCAGCTGGAGGTAGGGCCTTGTAGGGCCTTGCAGCCCTGGCAGAGGTGGCTGGGACTATCTGGGAAGTCAGGCTCCAAGCCATTTCCTCCCTGAGGCAGCTGCTGCTATTTGGTCCTGCTGCCAGTTCTCAAGAAGAGGGTGAGATTGTCTGAGTTTGAGAGGGGACAAGCACTCTAATGACCTATAGCCAGCCTAGGTCATTGGAGTGCTTTAGAGCAGTGAGTTCTCTTGTCTTCTACCAGACCCTAACCCCACAGCCCACAGCAGCAAAACAGTGTCTGACCTCCAGGAAGATTAAGAAGGGGAGCTACTGGTTGGGGAGTCTTCTGACACCTAATTAGCCGACCTGTCCACACATGTTGCTCGTAGGCTCTTCTTCGTTCAGACCTAGCCTTGTCATGGAATCATTGACTCTCAACACTGGTACAGGCCTTCAGAGGCCATCAGCATCAACCTGTTCTTCTCACAGATGAAAGAGGGAGGCAGGCCCACAGAATCCCTGAGGCCTCTCAGCCACTGAGTGGCAGAACTGGGGCTCAAACCAGTCCTCTAACTCATAAGACAGAGCTCTGTGCCCTGGGTTGGGTTATAGTTCCAGATTCCTTCTGTGGAAGCTGGGGATCTTCCTCTTCAGAGTGCCACGAGTTCAAAGCTGAGGCAGCCTGTCACCCAGGGAACGGCCCTGATGTTATTGAAAAGATTAAAATAACTTCCACACCCCACCCTTGCCTCCAACGTGGGATATTCAGTGTTCTTTCCCTGCTGCTGGTGGGGTCTCCCCTTTGTGACTTAGCACTCCTCACAGACTAATGGGAAGAAATGTGCTTTGAGCTGCTTGGCTGTGAAGACACCTCCGTTGCCTTAAAAGCTTGGGCTGCAGTCCGACTAGGTTCTGGCCTTGGCTGAGTCCCTGCTTTATATCTGTGTCTCAGCTTCCCTTTGCTTCTCTGTGAACTGGGGTGAGGCGAACAGTGCCTGGTCCCTTGAATTGTTTTAAGGATGAAATTATATTATGCGTATTGTCTGATACAGAATAAATGCTCCATAGTTAGCTTTGACTTCTCTTTACCAGCCTGTAAGTGTTACTTGGTGACTGTTTCCTGATCATAGTATATTTATATCATCTATCGCTGGGAGTTTAATTATCACATATATTTACTGGATTCCCATAATAGTGCCTAAGGAGAGGCAGGCTTTAAGATTATTTTCCAGATAACAAGTATAATTTTTATGAATTTATTAGAAAGTCTTTTGTAGGTTTATTTTCATTATTAGCTCTTTTGAAGAAAGAGAGTAGGGACGGGCTGGTGTGGTTCAGTGGCTGAGTGTTGACCTATGAATCAGGTGATCATGGTTTGATTCCTTGTCAGGGCACATGCCCCGGATAGCGGGCTTGACCCCCAGTGTGGGGTGTGCAGGAGACAGCTGATGATGTTTCTCTCTCTCTCCCTCTCCTCTCCTCTCTGAAATTAATAAAAATATATATTTTTAAAAAGAGTAAGATCTTATGATAGAAGGCCTAGAAACTAGGACAGTGGAGTGTAGAAATTACTGGAATCAGGAGGTGGCCATTGAGGTGAGGAAGAGGGAAGGCCAGGGTAAGGAAGGGACAATCATTATCTGGGAAGTCTGAATGGGATGAAGAGACGGCTCAAATTCTCTGGAGAACAAAAGACAGGTGAGAGTAAGGATTATTTTTGCGAGTGAGCTGAAGATAGGAAACCAGTAGTAATTTTATTTATGATTCTATTGTTTGCTCTTTTTTTTTTTTTTTACAGTGAGCATGTACATTTTACCTATCTCCTTTTCAAGCTGGTTGCTGGTTGACAGCTATCTCTGTAGCTAGTTGTGGAATGAGGTCTTAGTAACCAGGCCTTCCCCATTAGGCCCAGGGCTGAGGGGCAGAGGGAACAAGGCAGGCTCTCAGGCTAGACTGCTTGGAGGAAAGAACTCTTACCACATCACTCTTCTGACCCAACACAAAAGTCAAGGAAGCCAAAAAGAGGGGCATTTACATTTATTTAGCTCTTATTGGGCACCTGGTACCATACTAGACCCATTTACACCAATCCTGAGAAGTGGTTTTGGCTCCATTGGGCAGTTAAGCAAACAGGCTCAGAGAGGTTGATTAACTTGCCTAAGGTCTCAGCTAGGCAAGTGGCGGAGCTGGGATTCAATGCCGAAGTCCCTGGTGGTCCTTGTCTCCTTGTTCTCCAGTACCATGGCCTTTTCAGGTTGTACCAGAAACAAGGATAAGGTGGGTGAGCTTCTTATGCCTTTATTATTTATTCAATGTGAACTATCTAGAACTGAGGAATATGATTTAATTTTCATTTCCTGGATATGGTGGGAGGACATTGACATGAGTGTAATTTTTATCAATTTTCTTTAAGTTTCAGCCTCTGCCCTGACAGAGTATTCTAACCCTGTAGCTTCTCCTCCTGCCCCTCTCAGTGGTCCTTTGGACGGTAGACCTGATTGGTCTGTTTCATACTGTTTGCTAAATTATACAGGGTGGGGCAAAAGTAGGTTTACAGTTGTGAGTACGAGAAACAGTTTTTCCTTCTATTATTAATTATTGTATTAGTTCCCATATGAACAGCTGTAAGCCTACCTTTGCCTCATCCTGTATGTACTTGGTTCATCCCGAGAGTCTTGAAGATAGGTGGGGTAACTCTTGTCAATTTTATGGATGGAAAAGCAGAATAGAACATTGAGCACTGTTCTTAATGCTTTGTGTACCTTCATTCAGTCCTCACAGCAACCTAAGAAGTAGGTACTAGTTAGTACAGCTGATACATTTACACAGGAAGGAGCTGCGAGTGGAGGTCCGCAGCCAGTAAGTGGTGGAGGCAGCCAGAAGTGGGATTCCAACCCAGCTCCCCAACCCCTCTATTTCTGTACTGGAGAGCCTGGGCCTCACCATCAGAAATCCGCATTCTCTTCCTCAGTTTCCTCGTCTGTGAAGTGAGGAGGGTGAAAGTACCTACCTCATAGGGCTGCTGTGTTCACATTTCAACGATGCCAGGTGAATATGGCTCTCACAGTGGTGTGTAACACACTGACTCACCACACTTCAACTGCTGCTGCTGGTGTTATTGAGACCTGGGTACCCTGGGGTCTGCCTGGACTTTAGAGCCGGACAGACCTGGTTCTCCTGGCCCTGCACCTACATGGGGCGTTGTGACTGTGGGGAGGTCATTTAACCTGAGTCACACTCCTTCATCTGTAAGGTGGGGACAAACAACTCTTACCTCAGAGGTGTCTGTGACTCTTAAATTCCCACATGTCAGACACATAGCACTTCATCATAAAGTTTGGCTGTCATTATTAACATAAGACTTACCTTACCTTGGCTCCTGAAGAACAGAAACACCGGAAGTCCTTGCATTAGTCAGGAGCCCCAGGTTTGGGAAAGGCCTGCTGAGCTGCTGATCTCCATGCTTTCCTTCCTCAGAGCACCCAGGATGGGCACCCCAGCCTCTGTGGTGAGCGAGCCGCTCCCTTGGCAGGCCCCCACTGAGGCCCGGGGCCGCAAGCAGGCCGCGGCCAACATCTTCCAGGACGCAGAGCTGCTGCAGATCCAGAGTCTGTTTCAGCGCAGCGGGGACCAGCTGGCGGAGGAACGGGCACAGATCATCTGGGAGTGTGCAGGGGACCACCGCGTGGCGGAGGCCTTGAGGAGGCTGCGCAGAAAGAGGCCCCCGAGGCAGAAATCCCTGGGCCACTCGCTACATCACTGCAGCCGGCTCAGGTAGGTTCCTGGGAGTGGAGGGCTGAGGGAGGGAGAGCACTAATGATGCCCATTCACCATTTCCTGGCTGTGGGGCCTGGAGCTACTGACCCAGCCTCACTGCAAAGTGCCTACCATTGGGGTTGTGGTAAGGTCTACAGAGTGCCTACCACATGGCTGGCACTTAAAAGGTTGCTGTTAGTACTGGAGTCATACATGACCGTGTGAACTCCCGTGGGAAGGGGTGCCAGGATCCTATCAGTGCCACCTTATTTCACAGTGATTCTTAACCATTTAGGAGGGATTTGTGTTTGGAAGGGGGGAAAATACTATTTATCTATTAAAGAACAGGTAACATTCAAAAGTCAGCCTGATGAATATCTTGGCTCTCGAATTACAGAGAATATAGCATAGAAAAGTACTGTAGAGGCAACAAAGGTTAACAGTTGTTTAGAAACTTTATCCCAAACTTTCCCTAGTCATCCATCTCTTGGCTTAGATCACTGCCAGCCCAGGAACAGGGCTCCTCCCCTTCACACCCGCTCCGCCTCCCGCTCCCAAGATCCCGCTGAACCACATGGCCTAACCAACTGCTATGGGCACACTCTGGACTCCATTCCTCCACCGCCTTCTGTGGAGCCCACAATCAGAACATTAGACCTGAACAGGCCTTCTGCGATCATCAGGTCCATATCAACTCCAATTGATTAGTAATCGCTACTTATACGCCTCAGTAAGGATACTTGGTTCCTCCAGTCTCATATGACTGATTAACCATGTCTGCCATGAGTACAGACATGGTTAAGAGGAAGTTGGAGAAACATTGGATGCTGCACACCCTGATCTAGTCCTACTCTCTTGATAGAAATCTGAAAGTTTTGCCTCGTCATGTAGCTCTCAGCGGGCAGAGGCGAGACCAGAGCCCTGGTCTCATTTTGTCCCAGTGTGTTTTAATAGTTCACATGGCCAAAATCTCTAGTCCTCATTCTGCCCTTCCTGTTGATGTTGGCCTATCCCACACTTGTTCCCTACAGAATCCCAGAGCCCCGCGACCCACTGGCTGACCCACAGAGCAGTGCCACAGAGATGGCTTCCAGCGATCAGTATCTGAACACTAGGAGGACAAGTGCCAGGATCCGCCGGAATTGGAGGAAGTCGGGCCCCACAAGCTACCTCCATCAGATCAGACACTGATCCAGGGAAGGGGCTGGGAATGGCACTACCTTCCCCAGGAATCATAGGGACTTGGCCAAAGGGCCCGGGAAGGTGGAGGAGGAAGAGGCTTGAGGCAGACAGCCCCACATGCTGCTGCTGGCCTGCTCAGTTCAGAAGAGGACTGGAGATATCCACTGAGCTCTAACTGTGTGGGACCCATTCCTCACCAGGAGCAGCAACAGTGACCGTTCTTGCCTTGGCCCTTCCCCACCTAACACTATACTTGGGCTGCATGACATTCCCCTGGGAGTTAAGTGACAGGCACTCAGACCAAGCATCTCACCACTTCTGCTACTAACCCTCCTGTATCATGACCCAGGTCCAGCAGCCTGTCCTACACCCCTGTCCCTGTCAGACCACACAAGTAAACTGTGGTTTAAGTGGCAAAATAAAAACATTTGCACCAAGCACTGTGTGAATCTTGATATTCCGGAGCTGGGGGGGTGAGGGTTGGGCTCATTGCAGGGAAGGCTGTGTGTTCCCAGGAAGAAGAAAATAGGGCTGGCCTTCTCTGCTTTCTCACCACCATCCCGAGGAGCCCTGTGCCAAAGCTTCCTTTTCCAGGGGCTGTCAGATGCGGAGATGGAAGCATCTCTGCGGCAGTCCTGAGCCACAGGAGAGGACAGGGATTTTGGCCCCTGGCCAGCGCTAGAGGGAAAGCTATTAGTCAGCTCTACAATGTGGGCAGTGAGCCTGCAGTCACAGTAATGGGTGCCAGTTCCTCAGCTGGCTTCTTCATCCCCATAGGCCAACCATCCTGAGATGGGCCAACAGCTGACCCAATCATTCTTGAGCTCCTCCATTTCCCAAGGTTCCCATAGCCTGAAAACCCTTGAGGTGATCCTCAAAAGAAGCATACCATGCCATTCCCATTCAGCTCCCCACCCACCCATCCTCTCAGCTAGATTATCCATCACTTTAACGAAGCTAGGGCTCAAAGTGCTCCAAGCATATGCAGAGCAGGGCTCTCCTCTCATAGCCAAGAAGAGAAACCAGTCCATATTCCTTCCAAACCTTTGTGACTAGATGACTTGGGAATTTCTTTAGTTTGCAGAAGTAGTCAGTGCAAATACTGTGTCATCCCTAATAGGGGAGTATCTCATAACAAAACAATATTTCTGCAACAAATATTCACACTTAGGGATTTATCACGGTTACAAATAGATTCCGTGTAGGTTCAGGTCAGTTTTGGTGTCAAATTTAAGTTAAGAAAAAATTTTGGTTTTCAGAGCACTGAGACTGGAAATGAGGGTCTGGATTTCCCCCACTGGAGCAAAATAGACTCAGGAGCCATGGCTTAGCAACTCACAGAAACTCAGGGTTCTCTGTCCTTAAAATTGCATTCTACATTGTCTTCCTTCCACCAAAGAAAACTAGACAAAAAAAGGTCAGAATTGGACTTGTTATTCATACATTTGCATTGATTTAAATACATTACATACAATTTCTACAGTGCATTAGAAGAACAGTAAGAGGCAGTAGGACTCACAGCCCAGCCTCTACTCCCTGACACTGGGGGACAGGGCCTATGGCTGGCAGAGGGCTGGGCCGTTCCATGAGTGCCATCCAGAAGTCTGCCCTGGCACTCTGGGCCCCTGGCTCTCCCAAAGTCCATATTCAAGGCAACCTGAGTACAGGTTTCAAAGAGAACAGAGAGGCCAGGAAAGGATGCCCCTCCCACTCTCTCACCTGCCAGGACTGGGACCAGCCCCCTCTTACATTGGACCCAGTTTCCTTCCCACAGAGCTGGTCTGGATGAGGGCAATGTGCAGATCTGCTTGGTTGCGGGGAGCAAGTACGTTCCTCATTAGACTCCTCAGGCTCTCTTGATGCCCACCTTTACCACATATTTATACAAAGATGTCTGTGGAGAGCTAAACACACCTGGGCCCCTTCCAGCTTCTGGGAGCCCTATTGCTCCTGCAGTCTGAGGGCAGGCATTCTCAAAAACATGGTCCCCAAGGCTAGTGTCCAAGTTGGCTGACGGGGATTGTCAGGGGAGCTGTGCCTTTGTCCACAGGGCATGCACACCCAGCTACCAGACTCTTCCCGTCAGCTGGATGGAAGCCCAAGATAAGCTGGCTCCAGGGGCTGGGATGGAAGGGCAGCCTGGCCCAGCTTATGAGAGAGCTGCACATCTCTACTCTGTCTCCTGGATGGCAGGAGCTGGGCAAGCAAAGGGCACAAGACATAGTCCTTGCTCCCTTTCTTTGGTTGTTTTTCAAACCTTCAAGATAGTTTCTTTCACAGCTGATTGACCAATCGCAGGGTTCCAGAAACTTGGGAGTCCCTTAGCATAGGGCTGCTCCCGAGTTACAGATGGCACCCTCTTTTCTCCCTTGTGGGGGCCAGTTTGCTTTGGTGTAGAAAGGGCTTGGACACCTGGCAAGGGGATAGCTGAGGGGAGAGACATGGAAGCAGGAAGCGCACTGAGCTGGACAGGCACTGGGGAACAGTGTGAAGGCCTCTCCCCTTTGGCCCCACTTTTCTCAAGAAGCCATGGAAAAACTGGCCTGGAACAAGAAGTCAGGGAGCAAAGCGCAGCTACCAATTAGGAGGCAGAACACAAGCAGCAGTGGTAGCATAAAGAGAAGTCCAAGGACCTAATATCCTGTCCTCTTATGAGCTGAGACCCACTCCAGAATCCAAACTGAACCCCTTAGTCAGAGTTGAGAAAAGAAATACCTAAAATAATGGGAACAAATGAGAGGACCATGGCTAGGGCCAAGGACTCGGGAAGCAAGACAGGGATAAGTTTGCCCATAGACCAATTACAGCTCCCCGCATACACTCAGGCTACATGGATCACTTGTACATGCTGGGGAGTCCACGTCCTCCCTCCTGCCTTTATCTGAGTGATGGGCAGGTTGCAGGCCTGCACTTGAGAGGTTGGATCCCTAGCAGAGCAGAGAGCAGAGTTGATCTATAGGATCATATACAGAGCTCCTAGGAGGTCTAGAGCAAAAGTACCCCTGCCATGCAAATTCCATTTGGAGGCTTTTAGACAGCCTACTGCACTGGTGGGAGGAGAAAGAGAAGACTTGGCAAAATCTCAAAGGAAAGGTGCGGCTTCTGTCTGCCCCAGGACTGCGAGTAACCCAGCTGCCTTGGTCCATGAGAGTGAGGCACCTGAATGTCTGGTTCCATGCAAATCTAGGTCTGGATTTGAGGTTTCTGAAAGAATCTGGGATTCTGCCTGCGTTTTGCTAATAATTTAAATTTTTGTTATTTGTTTGTTTCTGATGCAGAATATAATGAGGAATTGCAACAGAGCCCAGGTCTCACCAGGAAAGGGAATTTCCCAGCCTGGCCTCAGGAGATGCTGGAAGGCAGATGCTCCTTCCTGGGCATCTGGACTCCTTCCATGGAGCTCCAGCCTTCCTCAGCACTCAGGGGAGCCCACCAGCACTCGCTTTAGCTCTGTTTGTGCTTCTCCCTGTGCTTGGGAAAGCCCTGAGGGGGGTGGTGAGCAGAGAGGGAGGGCTCTCACAGGCACTGCTTTCTACCGGCTTCTCAGGCTTTTCCTGCAACCCACTCCCCAAGTTTCCTCCTAGCCCAAGTCTCAGACAACGTACTCTTGTCTGCCTCTTGGGCTACCACCACGAAAAGAAGGGTTTCCGACTCTGAAAGCTCTGTGTGTAGGACTCGCTAGCAGACCGCTGGTGGGAACGAGCTGTCTCAACAATCACAGGTGGCATCTGGACCAGGTGCAGGGGACTCTTATTGTCTTTCAAGGCCTGAGTCAGATTTAGGATCTGCAGAGGGAAAAATGAGATAAATTAAGAAAGGGCATAGGCATCCAGGTCAGCCTTTAAAGGGAGACTGGCAGACAGAATGCTCCTATAAATCAATAAAAAAAATAAACAACATGCTAATGGAAAACTGTACAAATAATCTACTTATAAGAGTAGGACTATCCTGGATGAGTCTCCCCCCCCCCCCCAAAAAAAAAAATAGTAGGACTGTAAGTGGGCAATATATAGAAAATGGAAAGTTCTCTAGTCATTTTAAAAATGAAAATTACAAAAAATATCTCCTATATTTTGCCCTTCCAGTTAAAAAAGATACAGAAGAAGAAGGTGACTCAGAGTTGGGGAGGGTTCAGAGACATAGCTGTAGGGCTGAAGATGGGACAGTCTTTCAAAAAGGCCAGTGGACAACAGAAGTTTAAATGTAAACAGGCCCTCTGACTCAGCACTCCATTTTTAGGACTCAGAAAACAATTGTGGACATGCACAAAACAGTTTAAACCAATACAGTGCCGTATTGTGTATAAAGTGAAAATTATATAAATGCCCAAGACTATGGGATCAGTTAATAATTTAAGGGATAATAAACAAACAATTTCCCGGCCAGCGTGGCTCAGTGGTTGAGTGTCAACCTATGAACCAGGTCACAGTTCGATTCCTGGTCAGGGCATATGCCTGGGTTGCAGGCTCAGTGCCCAGTGTGGGGTGTGCAGGAGGCAGCCGATCCATGATTCTTTCTCATCATTGATGTTTATATCTCTACTCTCCCTTCCTCTCTGAAATCAATAAAAATCTATTAAAAAAATAATGCCCTGGGGCAGAGGTCGGCAAACTGCGGCTCGAGAGCCACATGCGGCTCTTTGGCCCCTTGAGTGTGGCTATTCCACAAAATACCACATGCGGGCGCGCACGTACAGTGCGACTGAAACTTCGTGGCCCATGTGCAGAAGTCGGTTTTCGGCCTGGGCGAGTCTATTTTGAAGAAGTGGTTCTAACGCCGAGCCACACTCAAGGGGCCAAAGAGCCGCATGTGGCTCGTGAGCCACAGTTTGCTAACCACTGCCCTGGGGGATTCCTTAGCTCTCTTTGAAGGTGAAGTGGAAAGAGAAGAAATAATGATATAACAGAAATTATAACCAGAGCCAATATCTGAGTGCTTACCATGTGCCAGGCATTATTTTTACTAAATATTTAATATGCATTATCTCGTGTAATCCTCTAGCCAATTCTGTAAAGTATTATTCCTGTTCATTTTATAAACAAGGAAGTAGAGGCTCTTGTCAAAAGCCATGGAGCATGTAAGCAGTAAAACAGACTAATTCTAGACTTAACTCTTAATCAGCCTCTTGGGCTTCCACCATGGTATATGGTCTGCCTTGTGCAACTGGTGGACAAGGATCAGTGGGTAAATTTACCAATGAACTATCCAGCAAGTAGCACAGAAGTAAGCACAAAATAAGCGCATCACTAACCACCAGGTACCCTGGAAGAGGTGGGAGACTGGGGAGGGCTACCTTTCTCTCATGTGTACATGCAGAGTCACAAATATGTATGACACACTGAAAAAAGTATAAAATGCAATCTTTACATATTTACTCAACATCAGCTTATAACCCTCCCAGAGATCCCAGGGTTCACACCAGATGTCCCAGGCTTACCTGTCCCCGCATGACAGCAATCTGCTTATGAAACTGGCCCCTGTCGAAACCAGGATCTTTCTGCAAAAGAACGGCAGAAGTAGGTGGAACCTGAATGAATTACTCAGAAGAACCCATTTTCCTACCCAATTAGAAACTTGCTAGTAAAGAAAACCTACAGCAAGGCTTGTGAGGTTTAGTGACGTTAACTACCACCCCAAGAACTCCCTGCTTCACAGAACAAGTAAGTATCTTGTCCTGCGTCTCATTAACTCTAAAGAACTCGAGACTCCAGTGCTCCATTTGAAAGTGAGAGCTCTGCAGATACACTGAAGCCACAGGACACATACGCTACACACCGGTGTGGTTCATCGCAGCTGCCGATTTTTTTTCATATTAATCCAAACTAGATCCTGCTATCCACATGTGGGAATCTCACTCTTCACTGGCTAACAAGTCAGAAGGGTGCTAGCCATGCTCTCTTGACTTGTAGTAGGACCAATTACAAAAACCTTTAAGAATGTCTTCTTCTATATGGTTATAAGGCTGACATTTCCAGGGCTAACCTTGAAGAGTTCATATAGGTCCTCCTCCAAGTCCTTGACGAAGTTAGGGTCCGATATCTTTGGAAGAATCAGATCTTTGATCTCCTGAGAGAATGGAACTTTTGCTTGGGGCAACCAGGCCCAGTAAAAAGGATCTGAAAAGAAGAAAGATCAAAAGCAAATTTGGTATTGAAAAAAAATCCCTGCCCATCTATGTTCTCCACCCACTTCCTTGATATAAACAGAAGAGTTACAAGAGCTGTGAACGCTACCGGTTACATAGTAGGTGAAAGAACTAGCATTCAAACCCAGGTCTGCCTAATCCCAGAGCTTGTGCTCTTTCCCAGATATTACTACTAGTGCATGGCCTTCCAAGATGCAAGCCTGTGTAGAACCAATGACTTGCCCCTGAGACACTGAGATACTCCTTCTGAAAAGACTAGTGCTGAAAGGGGCTAGTGACCCCTACCTATATCTCTTCCTCTTTCTAAAAGTTTCTCAGTTATAACTGGGCAGGAAGAGCTGGCTTCCAGGATGTAACAAGGAAGACAGAGCACTGAAAACAGCTTATATTTAAACACAAATAGAATATACTTTTGCTTTTTTGTGTGTGTTTTTTTTTAATAGAATACATTTTTAAAAAGATAGTTCTCAGAAAGAATGAGAAAAATATAGAGCAGAGAGGAGAAAACTCTATGCTTCTAATGGGAATAATATAGGTAAAAATTGTAATACTAGCTTACATTATGGAGTCATTGCCATGTGCCAACCATTGCACTAAAGTGCATGAGCTGCATTATTTCATTAATTTTTAGAACAATCCTATAATACATGTATTTATCTACCTTGCACAGGCAAGAAACTGTGACCTAGCAAAAGATGAGCCAGATCACACAGTACTCTTGAGACTTACATGCCCTCCAGGAGTCAGGATGCTTCAGGGGGAAAGCCAGCCCATTGTCAATGGCAGCCACCTTGATAACAGGCTCCTTCACCACCACCCAGTCTGTGTCCTAAACAGCAAGGAAACACTAAATACTGAGGGTCCCATGTGCCTCAGGCCCTTTAAAGTAGTAGCAAAGCATCCTCTCTCATCCTCCTCAGGAACCAATCCTTAGTCAACCTCTGAACTAGTTTTCACATTGTTTTCTGAACATTTATGACACCTCTGACTCAAGGTTCTCAGAGTCCCTTTTTCACCTTAGGAAAGGTGCACTTCCCCAGGAGTTCCCACAGTCATTGGGAAGAAAGGAAATGACAATAAGAAAAGATAACTATAAGCCATTCCTCCTAGGGAAAGGCAGTGAGATTCCTGAGGATACGAAAACAAGAAAAACAAATAAATATTGGTTTGTTAAAGTCCTTCTGTGTGGACCTTGACTCAGATGCCACTTCACTGGTGGTGACCATATTTTTCCAATGAGATAACAGAACCATGGAAGATAACAGCAGCCCTTGCACAAGGGAGTCTGTTCCCTGCTTCAGTGACCCATAGAAAGGAAAAGGACAAGAGCTAATGCAAAAAGAATGGGGCAGGCTACCTGTGACAGCTCATGTCAGACACTCTCATGACTATCTACTTGGCTCCATACTTCAGGTTCAGGGAATGTGGGTGCCCTGGGATACCTTATTCAAAGTATGAAATCCTGAGTTTTACCCAACATAATGGGAGAATCTGTACAATTTTTAATAAGTTCTTCAGGTAATTCTGATGCACAAAATTTGAGAACTATTATGGAAGTAAAAAACTATGAGGATGTGTTAACTAACCTTACTGTGGTAAATATTTCACAATATATACATACTAGAGGCCTGGTGCACGGATTCGTGCAACAGTGGGGTCCCTCAGCCTGGCCCACACCTTCTCGCAATCCGGGACCCCTCGGGGGATGTTGGAGAGCCGATTTCAGCCCAATCCCCACAGGCCAGGCCAAGGGACCCCACGGGTGCGGTGCACCATCAGGGTGGGGAGGGACCGTGGGAGGGCTCCAGGGCGTGTCCGGCCCATCTCGCCCGGTCTCGATTGGCTGGATCCCAGCAGCAAGCTAACCTACTGGTCGAAGCGTCTGCCCCCTGGTGGTCAGTGCCGTCATAACAACTGGTCAAATGGTCGGACACTTAGCATATTAGGCTTTTATTATATGGGATATCAAATCATCATAGCCTGTTGGCGTGGCTCAGGGGTTGAATGACCACCTATGAACCAGGAGGTCATAATTCGAATCCCAGTCAGGGCATATTCCTGGTTTGTGGGCTTGATCCCCAGTGTGGGGCATGCAGAAGGCAGCAATCAATGATTCTCTCTCATCAATGATGTTTCTATCTCTCTCTCCCTCTCCCTTCTGATCTGAAATCAATGAAAAAATATATATATATTTTAAAATCATCATATTGTATACCTTAAACTTACACAAAGCTATCTGTTGTTAATCTCAATAAAAGCTGGAAGGGAGGAAAAAACCACATGAGGAATAAAAACCAACCTCACTCTCTCCTTGTCTCGGTAGCCATCACATTAATTTTTTTAAAATGTGCAGGCTGAGCAGGATAGACAAATGTGGTGAACTAGGGAAAAAATGAGAGCAAAGAAAGCTAAGCAGCACCCTGGTTAGGCTCAGTGGATAGAGCATTGGCCTACAGGCTGAAGGGTCCCAGGTTCGATTCCAGTCAAGGGCATGCCTGTGTTGTGGGCTTGATCCCTAGTAGGGGGCATGCAGGAGGCCTCCAATCAATGATTCTCTCTTATCATTGATGTTTCTCTCTCTCTCTCTTTTTCTTCCTCTCTGAAATCAAACAATATATATATATATACATACATATATATATGTATATATACACACACACACACACACACACACACACACACTTTTTTTTTTTTTTTTTAAAGAAAGCAAGCTAAGCAGCTTTCTCTAAACTGATGTTCTTTGGAAATGTGGTCTGTTGTGAAAAATGTGCTCCATGGTCACAAAAGTTTAGAAATCACTCAAACAGGTTCATTTAATGCACAACTTCTCAGACCTTCACTATGCTACTATGCAAAGTGAATCTCTAAGAAAGGCATAAAGTATGTCCCACATTTATGTGAACTTTTCTTTATTTTATTCCCATTAACATTATTTAGTAGCATATTCCTTAAAAAACAGATAGAGGAAAACTCTACCAAACATTAAGCTATCAATTTTAAATATATGTGCTACTCCCCAATTCTTTTGAATGTATATACTCCACTTCCTCCTCTTCTTTAAGATGTAAATGAACCTCTTACCCGAGAGCTAGAACTATCCATTGGACAGTCATATTTAATCAGCCAGTTGTCGTTGCCACGATCTATCAAAAGAAATATAAAGTTAGCAAAAAGAATCCCACAGAAAACTGGGGCAACTTTCATTTTCATGGTGGACTAGTTATTCTGGACACTTGGCCAATCACTCTACTGAGAACAACTACAAAGTAATATATTTTAAAATCTCCTAAAGGCTTTGGAGATTTTAATAAGATCATTAACAGTTAAAGTATCAAGATCTGGGAGAGAAAGGAAATCTAGAGAGGATGTCCAGCATTTGTGACTTCTTTTCCTATAGAGTACCTGCTGATTTGGGAAGAGGCTAAGAGGTGGGATGACTGGTTCATTATGCTGCTTATTTGTGAATGTTCAAAAGTCTCCATAATCATTATTAATGACAATAGTATTGTCTTACAGTTTTATATAAATGTGTTTATATATGCATGTAAACATATCTATCCTATATAATTAAAGGCTAATATGCAAATCGACCGAACGGTGGAATGACGAGTCGCTATGATGCGCACTTACCACCAGGGGGCAGACACTCAATGCAGGAGCTGCCCCCTGTTGGTCAGTGTACTCCCACGGGGGAGCTCTGCTCATCCAGAAGCCACGCTCAAGGCTGGCGAGCTCAGCGGCAGTAGAGGGAGCTTCTCCCGCCTCTGTAGCAGCGCTAAGGATGTCCGGCTGACGGCTTCGGCAGGGAGTGGGCCTAAGCCACCAGTCAGACATCCCCCGAGGGCTCCCGGACTAGGAGAGGGCACAGGCTGGGCTGAGGGATCCCCTCCCGAGTGCATAAATTTCGTGCACCGGGCCTCTAGACTATATAATAAAAGCCTAAGCAAACCTTATGGCTGAATGACCAGAACAGCCAGTTGCTATGATGTGCACTGACCACAAAGGGGCAGACGCTCAGCACAGGAGCTGACCCTTGGTGGTCACGGCACTCCCACAGGGGGAGCGCCGCTCAGCCAGAAGCCAGGTTCACAGCTGGTGAGCGCAGTGGCGGTGGTGGGAGCCTCTCCCGCCTCTGCTAAAGAGCAGCGAGCCTAGTGGTAAGGAGCAGTGAGCAGGCAGGCAGTAAGGAGCGAGGGGTCCTGGACATCCCCCTAGGGGTCCTGGACTGCGAGAGGGCACAGGCTGGCCTGAGGGACCCCACTCCCACCCCATTGCACAAATTTCGTGTACTGGGCCTCTAGTACATATATAATTAAAACACATGACAATAATAGTATAAAAGTCTGGAGATGGATAAATGGAGCTAATGGGTTCTAAGATCTTTGCATTGTCCAAGAAAATAGTAAAAGTACCAATTAATATTAGATTTGGAAAATCAAGGATTCACATGGTAACCACCAAAAAGAAAAGACAGCCGAAACCGGTTTGGCTTAGTGGATAGAGCGTCGGCCTGTGGACTCAAGGGTCCCAGGTTCGATTCCAGGTCAAGGGCATGTACCTTGGTTGCGGGCACATCCCCAGTAGGGGGTGTGCAAGAGGCAGCTGATCGATGTTTCTCTCTCATCGATGTTTCTAACTCTCTATCCCTCTCTCTTCCTCTCTGTAAAAATTCAATAAAATATATTTAAAAAAAGAAAAGACAAAGCATATACAACTTCTAAGCTAAAAGAGAGGAGAAATAAAATGATAATAAAAGAATTTAAAAGAAAGTAAGAAAGGAAAAGGAAAAAATAGCATAGAGAGAAAGGGAGAATAAAAGAAGATAGGTAGAAAAACATAGAAAGCAAATAAGATGGTAGATGAAAATCTAAACATACCTACACAGACATTATAAATTAACTAAATGCTCTAAAATTAAAATATAACAGTTGTCTCACCAGATAAATAAAATTGACCAACTTTTAGCTATAAAGATTAAGGGGGAGAAAAAGAATATTCAAATTACTAAAATCAGAAATTAAAGTAAGGACATTACTACTGAGTCTACAGAAATAAAAAAAAAAATGATGAGAATACTGTGAGCAGTTTATGCTAACAAACTGAATAACCTAGATGAAATGAACAAATTCCTAGAAACATAAAACCTACCAAAACTAAACCAAAAAGAAATAGAAAATCTGAGTGGACCTATTACTAGTAAGAAAATTGAATCAGTAATCAAAAATCTCTCAACAAATAATAGCCCTGGACCTGATGGCTTCACTGGTGAATTCTACCAAACATTTAAAGAACTAACCCCAACCCTCCTCAAACATTTCTGAAAAATTGAAGAGGAGGGGACATTCCATAACTCATTCTATGAGGCCAGCATTACTCTGGAACCCAAGTCTGACAAAGACACAACAAGGAAACTACAAACCAATATCCCTTATGAATATTTATGCAAAGATCCTCAACAGCCCTGGCTGGGTGGCTCAGTTGATAGTATCGTCCTATACACCAGAAGGTTGCAGGTTTGATTCCTAGTCAGGGCACATACCTAACATACCTAAGTTGTGGTTTGATCACCGATCAGGGTGTGTATGGAAGGCAACCAAGCGATGTTTCTCCCTCACATCAATGTTTCTCTCTCTCGCTCTCTCTCTCCCTTCCTCTCTCCCTAAAATCAATAAAAACATTCCCTCAGGTGAGGATTAAAAAAAAAATCCTCAAGAAAATACTAGCAAACTGAATTTAGCAGCATATTACAGGATTATACACCATGAGTAATATTTATTACTGGAATGTAAGGATGGTTCAACCAATGAAAATGGATCAATGTAAATATCACATTAACAGATTGATGATTTCAATTGCTACAGAAAAAGCATTAGACATTATTCAATATCCATTCAATATCTAAAAACACTCAACAAACTAGGAATAAAAGGAAACTCCCTCCATATAATAAAAGTGAAAAACCCATAGCAAACATACTCAATGTGAAAGACCAAAAGCTTTCCCTCTAATATTTAGAACAAGACATGGATGCTCACTCACACAACTTTCATTCAACATACTACTGGAAGACCAGAACAATTATGCAAGAAAAAGAAAAAGTCATCTAAATCAGAAAGAAAAAAGTAAAATTATCTGTTTGCACATGATATAATCATGTATGTAGAAACCTTAAAGATTCCACAAAAACTGTTAAAATTGACAAATTCAGCAAAGTATCAGGATACAAAGTCAACACACCAGCTGCATTTCTATACACTAACAGTGAAAATAATAATAATAACCCTCCATTTATAATAGCATCAAAAAGAAAAAAATACTTAGGGATTAACTTTACCAAAGAAGTTAATGAACACTACCAAACATTGTCCTGGACAATGCTGCTCAGTGGTTGGAGCATCAGCCCATGCATCGAAGGGTCGTGGGTTCAATTCCTAGTGAAGGGCATGTACCTGGGTTGCAGGTTCAATCCCTGGCCCTGGTCAGGCACATGCAGGAGGCAACCAGTCGATGTATCTCTCTCACATGGATGTTTCTCTCTCTCTCTGTCTCTCTCTCTTCTCTATTTCTCTCTGTTCCTCTTCCAATCTCTCTGGAAATCAATAGGGAAAATACCCTCTGGTAAGGATTAAAAAAAAAATCCTACAAAACAATTCTGAAATAAATTATAGAAGACATAGTAAGTGGAAAGATATCCCATGTTCATAGACAAGAAGAAAATGTTATTAAGATGTCACTAATACCTGAAACAATCTATAGCTTGAATGCAATTCCTATCAAAATCCCAACACTTTTTTTTTTTCAAAAATAGAAAAACCCATCCTAAAATTCATATGGAATATCCAGAGACTGTGAATAGCCAAAACAATCTAGAAAAAGAACAAAGCTAGAGGACTCATACTTCCTGACTTCAAAACTTGCTACAAACAGTATGGTACTGAATACAGTGTAAAGACAGACATAGTATAAACCAATGGAATAGAGTCCAGAATTAAACCTTTGCATATATATGATCAAATGACTTTTGATAAAGATGGCAAGACCATTCAATGGGGGAAAGATAGTCATTTCAATAAATGAGATGGGACCCTCCCTAACACTATATACAAAAATTAACTCAAAATGGATCCAAGACCTAAAACTATAAAATTCTTAAAAGAAAGCAAAGGGCAAAATGCTTCAAGATATTTGATTTGGCAATTATTTCTTAGATATAATACCAAAGACACAGACAACAACAACAAAAAATAAACAAGTTGGACTTCATGAAAATTTAAAAATTGCATCAAAAGACACTATCAGCACAGTAAAAAAGCAACCCACAGAATAGAAAAAAAGTATTTGCAAATTATGTATATGATAAGGGATGAATATCCAGAATTCCTACAACTCAACAATAATAAAACAACCTAACTGGAAGATGGGCTTGAATATACATTTCTCCAAACAAGATATACAAATGGCCAAAAAGCACTTGAAAATATGTTCAACGTAACTAATGATTTGGGAAATGCAAATCAAAATTACAATGAGATACCACCTCACACTCATTAGGATGGCTACTATAAAAAACAAACAACAAGAACAGAAAATAACAAATGGACCAGGATATGGAAAAATTGGAGCTCTTCTGTGGTGTTGATGAGAATGTAAAATGGTATAGCCACTATGGAAAACAGTACAGTGATTTCTCAAAGATTAAAGACAGAATTACCATATGATCCAGCAATTCTACTTCTTGGTATATACTCAAAGAATTGAAAGCAGTATCTCAAAGAGATATTTGTACATCCATGTTGACAGCAGCATTATTTATAATAGCTAAAATATACCACAGAGAAGCAAAATGTGGTATATACACATACAATGGACTATTTAGCCACAACATGAATGAACCTAAGGATATTATACTAAACTAGAGACCCAGTGATGAATTCGTGCATGGATGGGTTCCCTTAGCCTGGCCGGTGATTGAGGCCTATTGGAGGGCCGGCCGGGCGGGGGGAGTGACCACAGGAGGTTGGCATGCCACCCCCTGATCGGGGCCTGGGGCGGGAAAGACCATGGGAGGTTGGCCGGCCAGCGGGGGGAGGGGCCGCAGGAGGTTGGCTGTGGGAGCACACTGACCACCAGGGGGCAGCTCCTGCATTGAGCGTCTGTCCCCTGATGGTCAGTGCATGTCATAGCGACTGGTCGACCAGTCGTTCTGGTCGTGCAGTCGTAAAGGTCACTTAGGCTTTTATATATAGAGATGAAATAAGCAAGTCACAAAATGACAAATACTGTAAGAATCCACTTATATGAGGTACTTAAAGACAAAACTGTCCTGTGATAGGTCTAGCTGCTATAAAAATTACTAGGGCTCCAGGCCTCCTCCTATGCCTCATCAGTCTGGCATAGAGCAGAGGACCACTACCCTGCTCACCAGTGTTGCGGATGATGTAATCCAGCACCACCAACCGTTCAAACTGCAGCAATAGTTGCCGGTTAGTGTTCTCAGGGAGAGGTTCTGCTTCAAAACGCCGTAGCCAGTAGTCTGCATCTTTATAGCCTTCAACAAAGAGCTGGAATGAACCAACCTGCAACCAAGAAAGAGGAAGAAAGTTATTTCCCTATAGCCCAAGTTCAAAGATCCCAAGAGTAAGCCAGGGACCCACTAAGGTCTTGTGAATTTTATATAAGAGGAGGAAAACCTTTTCAAGATGTTTACTTCATCTCCTTGCAAGTACAGGAGAAAGGGGCTGTGATGGTGATTGCCTGTCCAAATTCAAGAAACCCATTCAAATGGTCAAGAGGAGTAAAGGGAGAAAGTTAGGATTGCAGGCCTTTGACAGAAATGAAGGACAGGAGCCTCAGGGCAGGCTATTCACATGCCAATGTACACTGAGTGGCCAGATTATTATGACCTCTGAACGCATAATAATCTGGCCACTCAGTGTACTTCTCTTGAGTACCTCATTTATTTGATATCAAAGATACTATAAAATGTGTACCTGATCAGTTTTCCCCTTTGCACTGGCTGATAGAAAGCTCAGGGAAAATAGGTGGTTGATCTCCAGCAAAAGTCTAGAATACTTCTGGTACCCATTTGAGATACAAATACACTGAGTGGCCAGATTATTATGCATTCAGAGATCATAATAATCTGGCCACTCAGTGTATGAGTCTACAGCAGGGGTGGGGAATCTTTTTTCTTTCAGCCAAGGGCCATTTGGATATTTATAACATCATTCACTTACCATAATTCACTTAATATAAATTTATGTTGCTATGAAAAAAGCTCCTAGATTTATTGAATTTTGAGTCCCACCTGCAGGGCCAGACGTTCCCCATCCCTGGTCTATAGACACCTTGCTTCACCACCTGGATGACTATGGCACTAAAAGTCATTACCTTTGATAAGTCACATAAATGTAGTCTATACCTTTGGTGGTAGCCCGATGCGGTTAAACCGTTGCCCAACTTTTGGCACTTTCTCTAGCGCAAGCCGCTTGCCCCTGGACTTCACTCGGTCAATGGCACTATAGTTGAAGGTCTCACTGGCCATGTGTACTACCTACAGTTGAAAGAGAAGAGATACCTAGGTTAGAGGTAGAGTCAAGTTTAAAAAACTATCCCACTATGGCAGAGAATAGCTTGATGCTCACCAATACTGTTCCTCTTCTAGGGCACACAGAAAGAATACATCTCTCAGTGTTCCTAGCAGCTTAGATGGAGTATATGACCAGTTTGGGCCAATGGAATGTTGACAAACCACATCACAGAAGAACCCTAGGCACCTCATCACTACATGGAATGACATGGGACCTAAGAGAGCTGCCTAAATGGCATAATTCTATGATGTGAGCTAGAAATAAACTCTATTATATTAAACCCCTGTGATTCAGAGGTTGTTACAGCAGCTGACATGAATTACACTGACTAATACAGCTACCTCCTGGATTAGGAGAAGATGGCCCAATGCCTGTTTCTCTCCAAATAAAAACAAATTGCGCCCTAGCCAGTTTGGCTTAGCGTAGAGAGCATCGGCCTAAAGGGTTCCAGGTTCGATTCCAGTTAAGGGCAGATACCTTGGTTGCAGGCTACTTGCCCTGGTCGGGAGCATGTGGGAGACAACCAATCAATGTCTCTCTCTCACATTGGTGTTTCTCTCTGTCTCTCCCTCTCCCTTCATTTTCTCTAAAAATCAATGGAAAAAATATCCTCGGATGAGAATTAAAAATACAACAAATTACAATTTATGCTATACCCTTTTATTTCCTTTTGAATTTTATACGATGTGCAATTATTCACATTCAAAAAGTAAACATTAAAGTTAATTTTAATTTTTAGTGAAGTTTTATTTTTTCTTAATTTAACATTTTTATTTATTAAATGTATTGGGGTAACATTGGTCAACATGAATATATAGGTTTCAGGTGTGGGTTTCTATGTTACAAGATCTGTATACTGCACCATGTGCCCACCACCCAAAGTCAAATCTTTTCCTGTCACCTTATATTAGGACCCCTTTCCTCCCCCACCAAAATGAATATTTATGTAGACTATATTTGGAATATTACACAAGAAACTAATAATAGCAGCTGTCTCTGAGAAATGAAATCAAGTGGCTGGAAGACAGGGTTGAGAGGAAAGCTGAATTACTCTTCTCCATTTACTCTCCTGTGCTTTCTGATTTTAGCACTAGATACATGCATTGCCTATTTAAAAAAAAATTAACGGGCCATCAATATTACACTTGATTGTCACATTGTGTTGACAATCAAGTGTAATCCATAATCCATATGTACACCTATTATCACACTTATCACATTGCCTTGTGATCATCCATATGTATATCTAACATCTTTCTTAAGACTAATGAAATTAGGTGAGGAAAAGAACACTTTACTCACATTAGCATTCCCCAAATAGTGTCTGGCACATGTTCAAAAATATTAAGTGCATGAATGAATGAGTTATAGCTTCTCTCAGAGTCAGCAACAAGTGGATTTTCGCATACAAATATGTAAAATCAAATTTAGAAGAAAATTCTTTTCCTAAGCCTTGCAAAATTCATTACAAATAAACTAATTATTTTGCCCATGAATGATAGAGATAGAAAGGGGCAAAATAATTCCCTCCTTCCCTCCTTTAACACATCCATCCAGTGCAAGGTATTGTAGAATGGCACTCATGAACATGGTGAAACCCTAGTTCCCTAGGCCATAAATCACCTTTTCCCACATCAGATTTATTTGCAATCACTCTTCATAGCAGCCCCCTTTTCCCTATGACTAATGAAACTATCATAACCTGAAACCTTACTGGAAGAGACCAGAGACAGCTACCAAATGAAAATTAGAGCCTTACTATTTGAGGCTCCACTGCAACGTGAGCCCTGTTTCAACTGGCTAGAATCCTATCACAGGGTGGGGAGGCGGGGATAGGGTAGGCAGAGATACTTCCTCTTACTATTCTCCAGCAGCTTTTTGTTAAGCTCGCAAAGTACTGTCTCATATCAGTCTCATAGGAGACAAGTATTTTTGTTGTTGCTGACTTTTTGATGCAAAAGTTCCTCAGGCCTCATTAAGGTTCTCTGACAGAGAAAGAGGAAGAAAAGGATTGTGTGTGTGTGTGTGTGGGGGGGGGGGGGTAACATTAATGATTAGAATAGTCATAAAAATACCACAGGCTAAGATTTAGGGAGTGTTTACATTGTTCCAGGCACTGGGCTATGTGTTTTACTAGTACATGGATATTGTGTATCTTAATAGCCATGCTATAAAATAGTAACTATTTATATCCCTATTTTTATAGTGAGGAAACTGAGTGTGGGGGTGGGGAGACTTCTAAATGACTTGCACAAGGGCAACCCACTAAAAAGCTGCAAAGCCAGAATTCGAACTTAAGCCCTCTGATTCTTAGGCACTGCACTCCAGAAGTACAGGCAAAGCAGTCAGGCATAGGCCGAGGGCACTCTGTTATTTACCTAGTGAAGAAAGGATATTAAAAGTGATGGGCAAAGAGTTTTTAGAGTTTAGGAGGGGCCTAGTAGAAGGATTTCAGGTTAGGCAGGAGGTCATAGGAGCATTAATTATTATACAAGAAGGTTAGAGTGTGCTATTTAACTATACACACACAGAGAGGATTGAAACATGAAGGGAAGGAATGAGCTACACAAAGCCAGAGCTACACAAAGCCAGGCAGTGAATTAGATGTCAAATGAGAACTACAAACCCAGAATTGTGATCAAACATTCTCCCCTAGACCTGAAGTTGGGGGATTTCTGGTATTGTCTTTTTTTTTTTTTAATATATTTTATTAATTTTTTTACAGAGAGGAAGGGAGAGGGATAGAGAGCCAGAAACATCGATGAGAGAGAAACATCGACCAGCTGCCTCCTGCACACTCCCCACCGGGGATGTGCCCGCAACCGATGTACATGCCCTTGACCGGAATCGAACCTGGGACCCCCCCCAGTCCGCAGACCGACGCTCTATCCACTGAGCCAAACCGGTTTCGGCTGGTATTGTCTTTTTTAATGATTAAAAAAGAAAATCATCACCAGAAGATATTTTTCCCATTGATTGCTAGAGAGTGGAAGGGAGGAAGGAGGGGGAGAAACATGGATGCAAGAGAGACACATCAATTGGTTGCCTCCTGCATGCTCCCCTACTGTAGCTGGGGAATTTGCAACTGAGGTACATGCCCTTGACTGGGAATCGAACCTGAAACCCTTCAGTCTGCAGGCCAATGATTTAACCACCAAGCCAAACCGGCCAGGGCTGGTATTGCTTCTCATTGTTTGATATTCATTCACCAATTCAGGAGGTCCTTATGGAATGCTTACTATAAGTATAGTACTTAGCCGAAACCGGTTTGGCTCAGTGGATAGAGCGTCGGCCTGCGGACTGAAGGGTCCCAGGTTCGATTCCGGTCAAGGGCATGTACCTTGGTTGCGGGCGCGTCCCCAGTGGGGGGGTGCAGGAGGCAGCTGATCGATATTTCTCTATCATTCATGTTTCTGACTCTCTATCCCTCTCTCTTCCTCTCTGTAATAAAATCAATAAAATATATTAAAATAAATAAAAATAAATAAATAAGTATAGTACTTTGTGAGGTGCTGAGAATGGAAGAAGGATATTTCAAGAAATGGTCCCTGAGCTATCCCTTTCACTTTGGCATATTGTAAACTTTTCAACGGACAGAGAGACTAGGAGGAAGAGAGAGAGTCCAGGGGGCTCCTTTGATCCCCATATTTACACAGATTCCACTGGGGTTCCAGGAGGAGTGCCAAACGAGTTTAAGGCTAGAAATCAGATTGCTGCAGGATCTGAGTCTGTCCTGTTCTGGTGGCCCACTGTAAACAAGAATGTGGTTGGATTAATTACATTTACTATAACCAGCAAAGGTTTGTTAACTATACTCAAGACGCAGTTAAAGGCATAGCTGAACAACTAGATGCCACCAGCAGGATGACCTGGGAGAACAGGTTGGCCTTGGGTATAATTTCGGCAGAAAAAGGAGGAGTATGTGTAATGTTGGGGGCCAGTGCTGTACATTCATCCCTGACAACACAGCAGACGGACCATCACTAAGGCCCTATAGGGATTGGCAACTTTAGCTAATGTGTTGCTAGAATCCTGGAATTGAGGATCCTTTCTCTGATTCACTAGAGCAATGGTTTGGAAAGTGGAAGGGAATGATAGTATCCATATTCACCTCTTTGATTAGGAGTCACAGTGATGGGATGTTATATCATCCCATGTATGAGAGAACTTATCCAAAGGTTAATTGAAATCGCATTGATCAAACAGCAAAATAGTCTTCTCCTAGACACTGTAGAGCAGGAAAGTCAATGGATGTCAGCTGAGTTTGAAGAAAAGAGTTTAAATAAAGAAAAGGGCAAATTGTGAGAATAAACAAGTAATCTTTTCTGTCAAAGAACAGTTTAGGCAGCCACCATTTTGGCCTGCATGACTTGTAGCTCCCCTAGGGGCCGCCATCTTGAAATGGCAAAGGTCAACCCCTGACTTCTATACTTACAAACTAGTTGGCTTATTGTTTGGAGTTTGGTGGCAAAGAAGCAGACACAGTTAAATATCTACAACAGGAACATTTTCTTCTAAAATACTCTGGGAAGCCCTGGCTGATGTGGCTCAGTTGGTTCAAGTGTTGTGCTGTGCACTGGAAGGTCTAAGTTCGATTCCTGGTCAGGGCACATACCTAAGTTGTGGATTCTATCCCCGGTTTGATGCGTAAAGGAGGCAACTGATTGATGTATCTCACTCACATTGATGTTTCTTTCTCCTCTTCCCCTTTCTCCCTCCTCCCTTCTCTAAAATACAATACAATACAATACAATACAATACAATACAATACAATACAATACAATAAAAT
Source organism: Eptesicus fuscus (assembly GCF_027574615.1). Taxonomy (NCBI): domain Eukaryota; kingdom Metazoa; phylum Chordata; class Mammalia; order Chiroptera; family Vespertilionidae; genus Eptesicus; species Eptesicus fuscus. The sequence continues at coordinate 40,596,974 of NC_072489.1, read as the reverse complement.
ACCATGGAAAACAGAAAAACAGGTTTGAAGGAAGTTCCTGTCTCCTGATCAGTCTCTTTGCCCACAGAGTCAGCTAACTAAACCTGTGAAGAATACTTCAAGCAGGGGTTTTTACTCTATAGGCATGGTTCCTATGAGGTCAATGGATGAACTTCAACTGGTCTATGAATCATCTACTGAAATTATATGCAAAACAATTGCAAATATGTATACAGGTGTTCTTAACCTGGCCTCAATAAGTTTTCTGATATTACATGTAATTAATTCGGTATTTAAGCATTTTGGAGGAATTGAGGGGATATGATCCAGACCCTCATTAGAACCTCAACCACATATAATGTGTGTGCAAATTCATTCTAAGTGTGGATTTGCCTCTTGGGACACGAATTTTGTTATGTTGTGGTAAGTACCAGAATTCCATAGTATAAAGATGAGGAAATAGAATTCCATGTCAGTTCCCTGTAGGGGTCAGGCCAGATCTTTACTCTAAACCTCAGCCCATTCTAGTCCTCCTTGCCAGACCTTACATAAGTGCTTAGCTGATATCAGCTAGTCCATTCTAGACTGTATCTAAATCCTGGAGTGATTTGGAAATCTAAGAAAGTGAGCCACAAAAGTAGCTAGGTTTCTAACCAGCTTAAGGTTATCTGGGATCCAAAGATGCAGGGAGCCCATAAATGTGCATCACAGTGTCAGTAAACTTCCTGAAATTGTAGGCAAAAATTTTATGTGTATCCTTCTCAGGACAACTTTCATCAGATGATCAAACCATGAGTTTAAACCTAGCTCTCCACACAAACCCCTTGCAAAAAAGGCTGAGAACCCTAAACTCAGGGCATAAGCGTGCTCACAACCTAATGATATCAATAACCTAACATGGAGCAGGGCTTAGGCCCAGGAAAACTCTGTCAAGGCAGTAAGGCCCTCCGGAGACAGGTCACTGACCTTTGTACGGGGTACAATGTTGAGTTCCAGTTTTTGGTCCACCAGGCTGGCCCCTGCCTCTGAAAGATAGCCCTGGTTGAGGACAAGGCAATCACGGCCAAAGCAGCAGGGACAGCAGAGCTTCTGCAGCCACTTGGTCCACTTAGGATTAAGGTGCCCATAGGGCTCTTCATTCTTGGGTTTGAAAACAGCAATGATCTTCTACACAGACAAAAGAAAAAGAGGATATAAAGGCAAGTTGATTAAAGTAGCTCACAAACCAGGTCAGCAGGAAAATTAAATTAAAATAAATAATAATAAAATAAACAATAAAATAACCTGGGGAAAAAGAAAAACAGGTTTGAAGGGAAGCTCTTGTCTCCTGATCAGTCTCTTTGCCCACAGAGGCAGCTAATTAAACCTGTGAAGAACACTTCAAGTAGAAGTTTTTAATCTAGAAGCATGGTTCCAGGTACCAGAAATGAGAGGGCCTGAGCAGACAGCCTCTACTTAGAGTTAGACACTTGGCTTCTCCCCAGCTTATAAGGGGAAGACACCAGCTTATGTATGCAGCTAGGAGACCCACTGATACAAAGGACTGTGGCCAAAGAAGTTGCCAAGTCTGGTATATGTGGCACAACAGATTGTAACACCATCAAACCTCAACTTCCAAGGTACATACGTACACACTGTTGCTCTGCAGCAATTATGTAGACTCAAAAAATTATCAGCTGAAAGGAAATTAGTAAAGTATTATGGAATGAGGTTAAGAAAATGTCTTCATTGATGGTTGATTTCCTCTATCAACTTTACTATCCCATCCCCTGGATGTTAATGAAATCTTACAATAAAAAGTTTAGAAATGACAAAATAAGAAAGCAAGAGAAAAGAATAATCACAGCAGTAAAAGGAATATGGTTAGAATGGGGTTCTCTTAAGTCATTCTGATAGACAAGAGAGCAGGACAGGAGAGGCCACAAAAATTAAAAATCCATCTTCTCTAGATGACAGTAACTTAATCCTCAAAGGTCCTTGGAAATAGAGGACGCTGCTGCAACCTAGAAACTATGGTGCTCCCTCCTGAAGATTTCTTCCCCAGGCTAGTCAGCTCTCTGAGGTTGTTTTTCATCTTTCTCATTCCCTACAGTCCCCCAAATTGGTCATTTCAAAGAAAGAGAAGTAAATATGCTTTTCAAGTGATGCCTCTTCTTATCATATGACTCTCCCTCTCCCCTCACCCCACAGCCAACTCAAACTAGTCTGGGTCATAAGACATTTTCCTGTGGGTATCACTTCCTGAATGGCAGGTCACATCAGAAAACATACACCCATCTGCCTGCATTAATTAAGTACTCATATTAGGAACTGGCTAGGCACATTCTCTAACAATATTTGGTCAATCACAAGGCCAGTTCCTTCAAGAGGCCTTGTAAGGATTTGAGAGCGCTAGAAAAATACAGAACACTCTTCCTCCTTCAAAAAGAATCAATTTATTCTTAAAGATAAATAAACTTACTTATCCACTGGAAAAAGTCAAATGCATATATTCATAAGTCAGAATTACATTCTTATTTAAAGTGGCTAGCAAGAGGCTGAAGGTAACAATCTTCCTCTCCATCTCTGCTCCCTGGAATCCTGGGCTCTGAATCACACAGCTCACCACTCAGAGGATGATGGATAGTCCACTGTAACTCTCTGGAACCTGGGCAGTGAATCACAGGACAATGTGAGGCATGTCCCAGAACCCAACAGTCAGTTCAACTGAAGCACAACGTGGAGTTTAGCAAACTGGTCCCCAAAAGGGAAAACAAGACATTCCTATTACTAGCGAGGCTGAAAATTGCCAGGGCTGAGGTAGGTTTAACTACTTCCACTTAAAGAAAGCAGAACTTGAAAGCCAAGAGTACAGCCAAGCATCATTTATAGACTAACCTCCCAAACTTCTGTTTCCTTCCTCCATAAGGAGAATCATAAAGCATTTCATCAACTCTAAAAGCATTAGTAAGCATGGTTATCTCAGTACAACATGGGGTTTATTAAATATTAATGTCTAGACTGGACAAACGAGGGAATGGTAGGGTGGGAAGGATGGAGGAACTAAAGGACTTTCAGAAAGAAGGGGAGATAAATGCCTTTGATGGCTAAATATAAGCCTTAGTCCAATTCAATTCTGTTAACACCTGCTCAGTACCTAGTTTGTGTAAGCATCCTGCAGTTTTCCTAAATAGATACATAAAACCACACTGGCCTAATTTCCAAAGCACCCTGGCCACTTCACATAATCAACTGTGTTACTGAATACTCAAGAATACTCCCTTTATTCATAGAAAACCACTCAAATTAGAAAGACACCCAGCAGTATTTAGTTGAGAAAGAAAATGACTACGACCTAATCTTTCTCACCCATCCTCTCCTGTTATATACTTTCAACTCCTTTATTACATTTAGGAGAAAGCTTCAGTTTGACACCAATATTTTTTAAACACCTTTCCTTAACACCCATTTACTAACCCCCTTTTAACCAAGGGGGTGAAGTGCAGGTAGCCTAAGTAGCAGCAATCCACGAAGGTGGGGATAAAAACAGAACTGCACAAGGAAGCAAGAGGCCACTAAGTGGCTGGTGTCAGGCCCCACAACCAATTACTGGAACCTGGAACCCAAAGGGTTTCCTATATCTACCCACCAGCCTCAAGAGAGGGTATTAAGCTATGCCAGTGGTCGGCAAACTCATTAGTCAACAGAGCCAAATATCAACAGTACAACGTTTGAAATTTTTTTTGAGAGCCAAATTTTTTAAACTTATACTCCTTAACACCACTTCTTCAAAATAGACTCACCCAGGCCGTGGTATTTTGTGGAAGAGCCACACTCAAGGGGCCAAGGAGCCGCATGTGGCTCACGAGCCGCAGTTTGTCGACCATGGTGCTATGCTAAAGAGGCTTTTTCCTCCAGGAACCTAAAATCTAACAGTTCAAGCACAGCACTCATATTACACAGTGAAATATCCAGTAATAACTTTTAATAAGTTTTTTTTAAGTTTGGTAAATATGAAGTGGACGGTTCTCAAACTTTTTGGTCTCAAGAGCCCTTTAAACTCTTAAAACTTATTTTTATTTTTTAAAAAATATTTTTATTGATTTCAGTGAGGAAGGGAGAGGGCGAAACATCAATGATGAGAGAAAATTATTGACTGGCTGCCTCCTGCACACCCCACACTGGGTATCCAGCCTGCAACGCAGGCATGTGCCCTAACCAGGAATCGAACCTTGACCTCCTGGTTCATAGGACCATGCTCAACCACTGAGCCACACCAGCCAGGCAGAATTTCTTGACGACACACATTCAATAGTATTAACACACTTTTATATTTCAAAAATGGGGAAAAAAAACACTGTGCTGGCCCTGGCCAGTGTTCTCAGTGGTTAGAGCATCAGCTGGCGCACGGAAGGGTCGAAGGTCCAATTCCTGGTCAAGGGCATGTATCTGGGTTTCGGGTTCACTCCTCACCCCGGTAGGAGCACAAGCAGGAGGCAAATAGTCAATATGTCTCTTTCACATCAATGTTTCTCTCTTCTCACCTCTCCCTCCTTTCCATGCTCTCTGAAAAACAATGGAAAAATATCGTCAGGTGAGGATTAACAAACAAACAAACAAAAAAATAGTACCGCACTGATTTCATGACAAACTCTTGGTGGATAAAGTATTTTTAAGAGGTTGAAAATTATGACATAAGGCCAAATTCCAATTAGGATTATTTATCTAATGAATGTACTATTCTCAATGGTCATGAAAGCATCTTTTCAAAATCATATGACTTTTGCCCTAGCTGGTTTGGTTCAGTGGATAGAGCGCCAGCCTGGGGACTGAAGGGTCCCAGGTTCGATTCCGGTCAAGGGCACATGCCTGGGTTTTGGGCTGGATCCCCACTAGGGTATGTGCAGGAGGCAGCTGATCAATGATTCTCTCTCAGCATTGATGTTTCTATCTCTACCTCTCCCTTTCTCTCTGAAATCAATATATTTTTAAAAATCATATGACTTTTGCCTTACTCAATGCTAACGTACCCAAGAAAGCCTAATCCAGAGATCAATGGGCATATAGCTTAAAAAACACTCTAAGCAGGAACCATGCCAAGGGATCTCAGGTGTCATATTTCATTTAATCTTCTCAATAAACTAGTGAATCCAAGCTATTCTTTGATTCTTGGAAATATGAATATCTAGTATTACTAGCCTCACAAAACAGAAACTACTCAAAAAATACTTTTGTAGGTGATTGAGTATGAGACTTGAAGTGCAAGGCTGTAACTGAGGAGGGTAATAGGAGTGCTCTCTACCATGACTTCTGACCTAGCATTTTCCGTTTTACTGTTCCAGGTCCCTACTTGCTTGCCCTGAGGGAGAAACAATCCTAAACTGAGAAACGGAGTCAGGGCTGTTATCTTCAAAAAACTGTTGGGACTGTCTAGCTCCAAAGGTAATTGTCACAGAAATTACTGTTCTCCCCTGATCACCCTTCTTCGTTGGACACAGGAACCCTGACTTTTAGCTGGGCAAAATAAAAACTATAGTTCCAGGCACTACTGCAGCTAAGTTCTGGACAATGAGATATAAAGAGGAGTCTGGGGCAACTTCTAAAAAATGCCTTAAAGGGAGTGGGCATATGATCCCTCTCCCCTTTCTTCTTCCAAGTGGCTAAAAAACAGATAAGATGTCTGCAGTTTGAATAGCCATCTTGGACTATGAAGTGGGAGCCATATACTAAAGATGGCTGATCAGCTGGATGGAAGTTTGCATCCCTAATAAAGTAAAATGCCATTTTTGAGTGGCCTATAGACTTCTTTTAAGAAAGTTAAATGTACTTTTATTCGAGTCATTTTTAAAATTTTTATTTATTGATTTTAGAGAGAGAACATTAATTTGTTGTTCCACTTAGATATGCATTCATTGGTTGCCTCTTCTTCTTTTTTTTAAAAAAAATATATTTTCGTTGATTTCAGAGAGGAAGAGAAAGGGAAAGAGAGAGACAGAAACATCAATGATGAGAGAGAATCATTGATTGGCTGCCTCCTGCATGCCCCACACCAGGGATTGAGCCCACAATCCAGGCACGTGCTCTTGACCAGAATCGAACCTGGGACCCTTCAGTCCACAGGCTGACGCTTTATCCACTGAGCCAAACCAGCTAGGGCCCGAGTCATTATTATTTTAAATTTTCTATGCACACAGTCAAATTTATTCTTAACCAAAATAGTAGCTGAAAAGAGAAATCAGGAATTCGGATGACACTAACTCTGAGGCAGCAGAGTAGAGTATTTAGGAGAAAGAACTCTGGAGCCAGGTCGACAGTGTCTGTATCCTGTGAAATCTGGGCCAATTACTTATACTGTGTGCCTTGGTATCATTATCTGTGGGGATAATAATAGTACCTACCTATGAGGGTGTGATGTGAATTAAGTGAGTTATTACTTGTAAAGCATTTAAAACAGTACCTGGAATATAATAAGTACTATCTAAGTATTTGTCAAGTAAAATAAACTCACTTAGAGCAGGGCCAAAGAGGATAAGACCAACTACAGTGAGTCTGTGGGCCAGTCTGACACACCACAGGATTTAGGAAGTGGTCCTCTGCTCTAAACCACACTCTCCTCAGTGGGAGCAGGATGGTTACAGTAATGAGTTTTGTCAGGGCATTTGTGTTTCAACATCCCCTCTAAGAAAGGACAGTGGTCAGGGCATTATAGAGAATGGGATCCCACAAATCACCAAGAAATAAAACCAGAGTCTGTCATTCTCTGTGGCCCAAATACTGAGATAGTAGTACTTTATCTGCCAGGTAGAATTGAGAGGTCATATTATTCCCACCTGTCAGAGCACCTGATCACTTAGCTGATCTGACACACTTCCAACAGAGCTGTAACAGTATTACGACAGAAAAACAAAAACCTTCCTCTGGCTCCTGTATCTAGCAAAAATAATCCATCAACAAGGCAAATAAAAAAACCCCCACTCATATCTTATCCTAGATGTCATTCTGGTTCTCCAATAAAAAGATGGAAGCATCTTGCTAACATTTAGACCTCAGAACACCTAGCTTTCTTTTCTTCTAGAAGTGATGGTTCCCCTTTGAGCTTTTCATTTGACTCACTGCTCTCTTCTTTGAGGGACTCAGAAATACCTATTCCTCTCAAAGCTTTCTCCAACTTAGTCTGTGTTAGAGTTGACGGCAGATTTGCTCTCTGGGTCTTGGTGATAATTCAGGGATGACAACACCTGGGAGGATAACTAAATCATTCAATGAACCTAACCAAGCGCTACAAGTCACAGCACATCCTAGCCACTCAGCACTCCTATCAAAATAGCATCATCCATTTAAAGAGTTCATACGGGAGAGGTGCTGGGGAAATTTGAGGGAGCTTTAACATCATCCTAACAAGTATAACAATAACATGTTTTTCCAATAAACCATTCTGGCCCATCTGCTAACTTTGGCAAAGAACACTTGATATTTTTTGACCTGCTGATATTCCAATGACACCTCTGCAGTTCTCAAAAGAATAAAGGTCGGTCACTCTGAAAGACCACCAGACATTCACACTGCAAACCAGGGAAATCTATCCGATTGCTACTGCCTGCCCTCACTCCAGCTACTTCAAGCTGGACATCTAGAAATCTCCGCTGACTGCCTTCAGAACTCAGAAACTGAGATTAAAATCTGTTCCAATCATTAACCTTTGTTTCTCTTTTGTTTCCATAGAACTGACTCTTATTAAATAACTGACTGTGTAATAATAGGCCTAACTTTGAGAGCCTACCTGCATCACTGCCTCCTGAAATGAGACAACTGTTTAACTAAACTGACTTATTCCCAAGTCTGAGAGACTGGTTCAAAAGATGATGCAATCTACCAACTCAACTTCTTGATCTGGACTTCTTGGGAAAGTTTCAAAGGTGGAACTAAAGGGGAACAGATTATATTACCCAAAATGTGCCCCTTTTGCATGTGGATTGTTTGAGCTGAAGGCAATCAAGACCTGGCCGTCTCAGGAAAAACTTTTACCTCTCCTTTAACTGCCTAAAAAAACTTAGATAGGGGACCTGGCCCAGAAAGACAGCTATTACCAGAGAGAATTTGTTTTTTCCTGTAGGGCTTACCTACATGGCAGGTAAAATATCTGATTAGCAAACACCTGCTCTTCTTAGCTTCCCAGTGAATTGCCCTCCTCCCCTTTGAAGCTCCAGCCCATATCCCTCAGCTGAGATGGCATATAAACCTCAATTGCCTGACTGCCTTTGGATCACATATGTTTATGGGGCTCCCATAACTTAGGAAATCAAATTTGTCTTTCTCGTGTTAAAAAAATAAAAATAAAGGTCATCTCTCAGCTGCCCTGATCACTCTATGCCCCATCCCATCCCCATCCTCCTTTATACAAATGTAAGGGACAAAATAAAGGTCAGCCAACACTTTGCCTTAGCTGAAAAAGCTAACTATGACAGTCCTGGGAGAGAAATGAAAGTAAGAAGGCAGCTGACAGTCCCGTGATTCTAAAACTCCATTCTAAGCTTGAGGAACCATAAAAATTTTTGAACCATTTCCCCAAAAAGGTGAGCAATAACCAGACCGATGACAAGTGGTGATTCCACCCACTCTATCACCATCGTCTGCCAATGAGAGACCCGGGAAGGCGGCAGGAGACAACCCACAGCACAGAGGCTGGAATGAACCCTGGAGAGTCCCTCCCTGATGGGGCTTCAATTAACCCCGGTTTGGTCCCAAAAGAGAGAAAAACGGGCCCAAATGTCAAATCTGTAAGTCTGTAGGTTAATGCCCGAATAGCAGTCGCTGCACTTGACCGAACCTACTAGAAAGCAGCATCTCCCCGCGCCTCTCTATCCAGAAGCAGACTGCCCCACCGCACAGCTGGGCCCTTCGCCTCTATCTGGTCAATTTCCTCTTTTCATTTTCCGCTCACTCCTCCCCCACCAAATAGGTTCTGATTTATTTCTCCATGCCGCAGAGCTTCTCCATCCCAGTCCCCCGTGGCATTCCGAAACCCTGCCAAGGGGCTCCAGTAAAGTTTCTCCCTTCGGCGACCTTTCTTTCAGCTCCCCACACCCCCGCCCCCGGCTGCGCGAAGCCCCAAACTCCCCTGGGCGGGCCCACCGTCCCCGCCGCCAGCGGTCTCGGTCGCCACCCGGCTCTCACCCCCTGAGGGTCCTTGACGAAGTAGCTTCCGCTGGAGCCCTGGTAGATGCGCTCGGGGAAGATGCAGCGCTCGATGGCCACTTCGGCCTGTCGCACCACCGCCTCGAACTCCGGGTCCTCCGGAAACTCGTTCCGTTCCCGGTGGGCCTGCGCGGCGTGAGCAGCCGCCGCGGCCTGGGCGGCCAGGGCTTGGGCCTGAGCCGCCACCGTTTGGGTTTGACCCTGGGCCGCGGCACCCCGGGCCCGATCCAGCAGTGGCTGCCGCTCCCTGTCGTGGCCTGGCGAGCCCGGCGGAGAAGGGACCGGGCCGGCCGCCGCCGCCGCCGCCACTCGGATCGCGCCCCCCGGCACCTGCGGAAAGTGAGCGCCCGATCCGGACGGGAAGGTGTAGTCCGGGGGTTGGGCCCGCTCGGGGGACACCAGTGGGCTCGTCTCGTCCATCCCTCAGGCGGCCGGCTCCGGGACCCGGCGCGGAGCGCACAGCTGAACTCCGGGCCGGCACCAATCCCCAACACCCCCCACCTCCGCCCGGCCAACCAGGTCGCCGTGCCTCTCTGGCCCCGCCCCTACCTTCCCTGTTTACTTGGTGACGAGTAGGCACAGCCCCCTCGCGCGCGAACAGTAGCCAATCAGAATCAGCGACTACGCAATCGCGCTCCGCAGATTTTGCTCATCACCCCTTCTATGACTGCGCATGCTCCAGGAGCCAAACTCGTGCCAGACACGCCCTCAGCTCTAAGCTTTGAATTGCTGACCCATCTTTGGGAGTTTTCAATAAAGTAACCTACCTAATCAGTCCCTAATTATTGAGTGCCTACTGTGAACCCACTGTAAGACTGGAAAAATCTAAGTTTTGCCCTAGCCGCTTTGGCTCAGTGGATAGAGCATCGCCCAAAGACTGAAGGGTTCCGTGTGTTTGATTCCGGTCAAGGGCATGTACCTTGGTTGCAGGCTCAATCCCAGTCTGCTGCATGCAGGAGGCAACCAATCAATGTGTCTCTCTAACATCCATGTTTCTATCTATCTGTCTCTCCCCTTCCCTTCCACTCTCTAAAAATCAATGGAAACATATCCTCAGGTGAGGATTAACCAGAAGAAAAAAAAAAACACCTAATCTTTGTATCTGCAGTCATTCAATCATGCACTCAGTCATTAAATATTTATTGAGGACCTACTATGTTCTAGGTGCTGTAGAGACAGCAGTGAAGCAAAGAAACAAAAATCCCTTCTCTACCTAAATAGGAAGGTTTTTAAAAATCTCAGTCCTCACGCAGTTTACACAGTACCTGCCACAAAGCTCAATGTTTATTTGTTAATGGAGGAAAGATATGGTCTCATTAAAATAAAAAAATAAAATCAAAGTAAGACTGTTTTATTTATCACAGTAAAACCTCAGTATCTAGACACAGTAGGCGCTCAGTACATTTTTAAGTGGGGCTTTGTGTAAAGAGAAGAATGTTATAGTCCTTACCCTCAAGCTGAAGATATACAACTCTCTGAGGCAGTAGGAGAAAAAGAGCCAACAATCAGAGCTGAAAACTCCATAAAAGAAGTTAGTGGCTTGGGGGTACACTGGAGAGTCAGTAAAAGCCTTAAGTGGGGCATGTTCTATGAACTAAGTCTTAAAGGAAGAATGTAAATAAATCAATTGGCGAGGGGGAGGGAGTTTGAACACTGACTTCACATTTATTAGTTATTTTGTACGAGTTATTTAACTCTCTAAGCCTCAGTTTCATCATCTATAAAATGGGAGTAATCATCTCTTTCTCAATTGATTAAATAAGAATCACGATAAGTATGTAAAGAACTTAGCATAGTGCTTATCTATATATATAAAAGCCTGAGTGACGGAACAACCGGCCAACCAGTCACTATGACGCGCACTGACCAACAGGGGGCAGACGCTCAACACAGGAGCTGCCCCTGGTGGTCAATGCGCTCCCACAGCCAACCTCCTGCGGTCCCTCCCCCAAGCCGGCCAGCCAACCTCCCGAGGCCCCAATAGGCCCAATCTCCAGCCAGGCCAAGAGACCTCACCCATGCACGAATTCATGCACTGGGCCTCTAGTTAGTATATAAAAAGCCATAAACAAATGGTAGATTTTTACCTACCATTTGTTGAAATTATTATTGATGTTGTTACCATTTTTGTGCTCAAAGTAACCAGCAGAGATAGGTGTGGGTTTTCACAGAAGGTGACCAACTATATAGTAACCAATATTTTATAATCATTCTGAAGAACAGAGTGGAGGAATAAAATGGAGTCGCTATAGTCAAACTGCTGAATTACTAGAATCAAGTCAGTTGAGGCATGAGGAAACGATTCTCTTCTTGTTTTAACTAAACTGGAAACAAATTTTTGAACTTTTCAGCCCTGCATCAATGCCTGGATATACTCCAATTCATTGTGTGTCAGTACCTGGACATACACCAGACATCCATATAATGCCTGAAGGACTCACATATCTGTACTACTAACATAGACCTGACATCTATTATCCAGACCACAGATGTGACCAGACCTCCTGATGCCCATCTTCTAGACTGCCTGGCATCCATCATCCAAATCTCCTAACAGCTGACTGATAACTACCTTGGACCAATCCCAGGGCTAAGAATGCATAACCGATTCTGAAAAATGCACTTTTCACTATAAGAACTCTTAGCTTTTCTTGCTTCTTTGGAACACTTTTGGGTTTTTGCCTAGTTGTGTTTCTGGTTTGCAAAACCTAAGACCCTTGAATAAATCTTTGTCATTTATTTCAAGCCAAAGCTTGCAGACTCCTTTAAGTTCATTCAACAATTCTTTCTTAAATCAAATTGTTACCACAGCTAACCAGAAGTACTGAATTGTTTAATTATATGATGGGGGTGTCTTAAACTTTTATTTTGCCAAATAAACCATTCTAGCAAAGCCCCATACAGATGGTTCAATTACACCTCTCAGTTACAAGATGTTTTTCCCTTTCCTACCCAAACGTCAAATAATTAGGTACTACTTGTCTCTTGTATCCTGGGGGCCACAGCCACAGAGATGATTTCCTATATTATTCATCTTATTTAGCTCTTAAGCTTTAAGTTATGGTTAAGGAAAGCAAGATTTAGAGTTCTCCCTTTAATTCTGAGTTTTTTCCTATGGAAAAACACTCAGGATTTGTTTCTGTACCTACCTCTTAGAACTTGACTTTCCTTTTACTGAAGAGAGTGTCAATTACATTGACACTATGAAGAGCTAGCACTTACCAACTGCTAAGCAAGTGCCTGATATTATTATATGTGCATCATATGGATTAAGTCATGAAGCAAGCATTACAGCCTCTATGATGTTGGAAGCTGAGTAAAGTAACTTGTCCATGGTCATGAAGCTGATAAATGGCAGAGCTGGATCCAAATCCAGGCTGACTAGCTCCATGCTTTTAACACTATATTGCTTCTCATCAAATACCTCTATGAGTTTTTTCTTATATTTACCCTCTTTCTTTCCATCTTCACTGATGCCACATTCCAGTATGTCTTAGCTACATTCTTACAGTGGCTTCTTAGCATGTTTCTCTGCTTCCAATTTCTCTCTGATCATCTCTGGGTATCACTGCCAGATTAATTTTATTAAAACACTGATTTCATTGTGTCACTCTTTTGATTAAAAACCTGCATTTTTTATTGTGGTAAAATATACCTAATATTTATCACTTTAACCATTCATAAGTGTACAATTCAGTAACATTAAATATATTCACAATGTGGTGTGACCATCACCACTATCTCTACCCAAAACTTTTTCATCATCCCAACAAAAACTCTGTACCCATTAACCAATAACTTCTTCTTCCTCTAACTTCTGGTAACCTCTTTTCTACTTTCTGTGTCTATGAATTTGCCTATTTAAGAAACTACATTTTGCAAACCTTATCTCCTCCCTAATTTTTCAGGACTCTCCATAAATTGACTACAATCTATTTAACCTTATATCTTCATGTTTTCTAACACATATTCTCCAATATACTAAGATCTATTTTCTTGACACTCCATTCTCTCAACTACTGTAATTATGTCTATAGTCATTACCACAGTTTAGCATGTTGAACATTGAGTATTGGAGCGGGATTGAATCTTATACGTCTGCTAGTCCAATCTCATTTTATAGGCTCTTAGAGAGCTTAATAGCTTGCTTGAAGCCACACACTGTTGGTGGCAGAAATGGAATTTGAATACAGAATTCAAGTATTTTAAAACAATTTAAACCACCATTTATGGGGCATTTACAATGTCTCAGACACAGTATTGAGCTTTTGACATTGTCTTCTCAAAAAAGGTCCTAGGCAGCCTTTATCATCATCATCATTATAATTTTCTGACCTGCAGATGAGGAAAAATCCCAACTCAGAGAGGCAATCTGTTTGCTCTCTTCATGAGTTTGCCTTCTCTTAATAATTAAATATAGTCTTGGATTTTTCCACGTGCATGCATCTTTTCCTCTCCACACTTAGCAGTAAGTCCCCTTGAGAGCAGTGATCGTGTCCTTTCCAGCCTGGCAGAGCCCTAGCATCATGTTGCATTCCAAGTAAATAAACACAGATAAACCGATTGATGTGCGTGGTATGTGGGCTGATTTGCTTCCATCTTGGCATATTTTAAGCACAAAAGGATCTGGGTAGTGACAACGACAGCACACATCCCTACAAGGAATGCAAACGTGTCTTGATATCAGTGTCTGGCGCAGGGTTGCACTAATTAAACTACAGTTTGCCCGCTCCAGCACCTTACAATTTACAAAGCTGCACCTCAAAAGCCGTGTTGAGGTTCTGTCCGGAAACTCCTCGGCGGGGCCGTTCACAGCTGCGGAGATCGGAGCAGGACCGGCGCCGCTCCAGTTGGTGGTCACTGCTGCGTCTGACGCAGGTTTGGTTTGGTTTGGTTTGGAGTTGACATTTCGGCTAGGCTGCCCCGGGATGAGCGAGACCTGAGTTCTCTTTCAGTCGGGGTTGCCGAGGTGGAATCCCGGGGTCAGCCCCGTTCCTCTTTCGGATAATTGACACTTCGCCCCGCACAAAGATGGCGCCGATTCCGGAATGAGCCAATAGGGAGTGGCGTTGCTCCCGGTTGCCTAGGTAACAGCCAATGGGCAGCGGGAATTCTGGCCAGTGCGGCTGCCGGGGATGGCGGCGTCAGGAGGGGCAGGCGCCGTTGAAGGTGGCGGAGAGGCAGGTGGCAGGGGTGAGCCCGGCGGAGCGGAAGGCCGGCCGCTCGAACCCCGCGCCGGGGCGTGACGGTCATCCCAAAAGGCGGAGCCCAGGTTGGCTGGCGGCGCGGGTGGGAGGGGGCCGGGAGAGTGCGGCGGTGAGGAAGGGACTGAGGAGCCCAGTCCGAGATGACAGGGGCTGGGGAGCCTGGCTCCATGCCCGACGTGCTGACCGGAGGGCGGCTGCCCCGGGGTCCCAAACTCGGCCTCCGCTGGGCCCGAGGCCTGGGAGAGCCCCTGGCACCCGGGTTAGCGAGCGGGGTGGGTGGGGGGATGGCTGACCTGTGCGAGCAGAGAGTCTGGCCCGAGCGGGAGAGCAGACCCGGGGTGGAGGGCAGGAGCAGTTCTGGAAAGCGAGGGTGCGTGATGGGAGGAAAGGGGAGGTCGACGTGGAAATGTTGTCTTTTGCCACCGAGGGCTTTGTGTGCTTTGGGCCCGCCTCTCGCACACTGGTGGAGAGACGTCCCACGCTTTAAGGTTTGGAGAAATGGGATGCCTGTTAGTTTATGGTAGCATCCCTGCAGCTAGCCTGTCCAAACTGCTTAGGTATCAGCAGGAGTAACTTGGCTATATTAGAATCCGGACCAGTCATTTCCTTAACCATGAAATAGAATATCCTGGCAGTCCCTGTCGCCCCAAAGTCGTCATTTATTTATTTATTTATTTATTTATTACCTTCTTTCTGGTATTAGGATTTTCTTCCCAGGTTCTTCAATCTAACCATCCCACAGTCTTCCTAAATAAGACCTTTACCTAGTAGCCATACATTTGTTTACTTTTCGAGGGGAAGGGAGACTTACAGGAAAAGAGACTTGACTTACTAGTACAATAAAAAGTTATTGCATGCTCACTTAAAACACTTTAAAAAGAACTTTTGCATTTTGTCCTAGGTTTATTCTTTGTTGATCCAATCCTTCATTTTCTTCTCTTTAGGATTCTAAAAGCTTAAGAACTGCTGTCTTCATAACTGAGGAAACTTGGACAAAACTATCATACTTTGGGGAGGGTAGCTTGGGAGAGAGACAATGTTAAAGATATATGTAGGTAGTTAAGGTTGCTGCCTAAAAATAATATTCCTTTTTTAAAAAATTGATTTGAGAGAGAGAGAGAGAGAGATTAGTTTGTTGTTCCACTTCTTTGTGCATTCATTGATCGATTCTTGTATGTACCCTGACTGGGGATGGAACCCGCAACCTTGGTGTATGCAGACGATGTGCTAACCAACTGAGCTACCCGGCCAGGGCTCCAAACAATATTCTTAAACTGAAAATCTATTCCTCTTTATGTTAGTTTTTTTATTTAAGAAGTTCTCTGAATTTGGACACAGGTTATTATGAATACATAAATATTTTTAACAAGTTTGATTTCTAAAAAAAAGACAAACAGAATGGAAACAAAAGTTATTCCTGTCTTCGACTTCTATTTGGAAATGTCTGAGTACGGGGAAAGGAAAGATAGCAGGGATATAGACTCTTGTGCAGACTAATAATATATTAGTTTGCCGGGACAAAGAGTCATTTTCCTTTTAAATAAATGTTTGGATTGATTCTTTGCAACCCATCCAACAAAAGAACAAAGGATGAGTATCTGCTTAGAAGAAGCATGAATTATCTTGACTTTGTGACTAGATTCCATATGGATAGCTGAAGCCTAAACTCGTAGGCCATCTAGTCTCTTTGAATAACTGATACAAATACCGATTTGCATCCTTATTAAAGTACTAGAGGCCTGGTACACAAATTCGTGCACAGGTGGGGTCCCTTGTTGGCAGGCTGAGGGGAGGGACCAAGGGAGGTTGGCTGGCCAGGAGGAGAGATCAAAGGAGATTGGCTGGTCGGGGGAGGAATCATGGAAGGTTGGCTGGCTGGCCGGCCGGGAGGAGGGACTGTGGGAGGATGGCCAGCAGGCCCCCTGATCAGGGCCGTTGTGGGGGATGGCTGGCCAGGGGGAGAGACCGTGGGAGGTTGGCTGGCCGTGGGAGGCTGATTGTGGGAGTGCACTGACCACCAGGGGGCAGCTCCTGTGTTGAGCATCTGCCCCTGTTAGTCAGTGTGTGTCATAGCGACCGGTCATTCGGTTGTTCGGTCCCTTAGGCTTTTATATATATAGATTGGGTTTTCAGCCTCCATTAGCATTGACTATATTAAACTAGATTTGTCTCAATGACCATCTTAACTGGTGAAATTTTTTTCTGGATCAGTGGTTATGCAGCTGAGTATTACTTAGCATGTCTAATTACAGAAATGCTAAATGAAAATCCTGACACTGACCCAGGCAGTGACAATATCAATTATTTGGACATAGGTAGAAATTTCTAGTCAAGTGTGTTGAACCATGGCCTTAGTCCCATGGAGTCGATATGTGTTCCCTTTAATTAGCACTTCTGATTGTGTTTTATGCTATGGACTTTGTTTTGAAACATAACTATTGAAGGGAGTTTGCTCTATGTTCCTAGATCAAAAAGGAATGGAAATTTGTCATATGGTATGCACTTTTGAAAACAATGGGAGAGGATGGTGGCAGGGTTAAGTTGAGAGTTGATGTTCCCTTTCTTTCAGAGACCTTTTACTGGTCCCTCTGAGACAAGGTGGCATGCCACTATCTGGGAGTTTCCTGTGGCCTTGAGAAAAAGTAAACAAGACTCGGCTGCTCCCCGAGTCCCTATGTGGTCAATCTGATTCCTCAAATTGCACTGCAATAACTCCTTCCAAAGTTTTGAGTGAAGACAAGTTAACTGCTGCCTAACATTTAAAGGAAATGCCCTTATCTTCTGTATAAAGAATGATTTTGTGTTTATATTTTGGAATGGTTGTTTAGTCGTAAGACTTAGTAGAAGATATAGCCTTTCAGATTCTGGCTTGTTTTGAAGGAATGAGATAGTTCAGATTTGTACCATAAGCTGACTTTTAGGAATGGAAATTTGACAGATACATTATAGGAAAGAACAACCACTACTATCCCTCTGGCTTAATTTGTTCTGGGAAGCAGCTGAAGATAGCCTCTAGCTAACTCAATGCCCGGCAGTTTTGATGGAACACTGTTTCTCTTCCTCTCATTAATGTTGTATTTGCAATGGAGTCGCGTTGACCTCCACCCCAGGCTCACTCTGATGCTGGGCTGACGATAAGAGAATTGTGCACCAGAAATTGGATGCTGACCTTGTGGAACATTGATGGGATAGAGAAAGCATCAGCTCTCTGAGAAAACAGCTCCACAGGTTTTGAGGGGTGTTAAGAAGAAAATGATCCTTTTCTCAGGCTACCTTCTATTATGTGAAAGACCCTGGACATGGACTTTCTGAGTAACTAAAAAGTGAGAAAGTCCCTGGTTGGTGGGCCTATGAGATTGACTCCCAAACACTTCTAGAAGTGCCTCCACAAAGCTGGCCTTCATTAGGGGGGTAGAAATGAATGTTCCTCCATGTCTGGGTGAGACCACAGCGGGTCTCAGAACTCATCTATCCTCATAGCTGGAATGAAACTGGGGCTCGGAGGCAGAGCCAGGCCTAGAAGATGTGACTGGGCCCTGCTCTGTTCAGGCCAGGCTGAGTTCACATCAGACCATTTCTGGGCATGTGGCATCTGTATCAAAAATTATTATGACACTAGAGGCCTGGTGCACAAAATTCGTGCACGGGGGGGGGGAAGGGGGGGAGGGGGTGTCCCTCAGCCCAGCCTACACCCTCTCCAATCTGGGACCCCTTGAGGGATGTTCAACTGCAGTCGGACATACCACTCACAATCCAGGACTGCTGGCTCCCAACTGCTCGCCTGCCTGCCTGCCTGATTGCCCCTAACCGCTTCTGCCTGCAAGCCTGGTCACCCCCTAACCACTCCCCTGCCAGCTTGATCGACGCCTAACTGCTCCCCTGCCAGCCTGATTGCCCCTAACTGCCCTCCTCTGCCGGCCTGATTGCCCCTAACTGCCCTCCCCTGCCGGCCTGGTTCCCCCCAACTGCCCTCCCCTGCAGGCCTGGTACCCCCCAACTGCCCTCCCCTGCCGACCTGGTCCCCCCCAACTGCCCTCCCCTGCTGGCCCGGTCACCACCAACTGCCCTCCCCTGCTGGCCATCTTGTGGTGGCCATCTTGTGTCCACATGGGGGCGGCCATCTTGTGTGTTGGAGTGATGGTCAATTTGCATATTACTCTTTTATTAGATAGGATAGGCCAAAATTAAAATATCTTATAGGGTAAGATATAAAGAACAGGTGGGTGGCAAAGAACAGGTGGGTGGCAACTGTCGTTTGCATTTCCTCTACTTAGTATTTACCTCATTAGTCAAAATTGCTGACTTTTCCCCAAAAAATGCTATTTAAATTATGTTGGTGGCATTTTTATACTGAGACTTTAGAGAAATTTCCATTATAGTAAGTGTGTGAGTATAGGTGTGTCTTTGAAGGAGGAGAAGAACAACATTTAAAGGACAGGACTAGACAGTGTTCTAGGTACTTTCATGAATGTTATTTCATTTAATCCGCATGCTAACTCTGTGAAGTAGGTAATAATCTCCACTTTATAGATGAGGAGACTGAGGTTTAGAGCTGGATGTGGAGTATAAATAACGCAGCACTGTCCACCCACCACCATTTGGAGAAAACAATGTATGCCTTGTTTTAGTTGAACATTTAAAACACCATTTTAAAAATAAAAGATGCCAGATTTTCTTGTACTATGGGACCTACTCTTTGTAACCCCTTGATTTTCCATAATGGAGACGTCATTACAACCCTTAACGTTGTGTGTGATTTGGGCTTCTCTGGGACTTGAAGGGAAAGGAAGCCAGCAGTTGGTACCAGGCCCACAGGGATTTAAAAAAAAGTTGTCCTCCAGGTCTGACCTTAGTGCTCTGAATAAGAGGCGCACTTGTCCTGTTGGGATCAGTCAGGTGCCTGAGGGTCAGACTCCAGGTTAATTATTAATAACAGGGGACCTTCCGATGGTGATTTACACAGCAGAGAGCTCTTCACACACAGCATTCCCATTTATCGGAGTAATAATCCATAAACTTTCAGGTGTGTAAGAATCTAATGATGTGCTTGTTAACGCTGCAGATTCCTAGGCTCTATCTGTACAGAATCTGATTCAGTAGATCTGGGTGTGGGCCTAGGACTGTGCATAGTTACAATCACTTGAGAAAACATTGTATTATTTCATTCTGAAGAAGGGGTGAGTAAAAAAGACCTAGGGGATTTAAAAAGGAAAAGTGGATTGCATTTTTTAAATATGTCAAATGATTTTCTTTCTCTGTATTTATACTTAATGATAGTTTGGGTATCTTAAATCTCTTTTATAGTATATCCTTGAATAAAAAACATTATTTTACCACTCGTGTGAAGCCATAACGAGCCAGTCCTCAAATGTTATTGGGTGATGGTAGTGGTTGTTCTTTCCTATGATATATCTGTCATAGTTAATCCTTCTGCTCCCATTACCCCGTTATCCCCCTTGCTCAGGCCTTATGATCGCATATCTGGGTGTATCAGTTAGCTTTTGCTGAGTAATGCATCCCCCCAAAACAAGTGGCTTAAAACAGCCCTGTCTTTAGTCTGTGTTTCTGTGGGCGAAGAATTTGGGGCTGTGCTCAGAAGGGCCGCTCTTCTGGTCTTGCCTGAGCTCGCCAAGGCTGCTGTGTCAGCTGGGACAGCCGCTCCAGGCGGCCTCTCATCAGCCAGCAGACTAGCCTGGACTTCTTCACCTGGGGACAGAACAGCTCAAGTGCAGCAAGAGGGCAAGAGTGCCCTTCAACCTCTGCTACGTCACCTCTGCTGACGTCCCATGAGTTACATAACCCACCCATGTCCAGTGGGTGGAGGGATAAACAAACTGTCCCTTAGCGGGAGGATCTGGGCGGAGGGGGAATAGTTGGTGCTCATTGTCACAATCTACTGAATTATCACATCTCCTGCCTTGCCAGCTTCTCTGGCTGTAGGTTTTTGCTGCCCGAGTCCATTCTGCTTCCTGATGCCAATTTCATTTTCCTTAAACTTTGCTTTCATCATGTTACATCCCTGTTCAGCCCTCCCACCCCCTGAAGCTTTCTCTTTACCCACCTTATCAGCTAGGAACTCTTCTGCCTCACCGGAAAGGTCTCCTCACACTCGCCTGACCCTAAAGGCAGAGCCCGGAGTACTCTGCCTTTCTCCAACTATAAAGTGAGGGAGTTTGGATTAAATCTAAGAGGTTCTTTTCAAATTTAAGGTTTGGGCTGACAAATTTATTTCCTGTTACTCCCTAAACATACCTTCAGCTCTAGAAGACCCAGCTTCTTCTTTTCCTCCTGAACATCCTGTGTTCATGTTACTCTCTATGCTTTCTTTCCCCGTGTCTTCTCAGTCTGGAATTGCCCTTTGCCCTCTTCACTGCTTGTGTTAAATTCTGCCCACCTCTTGTCTTTGTTAATCTCTGCCATCCAATTTGGCAGCTAATTATATTATTTCTCATATTATTCAATGTTTTCATTGTTAGTCTTATCAACTAGATTATAAACCTATATTGAGGAAAGAGACTGTATTTTACAAGTTGACTAAGTAATATAGCAGGTATCAATAAAATCTTTGTAGATTAATCCTAAATTTCTATCTCAGGTCATAGAAAGTTGGAACTGGCTGAAAACTTTAAAGACAAGGAGGACGACTTGGGCAGAGGCGGTGATGGCGATGGTTGGAGCGTGGGTAGTGTGCACTGACTGAGCTGGTAGCCTTTAGAATGTATCTACAAAGTTGCTTTGCAGGCCTTTCCTCCAGCCATCCTGTGACACTGGTTCTCCTCTGCTTGTGTCCTGCAGTTTCCATCCTTCTGTAAGCTGTCACCATGACCCTGACAAAAGGTTCCTTCACCTACTCCAGTGGGGAGGAATATCGTGGCGAGTGGAAGGAGGGTGAGAGGACCCCTGGGGTATCAGTGATGAATATTTGACCGAAGGATAATACTTCAGGACTTTATTCATCTTCAGGTCTTACTCCAAGATTTAATATGATAGTTCTTTTCCTTTATTCAATTTTAGGATTATAAATAAAGAAATTTAAAAAGTACCATTGTTAATTCAACCTCCAGAAGCAAGTTAAGTCTTTCTACTTATAAATTGTGTTTTAACCCTTTTATCTTTTAGTGATATTATTTGGGGATTGTTTTTCTAAGTGCTAACGTACTTAGCAGAGTAAAGGAATTACTTTGAGTGCCCATAAGTTATTGCAATGACTTGATGCCAATGAATCTTAAGAATTTGAGGAAATTAGGGCAGGCACTCAAGAGCCAGTGACATTCATTGCCTTGAATTTCCTGTGACAGTTTATTACATCTGCAAGTATCTATTCTTAGGAATGGTAAAATTCTTGGGAGCCTGAGACTATACAGGAATTAGTTCAAGTTCATTTGGAAACAATGTGGCCACTTAAAAGTCCCCTGGATCCAGTCCTAGCAAGCCTAGCAAGCCAGGAACTGCCCCAAGGAGTCAGTTGTGTCCATGAAGAACATTTCACACTGTTTCCGGACATGTGCCTCATTCTTTTCATGGTGGATCCTGCCGCTGATGAATTCCTGAGCCTTGAGAGGAGAAATTGTGCAGATGGGATGTGACCTTGTCTCTGTACATCGCCAGCCTTTCTCCTGCCTCCTAAACACCTGCTGTCCTCTTTAATACGACCTTGAGAGGAGAGACTTCCTGAGGCTCTGCTGGGAGTCTCTGTCCATCAAAGGAGCTGCCTCTTGCTCTGTTTTCTGGCCAGGGCAGTGGGTGAGCTCAGCCTTACTGATGTAGCAGAGCTCAAGCCAGTGCTGCCAGTCCGGCTGATCGGTTTGCACAGTAGCTTCATGGTGCTAAGTGCTATACTTTTATTTTCCTCAGAGTGGCAATGTAGTTAAGTGTTGAAGGCTGTCAGGTCAGGTTGCCTGCTGTGTTTGCATTCTCGCTCTATGACTTAATTGCTCTAGGATCTTGAGCAAGTTATTTAGCTTCCTTTTGCCTTGGTTTCCACATCCGTTAAATGAAAATAGTAATAGTACTCTACCTACCTCATGAGGCTCTCGTGAGGATTAAATAAGATGATATATACAAAGTGCTTAGGAGAGTGCCAGCACACAATAAGGCACCGTGGGCTGTTTTTAAGTGCTCTCTCATCTTTCATGCTTAGAGAGACCTGCTCCAACTCTGGTGGCTGCGACTTAAGATGGGAAGGTCGCAGGAGCCAGGTTATGACTCTGGGTATTTGCCCTCTTCCCTGATAATGTCACTGCTTCTCTTCTTCCCTTTGTGGGTCGGGTGTGGAAGGAAAGGGATGTTAGACAGTGAGAGGGGACCCGGAAGCCGCCCCATCCCAACCTGACATCTGTCCTTCTCTTTGCTCAGGCCGCAGACATGGTTTTGGTCAACTGATGTTTGCAGATGGTGGCACCTACCTGGGTCATTTTGAGAATGGGCTCTTCTGTGGCTTTGGGGTACTGACCTTCTCAGATGGCTCAAGGTGGGTACTGGTTCATTCTCTTCTCAGCCTTAAACTAGGGAGAATCTGATCTAAAAATGATCGTAATAAATATCTGGTCAAACCAGAGCTTGTTCTAGGCCCTCTGAAAATAGGCAAGGAGTAGCATTAGTGTTTCTATAGATCTAAAGTTTGAAATGGCAAGAGGTGAGTGATCTCCCTCCCCGCACTGCTCTGTTATTTCCTTGAGATTAGGGGGCCTCACATACATACTCTCTGACCCTTCTCTGCTGAATGAGACTGGGCTGGTAGAGCTCTGAGATAAGGGGAATCAGCTTTGCTCCTTGGCATTCATAAATAACACATATTGGTAGCTGCTTGTAAGAGTTAACTTGGACAGCTCACTACCCCACTAAAGGCTAACATCTTGTGTTTCTGCAGGTATGAGGGGGAGTTTGCCCAGGGCAAGTTTAATGGCGTCGGAGTCTTCATTCGACACGACAACATGACCTTTGAGGGGGAATTTAAAAATGGCAGAGTAGATGGCTTTGGTAAGTTGCAGCCCAGCAGGATGGGAGACTTAGGTGAGCACAATATGGGTGGAAGTATACCCTGTTAGCTTTACTCCTTCTATGGATGCCCAGCAATCTCCATAGGGATAGTGCCCGAATGCGGTAAGTCTAAGTACTCAGACTTACCGCCAGAGTACTCCTGAGAAGGCTGTGAGGTTTTCTTTTCCTCGGCCTCTACCTGTCAAGCAGTTCTCTGAATCATTGATGCCATTGTCACTCCCTTATTTCCTGTCTCCCTCAAAGGCCTGCTGACTTTCCCCGATGGGTCCCACGGAATACCCCGCAACGAAGGTCTGTTTGAGAACAACAAGCTGCTGCGGCGTGAGAAGTGTTCCGCGGTCGTACAGCGAGCCCAGAGCGCCTCCAAGTCAGCCAGGAATCTCACCGCGTGATGGGCGCTTTGTGCACCCGCTGACAAGTGTTGGGTAAAGCAGATGCCCCGCTATTCACTCGAGGGGAACAAATGAACCAGATGTGAGAGGAGAGGACATGACCTTGTGCTGTCCACATCACCTGCCAGTCAGGGATGCGACCACAGAGAAGTTCTGAGGACTGTGGCCCAGGCCCTGCAGCAGCGGTTTCCAGTCCTGTCTTTTCCGTGTCTCACTGTTGGTACTCTCTGTCCCTAACACCCTGGGTTACCCAGTGCAGACCTGCCGCTGCCGTGCACGTCCTTTCCTGCTAAGTGAGGCAGAATCTCTTCATTCTGCTTGTATTTGGGGTGGATGAGCCACATATATCCCCTGTGAAGGATTAGGTAACAGTGCTGTTTCCCTTCCCCTGACTTGACAAGCTGTCTTGCTCACCTGAATTCTAGCAGATACTCCCCATTTGTGCCTCTCTCCTTCATTAGACATGGGACAGGATTCCTTTATGGGATAGAGACTGATGTAAACAGTCATCTTATAACTTGTATTTATTACTTACTCCAGGGCAAAGGGCAGACCTCTCTGGGCCATACCAGGTCCTACCATGGAGTGAACTGAATCCTTAGGGCCGACATAGCTCCTTCCCAGTGGACCAGTAGTTTAGGTAGAATTGGAACCCTCCTGGAATCCTGGTGAACTAGCCGAGCATTTGGCTCCTTGCATTTGGTTCACTGTGACTCTGCCACCACAAGCCTTGGCCATCAGGCCTGGGGATCAGATCTTGACTGATAGGATCTCTGCACAGTTCTTCACAGAGGCCTCCAGTTACCCTGTGACCCAAACACACCCCACCCCACCCCACTCCACCCCTTTCTCCTCACACTGAATGTCTCCTCAATAGCAGATTATGGTGGAAATTATAGCCGTGTGCCTCTATTCTTTGAATGGTACTGTAGAAACAGGTGTTTATGAGGAATAAAACTACCAGAACTGCCTATACTTAGTTTTCTTGACTTTCTTGTTATGTGTCCTCATGAATATTAACTCATTTGTTGTTTCTAAAAATTAATCACAACCCTGGCCAGTGTGACTCAGTTGGTTGAGTGTCGTCCCGTGCACTGAGAGAGGTCACTGGTTCAACTCCCAGTCAGGGCACATGCCAGGGTTTCGGGCTCGATCCCCAGTGGGGAGCCATGTAAAAACAACAATTGATGTTTCACTCTCATATCGATGTTTCTCTCTCCCTCTCCCTTCCTCTCTCTCTCTAAAAGTCAATAAAATATTTAAAAATAAATATTAGTCACAGATGGGGGCTTGGAACTGACATTGCACACTTTACTACATATATCATCTGATTATCAAAATCTCTGCACAGCCCTAGCTGGTTTGGCTTAGTGGATAGAGTGTCGGCCTGCGGACTGAAGGGTCCCAGGTTTGATTCCAGTCAAGGGCACATGCTCGGGTTGCGAGCTCACTCCCCAGTGAGGCAGGAGGCAGCTGATCGATGATTCTCATCATTGATGTTTCTATCTCTCTCTCCCTCTCCCTCTCTGAAATCAATAAAAATATATATTTTTAAAAAACCCTCTGCACAGTAGGAGCATTTTTAAAAAATCAGACATGTTTAACCAATGTCATCCCAATAAATTCAATTTTTAAAAACTCAGGTTCACGTGGTCCAAACTAGTGGCAGAGCTGGGTGGGGTTTGTTTCCAGGTCTTTCTGATTTCAAAGCACCTTCCCCTGTGCTTCCCCTCTCCCTGAGCATCAAGACCCACATCCTGAGACCAGTTACTGTCACACCGGCTGGTTCCCTTGGGCGAGTCACTCCTGCCTAGGTTCCCTTTCTCCGCACATTCCCTGCCACACCAGCCCTTTTACAGCCTGCTCTTACACAGTCCTGGGAGAAAGATGCTCTTACGACCCCCATGCGGCAGAGGAAGCTCAGGGCAGGGAAGTAGTTTCCAAAGGTCCTATAGACACTAAGGGGCAGATCCCAGAACTTCAGCTCCGGCTGTGTGAGCCCAGGGGCCGAGCACTTCACCAGGACACGCCCCCCTAGCCCTAACTTTTTGGTCCTTCCCTGAACCTGATTCTCCTCTGAGCTCAGATCTTCTAGAAGTTGCCTGTGAGAAGAGTCCAGGTGCTAAGCACCAAGCCTCAGTGCCAGTCAGATGCCCAGTTTTAGTTGAAAAGTGATACTGTTTATGTTCTCTCCTAGCCTTTGCCCTAAGCAAGAAGTCCGTTGACCTTTTTTTTTTTTTTTAACCAGAGTAATTAAAAAAAAAATCATATCAGGTTTTCTGCCTCTTGTCAGATATCATGAGGAAGGTTAAACATTTTGGAGAAAGCAGCCTTTCCGATTAATGTGCTAAATGTTCCTAAATATGTCAGTTGAACCTTTTTACCCCTCCCATTTAAAACTGCAATAAGCCTTACCCTGGGTTGTCACTAATTTAATGCCTATGTTTGCTTAGTATTTTCTCAGAGCTGGGAAAAAGCAGACCTTGAGAGCTAAATCGCCTCTAGGTAGGTTCTTGACATCTGGGCAGGAAACCTAAGGACTGCATAGCAGTGCAGTATCAATCTCTATATATAGCCACGCTAGGTTAACTTATTACACTTTATTACAATAACAAAGTAATTATTTTTAACAATAAAAGCAGAGTGCCTATAGGCAAGAGGATGGTCCTGTCTCAGGCCAAGCCCCCTCCGGAATGGTTCAGACCTTCGATGACGACAGTAGTCCTCCAGAAAGTAACCCTTCCCCACTAGGTGTCATTATTTACCAATCCTGGGCTGTTCTCTGTGCACTGGACAGTTGAGAACAAAGCTAGAGACGAGACTACGAGATGAATCAAAATGGACTGTGGAAAGGGCACTGTGGCTGGAATGCATCTTGTGGTGGGAGGGCTTTCAAAGGCAAGTGACATTTTTCTGATCGGGTCCCCTGGAAAGAGTAGGAACTTGGGCTCTTAGCATGGCCCTGGCTTCCCCTGCATGTGCTGGAGTCAGGTGCGTATCTCCAAGTCTAAGTCGTCCTTCCTTCAGACACGTAGCCCTCCTGTGCCCAGCTGCGCTGCGCTTCCCCTCTGGCTCCTGGCTCACGTGTCTTGGGGGCATAGGAAACCACGGTAGAGAGCCGAGCAAGCAATGGATCCTGCCCAGACCGTGGGTCTCCAGAGACCCAGAGTTTAGGATGCAAATTCAAGAAGTCGTGGGGCTGTGAGAATAGGAAGGGAGCGTGCCTAACACCTGGCAAGAGGCACCCGAAGGACTGAAGTAGGAAAAGGAGCCATGGACCCTCCGGTCCCCGTGTTTCTCTTCGGGCTGCGAGAACAAGTCGGGAGCGGAGATGGGCTCCCACCTGTCTCCTCTTTGCCCTCAGAGCCAGCCATTGTTGGTGAAATCCAGGCGCAGCTCCTCCTCCTCCTCAGGGCTCAGCTCCTGCAACGGGGCCCGGCAGGGGCCTCCGTAGTAGCCAAGCCAGTCCATGGCTTTCTTCAGCCCCGGGATCCCGAAGCGCCGGGTCACCTGAGAAGGAGGGCCTGTTAGAAGAGACTGGGGGATTTCTATACGATATGCCCCAGACCCAGACATGTGTCACTCTTAGAAAGTTGGGGTTTCTACCCTTCTCCTCCATCAAATCTGTGATACCCAGGGTGGATTGGGAATCCAGACTGAGAGACCAGGAGACAGGCCGGCAGTAGAGAACACAGAGCCGAAACCTCAGATGAAGACAGGGAGACACCTCCCTTGGTTTTAGGAGAAAAATCCACCCCATGGGGAGGAGAGAAAGCAGCAATGCTGTGGGCCTGGGCGCTAGACTATGACCGGTCCACAGCAAAGTTCCCTGGAACCTGACCCAGGGCACAGCAGGCCTAGGAAGACGGGCACAGCCCAAACCTCTCCTGGCCCTGCAGCAGGGTCCTCCCTGACCCAACTCTCAATGCTCTCACCGGAGACATAATGGATCTTTGTCCAAAGAAGTTTCATTGTATAACCTTAGGTCATTAACTTAGTAGCTCTGAGCAAGTTCTCTTGTCTAAAAAATGAGAGGGCGGGACATGATCTCTAAAACCTTCTCCATTGTCATGAGGGACCTAAGACTCTTGTCAATGTAAAATCATGCATGGGGTTTTACAGAAAACGATGCATCAAGGTTCTGTGCTTTTAGCACAGCAACTGGTTATTTCATGCCGATCAGAAGTGTTAGATGAATCTTTGACTCGCTAAAAACTAGGAAAGTAATCATTACTTAATAAAGTTTTATTTGGAAGTAAGGAAAAAAAAAAACAAAAAACTTAGAAGTATGGGTTTCAGGACCAGTAAAAAAAAAAAAGTTGTTTGGGGTAAAAAGGTTGGCAGCCTGATGAAAGGTTGACTAATAACTATTCGCCACTAGAGGCCAGTAGGTGTTAGCAAGCCTCTTCCCAGGCCTGGCCCCAGCCAGCCATGGTGTTCTAATAACCCGGGCATTTCAACCCAAACCTGAGCAGGGGAGAGCGTGGACACAAGAAATACTAGAGACTCGTGGACCCTAGAGAAAAGCTTTCTCCCACCATAGGTGCCTGAAGATCTCTGATTTGGCCCTCTTCAGACCGTGAGAAAGGGTTGAATGCTTTGGTGTGCAGACAGTGGAAAGTCCTAAATATAGCCGGGGCAGGAGGCTGGCTGGGTGTGAAGGCTAGGAAGGACATTGTGTTCGAGCAGCGCAGGGAAATAAGGTGACATCAAGCTGCTCTTGGGGTGGCTGAGCCTACAGCCCAGGCAGCAGAAAGGTGTTCCAGGAATTCCTGAGTGTGTGCCCAGCGCTGGCAGAGGAGGAATTCCTGAGGGTAAGACAGGATGGCATGCATAGCATTGGATGGCAGCAAGCATCCTCTCTTCCCACGGGGCAGCCCAAGCGGCTTCATTTATAACATGATGTGATAGCAACAACCTACCTCATGTCAGAAGAACTGAATGAGAAAAATGCCACTGCGAGGCCAGACCCCCAAAGCCCTAGAAGCTTGTCCTCTTCCTGTCCTAGTGGTATACAGGTTCTGGGACCTCCCCTCTTGCAGGTGGATGGGAGCAGGACAGCAGAGGTCCCACCTCAGTGGAAAGCCCAGTATGTCCAGTACAGCCCGTGCCCTGGAGGGGGCTCAGCTGAAAGGCCCTCATTTCTGCAGTTCCTACTTCCTGTTTACAGAGCATCCCATCCCAGGAGAACCTGCACAGCCAGGGAGACTCATGCTTGCCTCCTCAGCTGTCCTTTCTCCAAATCCGAGTTAATCTGCCCCTTTGAGGTGAAGACATAAAACTGTGAGCGGGATCTGGAGCCTGCCCACCACTTTACCCAAACAAAAAACATGGCCTCGCTCAGTCTGGGACTGTTGTCTTAGATGCAAAACATAAAGGGGCACCAAAAAGCTCAGTCATCAAGGTAAGTAGTTCATGCAATTAAAAAAAAAAATTCAAAATCAATGCAAAAATATCCATAATGAGTAAAATACCAAAGTTTTAAGTAAAGACAGGATCCAACACAACTATGCCCTGCCATATCGTAGCCTGAGGCAAAGTAAACCTAAGTGAGGCATTGGGCGGGCCAACTCTCTAACCATTGAGCAGAACCAGCCAGGGCTGTTCTGTGTATTTTTTTTTTCATGGTAAATTTTTTTCTTGAAGTAGATTTTGGGGGAAATTGTTTTGATAAGTTTGCTTCCATTCAAGCCAGGGAAGTAAAATTATAACAAATTATGTTTTTGGTATTGATAAAATATTTAAAACTAAAAGAATGCTGTGAGCTTTAATATACCTACTTAAAGTTTTTTTCAACACTTTCAATGTTATGGGGGAGTGAAAAAAATCACCATGCAGAAAACTAGTTAAAGCTTCTACTTCCAAGAAGATAGAATAGATGTACTTTTTCCTATGCTTCCCAATAAATACAATGGAAAAAAAAATCCCTGGACATTGTATAAAAACAAGCATCAAAAAGAGTCTGAAAGGTAGAGAGAAGGAAGACCAACTGGGGACCTCATTACCAAGAAACAGCACCGTGGTGGGTTAACTGGCCCAGACTTAGAGCTGAAGGTGCCAGCAGCCCTGAAATGCCAATGGGCAAAGACAAAAAAGCCCCGACAAAAGGCCATTCTCCCTAGCCAAGGGCCAGGAAAGGAACAGACTAGCAAGATGGAAAACTTTTAGACAATAACCACTCCATTCCAGGCTAAACCCCATAAAACCTAACAAAAAACTGTGGGCCCCACCCTTACCCAGGCCAGCAAGGCTAAATAGGGAACCAGATCTTCTACTCCCAACTCAGCAGGAGTGTCCCTCCCCATCCAAAGGATGGTCTCAGAAGAGGCCGAGGGAGGAGTCCCAAGTTTCACCACTGTCCACCCTTAAGGAGGCCATCACCCACAGACACACTCATGGTGTCAGTGGAGGTCACGTGGGAGCAGTAGGCGGCGCTCCCACCTCCCCAGCCCAGTTGGTATCAGCAAAGGCCGAGTGCAGAGCCGGTGCAGAGCTGGAAAAAAATGTAAAACTCCCGCAAAAGCATCTCCAGGCCTAGATGGTATCACTGGAGAATTCCAAAAACTGTGTAAGAAAAGATTGTATATTAATTCTATGTAGAGTCTCTCCCAGAAAACTGAAGAGGAAAGAATACTTTCCAATTGATTTATGAAGCTACCATATTTTTATCCTGATACCAAGTCAGACAAAGGCAGTACAAAGAGAGCGAGAGCGAGAGCAAAAGAGAAAGAGAGAAAGAGAGAGAGAGAGAGAGAGAGAGAAAACTACATGCCAATATCCCCCATAAATATAGGCAGAAAAATCCTTAATAAAATATTAGCAAATGGAATTTAGCAATATATAAAAAGAGTTATACACCATGACTATGTGGAGTCTATTCTAGGGATGCAAGTCTGGCTTGACATTTGAAAATTATTAATATAATACATATTAACAGGATAAAAGAAGAAAAATATCACATGACCATATCGATCAATGTAGAAAAACATTTGACAAAATTAAACACCCATTAATGATTTTTAAAATTCTCTGAAAACTAGAAAAGAGGGGGAAGTTCCGCACCTTGGTAAAGAACATCTATAGAAACCTACAACTAACATTATACTTAATAGTGAAAGGCCGAATATTTTCCCGTAAGATCAGGAACAAGGCAAGGATGTCCACTGTCACCACCCTTATTCAGCATTGCACAGGAAGTTCTTGTCAGTGCAATAGGGCAAAAAGGAACTAGAAGATATACAGCTCAGAAGGAAGAAATAAAACTTCCCCTATTTGTAGATGATATGATTATCTGTGTAGAAAATCCCAAAAAAATCTACTGGAAAAAAAAGTCCTAGAACTAATAAGTGAGTTCAGCAAAGTCCTAAGATACAAGATAAACATACAAATATCAATTGTGTTTCTATATGCTAACAATGAACACATGAATAGTGAAATTAAAAATATAATACCAGCCCTAGCCGGTGTGGCTCAGTGATTTGAGCGTTGGCCTGTGCACCCAAAGGTTCTGGGGTTTGATTCCTGGTCAAGGACACGTACATGGGTTGCAGGTTCGATCCCCTGGTCCTGGTCGGCAATCAATTGATGTGGCACTCTCACAATGATGTTTCTCTCTCTCTCTCTCTCTCTCCTCTCCTCCCTCCCTCCCCCCTCTACCTCCCTCCCTCCCTCTCTCCCTCTTTCCTCTTCCCTCCCTTCCATTTTCTCCAAAAAGCAATGGAAAAAAAGTAAAACTATACAATTTTAGGGAAAAAATAGGAGAAAATCTTCACAATTTGGTGGTAGGCAAATAGTTCCTCAGGTGAGGATTAACAACAACAACAAAAAAATACAGTACCATTTATAATCATTCAAAAAATATAAGTCACTTGGGTGTAAATCTCAAAACTTGTATAGGATTTGTTTGCTAAAAATTACAAAATGCTGATGAAATAAATCAAAGGAAGTCTACACAGATAGAGAGACATATCACATTCAAAGTTTCGGAGAAAACATAGTAAAAATGTCAATTGTACCCAAATTGGTATACAGGTTCCTATCAAAATCCCAGCAAGAGTATTTGTAGATATAGACAAGATTATTCTAAAATTTCTATGGAAAGGCAAAGGAATTCGACCTAAAACTGTTGAAAAATGAAATGGGGAGAATCAGTCTACCTGATTTTGAGATTTATGATATACTACAATAATAAAGGCTACATGATATTGCAGAGGGAAAGATCAATGGAAAGAATAGAGAATCTAGAAATAGACCCACACAAATACACCCAACTGATGTCTGACAAAGGTGCAAAAGTGACTCAATGGAGGAAAATCACCTTTCCAACAAACGCTGCTGCCACAGTGAATATCTATAAGCAAAAAAAGAGAACCTCAATCTAAGTACCCCACTTTACACAAAATCCACTCAAAATGGGTCACAAACTTATAAAATGTAAAATTATACAATTTTAGGAAAAAATAGGAGAAAATCTTCACAATTTGGTGGTAGGCAAATAGCTCTCTTAGACTGGACATCAAAAGCTAAACATAAAATAAAATATTAATAAACTGGACATTATCAAAATAAAAAACGTTTGCTCTTCAAAAGACATTTAAAGAGAATGACAAGACAAGCTACATATTGGGAGAAAATATTTGCAAATCACATATTTCAAAAAGGATTAGCATCTAGGAGATATAATAAACTTCCAAAACCAACAGGCAAAAAACAAATAATCCAACTAGAAAATGGTCAAGCAACATAAACTGACATTTCTTCTAAGAGCATATCCAGATGGTAAATATATACATGGAAAGATGTTCTATAGGGTCAGCCGTAGAGACAGGCAAGCTAAAACCACAATGAAATATCACTACACACCTATGAGAATGGCTAAAATAAAAGACAGTCACAAGATCAAATTCTGGTGAGGATGCAGAGAAATTGGATCACTCATACACTTATACCAATATAAATGTAAAATGGTGCAGCCACTCTGAAAAACAGTGTGGCAGTTTCTTAAAATAAAAATTAAACATGCAACCATCATATCACTCAGCAATTGTGTACTTATCCTAGGAAAATGAAAACTTATCGTCACACAAAGACATGTACATGCATGTTCATAGAAGCTTTGAATAGCCCAAACTGGAAACACCTAGCTGTCATTCAACAGTGAATGGTTAAACAAGTTGTGGTGTGGCCATATCATGAAATATTACTCATCAAGAAAAAGGAATCATCTTATTGATACGTGCAACACCTGGATGAATCTCCAGAAAAAGATTCCTAGTGAAAAAGCCAATCTCAAAAGGTTATACACTAGATTATTTCATTTATATAACAGTCTTGAACTGACAAAATTTAAAAATTGGTAAACATATCTGTGGTTGCCATAGGTTACAGAAAGGGTAGGGGGAGGAGGTCAGTATGCGTGGTTCTAAAAGTAGAACGTGAGGGTTCTTTGTGGTGATGGAAATATTCTATATCTTGACTATATCAGTATCAAAATCCTGGTTGTGGTATTGTTCCCACTAGGGAAAACTGGGTAGTGGTTCCCTGTATTATAAGTTTAAGTTAAAATAGACATAAAGCCCAGCTGGTGTGGCTCCGTAGTTGAGCATGGACCCAGGAACCAGGAGGTCACAGTTCAATTCCCAGTTAGGGGCCCGGGTTTCAGGCTCAATCCCCAGTAGGGGATGTGCATGAGGCAGATGATCAATGATTCTCTCATGATTCTCTCTCATCATTGGCATTTCTATCTCTTTTCCCCTCTCCCCTCCTCTCTCTCAGAAATCTACCTACCTACCTACCTATCTACCTATAGGGACACACATTTTTCTTTTTGCCTTGGACTCCAATATGGCTCTGCACAGCGTTGTCTGGCATTGGCAGGCTTTCTCTCTTGGTTCTTCTCGACTTGCCCAGCACAGAATTGGGGTATACGGTCTGACTGCAGAACAGATTATTTGAAGGCAGAACTCTACATACCTCCAGTGTTCCAACTTCTCTGTTACTACTCGCAATCATTCTGTTAGGACCTGGCCCTTTAATAAAGGCTCACGGACCCTTTCTCTAGGTAGTGCATCTAAGTCAGGTCCCAGGACAACTTCTGTCACAGTCCCTCAGGATGCTTACCTCAGTGCCTATCTGTGAGCCTAAAGAATTACAATTTTTACTAGATCCCTAAATGAATGCTAATGCACACTAGAGTTAGGGCTCAACTTTGTCGGAAGTCAAGATTTTCTGGGGAGGCACAAGAGTTCCCACACTGGGATGTTTTCTAAAAGGACTTTCTGAAAGGGAAGAGATTGAGTGGGGACCCCTGGGCCTGCCCTGCATGCATCCTGTTATAAGGAGGACACAGAACCACCTCCCCACCCACCAACCCTTGGCTGCCATTGGCTGGGAGCTCACCGCAGTGTTCGGCTCAATGAGGCGGTGCTGTAGCTTCTGGGCATCTTCCCATTGCCCTGTGAGGCAGAGTCGCTCCAGCTGGCACACCTGAGCCCCCAGGACATTGGCCAGGGCACACACGCCCCCCACAGCTCCTGCCCAGAGTAGGATGCAGAACGTCAGCCAGAGCCTCTTCTAGCAGAGAATTCCAAACCCTGGCCCAGTAGCTCTTTGTTAGGAACTAGCATGTGGATTTCTATGCCACTGGTTGGCCACGTCAAAGGCACGCTCCGTGAGTCCACAGAGCACAGAGAGAACGCTGCCAGCATATTCAGCGAAGTAGAACCCCGCAGGCTGAGGGTCAGGGAACAGAGATTGAAGGCTAACTCAAGGGCAGTTCCTTCCCTGCACCGCCCCCCTCCCTCAAAAAAGGTAAAGTTCCACCTGCCAGTTGGCACCTCCACACTCCTCTACTGGCCCCCTGACTCACCCGTCCTGGAAGGGGTGAGGTGAATGGGAAGTCTTTGCTCTTCTGAAATCTTATCCCCTCCCCGCCACCCCATCCTGAATTCAGCTTGGAACAGGGGTGGGGGTGGGGTGGGGGAGTGGAAAGTGATCTGGACACAGGACACCGGGCATTTCCTCCCATTGGCTGCGTAAACCTGGACAAGTCATAGACCCTCTGGTCCTCTTGGTTCTCATCGGGGCAAGGAAAAGGGTCTGGCTGCAATCACAGAGGCCCTGCCCCTCCTGCCAGCCTGTGAGTGTGACTCGAAGGCTAATTAGGTGTGCCCCTAAGCAGAGGGGCTTGGACACTGGAGAGAGAGTAGGCAACTGCCAATAAGTTTATATACTTATTGAATCCCTCTTATGTGCCAAGCACTATGGCAGACATAGGGCCAGTGCTCTCTACCTCTCACAGCACCTCCCTGCTTTACAGAGTAGAAACTCAAACCCAGCGAGGCTGAGTACCTCGCCCACTGACAGACACTCAGTGAGTCAACAGCAGAGCTGAGATTCCAGCTCAGATCCGGGCCTCCAGATCCTTTTCCATCTACCCCATCCTCAGGAACAAGGCATAACGGAGTCGCCTTCTTCCCCTGAACTTTAAAGACGCAGAGAGGAATGTGCAAGGACCTAGACGGTGAGCCAAAGTCTGCACAAACCAGAGAGAACAGGACTCGGCAGCTTTGGAAAAGTAACTTAAATCTGAGTCAGCTGAAGGAGCAAATGCCCCCCGCCCCCATCCGGCACCCTCCGCCGGCTCAAAACCCAAGGACCTTGACCCCAGACAGACAAGAACAGTTGGTCTAATGGTGACATTCCTAGGATCCTGGACTGGGATAGACTCTGATCAGGTAGCTGAAGATCCCCTGCCCAACCCTGCAGGTCTGACCATTCACTCCAGGCTGGAAGCAGAGAAAGAGGAAAGTCAACTCCGGACTAAAGGGGAGGGCCCCAGGGCCTCTGCGAGATTCCAGGAGCTAAGTTTACCACCTAAGCATGGAGCTTGGGACTTAAAGCAAATTGCAAGCATTCCAACGATAGGCCGGGGTTTATACCCGGCCACCCTCCTCCGCCCAACAAGGTCACTCACAAGCACCCAGTGTCCAGACAAGCAAGCAGCGTGCTAAGCTTCTGAGGTTACAGAGCAAGCAAGCTGGCAAAGTTCCTCGGCAGACCCAGTCCTGGCACTCATGGTGTCTTCCAGCAGACCCCAGCTTCCTGGCCGTGTCTGGGTCACCCTCACCGTGTGAGAGCAGCGGGAGGCCTACCCACGGCATAGCTGGCCAGCAGGAAGCCAGCCGATCCAGCCAACACCTGGAAATCCTGCCTCCTGGTCTTGTGAATCATCAGCCCGATTCTGGTCACCTGCAACAGCAAAGCCCGGTGTGAGTGGAGCCCAGAGCCTCCGGCTAGTCTGGGTGGGGGCTGGGCCAGTGTGGGCGAATGAGAGCCTCCCCCTCCACCGCCCCACTCCGAAGAGCCCACAGGACAGAGAGGACCCAAACGGAGGCAGGTCCCAGAACTGCCCTGAAGATGGTGGCAAAAGAGAAGTGGATGGTGCCCCCAGCCAGGAGCTGCTGCCACTCACATCACCACCGCTGTCCTTGATGCCGATGATATTCGGGTGCTGGGAAAGAGTGACCACCGCGTCCACGGGCAGGTCTAGCCCCGTGTTGGCTGGGACATTGTACAGCACCACAGGAACGGGAGAGAGGTCAGCGACCTGAGGGACGCAGAGAAGAGGGGAGAGGGCAGCTGCCCAGGCCCAACAGGTCCGGGCCAGGGCACCCTGGACAGGCCCACCTCCTGGGCCCGAAGTCACTGTGCCACATGGCCCTGCTTGAAAGCAGTAACAGTGGATAGTCATTAATTAGTGCTTTCTATGTGCCAACACCGTCCCAAGTGCTTGATGTTTGATATAATTTAGTCTTCACAACACTATGAAGAAGTACCTTTATTCCTCCTACTTGAGAAGGAAGGAAGCAGAGACAGCATGGTTAGGGCAGTCGCACAACGTCACACAGCTGGCGCGTGGTGGCATTTCTCCCCTTCCCAGAGCTGCCGTCCATGGGACGTAGGCCCACCGCTCTGTTCCCAGCTTCTCAGTCTCCTCTTCTCAGGCAGAGTGCCCCCCTCAATCAGCTTCCTCTTGGTCCCAGCTCTCACCCCCATGCCCACCCCTCACACCCACCTTGGTGTAGTGGTGAATGAGGGCAGCGCTGCTCATGCGGCCACGATAGTAGCAAGGAGTCAACACCATGGCGACGTCAGCCCCGACCTGGGCCATGCTCACCGTCATCTCCACCGTGGCCTGAGTAGCTGCAGGAGGAAAGAGGGGGTCTTCTCTGTGGGCCATGCAGGGTGAGAGCAGGAGGAGGAAGAGGGCTGGGCTTGGACCCTGGGGCAAGCAAGGGGTGCAGAAGAGACAAGCAAGTAGACTGAACCCAGCCCCTGGGCCGAGGAGCCTGGCCGCCCACCCCCAGGGACTCCCAGGGCCCAGGGCATTATGGCCTCACACTCGCAGCCAGAGCCAGCTACCAGGAGCTTGTCCTTGGGCATGGCCTGGCGCACGCGGCTCACCACCTCCAGGCGCTCACTGCTGGTCAGGAAGGGGAATTCGCCATTGGAGCCCTGGACCACAAAGCCTGCGGGGAAGATCGCATCACATCAGTAGACACCTTCCCATCCTCTTATGAACAGCAGGGACATTGCTGTTACACTCGTCCAGGCTCCTACCTCCTGGAAACCATAGCTTTTCACACATTTCCTCCCCATCTTTGTTCTGATGCAGCCAGAATGTTTTAAACAGTTGCAATAACAGTGTTCACACCATTTTTCTTTGTTTTAATAAACTGTTTTAGCCATACCCCAAAGAATAGATAATAACATAATTCACATATGTGTATTCAGTACCCATGGCAACTCTCCCCTGGTCACCTTCCTCTTCCTCCTCTTGCTGTCCTGACTCAGGTGTTATAGTTCCCATTCATGTCTTTATACCCTCCAGACATATATTTGGACCCATAAATAAGATATAATATGGGTTCTGACACTTTAAACTTTATAGAATAAAGTCAAACTTATCTGTATCTTCCGCAGTTTGCCATTTTTGCCCAACATTGTGTCCGTAGCAGGACATGTAGCTATGATTCAGTCATATTCATTATCCTATATAATAAAAGCCCAGCGACCAAATGGCGGAACAACCAGAACGACTGGCTGACCAGTCGCTATGATGTGCACTGACCACCAGGGGGCAGATGCTCAATGCAGGAGCTGCCCCCTGGTGGTCAGTGTGCTCCCACAGCAGGAGCAGGGCTCAGAGGGCGGGTCCACAGCCACTCAGCTGACTGGGATGAGCTGCGCTTCCACAGCAGGCCAATCCCTGCAGGCCACGCCCCCCACCAGTGCACAAATCCCTTGCACCAGGCCTCTAGTCATATAATATTCTATTGTGAGCTTAGACCACAATTTACTTTTTTTTTTAATGTATATTTTATTGATTTTTTACAGAGAGGAAGTGAGAGGGAGAGAGAGTTAGAAACATTGATGAGAGAGAAACATCAATCAGCTGCCTCCTGCATACCCCCTACTGGGGATGTGCCTGCAACCAAGGTACATGCCCTTGACCGGAATCGAACCTGGGACCCTTGAGTCCACAGGCCGATGCTCTATCCACTGAGCCAAACCGGTTAGGGCACAATTCACTTTTTTAAAAAATATATATTTTATTGATTTTTTACAGAGAGGAAGGGAGAGGGATAGAGAGCCAGAAACATTGATGAGAGAGAAACATCGATCAGCTGCCTCCTGCACACCCCCTACCGGGAGATGTGCCCGCAACCAAGGTACATGCCTGGACCGGGATCGAACGAGGGACCCTTTAGTCCCCAGGCTGACACTCTATCCACTGAGCCAAACCGGCTAGGGCCACAATTTACTTTTTAAAAAATTGATTTTGAGAGAGAGAGAAAGACATTGATTTGTTGTTTCACTTATGCATTCATTGATTGATTCTTGTATGTGATCAGGAATGGAGCCCACAAGCTTGGCATATCAGGATGATGCTCTAACCAACTGAGCTACCTACCAGCTGAGCTACCTGGCTAGGGCCCACAATTTACGTTCCATTCTCCCTTTGAGGACATTTTCAAATTTAATTTTAAATTTTGTTAATCCTCACCTGAGGATATTTTCCATTGATTTTTTAGAGAGAGTGAAAGGGAGGAGCAGAGACAGAGAGAGAACCTGGGACCGACCCTTCAGTCCACAGGCCGACACTCTATCCACTGAGCCAAACTGGCTAGGGTCCTTTGGACACTGAGAACGTTTCCTTATTTTTGCTAGCATAGCTAAAGCAAACATTTTCTGTAAAGTCTTCTGTGCCCATGTCTAAGGGATTCCCTACAGTTTACTTAGGTGTGTAACTAACAAATTGCACACCTGCACGTGCCATACTCTTTGATTATCCAGGTCACACCCATCAGCACAAAGAAGAGTCTGTCAGGCCTCGTCCAGGCCAACACGGGGTTGTCAGCACGAATTTTTGCCGATTTTCTAGGTGAAAAGTGACATCTCATTCTTTTCTTTTTCATTTTCCTATTTTATCCATCACTGGAATGGTTCCTAACATGACCAGCTAAAGGTGTCAACCCTTTTATATCCATGAGAGACCAGCAGAATTACTGCTATTCAGCTAAATCTGAAAGGAATGTTAATAAAACCATTTCTTCCCTTTTTTTTTTTTTAACTTTCTCTTTCCTCTTCTTTCTCCTCTCTACCCCATTCCATTCCAAAAATATTTTTCTTCAGTAGTTGACAAACACAGCATAAAATACAAGATTATTAATAAATGCGAGTGTTTGGGGGAAAGGAAGGAAAATAGAGCCAGGAACGATATTGATTTCCAAACCCCTGCCACACACTTGTGAGCGATGGGTCATGCATTTGATTTGGAGCTTCCCGACTGTCAGAGCTAAAAGGGAAACATGGTCAGCTGACAGATATGTAGAGCTCAAGATAAAAGCAAGGCGGCCGCCCTGGGGAAACACAGAGTTTCCTGGCACTGAGACCAAGAGAGAGTGTTCCCGTGAGTCATCCATCCTTCAAGGGACACAGTGTGATGTAGAGGCAGTTGCACCTCAAACCTTTCCACGCTCCTCACGGCACCGTTAGACTCCAATCTGCAAGTTGCCAGGCTACCTCACTGGATACTGAGCGGCTTTCTTCTTTTCAGGTTTTTGCCTTGCTAACATTACAGGGAACATCTTGAGGCAAATAGCTTTTGGCATCTGTTGCATTGCCTCCCTAGGAGCTATTCCTCCGCATCAGGCTGGAAGCCCATGGTAGGGGCCTCTTGCTACATAAGGCTCTGTGCTTTCCCAGTGGGCCATCCCCATTTGTAGAGCTGCCAACCTTGGAGGAAGGCTCCTGTCCAGTCAGGATTGGACCAGCACCCTCTGACTTAGAGATCAAAGACTTAGAGATGAAGTCTTTGCTACTCCCTCTATTCAAATGGAAGACTATCTCCCTCCCCAACCTTGCCTGCCACCCCTCCTTGAAGGGGGCCAAGATAGGGTCTTTCTCCAGCTACTTCTTCAGCCATAGCCACTCATTCCCAAGTCCCCCTTCATTCTGGTGGTCCGTTCCAGAGGCCTCTGGGCCCCACTGGTGGACCTGCCTCAACAGCAGTGGTCAGAGAGACCCACTCTGAGGGTGAGAGAGGACCCTGTGCTCAAGACTCCTAGTGGCCTGCTGGCATGGCTAAGTGGTGGAGCATCGACCTATGAACCAGGAGGTCACAGTTCAATTCCTGGTCAGGGCACATACCTGGATTGCGGGCTCGATCCCCAGTAAGGGGTGTGCAGGAGGCAGCTGACATCACCGAAGTTTCTCTCTCTCTTTCCCTTTCCCCTTCCTCTCTGAAATCAATTAAATATATATACAGTACACACACACACACACACACACACACACACACACACACGCACACACACACTAGAGGCCCTATGCACGAAATTTGTGCAAGGGTCCCGGCCTTCGCAGCCCCGGCTTCACCCAGAAGGTCATCTAGAAGGTCATTCGGCTGTCCGGTCTAATTAGCATATATATATATTTTATAGATATATATATATATTTTTTTTTTTATTTTTTTAAGACTCCTAGTGGCCTCTCCCTTGTGTCATTTAAGGGACCTCTGACCCAGTCCTAACTCCCAAGACAGAAGAAATGCCAGGCTGGGGAGAGGGAGTGTGGTAGAGTCAGGGAAGCACTGGACCCAAGTCACCTCTGGCTATTGAGCCAGTCACATCACACCTCTGAGTCCCCATTTCCTTTCTATGGGATGACAATAAAATCATTTCAATCCTAACCGTACAGGGCTGTCTTAAAGGCCCAAAGAAGAAAATGTACAATAAAGCCTTTTGAAATCTGTGAACTGCTGCCCAGGAGCCCCCCCCTACTTGGCTAGATGTGCAATTTCAGGCCCGATGTGTCTCAGCATATATATAAAGTCACTTATTAGTAATGTCAAAAATATTCAAAGACTCCTAACTCTGGACTCATCTGGGGATGGTGGGCATGGGACTGGCCTTAGAACAGGGCAGTGGGTCTGGGTCTGGGCTTCAGAGTCAGCTGAAGCAGGGCTCTAACCCCAGTGACATCACAGTCTCAGTCACCTCAGGCGAATTACACCTCTGGGCCTCAGGTGCTCATCTGCAAAATGGAGAGAATGTAATATCTTCCTCATGGGTCTGTGCCATTAACAACACAGAACGTGGCGTACACTAAAAACAAACAAATAAAACCTCAAAAAGAGGGAGCTGTTGGTAGTAGTAGTACTAGCAGCAGCAGCAATCCCAGCCCCAGCAATCCTAATATATAAAAAGCCAGGGGCCGTCACGACCGAAACAACCGGATGGACGACCGAACACAGGCTGCGTGGGGCGACCAGGCCGGCAGGGGAGTTAGTGAGGGACGACCAAACAACTGAACAGCAGGCTGAGTGGGGTGACCAGGCCAGCAGGGGCGTTAGTGGGGGACAACCAAACGACTGAACAGCAGGCTGCGTGGGGCGACCAGGCCAGCAGGGGCGTTAGTGGGGGACAACCAAATGACTGAATAGCAGGCTGCGTGGGGCGACCAGGCCAGCAGGGGCGTTAGTGGGGGACGACCAAACAACTGAACAGCAGGCTGAGTGGGGTGACCAGGCCGGCAGAGGGGTTAGTGAGGGATGACCAAACGACTGAACAGCAGGCTGCGTGGGGCAACCAGGCCAGCAGGGGGTGCAGTTGGGGGCAACCAGGGGGGCAGGGGGGCAGTAAGGGGAGACCAGGCTTGGGGGGGGTAGTTAGGGGTGACTAGATCGGCAGGGGGGGCAGTTAGGGGTGATCAGGCAGTCAGGCAGGTGAGCAATTAGGAGCCAGGGGTCCTGGATTGTGGGTATGGGTCTGGTCCTAGATCCCTGGAGAGGGATCTAAACAGGCAGTCGGACATCCCCTGAGGGGTCCTGGATTGGAGAGGGTGCAGGCTGGGCTTAGGGAACACCACCCCACCCCACCCCACCCCCGCCGCCCATGTG
The DNA here is from genome assembly GCF_027574615.1 of Eptesicus fuscus. NCBI lineage: Eukaryota > Metazoa > Chordata > Mammalia > Chiroptera > Vespertilionidae > Eptesicus > Eptesicus fuscus. Next base: position 40,554,759 of record NC_072489.1, on the reverse strand, counting down.
CACAAATTTCGTGCACCGGGCCTCTAGAGCTAATATAAACAAGGAGAGAGCATATATAGCACAGTAGCTCTAAGGGTGTGTTGCTGGGCGGGGGGAGGGGGAGGAGGGGGCGGGCAGGCACTACACGGATCCCTGTGGGCGCAGGAAGCAGGTGGGCAGGAGGACTGCAGCAGGGATGCCACATGACTGGAGAGGCCATAGACCAGCTGAGGATGGCACCAAGAGGACAGGGGCTACAGCCCACCCTGCTTACTTACTTCTTCCAGAAGTCTATCTCACCTCCTTCCCCCCAGTTCTTGGCTGCTTCCTCTTTCCCTGACAACAGCAGGCTGGTGGGTGGGAAGCCCCCTGGAGATACCCCGTCCCCAGAGCCTGAGACCTGGGAAGCCATTGATGGTGTCTCAAATCAGCTCAGCAAAATAGCCCACACCAAAAGGGGTGTGGGAGAAGGAACCTCCCCATTCCTGCCCAGCCCGGAGGCTGGCTACAGAGCCCCCAGACTCAGCGTGAGGGGGGTACAAGGCTTTATTGGCTCGGGCATGTGGCAGCAGTGTAGCTCTCAGCTGCTCCTGGGATCTGCCTCATCTGTCTTCTCTCAGTGGGTCTACAGGAACCTGTTTGAGTCTGTTTCAGCTGCTTTGCTCCCTCCCAGCTCTTCCTCCATTAGGGGCCATCCTCTGTGACAGATTCCACTCATGACGTTGAAGGGGTCCAGGACCCCTCTAGGGGCCTGAAGAAGAAGGGGTTGGGATGACAGCATCTCACTCTGGGCCACAAAGGTTGTCCCGTAGGAGAGAAAACAGGCCTGTGATTGTACGCCAGCCTTGTTGGGGGGAAGGGGCATCTCCATCCGTGGTTAGGTGGCTTCGAAGGGGTGATAGGTCTGATGGCTGCGGTTGGGCACGCTGTGGCTCTGGTGGTGGTTTGGGTGGCTTGGATGATCCTGGTGGCCATGGTGACCGTGGCCATGGAAGGTGTGTGTGTGGTTCATACCAGCGACAGTGGTTTCCCGCTGCGTGAGGAAATTGCTTTTCAGCTTTATCTCCACCTCCTGGAGGGCCTTCAGCTCCTCTTGGTTGATGTCCTTGGCCTCCAAGTGGCCTGAGTTCCGGTACACCATGGCACGCTGCAGCATGGAGTTGGCCAGTTGGCGACCCTTGGTGTCAAGCTCCTTAGTACTAGCAGCCACGGCGGCCCACGTAGCCTCATCTGTGGAGGAGGACTCCTTGTGGGTCTCTCTGACCACGGAGTACCCCGGCGCCTTCTGCTTGTTGGCAAAGGGCTCCCTGGAGGTGGAGGTCTCCATGCGAGCGGTGGTGCTGGCCTCTCTGTTGACAGTCTCAGGCTGGGGGGCGGTGACACTGCTGCTGGCAGCGGCGGCGGCGGCGCTGCAGGGGGCCAGCTTCTCTTCGGAAAGGCGGCTAAAGTGAGACTTGATCCAGTTCTCATTCTGCGCTTTGGGGAATTCTTGCGGCTCACGCTCCTCTGGTGGAGACACAGAGGCTATCTTCCTCCTCCTCCTCCTCCTCCTCCTCTGAAGCCACAGCATGAGGCTTCCACCTCCGATTAAGAGGACAGTCCCCAGCACCACCTTGCATGATGGCTGCTGGATGAGCTCCAAGAAGTTCTCCAGGACCCTAGCCAGGCAGGCAGAGCTAAGAGGGCACTGGGAGTGGGGGAGCCCAGATGGTATGTTTCATGCTTGAAAGGGCAGGCTCCCTGTGGGTGTCTGGCAGGCAGGCCCACCGCTGCACCCTTCCTAGGATACCCCTCCCGCCTCAGCAATGAACCCCATTATGAGGTTCATTGGTTGGAGGGGGCGGGGGGGGGGGGAAGGCTACAGCATCCCTCATGTCTACCCCGGCAGGCATTGTCTGAGGCCCAGGTTCTGTCTCCCACCCTGACGGCGATCCTCAAGGTCAGTGGAAGGGCAGCTTCCCCCACTCTGAGTCCCTTCTGTCTTCTGCTTGTGACCCATTCTGCAACCCAGTCCTTCTTATCTTCCCGCCTTTGGTTTCTCTCCCTTGCCATCCAGTGGTTCCCAGCAGGCAGAGGCTTCTAGATCAAGCTGTTCGTGGTTGAAGGACACCCTTGGTTAGGCTGGCATCCATTCCTGGCCACCGGAGGCGGCATCTCTCTCCATCCAGGACCCATACCTGCTGCCAGAGCATTCCATCCCCATTGCAGCCCCCAGCTCCACTATGGAGCAGGGTCCACAAGGAAAAGGGGTCCAGCAAGGAGCTCATTCTAGAATAACGTGAGGTCACAAATGGGGGAGGGGAAGACAGCAGGGCTGAGAAGGCAGAGCAGATTAGGACAAGAGAAGTCACTGGGTCCCAGATCCCAGGGCCATTCCAGGATGGGGCTGCTACATCTTGCCTTAGTGATGCACCTGCAAACCCAGAATCTATCACCACCACCGACCCCACCCCCGTAAGTGGGCACAGTGCAGGTTGTGAGCAGGCGGGCCAGCCTGCCAGGCTCTCCAAAGGTACAGACAACTGACAGCCTGGCCCACAAGCCCAAATTGTATCCAGGGCCTCGGGTGGAAACGGGTCTGGGCCGCTCTATTGTCCACCCAGAGGCAGCTAACAGATTTTTTTTTTTTAATGAAGAAATGTTAAAATAGGATTGTAAAAATTGTGATATTTTAAACAAAATATTTCATTTAATGCAGTAACGGCTTTAATATACCCCCAAAATATTCTATCTCATCACAAGAAAACACGGTCTGGTTTACATCCTAAGGGAAGAAGACACAAGCTTGAAGTTCTGTGGGAACAGTAACTCCCAGTCTGGCTGGAGTAGCTCTGTGGTCGTCCAGTGACCTCGGTTGGAAATAACAATTCAAAGTTCATCTCTGAGGTGGTTTGTGGGAGTGAGTTCAGGACCAAATGGCCCCTCAGCAACAACTCCACCCTCCAGTCTCTAGTTATAACTTTCATTAAAAAAAAAACAAACCTCTCTATTCAAATAACCAGTACAAATTAACAACGAAAACATAAAAATAAAGAGCTACACTAGTCCAGTGGTCGGCAAACTCATTAGTCAACAGAGCCAAATATCAACAGTACAACGATAGAAATTTCTTTATTAGAGCCAAATTTTTTAAACTTAAACTTCTTCTAACGCCACTTCATCAAAATAGACTTGCCCAGGCCATGGTATTTTGTGGAAGAGCCACACTCAAGGGGCCAAAGAGCCGCATGAGCTGCAGTTTGCCGACCATGGCATTAGTCAATAATAGTATAATAACTATGTATGGTATCAGATGTGCATTAGATTTATTGGGATGATCACTTTGTAAGTTATGTGAGTGTTTAATCACTAGTCGAACACCTGCAACTAATATAATTTGTACGCCAACTGTAATAGAAAAATAAAAAATTATTTTTAAAAAAGCTACAGGGTTTCAGGCCGTGCCTTCCAGAACAATCTCTAGCTGTTCACCGATTCATCAAGGGCAGGCTCCCCGCTTTGGGGGGCCTTCATCATGGTGCAGGGGGGCCTGCCAATGAGAACTGTGATGGTTCTCCCCTCTGCCCCTGAGGGTTGAGCTGCAAAGCGGGGCCAGGATCAGGCAAGAGACACGCCGATTTCACAGCGAAAGTGGCCCACTGCTCCCTTCCTGGGCATCTGGCTGTGTCCTGGGAGCAGTGACAGGACCCCGTGGTTCTCTGTTCCTTGTGCGAGGGCCTCCTGTTTGAGCTCTTTGGGAGAAACGCGTTGAACCCGGTGGCTCAATTCCCATTCTAAAATGAGGAAACTCTCCAAGGTCGCTGTTAACTGGTGGAACCAGGATTCTTCCCCAGTCTCCTAACTCTTTCCACACAGCCCACTGCCCCCCCACTTCTTGTGTTGGGGGGTCAGAGAGAGGGAAGGTGGGAGCAGGCTCCTGGGCGGGCTGCAGGGGAGAGGGACTAATGCCTGCCAAGTCCACGGCAGCCTATGCTCCTGGGCGCTGCCCTGCCCTCTGCAGGAGTCGGGGGGAGGGTTCAAAGAACTGGGGGTGTCTGTGATTCTCTGGGTGGTAGGCAGACATCAGACGCAGAGTCCCCCCTCCCCCCTCCCGTCCTTGAACCTGGAAGGTGAAGCAGAACCTTCTCTCCTCTTAGAGATGTAAGGAGCTTCTCACTTTGCTTCAAGAGAACCAGGCCTCCGCCCAGGCCTCCAGGCCCCCCTGACCTGCGTCCCAGCAGAAATTTACTTAGCGTTTGTGTCACAGCTCAAAGTGGGCGTGCACAGGGCATTCGTTGTCCTCTGAGGAAGGATCACGTCACCTCAGACTGAGACATGAATGGGGTCTCAGTCAGGCCAGCAGTCACTGTCCCAGAGCAGCTTTGCCCACAGTCCCGTGCTGTCGTCTTAACGATCATTATCCTTGGACTCGATCCCTCCCAATGTGTCGCTCTGCCACCGCAGCATGCTTTCACTTGCATTCTCTCCGATTTTCCCCCTACCGTCCCATGAGATGGGCATTGTCACTCCCATGTGTCAGATGGGGGACTGAGGTTTAGAGAGACTAGCTCACAGCTACGTCAGTAACAGTGTAATACCTACTCTAGTTTCAAATCAGGCCGAGCTGTGATTGGAATCTAGCGTCCATGTTCTTAATTGCTCCACGCACCGCCTCAGTCGGAGCCACTCCGTTCCCAAAGCCGGTGCTGACCAGACTCTGCTGCAATCATCTGGCCTAGCAACTCAGCAAGCAGTGCAGTGGAGTGAAACTCAGCATGGCTGTGCAGTGGGACCTGGGTTCAAATCCCAGCTCAGCCACGTACGAGTAAGTGACTTTGGGCAAGTGACCCTGTCATTCTGAGCCCCGTCTTCCCATCTGTGAAATGGGGCTCTGGAGAGGACTGCCTCAGGGAACTGTCATGAGTTATGGATGAGGGTGGCAGGGCAGGATGGGGGGACTTTTCCACCTCTAACTTCATTCATTGTGCTTGTGGCTGTGCTGTATGTCGAGTGGCACTAATATAACCTGGTCCCTGGCCTCAGAGAGGGGAGACCCATGTGCACAGGGGAAGTGAGGCAGAGAATCCAGAACAGGAATTAATTTGGCCAAGGGAGGCTTTACCCAGAAGACAGAGTGCAAACAAGGCTTTGAGGGGGATGAGCCTGCTGGCTGGGCTGCCACCGGACACCTGGCTGCCCTCACACCTGCAGAGTGCCAGGTGAACAAGGACTTTCACACCCATTATCTCGTTTGAGCCTCATAATAATGCTGAGAGCTAAGATGGCGCTTTAGCAGTTCACAGCTGTGGGAACTGAGGCAGCAGAGACTCGGTCAGGGTCTCAGGCCGGCAGGGAGCTGCCCACCTGACTGCAGACCAGTGCGCTCTGTCCCTCTCCCATAGTAAAACGAGCCCCGGCACTGCGCTGCTCCCGAGCAGCTTGACAGGCCGGGGGGCCTCCCTCTGGCTTCTGGCCGAAGGGACCAGGCCCTTCACATCTCCCCCAGCCCCACAGTGGACAGGCCCACTTACCTTTGAAGGGGAAGGCGCCCAGTTTCTGCAGATTCTCCTCCAGTTTCCCATAGTCCACCTCCGAGGTGGCGGTGAAGGGGGTGGTCAGAGGGGGATAGATGCCCGCGATGTCCACCTTCCTCCCCTCCCCTGAGGGCCGGCCCCCCACATTCCTAGACAAGCCCCTGCTCAGCCCCTGCCTCACAGAGGACCAGACCCGGGGGCCCAGCATCTCCACAGGAAGCCTGAGGCCCAGCTAGTCCCTGTCCCTAAGGGAGGCTGAGTTTGGACCCCTTCCGACCCCTGTTAATGATCAATGCGTTAGTTAAAAATTTGCTGCCCCTGACTTGTCAGCCCTGGGGCAGGCTGGGCTGGGTGTCCCCAGGGTCGAAGGCTAGGCCTATAGGTCCCCGGGGTGGGGAGGAGCGGGGGACGGGGGAGGTCCCTCCTCTTCCTGGGGAGCACCTGGAGGAATGCCACAACCCAATGTCGCTCGCCAGATGGAGGACTGGTTCCTGGGGTCCCGACACTAAAGGGTGTTTCTAGTGGGGCCTGAGTCCTCCTCCCACAATTTCCAGCTCAAAGCCAGGAGCCCCGCCAGCTTTTGCTTGGCAGTTCCGTGTTGGCCGGAGTAGCCGATTGGCTGAGCCCTGTGGGAGGCGTGGCAGATCTGGGTGATCCACAATCCCTTGGCTGCCCCACTTCCCAGCCAGACTCCTCCACGGGACAGGCCTGTGCTGGCCACACACAGCCCCACAGGACAGCCGTCACAGGAGGGGTGGTCTGGTCTGGGACGAGTGCGTGGTGAGGCTGATCCATGCTGGGACTTGGGAAGAGGAGGAAACGCAGCAGGGCTGGCTCAAGGGACTTGGGGAAGGGATAAGGCTGGAGCTCAGACAGCCCCCCTTCCCCAGCCCATTCTTGCATTGCTAAGTATTTCAGGCACCGATAGAAACACACATACACGTAGCAAAATGACATTTTTATTTCGGGGGCTTGTGGGTGCCCCTGGGTCTTCCGCAGAGGAATGGCTCAGGTCTGGGGGCCGTTCAGGCGTTTACTGGGCTGGCACAGACTGGGGGGGTCTCCCGCCCACTCTCAGCAGCCCCCTCCAGCCCGTCCTGCTCTGACCCCGGCTCAGGGTGCTCCAGAGCATTCCGGGTGTCAGCTTGCCACAGCTTCACCAGATCCGTGGGAGTCTTTCCAGCCTGGCGGGGGGACCAAGGGGAGATCTGGTCACTGTTCAGAAGTCTGAACCAGGAGGTGCCCTCATCTATACCAGTGGTTCCCAACAGGGAGCATTGGCAGTGCCTGGAGACCTTTTGCTCATCACAACTGGGGGTGGGGGTGGTAGGCGGGGAGTGGGTACTACTGGCATCTTGCATAGCTTCAACATCCCGCGGCGCCCAGGGCAGCCGAGCCCCAAATGCCAATAATGCCAAGGTTGAGATGTCCTCATTCACACCCTCCCCCTATCTTCCTGGCTTTCCCATAATCCCCTTAGCTTTCTCGATTTGGACGGCGGGCGCGGGGGGGGGGGGGGGGGGGGGGGAGCATTCTCCTCCATTCTGTGATTGCTCTGAATCCCAAAGAAGAGCTTGGACTAGGGGAACTGGGATGCTAAGAGCACTCAAGGACCACCAGGAACCAACATGGCGTGCCAGGAACGGGCATGCCAACCGAGGGCTTAGGTTCTTCCAGCTCTGACCCTCCAGGATTTGGGCCTCCCTGGGGGATATTAGGACCCCCTTTGGTCTATTGGGGGGCCTTTGGGAGGTCCCCTAACTGCCCTCCAGGCTGTTTCTCTGCGCCTGCCCTCTGGATATAGACAAGCATAGAGAGACTTGGGAAGCTGGCTGGGCCTGCAGTCCCCAGGGTCCCAGAGAGACTCTCCGCTGTGAAAGAGCTCCAAGGGCAGGCGGGCTGAGTCGTGCTCGGTTGTTTCCTCTGACAGCTCAGCACAGGGCCTGGGTGTGCCGTGCACACTGATTGCCGAATCGGGAAAGGAATGAACTTACCAGGTTCGTGGCCATCATGTCAGCCCCGTGCAGGAGCAGCAGTTTGATGATTTTGTAGCGGTTGAGCCTCACGGCGTCGTGCAGGGCACTGTCCCCCTCCTAGAGCCGGTGTGACACTCAGCATAGCCCCCATTGGCATGTGGGAGCCCCCAGGCTGCCTGCCCCCCTGTGGTGGGGCTGGGCCGGAGAGAGCCCAGACACTCACTCTGTCTTTGGCATTGATGTCCTGGCCCAGGGACAGGAAGTGCTCCACGATCTCCACGTGCCCTGTGCGAACCGCCACGTGCAGGGGGGTGCTCAGCAACTAAGGAGGGAGGAGGCGGGAACTATTGGCTGAAGGGGCCTGGCCTGTGTGGCTCTGGGAAGGGGGTGGTCTTAACTCCAGCCTATTCCTCCCCCAATCCTCGTGCCAGGGCCTGAGCCCTGGAGGGGCAGGGAATGCTCCAGTTCTCCCCATTCTACCCAACGGTCTAGCTCTGAAGCATCACATACCACCTTCTCTGGGGAGCCTTCCATGATTCCCCTCCCCCCCAGCTACGAGCAACTGCTCACTCCTCTGCCCTTCTTTTAGTAATTACAATAGATGTCCTTTATTGAGAGATGACTATGTGATGGGCATGGCAAAAGCTTAGCAAACATTAGGCTTAAGTTTAACAAGTAATTAATTTACATTCATTTCCCCATCTAATCTATACAAGAACTCTGCAATACATTTTGCAGATGAGCAACAGGCTCAGAGGCTATCACTCGTTCAAGGACACATACAAAGAATAAATTTTAAAAAGGATGAATGGATGGATGGATGGATGGATGGATGGAGAGGTGGATAGATAGAAGGATGATGAAAGATTGCATGGATGAACAAATCCTGTATCTTTTGGGTGGTCCCAAAGTCCCCAAAACAGTGAATCTCTTCTCCCTCCCTCTCCTCTGCTCTTCCTGCTCCCATCCCCAGATGATGGCTTCCAAGGGCCTGCATTTGATGGAAATGATCCATCCATGGGCTCTGCAGCCACTCTGGAAACCAAACGTGTTCACTGCTTTCCCTGGCTTTTCTGCCCTTCGCCTCCCACTCCCCGCCCACAGCCACCCCAATATCTGTGAGCACTATTGCCTCACCTTATCTCTCATATTGGTGTCTGCTCCTCGGCTTTGCAGGAGTTTCACCACCTCCAAGCGCCCCCCGCGGCAGGCCCAATGCATGGCTGTGCAATCCAGCTAGAAGGAAAGGATGGGGCCTAATTGCAGAGCTTCAGAGAAGAAAGGACCCTGGGGGAAAGGGCCCAGCCAAAAGGGCAGGGAGGTATCCAAGAGAAGGGTACAGGGAAGGGATGGGGCACTCCAGTGCCTGGGCAATGGGTCAAGCAGAACATAAGAACCCTTGGGACCCATCCAGTCCAAGACAGATTTGCAGAGGAGGAGATGGGGCCTGCCCAAGGCCATACAACCCACTAAAGGTGGGGCCTGGCCCCTGAGGCAGCCTGTCTGTGTCCCAGGTTGGCACACAGAGAGGGAGTCTCGGCCCCCCTCCTGCCTCCCACCCAATACCTGCCCTCTTGCTCACCCGATCCTGAAAGTCCACAGTGGCCCCGCTCTCCAGCAGCTTCTCCAGGATCTCCATGTGGCCCTCCAGGGAAGCTCGGTGTAGTGCTGTCCTGCGGAACTGTCCCCACAGAGACTGTCAGGGCCTGGCCCCTGGCCCAGGCCTGAGCCCATCTCCCACACAAGCTGAGGCTGAGGCCTTAGCCCAGCTTGATTCTGACCCTTGTGTTGGGTCCCCACATCGTCCATGTTTGCCAGCTCCTCATGCTCTATCCAGACTCCCTCCTATGCCCTGCAGACTCCGTCCTTCTCGCTGCCCCAAGCACATCAAGCCAGGCCTTTGCACGGGCTCTTCCCTGTGCCAGCGTGCCCATTTTGCCCTCACTCCCTTGAGTGCTTAATGAAGTCTCGCTATTCCTTCAAGATGTAGCTCAAGTACCATCATCTTCTTGAAACCTCTAGGCCAGCACTGTCCAGGGGCCCAGAAACCCTCCAGCATGGAGAGTGTTCGCAGGCCAGCTGAGGCTCACTTGGCTCTGTTCCCCCGGAGTGCCTAGCCCAGCGCCAGGAGGGGCAGGTGCACCCTGACTACTGATTCAAGGAAAGGACGAACTTCCTCCCTTCCCGATGCAGTTGGCTTTCTGCTTTGGTCTCTTGAAACATCTACTCTCAACCCTCATCTTTTTCTTTTTTGGACTCCCAGTACCTAGCACAGTGCTCTGAGGGAGGAGATGCTCAGATAGAACAAGAGGATTAAGACTCTGGCGTCTGAAGAATAGAAAGGACATGTAGTCTCAGCCGACAATAATGCAGGTTCGTTAATTTGCTTAAAGTGAAAAAGAGGCTGTTTCAAGGAAACAAACAAAATAAAGTATGGTAGGTGGTGGGAACAGTTTGAAAATAGTGCTGATGGTTGCACAGCATGATAAATGCAATCTATGCTGCTGAATTGTACACTTAAAATGGCTAAAATGGCATAGCCCACGTTATATATATTTTATCACAATAAAATAAAAAATTAAAAGAAGTATGATATACAATACAAAAATATATCCTCGCCTGAGTTTTATAGTTTTTTCATTCATTCAGTAAATACTTATCTAGGCACCGTTATTCCATTTGATCCCCATAATGTGCTCTGAGGAAGCAGGCTGTTTCACAGAGGAGGAAACCGAGGCATGGAGCGGTGAGGGGCCTAACTACAGGTCACATAGCAAGGGAGAGGCATTCTTTTTATTTGATTCCATTCCTTTCTTCCCTAAAGAACCACGTGACATTTGGTAGTCTGGATGGGGGTCACGTTGAAAAGGGCCTAAGGATTTAGATAAACTCCTGTGTGAGAAGGACCATCCCAAAACTTCTGGGGACACCCCTCCCAAAGGACACCCAGTGCCTGTTCTCAAAGAGGCCCACCCGTGGGAGGGGTGGGACGGCCACTCTGAAAGGGAGGCAGGCGCAGGTGAAGGGGTCGGTGAGAGCATCACCTGATCGCAGGTGTCCGGGGAGCCCCCATCGGCCAGAAACTTCTCAATGACCTTCATTTTCCCTTCCACGGCAGCTTTCAGGAACGTCTCCTCCTCCACAGGGCCAGTCTGGAGGGTGTAAATGCCATCACCGAGGGCCGCCCCGCAGTGATGCGGGCCCTCCCGGCTCCCCTGCCCACACAGGTATCCTCCCAGGAGCTTACGATCTCCTCGGGCTCCGGAGGCGGCTCCTGGGCGACCAGGGCAGCTCGCTTCTTCTGCTTCCGCTTTTTCCGCAGCTCGATGAGGTTCTGGATCCCACCCACCTCGATGATCTCCCGTCGCAGGTCTAAGGATGTCTTGCGCACACGCTCCTGGCCCTGCATGGGGATGGCCCGTCAACCCCCAGGCCAGGAGCTTGGGGACCCCTGTGTGCTAAGCTGGAGGGGGAGGGTAGGGAGAGCTTTCAAGAGGGAAAGAATCCAAGTCTAGCTCTCCTTCTGGGGAGTACAAAAGCAGATGAGACCCAGACACAGGTGGCTCAGGTCAGCAGGCAAGGGAGGCTTGAGGGAGCTGCCTGGAAGGCTTCACGTGGGGTGGAGGGGTGTGGGGGGAGCTGATGAGGAGGGAATCTCAGAGGCAATTCGTAGCCCAGGCCTTAGAACAGAGTCCGGATCCTCTGCTTCCCGTGCAATTCCACTCGTGTGTGACCATAAAGTAACAGATGACTAATATTAAAAATATGCCCCTCAGGTGTGGCTCAGTTGTTGAGCATCTCCCCACGGATCAAGAGGTCCCAGGTTCAATTCCCAGTCAGGGCACATGCCAGGCTTGCGGGCTGGATCCCCAGTAGGGGGTGTGCAGGAGGCAGCTGCTCGATGTTTCTCACTGATGTTTCTATCTCTCCCTCTCTCCCTTCCTCTCTCTAAAAATCAATCAACACATTTATAAAAAATAAAAGTAATACAGAAACATAAAAGATTTGAAGAGAAAGCCCTTCTCTCCCAGAGGTAACCTCCCGGGGCTCCGTCAATGCCCTTTCAGACTCGCCTCCTATGGGGTCATCCTGCACACGGTGGTCTGGAAACGGGGTTTCTCTCATCAGCAAGATCTCTCCTGTCAGCACACACAGCCTCCCTCAGCCCCTTCATGCCTGCATGGTGCCTGTCATAGGCTCTCCCTTCTCTGGGCTCCCCTGCGGTCTGTACATGTGCAGATTCTGACTCAGCAGGTCCGGGGTGGGGTGTTGACACGCCTGCTCATTGCTAATGTGCTTCCAGGGGGTTCAAGGACCACACCAGGAGGAGCCAGGCCGTAACTGCCCAGCTGGCCTCCGGAGCACAGACACTGGCTTCTCCTCCCACTTACCTTAACCTTTTGTAGGGCCAGATTCGCAGCCCCGTGGTGCTTCTCATCCTCCAGCACCAGCATGTCCATGGGCAGCTGCTGGTGGGCGGTTCCTCGGAGTTTCTGATAAGCCAAGGACAAGACCTGCTCCAGGGCCTGCCTGCAGAGCCCGGGAGGGGGTGGCCTCTCCCCTAACCACTCCGAGGACATGCTCCGAAGCCCTTCTCCTGTGTGGCCTCAGAGCCCTTCCTTTGCCCGTCCCTGACTGGTCCTGGAGGCCCTGGCTGGAGCCGGGCTCCTGGAGAGACCCATCCAAAAAAGGGGGCCAGTTTCAGTTCCCCACCTCAACCCCAAACCCCACCCCAACCCCAACTCCAGCTCTCACTCCTGCCCAATGATGGCCCCGAGTCCCCAGCCAAACAAAATTAAAAGCTATTAAAATGAATTTTCATGAAACTAAATACTAGGTGTACTGGTTAATAATGCAGATTTTGCCAAAACCGGTTTGGCTCAGTGGATAGAGCGTCGGCCTGCAGACTGAAAGGTTCCAGGTTCGATTCCGGTCAAGGGCATGTACCTTGGTTGCGGGCACATCCCCAGTAGGGGGTGTGCAGGAGGCAGCTGGTCGATGTTTCTCTCTCTCATCGATGTTTCTAGCTTTCTATCCCTCTCCCTTCCTCTCTGTAAAAAATCAATAAAAAATATTTTAAAAAAATAAAAATAAAAAATAATGCAGATTTTTTTCAATAGATGGAGTTACACATATCCTATATAATAAAGAGCTAACATGCAAATGGTTGTCACACCCTCACACTGTCACACCTTAACAGCTCAGACACTCAACAAGAGAGGAATGGGGACCAGCCAGGCACAAATGAGCTCGTGGGAGAGGAATGGGGACTAGCCAGGCTTGGCCTGGGAGAGGGACAAGCCGCCCGCCCCATGGTCCCGGGTGCCTGTGGCTGTGGCCCGGGTGAAGCCGCCCACCCATGGTCCCCTGTGGCTTTCCGGGGGGAAGCTAGCCTGGGTCCTGGGTGCCTATGGCCTGCCAGAGGGAGGGAAGCCTGGGTCCTGGGTGTGGGGCGAGGCAGAGGTGGTTAGGGCAGATCAGGCCAGCAGAGGAGCAGTTAGGGGAGATCAGGCAGGCAGGCAGAGGGGTTAGGGGCAATCAGGCAGGCAGGAAGGTGAGCGGTTAGGTGCCAGTGGTCCTGGATTGCGAGAGGCAGTTGGACATTCCCCGAGGGGTCCCGAATTGGAGAGGGTGCAGGCCAGGCTGAGGGACCCCTGCCCTCCATGTACAAATTTCATGCACCGGGCCTCTAGTGTTGATATATATGCGATTTGATATGTATGCTATTTTGTTGTATTGACAACAAGCTTCAAACTTCATATGTCCAATTTTCTGAAGGTGTTAACATCATAGATATTTTTATGCTTAAAAATGTCAAATTTTGTGCCAAAAAAAGAGCATTCGCAGGAAGTTTTAATTCATTACTTTATTTTGAAGAAAAGTGCTGTTGAAAGTTATCGTATACTTTGAGAAGCTTATGGTGAACATGCTCCATCTCCAGATACTTGTGAACACTGGTTTAAATGCTTTAAAAGTGATGATTTCGACGTGAAAGACAAAGAACGTCCAGGACAACCGAAAAAGTTTCAAGACCAACAATTACAAGCATTGTTGGATGAAGATGCGTGTCAAACTCAAAAACAACTTGCAGAAAGATTAAACGTTGCTCAGCAAACAATTTCCGATCGTTTACAAGCAATGGGAAAGATTTTAAAGGAAGGAAAATGGGTGCTACATCAACTGAACGAAAGACAAATGAAAAACCGAAAAGTCATCAGTAAAATGTTGCTTCAACGGCATGAAAGAAAGTCTTTTTTGCATCGAATTGTGACTGGCGATGAAAAGTGGCGTTTGGTGGGATCAGGAAGATGTGGTGTATTATGAGCTTCTAAAACCAGGTGAAACTGTTAATACTGATCGCTACTGACAACAAATAATCCATTTGAACCATGACCAGAATGGGCCAGAAGACACGGCAAAATAATTTTGCTTCATAATGACACACCATCACACACTTCAAAACCAGTTAAGACACGTTAAAAGATCTTGCCTGGGAAGTATTAACCCACCAGCCTTATTCACCAGACCTTGCTCCTTCAGATTACCACTAGTTCCGATCGATGGCACACGCACTTTCTGAGCAGCACTTCAAAACGTACAATGAAGTGGAAAATTGGGTCTCTGAATGGTTTGCCTCAAAACAAGAAAAGTTTTATAGGGACGGTGTCCACAAATTACCTGAAAGATGCGGGAAATGTGTAGCTAGTGATGGACATTATTTTGCCACACCTTCCTGATCCCACCAAATGCAGAGCATTGTCTTCTTTCCAAATCGATTTGGCCTTGCAGTCGATGTTGATGGTTGACCTGGATCAACCCATGATTTTGTGCGTTTGGGATTCTCAAAATAAATCCACTTTTCATCGCCAGTCACAATTCGATGCAAAAAAGACTTTCTTTCATGCCGTTGAAGCAACATTTTACTGATGACTTTTCGGTTTTTCATTTGTCTTTCGTTCAGTTGATGTGGCACCCATTTTCCTTCCTTCAAAATCTTTCCCATTGCTTGTAAACGATCGGAAATTGTTTGCTGAGCAACGTTTAATCTTTCTGCAAGTTGTTTTTGAGTCTGACACGCATCTTCATCCAATAATGCTTGTAATTGTTGGTCTTGAAATTTTTTCGGTTGCCCTGGACGTTCTTTGTCTTTCACATCGAAATCATCACCTTTAAAGCATTTAAACCAGTGTTCACAAGTATCTGGAGATGGAGCATGTTCACCATAAGCTTCTCAAAGTATACGATAACTTTCAACAGCACTTTTCTTCAAAATAAAGTAATGAATTAAAACTTCCTGCGAATGCTCTTTTTTTGGCACAAAATTTGACATTTTTAAGCGTAAAAATATCTATGATGTTAACACCTTCAGAAAATTGGACATATGAAGTTTTGAAGCTTGTTGTCAATACAACAAAATAGCATACATATCAAATCGCATATATATCAACATATGTGTAACTCCATCTATTGAAAAAAAATCTGCATTATTAACCAGTACACCTAGTATATTAACTTTTTCAAGCAGTGAGATTATTTTTAAACTTTTTTATGCCATAAAATTTTACTTTGATGAAACAATGTGATGAGAGATGATTGTTATTTTTTAAATGGCTTACTTGGCAATATAAAAAATTTTCAAATCTATGTCAGATACCAACTTTTTCCCCCTCAGATTTTACTGATCCATGAAATCCTAAAGCATAGAAACTGTTGCTCTCAGGGAACCTAAGGGATGAGAGCCAAAAGTCCTCAGCTTTCAGCCTGAAGTGGACTCTAGTAACCTTATTCTCATTGTAAAAATACAGGTGAAACCCCTTCCCAGTCTCCTCTCCATTTGTAGCTCTGACCTACCTGCCTGGACTACTTCCTTGTTCTCTCTTAAAGGAAAGCGCTCTTTGTGAGGAGCCGGCCCCCCATCTCTGAGGTTCCAGCGCCCAGGTGGGAGGGTGCTGGTCGAGATGGCAGGTTGGGAGGAATGGCGACCCTTACAGAGCTCTCAGCTGACGTTTTCTCATTTCCCACTGAGTTCTGGTGGTACACTTGCCAAGGGTGGTTCTGATTTCCCAGGTCTTTATTTTGGAGGTCCTGTTGTCCACGGGCTTCTCCCTTCCATGTCAGACTTGTGTGGTTTGACGTATCCCCAGTGCTGGCCTCTCCGGAAACACTGCATCCTCTCCCAGGGCCAAGGGGTGACCTCGGGCTGCAGCTACTCCTGTATGTGGGACTCTGGCTGGGATCCGCATGGAGCAGCCAGAGCGTGGGCTTGGATTCTAATTATCTTGGAATCCCCTGCACCTGTGACAGGGCCTAACACATGGTAGGTGCTCAGTGAACGTGGGAAACTTTTTTCTGCCATGGGCCATTTGGATATTTATGACATCATTCGTGGGCCATACAGAATTATTACCTTAAAAATTAGCCTGCTATATTTGGTCAAACATTTAATTAACTCATCCCCCTAATGCCTTGGCAGAGCCAGACCAAATGATTTCATGGGCCTTATATGGCCCGTGGGCCGGACATTCCCCATTGCTGGTTTAGAGAATAAATGAATGAATGAGTGAATGGATGATTGCAGGTGGGCTCAGCATCTCTGTCCACCCCTCAGTCCTCAGTGATGACCTGACCCAGTAAGTGTCCCACCACGGAGCCTCATTCCTGGGCTGGTCTTCAGGACCTTTTTTTCCCCTCCCACCCCAAAAAGCGGGCACAGACTGGACAGAGGCTCTCCTCTGAGGACCCTGCTGGGCTGGGGGCTGGTGGGAACAACTGGGGACTCTAATGTTCATCCATGTCTTACCCAGACTCTATGGCCCCTAGCTTCAGATTAGTCTTTGTGGGCTGGCATGCAGCAGGAACTCAATAAATGCTATTGCATTGGATGCTAGTGTGAGAAGCACAACAAAAATTCCACTTGACTCCATAGATGGCTGTACAGATTGAATGGGAGAATGCCTGTACACTGCTTACTAGTAGCATAGCAGCTGCCACTTGCTGAGCTACTAGACTCCATGGGAAGGCTGGCTCTGCGGCACCCAGTGTCCTGAGAGCCCTGCTGCTATATTTGTTGTGTGAATGAATGGATGAGGACTGCTCCATGTCCCTTTGACTAAGGCCTCTGTATCCAGCATTCCAAAAATGGCACCGTGGCATGATTCACCTGCCTGGCACTGATGCACAGGCCCTTGGGGGAGTGATAAATGGCATTACTGGACTTCCAGGGATGCCCAGGCCAAGACTCAGCAGGCTCGGTCCAAACTCTTCACTTACAAGCCTGCCTTCCCTTCCCTAGCCCTCATCTCTTCTTCCACTGGTGCCCTGATCCTTCCCTCATCCTCACCCCATTCGTCACTCTTCTTTTTTTGAATGGAGTCTACCTCTAAGCTGATTTGTCTTCTCCCTCCCATTCCTGTTAGGGCCAGTCTTTCCTCCTCCAACAAGTCCTTCTTAGGGCTTTGAGTTGCCTTCCTAAAGTAGGTCAGATGGCACCACCCTCTCTCACTCAACAACATTTAGTGGCTCCCCATTGCCCACAGAATAAATACCTCTCTGGTTCTGTCCTGCTTCCCTTCCCAGCCCTAGCTCCTGCTACCAGAATTTCTAATAACAGTCATGCTTTCACTTACCTAAACTTTAGTGCCTGTCTTTTCCTCAGCCTGGAATACCCTTCCAACTCCTGATCTCCACTCACCATTCTTAAAGGCCCAGCTCAAATGCCATCCTGGCCACAGAGAAGTCCTTGAGGGCCCACAGTTGGAATGACTCATCCACCTTTTGTGCTCCTTCACTTCTTCCTGATTTAACACCTCTATTCCACACTCCCTCACTCTGCTTTGTTTCTTAGTATAGACTATGCCCCTGACAGGTACTGGCTAAAAGGAATGCAGGCTGGTAAAAAGGAGGCAGGGACTGGCCTTACAGGTTCTCTCAGTCCTCGCAGCACTTCGCACTTGGCAGAGCAGACTCTAGGTCAAGTATTAGTTTAAATAAAATGAAAAGCAGTGCATGCATATTAGCATAACCAATGGTCACAGACACTGGGGCAGTGGGGGCTTGCCCTGAGTGGGAATGGCTGGGGGAGAGGGGGTCAATTGGGGGAAAAGGAGACATATGTAAAACTTTAGACAATAAAAAAAGAAAAGAAAAGCAGGACAAGCTGGCACGCTCCTCCCCCCATTTCTTTATTCAGAAGAAAATGCAATTGCCCAGAGCCCCATGCTCCCACGGCCTCTCCAGGTGTGGCTGGCAGTCCTGGGGAGACCCCTGCTTCCTTTCTCCCTCTGCTCCCAGTCTTTATTCTTCTTCAGTGACCAACCTGGAGTTCCTCCTGTCTCAGTCTCCCACCCAGAAACTGGGGGATCGCAGGGACCCACATTCCCACATCCCCAGGCAGCTTCCCAGCTGTCTCATTCTGTGCAGCCCGGCTTATCTCAAGGCCCAGGTGCATGGGCAGGGTCTCGGGAGCCCAGCTTGGCTCATTCACTGTCCCTCAGTTCTTAGGGCTGATGCCTCAAGTCTCCCACCGCCAGCCCTCTCCACCAGGAGACCCTCTGGCTGGAATGGAGCCCTAGGGACACCTGTCCTCCTTCCACCACAGGCGTGGCAGCCAGCCTCTTCCTTCCCTTGACAGCAGAGCTGGATCTCCTCAGAACCCCCTTGGGCACCCACACCTCTGCCCATACCTCATTCTCCTCCTCCTGTGCCAGCCGCTCCTCAATAAGCGCTGTGGCGCTCTGTAGCGCCTCGGAGCCCGCCATGGTGCTGTCCATACCCGCTTCTGCAGGCCAAAGAGCCACGGGGGCTTTATAGACCAGGGCACCCACCCCCGCCCTGCTGGGCGCCTTTGCCATGAGCTCACCGGCTCAATTCTCCACCTGCCCCCCTCCCTGCCCCCGCCACCTTCACCCTGGGTAGCCGGAGAGAGCAGGGGGAGGCAAGGACAGTTGCCCCCCACATCCACTGGCCTATGAGAGCTGGAGGGCACAGCACCCCGAGAGCAGGGGCTGCAGGAAGGAGCCTGCTCAGCTTTTACCATGAGTGCTTAGGCCCAGCTGGTCCTTAGCCAGGGCAGCTGGGCTGCAGGAAGGACCCACTGGCTGCCTCTAGCCCTGATGGCAGTGCCACCTGCTGGACGCCTGAAAACTGTGCCCAGCCAGTGCTAATCAGGGGACCCGAAAGCCAAAGTGGGGACCCAAGACAGTCCTGTGTCCTGGGCTGTCCTGTATTCAGGCCCTGCTGGATCTGGAAAGGGGCAGATGCTTCATCCCCACTGAAGTGCCAGGTGGCTGGTGGGGGTCAGGGCAGCTGCCTCCCTCTGTGCACAGTTCGTGCAGGCCTTTGCCTCTCTGGGGTCCCACAGCGCCCCCTAGCAGAGCATCCCTGCATTTGGCTGTATGTCCATTAGTTCCTCATCCGGCTGTGTTAGGGGGCCTCTGCAGGAGGTATAGGGTCTTCCTTCAATAAGGGTCTCAGGAAGCCAGTGGAAGGGCCAGAGTACATCGCCAAGCTCAGATGACCACACCAGCTCGGACTGATCGTCCTTCTCTCCTGTTTCCTGTCAGGCCTCCCTGACTGGGAACAAGCCATGCTCACTGAGAAAGGAAATTACTCCCAACTGGAGAAGCAGCAGCCTGATCCTGCTCAGCCCCATGTTTAACTGCCATGGACACCACAGCTCTGAGGTTCTGTAACACTCACGTGGCCTGTCCTTAGCTAGGCCACCTTATCCAAGATTCCCCTCTCTGCTTATATGCACACTTTCCCCTAAGGAAGCACAGGAACAGCTCCCTTTTTTCTCTGGTCCCCTTGCTGGCAAGCCAACACATGCTCCAAGTTTGTCAGAAATTTTGCTTTAACATCAAGCAAGTGAGCAGCGTCTCCAGGATCCACACAAACCTTAGTCCTGAGGGTCTGGCTCAGGCTGGAGCCAGAATCCAGCACCCTCCTGCTGCAGGAACAGACCGGCAGGTACCTAACACCACCTTCCTGAGATGCTGCCTTCTTCACATCTGTTAGCCCATGGACTCCTCCCAGCAACTGAGGGAGGAGACAGGGCAGGTGGCATCACATCCACTTGAAAGATAAGCGAAGTGGATTCAGAGGTTGAGTGGCTTTTCCTGAAGATCCCTGAGAACACAGGGCCCAGCCACTAGTGTTCAAAGTTTGCTCCACTGTACTCTCTGCTGCACCCTGAGCAGCTGGGAGGCCGGGCACCCACCTTCTCCCACACCAGAACCGGTTCCCAGGCTCCACAGAGCTGCAGGGGAGTCAACCCAAAGTCATAGCCAGGCAAGAGAGAAGGAAGGAGCAAAAGGCTTTATTGATAAATATGCAGATATGTCTGTACACAGGGGCTGCTGTGGGGCCATGACTGGCTGCAGGCACCCCATCGCTTGGGTTACAGCCAGGAGATGGCCCTGTGCAGACCCCTGCCACAGCAGCCCAGCTGTCCGGCCAACCGCCTCATCTCTGCCAATTGTGCTGGGGGCAGGAGAGGCAAAGGTTGGCCTCAGGCTCCCAGCTCCTGGGGCTCATGAGCAGTCCCCTCCCCTCCAGGGCACTGGCACTGTGCCCCGGGCAGAGTCAGGGGGTAGGGGCAGGGGAGGGAGACAGCAGCTGCTTCAGACCCTGAGCAGAAAACCGAGTGAGCACAGCTGGAAGCACCAGATGGCAGATCTGGGCTTCAGGGGCCTCCAGCTGGCCCTCATGGCTCGAACCTGCTGTGGGAGACGGGCAGGGTGGAGGGCCCCAGTTTTCCTTTCTCTGACAAGGTTGGCAAGGCCTGTGTGGCAGCACTGCTTCCTGGGTGCTGGGCACTGGTGGCCCACGGTGGCCCTGGGAGGCAGGTCCCTTTTAGGGCTCGCCCAGCAGCCAAACAGCAGGGAGGCACCCCTCAAGAAAATATCAGCTCTCAAAGGCAGCAGCAGGGAGGGGCCTGGTGCTCCAGCCCGGGGGCCTCTCAGCCCCGCAGAGGCCCTCCCTGGCCTCTCTGCCCAGGGGTCCGTAGGCTCCTCAGTCCTGGGGTGGTGGGGGCTGGTTGATGATGACCTGGATGACAAAATCTTTCTGGATCTTGGTTTCCTGGAGCCGCGTGCGGTCTGTGAGCAGCTTCCCAGAGAAGAACCATCGCTGCCAGGACGGCTCGATGCCCTCCTGGGCGTGCAGCTGCCTCTTGAGCTGCCCCACTGTGTCGGGCAGGCTGGCGCTGAGCCTCACGTCCTTGCCCGTGGAGAGGCGCACCTTCAGCGGGAACTCACGGCGGACGCTGGGTGTGGGCTCCGGGGGCTCCACACTCTCCTCCTCAGTGTGCTCCAGCAGCAGGTTCA
The DNA here is from genome assembly GCF_027574615.1 of Eptesicus fuscus. Classification (NCBI taxonomy): domain Eukaryota; kingdom Metazoa; phylum Chordata; class Mammalia; order Chiroptera; family Vespertilionidae; genus Eptesicus; species Eptesicus fuscus. The sequence continues at coordinate 40,533,966 of NC_072489.1, read as the reverse complement.
CGGGTGGCGACAGGCAGTAGATGGGCAGCTGGTAGCGATTGCCCAGCTCATCGTAGCATTCACAGAGAGTACCTGTGGGAAAGACAGGGCTATCAGAGTCGGCTTGGGGGCTGAATTTTATCTCCACAAAAGATCCGTATGTTGAAGTTCTAAACCCAATATCACTGTATTTGGAAACAGGGGCCTATATGAGAGTAATTAAAGTGAAACGAGATCATTTGGGTGGGACCCTGATCTGGCAGAATTAGTGTCATTATAAGAGACACAAGAATGCTCCCTCTCTCTCTCTCTCTACCATGTAAGGAAAATGCAAGCAGGCGGCCATCTACAAGCCAGGAAGAGAGCTCTTGCCAAAAACTGATTCCACCTGGCACCTTGGTCTTGAGCTTCCCAGCCTCAAGAACTCTGAGAAATAAGTTTGTTGTTTAATAAGCCATTCAGTCTATGGTATTTTGTTATAGCAGCCCAAGCAGACTAATACACTTGTCATGGCCACCCACAGTCCCAAACCCACCCTTCAGTCATGTGTCCCTGGGAGAGCTTGGAGGAGCTCAAGGTATAGTCAGGAAGACCTGGCTGGCATTCTGTCTCTACCAGATACTGGTTTGTACAACCCTGGCAAATTATTTAATTTTCCATTTGTTTATTCAACAACATTCCTGAGCATATGTGCTGGGTTTAAAAGAATGATGAAACAGTACAGGCCCTGCTCTTCATGTCTTGACTGGGGGTGAGAGGGGGTGGTGTTGTACCTAGTGAGCCTCAATTTCCTTGCATGTACAATGTACTGCATGTAGAAATATATTTACTGTGCCCTGAGCACCTACTGAGTGCTAGGACTAAACTAAATGATGTTAGGGTAGCTCACTGAATCCTAACAACCGGCCCATGAAGTAGATATACCCACTTAAAGTCACTGAGGCTTGACATTCGAGAAGCTCCTAGCTCAAGGTCACAAAGCAGGGGAACACTCATGTTAAACCTAGGTCTAAGACTCTATAGAGTTCTACCGTTACCCCCTCTTTACACAGTCCCACGGGCTGTTATGAATGTAAATGAGGTAACGCAGAAGCTTCTAGTTCAGTGCTCAGCACATAAGTACCCAACAGAAGGTTGGTCCCTTAGGTGTTCTGGGATCTCAGAGCACCCTGAGTAATCCTTAGCCTGCTCTCAGCACACTTTGAGGTTTGCTGGTGCCTTTCCACTCCCTCACTGGGCAAACAGGGCCTGTGTCTCATTTTTCTTTGTGCCCTCACTCCTGGTCCTGCTCATAAGGTCTGCTGAATGAACAAGTGGATAGCCACACCCGCCACCCACCAGCTTGGATAGCAACTCCTAGTGTGGCTGACCACCCTCTCCTCCACACAGCGCTGATGGCCCCGCCTCCAGCGGGGACCAAGCCCCGACCCTGGCGCTCACCATGTGGCAGGGTGATGCTGGCTCCATCCAGGATGGCTTGAGCCAGCTCATGGTCATTGGCCTCAGCCGCATAGGCGGCAGCCTTGAGGGCGTCCCAGATCTCCTTGCGGCCCTCGAAGGCAGGTGCTGTGTCCCAGAACTCATCCCGCTTGCTCCGCAGCTGCCCGTCCGTCATGGGGTAGTCGCTCTTCCACTTCAGCCGCTCCTTCTTCAGGGGCTCATTGCGTCCTAGGCAGGACAGAAGAGGAGGCTCAGCACCTCTAAAGCCAGGGCTGCAGTTCACCCTCTGCCCAGCCCCCTCATCCTCAGGCCAGGGCCAGGACCCACTGCCCAGCCCACGCTACCCCATTGCAGTGGCTCCTAAGTATTTAGTCTTTGGGTCTATCCTTGGAGTCAGGGAAGAGTCTGGAAACTGCACACACCCAACCTGGGGACGTAAAATACTTCTATCAGCAAGCATATACTGTTCTTATTGTTGTTACTGCTGTATTGTAACTGATTATAAAGTACTACATGTTCAGTACTTTTTAAATATAGAAAGAATACAGATGTGTAAAAATATTAACTGTCACCGTTTATGGAGCCAGTTTGTGCCAGACCAAAGGCTAGGCACTTTAGACCAGTGGTCGCCAACCGGTGGTCCACAGACCACTGGTGGTCCACAGAGGTCCGAAAGGCTGGTGACCGCTGCTTTAGACCCATTATTCATTTGATCCTCAAAATAACCCAACAGCCCTGACCGGTTTGGCTCAGTGGATAGAGCGTCGGCCTGTGGACTGAAAGGTCCCGGGTTCGATTCCAGTCAAGGGCATGTACCTTGGTTGCGGGCACATCCCCAGTAGGGGGCGTGCAGGAGGCAGCTGATTGATGTTTCTCTCTCATCGATGTTTCTAACTCTCTCTCCCTCTCCTTCCTCTCTGTAAAAAATCAATAAAATATATTTAAAAAAAATAAAATAAAATAACCCAACAGTGAGGAAACTAACACCCAGAGAGGTTGTTGTTTGTCTAAGGCCACGCAGGTACCAATTTAACGCAAGACTTTCTGGCTCCAAGGCCACCTTTTGACTATGTCTATTCCATTCTGCCATTGCAGAAAAAGATTACTCAAGAATTCCATCATTCAGAAATAACCACTGTTGACACCTGGGCATATTTCCATCCAGCTTCCTTTTCTCCATTTTTCTCAATATAGTTGAGTTCATATTATTAAATATTTTATATTCTTTGTTATATAAAGTATTTAAAATGTTTTCTTGGCAATAAACAACTTTCTGTCTATTTCACATTTATATTACTGTCAATGTATGTTCCCATGATTTAAATTATAAACAATTTTAATGACTTGTTATTTATGTTCCACCATATAGTTACAAAGAGTATTTTTTTAACATAATCATAACCAATGAACCCAAGAATCCTGCAGCATCTGAAGAAGCAATACAAGTCGTGTTTTTTCTTGTTTCTTGGCCGCAACTGGCCTCCCAGACAACACCCCACCACAGTCAGGGCTGAGCAGGAGCACCTCTCACAGGCTTCCGGAGGCTGTCATCCCAAAGCTGAAGGCAGAAGGAGCCACAGGAGTGAGGTCTAAAGTACTTGGCCCCTGACCTAGCCGGTTTGGCTCAGTGGAAAGAGCGTTGGCTGGGGACCGAAGGGTCTTGGGTTCAATTCCGGTCAAGGGCATGTACCTCAGGTGTGGCTCGATCCCCGGCCCTGATCGGGCCATGTGCAAAGGCAATAATCGATGTGTCTCTTTCACATCAATGTTTCTCTCTCTGTGTCTCTCTATCTTTCTCTCTTTCTCGCTCTCCCCTCTCTAAAAATCAAAGGAAAAATATCCTCAGGTGAGGATTAATAAAGTACTCGGCTCCCACTCTAACTCGGATCCTGCATGAGGAAGACTGGACTAAAGCTGGGGGCTACCGCTAGGCTATCCCCACTGGCTGGGGCAGAAAAGGGGGGCTCTTCAGGGGAAGAGAATGACTTTCACTGTCTACCAACTGTGTGAAAGAACCCCAGGTAAGCACTTTATTTATGTACATTATCCCATTTCATCCTTGCAGTTGCCTCAGGTGGCAAGTGTTATTGCTATTTCACAGATGATGGGACAGGCAGAGAGATTAAATGACTTGCCTGAGGTCACACAGTAAATAACAGAGTGAGGGTTTCACCTCATGTTAGACTGAATCCACAAAGGTCGGTTTGCAGATACCTGTGCAGGCAGAAAACTCTTGACCAGACTTTTAATTTAATTCAAAGTGTCCCTGGGTTAGCAGAAGGAAATGCAAATCCTCTTTGTAGGAAAACAACCTCAAACCAAGCCTCAAATAATTCCCGAGATAAAGTTCCAAGGAAAAGAAATAATAAGGTCACAGTTTCTTGGTTTGTTTTTGTTTTTTTTTAATCAAAACATACAAGGAAACAAGGCAATATGAGACAGAGCCAGCACAAATAGCAAACAGAAGAATCAGACTCAAAAAATTTCAGATATGGGATATATCAGACACAGATTATGAAATACTGAGTTTAAGAAATAAGAGACTCTTGAAAATATGAACAGGGAAAAAGAGATAATAAAGAATGACCAAGCAGAAATTAAAAGAACCGTATAGACTTCTAGAAATGAAAAATATAATAACTGAAACTCAGATGGTCTGACTTTATTTTTAATCCTCACCCAATTAAATTATCTTTTAGTGAGAGAGGAAGGGGAAGAGAAAGAGAGAGGAGAGAGAGCGAGAGGGAGAGGGAGAGAGGAAAACATTGATCGGTTGTCTCCCACATTCATCCTGATTGGGGATCAAACCCACAACCTTTGGTGTATAGGATGATGCTCCAACCAACTGAGCCACCCTGCCAGGGCAGATGGTCTTATTTAAAAAACTAATACCTTTAAAAAAAAAAATATATATATATATATATATATATAAAGAGCCAGGGTCCGTAACATCCAAAATGAATGAACGGACAACCGAAAACTGGAAGTCAGTCCTACAGTCAGTGGTGTGGGTACCGTGGCAACCCAGGGAGCTGTGGATCAGGCTCGGAGAGAGGCCCGGAGAGAGAAGCAGGGTCTGATCCTCAGCCTCCATGGCAGCTGTTGTTCAGCCCTTGCCTTTCTTTCTCTCCAGGCCTTGCCAGCGGCCGCGGGGGCTGCTGATTATCCCCGCCTCTCTGATCAGGCCCGGAGATAGGCCCAGAGACTCTGACTGGCATAGAAACTGACCAATCAGAACCAAATCTGGGTGAACTGCGAGGAGCCAATGGCTGCCTAGGAGGCGGAGCTTTTAACACTGACTGCCATAGAAACTGACCAATCAGAACCAAATCTGGGTGAAGTGCGAGGAGCCAATGGCTGCCTAGGAGGCAGAGCTTTTGATGCTGAATGGCATAGAAACCGACCAATCAAAACCTAATCTGGATGAACTGTGAAGGCAGAACCTAATGTGGGGGCTGAGGAGGGGTTTTAAGGGCAACTGCTGTTTGGTGTAAAGTGTAAGAAAGTGGTTCAATTTTTTAATGACCAGTTTGGCAGTATAGTCATATGGCTGGCTATCAGTCCAGATATAGGGATTATGTATTTTTGTCTGCCAAGTGCATCTCCTCCTGCTGAAAAAGGCTCCCCCCGCCCCCCATTTAAGCAATCCTATCCTATATAACCTATTTATACTAATAAAAGGGTAATATGCTAACTAGACCGGGTCGACTGGCCATCTTCCAGACGTCCGACTTCCTTCCGGACAAAGCCATGGTGGTGGGAGCCAAGACAGAGGCAGTTAGGGTGATCAGGCCTGCAGGGGAGGGCAATTGGGGGCGAGACCAGGCCGGCAGGGGAGGGCCATTGGGGGCAAGATCATGTTGGCAGGGGAAGGCAGTTGGGGGTGAGATCAGGCCTGCAGGGGAGGGCAGTTAGGGGTGAGATCAGGCCAGCAGAGGAGGGCAGTTGGGGGCGACATCAGGCTGGCAGGGGAGGGCAGTTGGGGGCGACATCAGGCCTGTAGGGGAGGGCAGTTGGGGGCGACATCAGGCCGGCAGGGGAGGGCAGTTAGGAGTGATCAGCCAGGCAGAGGCAGTTAGGGGCAATAAGGCCGGCAGGGGAGAGCAGTTAGGGGCAAGATCAGGCCAGCAGGGGAGGGCAGTTAGGGGCGATCAGGCAAGTAGGCAGATGGGTTAGAGGCAATCAGGCAGGCAGGCAGAGGCAGTTAGGGGTAATCAGGCAAGCAGGCAGGTGGGCGGTTAGGAGCCAGCAGTCCCAGGTTGTGAGAGGGATGTCCGACAGAGATCAGGCCTCAACCGGCAGTCAGACATCCCCCAAGGGGTCCCCAATTGGAGAGGGTGCAGGCTGAACTGAGGGAGCCATCCTATCCCACCCCACCCCCCGTGCACAAATTTTGTGCACCAGGCCACTAGTATATTTAAAATATATTTTTGTTGATTTCAGAGAGGAAGGGAGAGGGAGAGAGAGAGAGAAATGTCAATGATGAGAGAGAATCATTGACTGGCTGCCTCCTGCACGCCCCCTACTGGGGATCGAGCACGCAACCTGGGCATGTGCCCTTGACCGGAATCGAACCCAGGACCCTTCAGTCTGCAGGCCGATGCTCTATCCACTGACCCAAACTGGCCAGGGCTCTGACATTTTTAAAACAGAATTTCCAGGAGGATACAATAGGAAGAATGGGGATGAAGCAATATGCAACAAGATCATAAAGATGTCCCATTTTCCTCCAAACTGATCTATATATTAATGAGATCCCAATAAAATTCCTAACTGGGAGGTGTGTGTGTTTTTCAAGGAACTTGGCAAGCTGATTCTAAAATTTATACAGAAGAACAATGATACTCTTAGAGAAAAATAAGGTGGGAAAACTTGCACTACAATTATTGACAGTTATCATAAAGCTATAGTGAGTGTAGCACTGGAACAAGAACAGACAAATGGGCCAGTGGAATGCAATAGAGAGCCCAGAAATAGACCAGGCATATACAGAAATATGCTTCAAGTAAGAAGGAACACTGACGGTAAGGGCGTGTGTGTGTGTGTGTGTGTGTGTGTGTGTGTGTGTGTGTGTGTGATAGATGTGAATAATATTATAAGTATATATATATATATTGGCTCTGCCCCCAGTTCCTGTTAGTATTTTGTCTTTGACCCGGTTCCTGACACTGAATTCCTAAAACCCTCATAATTTCCTGAGTGATAGGAATGTCTGATACAGATCTCCTAAATTGCTTGGAATTTCCTAGGTAACACAAGTGTCTTTTTTTTTTTTAATTGATTTTGGAGAGAGGAAGGGAAAGGGAGAGAGAGATAGTAACATCAATGATGAGAGAGAATCATCGATCGGCACCTCCTGCATGGCCCCTATTGGGGATCCAGCCCACAACCTGGGCATGTGCCCTGACCGGGAATCGAACCATGACCTCCTGGTTCATCGGTCAATGCTCAACCACTGAGCAACACCAGCCGATAAGTGTCTTTTGTTTTAATGAGGAAACTCTGGTGGGATCCTGGATGAGGGCTGGTCACCAGAAAGATCAAGCCATGGTAAGTTTGGAATTTTCAGCCATGCCTCCCTTCTCTGGAGCAGGAAGAGGGGTTGTAAATTGAGTTAATAATTGATCATGCCTTAAGTGGTGAAGCCTCCATAAAAATCCCTGAAGTATGGGCTTTGGAGAACTTCCATGTTCGTGAACACATCCATGTGATGGGAGGGTGGCCCACCCCAAGTCCAGGGACCAGAAATTGCTGTGCTGGAGACACTTCCAAATCTCACCCTCTGTATCTCTTCATCTGGCTGTTCATTTGTATCCTTTAAAATATCCTTTGTAATAAATTGACAATAGTTAGTAAACTGTTTTCCTGGGTTCTGAGAGTCGCTCTAGCAAATTATCAAACCAAAGGAGGGGGTTATGGGAACTTTCAATTTGTAGCCAAGTTGAAAAGAAGTTGTGGGTAACCTAAAGTGGAGGGACTGAGCCCTTAACCTGTGGGGTCTGTGCTAATTCTGGATAGTAAGAGAACTGAAAATTGTAGAACACCAGTTGGTAGCCACAGAGAATTGCTTGGTGTGGAAAAACACCCACAACAACTATCATCAGTGTGAGCAGCAGAGGAGAAACCTGAAAGAGTTTTCTTAACGTGGACTATTGATGGTGTTGGAACTAAGGGTCTCCATTTAGGAACGCATTAAACAAGATCCCTACCTCACACCAACCATAAAAATCAAAACCAGATCAAATCAAAGGTTTAATTGTAAAAGACAGAGAAGAGGCACTGGTGAAACCGAAGATTAGTTCTGTCCACGTATTTTTTTATTTTTTTTTTGGAAGTTTGGCCCAAAGGTGTTTCTGCCTGGATCCTTCTTCATGATTTATGACTCCTTTTCTCTTTGGTCCTTTCGTATTGATGACTCCCTAACAAGAGTTTTGATCCAGCAGGATTCACAGTCTTTGTTCAGTGACACCTTCAGGGACCTCTGGGGTGTGGTATGTCTGCCCCTCCACTCAATGACCCCAACCTCGGGAGCTTTTTAACTTCTTGAGTTGACTTGCATTGCTTCCTTCCTCTGTGCCAGAGGTCAATTCTTACTGGTAGACATAGATGGAAGCCTATGTCTGTCTGCTGCTCCTATGGGAAGAGGTTAGGTCCAGCTGATGAGCCACTCCTGATCTGCTGAGGGTTTAGAAAGCTTGTCGGCACTGTGAGATCAAGAGCACCCAGGTCTCTTCTTCCACAGTGGGACGAAGCTGAGCCACCTGGTCATGCGTGAAACACCAGGCACCTGGAGGCAGTCCTTTTTGCTCAAGCTCCAACAAATCTTACCACTACATTTAAAAAAAAAAGAGCAGCCAATTCTAAGAAACACTCTTTCTAAAGAAGACACTAGGCTTCGGGGCATCTGTTGTTCCTGCTTAGATCCCACTCCCTTTAATGGTCACAGTTTGGTTCTGTTCCTAACAATTAAGTTGCTGGACTGCTGACTCCAGGACACCGGAAGTGTAACTGTGTATTATGCATGCATCTCGCTCTCTCTTTAAAATAAACATAGCCCTGGGGAGTCACCTTTCAAAGTCATCATCTCAGGAGGCCATGGATACCTTAAGATGCTTTGCTCGAATATCTTGCCTTCAGGGTCCCCTCCCCCTCCACACTGACAGCAGCACCCTTTCCTGTCATAGACACACTTCTCACCCAGGGATGGACACAATGCCTCTCCAAGTATTACAGCATCTGCTGCTACCAAGGATACAATGCTTTAAAAATTCCTAATCTGCCAAAACCGGTTTGGCTCAATGGATAGAGCGTTGGCCTGCGGACTGAAGGGTCCCAGGTTTGATTCCGGTCAAGGGCACGTACCTTGGTTGCGGGCACATCCCCAGTGGGGAGCGTGCAGGAGGCAGCTGATCGATGTTTCTAACTCTCTATCTCTCTACCTTCCTCTCTGTAAAAAATATATTTAAAAATTCCTAATCCTGCACTCTGGTCTTTTTAGGCTGAAAACACCAGAAAATATTAGAATGGGATGGTGGATGGTGGGAAGGGGGAGAGGTTGATGCCAAGAAAAGGGCAGCAGGCCTTTGCCAGTGTGGTTGGGCATCATCCTGTGCACCGGGATGGGGGGACTGGGGGGGGGGGGGGTTGCCGGTTCCATCCCCGGTCAGGGCACGTATCTGGGTTTCAGGCTCGATCCCCAGTAGGGGTGTGCAGGAGGCAGCCGATAGATATTATGCTCTCACCTCTCTCTCTCTCTCTCTCTCTCTCTCTCTCTCTCTCTCTCTCTCTCTCTCTCTCTCTCTTCCTCCCTCCCTCCCACCCGTCCTCTCTCTCTCTAAGAATCAATTTTAAGAATCTTTTTAGAAAATAAAGAAAAGGGGAGCAAGAGCCCAGCCATGCCTTCTCAGCTGGCATTGCATACTGCAGCCAGCAGGGGGCAGCTGCAGCACCTCTGGGCCAGGTGCTGGCTCTTCATCAGTGAGTCAAATACAGCATAAAAATATCCAGCAAAGTTCTTCAGGCCCAAGGCAAGCATGTAAAAGAGACATACCAAAATGTCTGGATCTCTACACAATGATGCTGACAATCTTAGGCACAGATACAAACAAAGAAAAGGAAGCTTTTTATCCAAACATAAAAGCAAATTGATGATTTTAAATTTCATTTCGTTAAAAAGAACGATGTTTTATAGTTAGTGAGTTAAAAAATATAGACATTGGAAAGGATGTGAACACTCTTATACGCTGAACAAATTGGTATGAACTTTTTGGAGGGCATTTGGTATGTACCCAAAAACTTAAAAATGTACATCCTGCCTGGCTGGTGTGGCTCAGTGGTTGACCATTGACCTATGAACCAAGAGGTCACCAGTTTGATTTCCAGTCAGGGCACATGTCTGGGTTGTGGGCTTGATCCCCAGTAGGGGGCATGCAGGAGTCAGCCGATCAATGACTGTGGTTTGGCCTCGAGATATTTCTATCTCTTTCTCCCTCTCCCTCCCTCTCTTTCTCTAAAAATCAATAAAAACATATTTTTTAAAATATGTACATCCCTTTGGCTCAGCTATTTAGTTTCTAAGAATGTATTCTAAGAAAATAATCACAAGTGTGTGGCAAAGGTCTATCTACAAAGGCATTTAACTCAGCACAGTTTTAAACAGGGGAAAGCTAGAAACAAACTAACTGCACACACCCAGAGAAAGGCTAAATAAAACCTGTGCATTCGTGGCAAAAAGTCTGTGATGGGGTGGAAGGATGCTGGGTAACATAAGATGTCCAGAATACTATGTAAAAAGGTCATGGAACAGCACATGCTTTGTGCTCCAGCTTTTGTTTCTTAAATAAATAAATAAATAAATAAATAAATAAATAAATAAATAAATAAAATCATGTATTAAAAGACTGGAAGGACTTATACCAAAATGCTAACTGGCTATATCTGATTGGCAGTTACAAGTTTTGGGGTGGGGGAGTTGCTTATATTTTCCAAGTTTTCTACAACAAGCCTTTGTTACTACTAATAATAATACAATGAAAGTTGCTAACAAGGAAAAATGGTACATCAAGTCCCGGCGGAAAAACAGGACGAGTTTGGAGAGCTGAGTGAGGGGGTTTGAGGGTGGTGAGGATCCGGAAAGCTCAAGGTCAACAGCCTCTAAGATTTCAGTTGCTGGCAGCTCTGAGTGACTGTCCAGGGCCAGGACAGGCTCCGCTGGTTTCAGCAGCAGGAGCATCTAGTAGCTTCTACTTACGTCTTCACCTGTCCTAGATAAGTTCCAGGTCAAAGACAGAGTAACAGAAATGGTTCTTATCCCTAATGAAGTTGACAAAAGAGAGATTTTAAAAAACAAAAGATCATTCTGTAGTCAAGGTACACACCTGTAGTGGGAGGCACAAAACTCCCACGACAATGGTGAGCTTCTGTGATTGTGATGGGAAGGAACAGCAAAGATGTTTGTGACTGAGCAGAGAATGTATGTTTCTGAGTAGAGAGGCAAAAGCTGCGGTCTTGAAGGATTGTCCAAAACACCACCTGCAGGAGGATCTCCTGGAGTGCTGATTAGGAAGGCAGATTCCAGGGCCCACTCATACTCACTAAACTGGAGTTGTAGGGGCTGGGCTGTGGTATGTAAAAATTCTGACTGAAAAAGCCCCTTGAAAACGCAGCAAGGCAGAAGTGGAAATGGCAGGCTCTTCCACACGTGCACGTAAGTTCGTTCAACAGACCACCTCCAAAGTTGCTGCTGAGAGCAGATTTGGAGAGTAAAGAGGCAAGACAGCAAGAGGGCACACTGTCTGGGTTGGGGGAGGATAATGATGGTAGACGCTGTGGTTTGGCCTCGATAATGAATGGTGTCTGGCCATACCACCCCAAGGGAGTGCACTTGAAAGAAGAGGGGGAGAGAGAACTCTAAATGCCTTTGCAACATGCCTAGAGCTGGTGTGCGTTTCTGAGCGTGCATGTGTGCGTGTGCATGTGCGTCTGCGTGTGTATCTGTACTCCCAATACTTGATTCACTCTGCTGAATTCAGAAAGAGGGGATCCTCAGAAATCCACAGAAATTGACAGGCCCTGGCTGCTTCCCTCTGAAGAGCCCAGGGCCTCACAGCACACTTGGCCCAGTGCAGGTTTTCAGCCAGTTGTCTGCTGAGTTGAAAATGGAACTGACAAAGGCACCGTGAATGTGAATGGGGTGAGGAGCATGGTGGAGGAATTACAACTGAGAGCAGAAGTGGGCAGGCAGGGGAAGCAGGGGAAAGTGCATGAGGGAGAAGTCAAGCAGTCCCTTCATTTCTTGATCTCGGGCCCAAGAGATCCTTATTGTGGTGTCAGGGACTGGCACAACTGAGCCACTGGGATGTGACACTAACTCTAAGACCAGCCAAGGGAACCAGAGATTTCCCAGGACAATAAGTCCATTCAAGCCAGGAGACGGCCCTATTTATACCTGCAACAATCCCTAAGCTCTGTTTTCACACTCAGTTACCAAGCTCCATCCCCAAGCCCCTACTCCAGGGATAGGGCCAACAATGTCCTCCCCAGAAGTACTGGTTACGTGACAAGTCTGGCCTTGCTCTAGCTCGTGTGAGAGATGAGGCTCCAGGGAAGAGAAGGCAGGGACAAGGGCCTGCCCATCCCAACAGCCTGGGCGGATTGAGCCTGTTGGCCTAGATGCAGACTCCTCTTCCCCTCACACCCTGGTAGTCTCAGCTGGAATGCAGAAGACTGGAGGGTGTGGCTAAGCATGGCACCTGGCGAAGGGGATAAGTGGTCAGGAAGACTAGCAGGCCCTAAGGAGGATCAGCCCAGCTGGGGAGAGTACAGCCAGAAGAAGTGAAGCCCAGGTAATCCCTTCAGGAAGCATGGTATTTATAGTTAGACTTAGCCCAGGATGACCCTCAGAGCCTAGGTAACCTTCAAAGGGAAAAGTGCTGGCCCAGCTCCTCTCAGCTGGGGCCTCCCCACGTGGCCTCTTTACAGTGTGTGGGCCCTTCTTCCCCATTCATTCCCTCTGGCCCATCTCCAGAGTTCAGGGAGAGAAAGAGGTGGAGCCAGTTGCTAAGTGACAAGCCAGGCTTCCTAAATTGCATCCCCTCACGGAACGTTGGGTCCCAGGCGGCCCAGGGCAGGCTGAAGGACTCGACTCCAGGTTTCTCTGGGAGCTCTGTACTCAGCTCTGTGACGACACTCAGTCCAGGGCAACTGCAATTCTGGGCAATGATCTTGTTTGTCTCCCTGAGGCTGGGACCACCCCCAGTTCATCTTTGGGGTCCTGGAGACAGGCTCAGGGTCTGGCACGCAGCAGGACTCAAGAACTATTTGCTGAATGAATGAGTGAGTGAATAAAGTGAGCAGGCAGTTTAGGAAAAGGGGGAAGAGCTGGAGAGGGGAGACCAGAGGTGGGGGAGGCCAGATGGAGCTGTCTGGAAGAAATCCCTGTAGGGAAGAGAGGGAAGAAGAAAGGAGGTGATGGAGGTGGAGTCCAAGACGGACAAAAGCAGTGAAGAAACCTGTGGAGGATGAGGGGTTGGATGTCAGGAACCACACCCAGTGAGGACCTGGAACTTTCATGGCAACTGGAGAGATGGAAGTACAGCCAAGAAAAGTAAACCTAGCCAGGCCCCCTGCTTCGGTGTTTGTGGGTGTGGACAAGGGGCACACATAACCTTGAGACAGTGTGCGCTTTCTCTGTGCTTGCACACAACGCACACATTTACTGAGGGGAGCAGGGACTTCATCTGTTCTCTGCCCTGTGCTTCCTGCCCAAGGCCCCAGCGTGTGTGGCCAGGCAGGGTGAAAGGGGGAATGGGGTATGCCAGGCTGGGCACTAACCAACTCTTCCCTTGACCTGAGCTGACTTCACCAAGCCGTCCCTGTCTTATTTCCTGCTTGAAAACGGGCCTGTCTCATCTCGCCTACCAACAGAACCCCCAAATCCTCAGGGTCGACTCTAGCATCTAACCTGCCATACAACCAACAGCTAGCTCCTTTTGGAAGCTGCTGGGAGAGAATACTACTTCATAGGTAGAGTTCAAACATCAAGTGTTTAGAAAATTCCTGCACTTCTCCTTGTTTTAAGTTCATATGAATAAAAATAAAAATGCAGCCATTCCTTTCTTGTAATGAATATATCCCCACCTTCATCATGCACTGCTGTGTTTGTTCCCAGGTGCAACACAGTCCTGGCCTGAACGTGAACAGTTCCAGGGTTCCCAGCTCTCGAGGGAACCTTGATTACATGCAGTTTCACAGATAATGATGAGTTAAGAGACACATTAGCATAGCCTCTCTCTCCAATCTGGATACTCACTTATACATACATGGGCTTCAGAGATAGATTGGGCAGGGGTTGCTTCGACGACCTGTGTGAATGGGGGTGGATGTGGGTGCATGACCTAACCATTCTAAGCTTCGGTGTTCCCATCTGTAAAGATGTAAGTCCCCACAAGAACAGAGATATAGATCAATGGAATAGAATAGAGAATCCAGATATCAACCCAAACCACTATGCTCAATTAATATTTGACAAAGGAGGCATGAACATACAATGGAGTCAAGACAGTCTCTTCAATAAATGGTGTTGGGAAAATTGGACAGATACATGCAAAAAAATGAAGCTTGATCACCAACTTACGCCATACACAAAAATAAACTCAAAATGGATACAGGACTTAAACATAAGACGGGAAACCATAAAAATACTAGAGCAATCCACAGGCAGCAAAATCTCAGACTTATGCCAAAAGAAATTCTTCACTGACACTGCCCCTAGGGCAATGGAAGCTAAAGAGAAAATTAACAAATGGGACTACATCAAAATAAAAAGCTTTTTCACAGCAAAAGAAACCATCAACAAAACAACAAGAAGGCCTACTGCATGGGAGAACATATTTGCAAATGGCATCACTGATAAAGGTTTAATCTCCAACATCTACAGGCAGCTTATACAACTTAATAAAAGGAAGATAAATGATCCAATAAAAAAATGGGCAACAGACCTAAATAGAATATTTTCAAAAGAAGACAGAAGGAAGGCCAAGAGACACATGAAAACATGCTCAACATCACTAATTATCCGAGAGATGCAAATCAAAACAACAATGAGGTATCATCTCACACCTGTCAGAATGGCTATCATCAACAAATCAACAAACGACAAGTGTTGGCGAGGATGCGGAGAAAAAGGAACCCTCGTGCACTGCTGGTGGGAATGCAGACTGGTGCAGCCACTGTGGAGAACAGTATGGAGTTTCCTCAAAAAACTGAAAATGGAACTCCCATTTGACCCAGTAATCCCACTCCTGGGAATTTATCCGAAGAAACTAGAAACACCAATCAGAAAGGATATATGCACCCCTATGTTCATAGCAGCACAATTCACCATAGCTAAGATTTGGAAACAGCCTAGGTGCCTGTCAGCAGATGACTGGATCAGAAAACTGTGGTACATCTACACAATGGAATACTATGCTGCCATAAAAAAGAAGGAATTCTCATCGTTTGCAGCAACATGGATGGAATTAGAGAACATTATGTTAAGTGAAATAAGCCAGTCAATGAAAGAAAAATATCACATGATCTCACTCATTTATGGATAATAAAGAACATTATAAACTTGAACAAAAAGACAGATACAGAGACAGTAAAGCATCAAACAGACTGTCAAATTACAGGGGGAAAGTTAGGGAGAGGTGGGGGAGATAAGAGATCAATCAAAGGACTTGTATGCATGCATATAAGCATAAACAATGGATGCAAAACTCTGGGGGGTGAGGGCATATATGGGAGTGGGGTGGGGGTGGCGATGGAAAGATATGTACACGTATAATACCTTAATTAATAAAATTCCATCTATAAGAAGCAAAAAATAAAAATAAAATAAAAATAAAGATACCTAAAAAAAAAAAAAAGATGTAAGTCCCACCTCATGGATTGCTGTAAGGATTACACAGACCACTCTGTTCAATGTTTAAAAGACAATAGCTATTATAATTAGCAATCAAGCCAAGTCAATAATGCTTACCAGTATGCAATTAAAAGAATGAAAGGTTATCATATTTTTTTTTCTTTTCATAAAGTTGCTGTGAGTTTGGAAGCTTTGAAAACTCCTGCTGTAGAGAACTCTTCATCTCTACCGCACAGTGCAGGAGGATGCAGGGGTTAAATGAGGTTAAGTCTGACAGGGACAAGAGCAGGGTTGATGGATGCCCACTGCCCGTGCAGTTGCACACCACAGGGTCAGCACTTTTCCTGGGGCAGAAGAGGGAGGATGGCAGCTCATAAATAAAACAGGAGCTCCCCAGGAACTCTAGAGGTTGCTAGAAAGGTCTCCGGTATCTAGCCAGTTCCCCTTGCTACCTCAGGATTCCAGGAAAGAGAGGGAGCCAGGTCATCGTTGCCACTGTGTTTTCCACAGGCCTGCTGTGAGGAGGCTCCCCACAGGGAAGATCCAGGCTAGTCCCAGCCTGGCAGCCAGGTCCTTGGGGGCCGAAGGGCATAGCCTAACTTCTGACACCCAGAACTCTGTCCCTCTGTCACAGCACTCATTCAGACATATGCTACCCCCATCAGGGCAGGTACCCCAGAGTACAGCAGAATCCTAAAGCCAGGAGTGACACTGAAGTCATTTACCCTAGGCCTAGCCCCTTCATTTTACATATGAGGAAACTGAGGCTCTGAGAGGGGATGTGACCTGTTCCAAACCCCACAGCTCTTGCCTGTTGTGTGTGTGTGTGTGTGTGTGTGTGTGTGTGTGTGTGTGTGTTGAGGGTGAGAGGTAAATTCTATCAAACCACTCCATTGCTAGTGAAAAGTGACTTATAACTAGAATATTCAAATGTTAGGTGATTGACACAGAGATGACAAATACACCAGTGGGAAAAGCAGCAAGCAGAACACACACCATGACCAAAAATGGAGGAGCTGAGTCTGTCTGACCCTCCAGTTCCCACTAGGGAAGAACAGAATCTAAGAGCCTCCCAGGACACTTGGGCCTGTGTGCCCAGGTCTCCTGTGGGCTTCACAGAACATAGACACGGGGCACTGGCCCAAGACGCTAATTCCAGATGGCTGATTTGAGGCTCAGTGATGGAGACCAACCTCCCACCCCATACCACCCTCATGCAGGGGCAATTCAGTCTCTGTGGGCACTTCTGGGGAGGAGGCACTCGCTATGTCATGAGGAAGCCTATTTCACTGTTAGAAGGATAGAATGGTTAGAAAGTTAATAGTCTTATAGTCACTCTTCACTGAGCACTAGCTACGTAGCAGGTAGCAGAACAGAGTAACAGATTTTGGAGGCAGGCAGAGCTGGGTTTAAACATCAGCTTCATTATAAATCAGCTAAGTGACCTTGGGTAAACACCTTAAGCTTTCTAGTCTCCTCTCCTAGGAAGTAGTGAGTAGTAACAGCCTACTTCTTAGGGAAGTTGGAGGATTGAAGATATCTATGCATATACTAAATTAACTAATAGAATCAAGAAGATTATATATAATAAATCAAGTAACCTAACACCCAGGTGTAATCTTTCTAGCACCGAGCCTCACCTGGCTCTCGCTTCCTCAATCTGAAGACATACATACCACCAGCACCATACTTGCTACAGAGGAGGCACTTATTACGATCATTGAAATAGTGTTTGCCATTGTTATTATTAACATTACTATTCTGACCTGGAATCCATCAGCTCTGCTATCTGAAATAACACAGAACAAGTCACAGCTGCTTTCACAGGGTTGACATTTTGCTCTTCTCCAGACTCAAGATCCCTATTCCCTCCTGTTATTTCATTCACCCTCCTCCCAACTAACCACACGTGGTCTTCCCAGCAGCAAGTCCCACTGGGCTCTCGCTTCATTGATCTGAGCACCTATTCCTCTGCCTCCATAGCAAACATGACAGCAAGTTTGCCCAGAACCACTGGTGCTGGAGTGAGAAAAGACCCCATAACCTTTCCCCCCGCCATGGCTCCACATTCTCCCAGTCCTAGTGCTGATTTACAGACCACACCTCAGCAGCTGGCCCTCAGTTACTGTCCTTCAGGTTTGTGTCTTGAGTGGGGTGAACTTGGTTCCATTGACTCCTGCTGTGTGACTCGGGGCATGGCACTCAACCTCTCCAAGCCCATCTGCCAAACAAAAATGTCACTCTTCCTTGCACCTTACAGAGACACTGAAATGCTCCAGGGGTTTCTGTGAGAAGTGCGAAGTGCACACACATGCCTGATATCCCTGAGATCTGGAACCCCATCTTTTCAAGGCTCACCCATTCCATGCGGCACAGCTCAGGACCCAAACATTTGGTCTGTGGATCAACAGAGAACTCATTTGAGCATATTCATTATCCTCCAAAGCCAGGCTCTGGCCCTACAGGCAGCTGTGCCTGACTCATTCCTTCCTCTTCCTTCTTACAGCCTGTGAATCACAGCCCTGTCAGGCCAGCGGCCTCGCTGGTTTCCTTCCCAAGCTTTGCCTGGTCCCCCTCCATCCGTTAGGATGCAGAACACAGCCCTCTTCCAGCCAGGGCCCACACACGCCTCTCCCCTGGGTGGTGTGATCATCCCACACCAGCCTGAGTTACATGTGCGTGTTCCCTTTGGATTGCGACGTCCTTGCAACTTGACGGTCTGCTCCAGGAGGGCAGGCTCTCAAGAGGCCGTACAGTGTGGTGTATCAAAAAACATAGTTGCCTGGCACCTACCCTGGGGATTCTGACTTAATTGCTCTGGGTTATGGGCTGAGCATCAGAGGGTGTAAAGGTTCTCTGGATGATTCTAACATGTGGCCAGGACAAAGATATAATGATCTGGAACTAGGCTGCCCAGCCTAGCTGGCTGCTTCAACTGTTTAATTAGGCCTCTGAGAGGGCCTGGCAGGGGGTTGCTCAGGGAGAACCCCGGGCCTGCCTGAGGCTGGCCATTTGGACAGTCCTTTCAAGGCTCTCAGCCAGGTGGTCATAAGGCAAAAAGCCGATAGCTCAGGGGACCTGTGCCTGGGGAAACCTAGTTGCACTGCCCAGAGGACACAGGGCTAGGCGACTCTCTGCAGAAAGGAGAGAAAGGAGACAAACCAAGAGGCCAAGAGCATGGCTTTGAAGTCAGACAGCCTGGACTAGCCACCTTACTCTCCTTACTAAAGAGGAGGGCCCTTCTACTCCTGACTCTGCTCAGCCTAAGGCCTGATCTTTGAGGCCTGTGTGGCCAGCATCCAGATGTCCTTTTCTGTAAAGACACAAAGGACTCTATCTGCAGGGCTGAGCCACAGACTTATGGATAGAAGATGTGCAGCTACAAGGCAAGGGGATGGTGGGAGAGAGGAGAGAGGGAGGTCCTGTTTCCTAAGAAAACCTCCACCCCCTCCCCAGCTGCTCTGGGCAAGAAGAAGGGAAAAACCTGACTCATCTCAGTACTGTGTGACTCATAGGCAGACAAAACTTACTTGCCAGACTGGCAGGGAGGAAAGCCTGCTGCTCCCACCACAACCGGGGGCCATGGGCAGGTAAAGCCCATCCCTCCATTCCTGCCTCCCACCAGCTACCAGACCTGGGTGGCTGGCCTGGCAAGAGTGCCACACTCAGCTTGGCTCCTTGACAGCCACACCCTCCTGAGGCTGGTCCAGTAGCTTACCAGTGAGGGGTGAAGTTGGGAGGGACACAGAAATTAGAAAGTTTGAAACATAAGAGGTGGCTTTTGAATCAGAAAGGATCTGGGTCTGACATTCAACTCTACCTCTCACAGGTGTGACCCCAGACTGCTGATCCTCTGGACCTCAGTTTCCACATCCATTAAGTGGGAGCAATAATACCTCCTGG
The DNA here is from genome assembly GCF_027574615.1 of Eptesicus fuscus. NCBI lineage: Eukaryota > Metazoa > Chordata > Mammalia > Chiroptera > Vespertilionidae > Eptesicus > Eptesicus fuscus. Next base: position 40,514,738 of record NC_072489.1, on the reverse strand, counting down.
GAGGACTATTGTGATGATTACACAAGATACATTACTATCCTATATAATAAAAGGCTAATATGCAAATTGTCCCCTCGATGGGGAGTTCGACCAGGAGTTCAACCTGGAGTTCGAACACGGGTTGGGGCCGGCCAGCCAGCTGCCCGTGGCCCCTTCCTCCCAGTTAGCCCCACCCCTGTTCCCTCCCCATCGGGGGCGGGCTGGCTGGCCAACTGCCCGCGGCCCCTCCCCGCTGCCAGCCAGGCCCCATCTGCCTGGGCCGGCCAGACTCCACCTGTGCATGAATTCGTGCACCAGGCCTCTAGTATGTAATAACTGCCTAGAAGTGTGTAAGGCACAAAGTATAACTCAAAAATGGTAGTGATTATTACTAGTCATGTAAGTACAAGAATTAGTACTATATAGAGTTTTTTTTATGACATAATTCCAGTTAACCCTTACAACAATCCTGCATGGCAAATACTATTTCTCCCATCTTATAGATGAGGACACTGAGGTTCAGGGACCCAGGGGCAGCAGCAGGAATCCAGTGAGTGGTTTTAGATCCTCTCATTCCCAGCCCAGTGCTTGTCCCAGCTCCTGCACGGTATGCCACTTCCCCAGGGCAGTGGAAGAACTCCCTGACCGGGGCTGGGGAGGCAGGGGAAGGAGATGACAACCCCCCCCACACACACACACACAGCTGACAGGCACAGAACCAGTTCTCCTCCAGCCTGGGAGGGAAGGCCTAGCTGGCTGTGTGCAGCAGGGCATTGCTGCCAGTGCTGCCCCGCCTCCCACCAGCCTGGCTTCACTCTAACCCAATGGTACCTCCGGAAATTCACTCACAGATGCTCGTGAGTGTGGGGGGGCTTCTACGCCAGGATGTAAGTTCCTCGAGGCAGCACCTGGTCTGGTTAGTGTTGGCATCTGAATACCCGACCCCTAGACTGGAACCAGATAAGCAGTGTAGTAGGGCTGCCAACGCCTCAGATTCCAGACCTGAGATAATATGCTACCACTTCCATGACTTGGGCATGTTATTTAACCCCTGAGAACCTCAGTTTCCTCATCTGGAAAATGGGGATAACAACAGTCACTACCTTATAGGGTTATGGTGAAAACTATGGTAATAACCAAGACATTAACAATTATCGCTAATTTGTATTAAGTTCTTATCATATGCCAGGCACTGTTAAGACCTCTATATACATTAAATCACCTAATATGAAGGTAACATGGCTAGGTGGCAGTTTGGCTCTAGAGTATTCACAAAACACCACCTCTCCTGAGTGTCAAGTGCCTGGTAGGTGGTAAGTGCTCAGTATATGGAAGTGAGTCTAGCAGGTGCTCAGGAAGCATTTCTAAGACGAATCAATAAATGAGCCTCTTTTGGTCTAATTTCATTTCCATCCATAAGCATTTATTACTGAATTCTATTCTGTGTATATCCTAGCTGAGTTATTTGAAGTTCCTGGGAAATATAAAGTAAAAAAAGAAAAACAAATTTTAAAAAGTGAGGCCTCCTCACTCTCCCACAGGAAGTTAACAGGATCCAGATTGCTGGAACAAGAGGCAGCAATCCCAACCCTGGAATTTCCATGCCCCTCCCCTGTCCCCAGAGAAGGTTCCAGATGTAAGGCACCAGCCCTCAGAAGAAGAAGGGGTGGAAATGGCCCAAGGTGCTGGCTGTGCCTGGCCTCTAGCACGCCGCTGGGGGTGGTTGTGTGGAAGGGCCCCGGGCAGCGCAGGCACCTCTTCCCAGATGGTTTATTTTGGCTTGGCCTGAGGTGAAGGTGGTGGTGGAGAGGGGGCAGGGAGTTCATAGGGCCTGAGCAGCCTCTAGGGGTTGGTGCTGGCATCTGCATGGAGGGCAGGAAAGGCAGGGCCCCCTAGTTCCCCCACACAGCACATCCGCACCCTCCAGCTGGACCACAAGGGCAGGCCCCCAAACTAAACAAGGGGAGGCTCTCCAGCACCAGCAGAGCTCTTTTCTGAGCAGCAAAACCCTTGTTTCAAAGAAAACAGTGACTGGCTTTCAGAGAAGCCCCCTCACCATGTGAGCAGGTGAAGTGATGGGTGGGCATGGAGGAGGGGCCACACCCACAAGTCTACCCCTCCCCATACCATCCTGAAAGCCCAAGAGATCCCAGGGTCCAAGGCGCAAGTGAGCTTCAGCTCCCACCCACACTGCCCACCCGGGCCTTTCAGGGACAGGATAGCTCCCAACTCAGCTATGAAGGTCAGACATCTCAGCCCAGGACTGGTTGATTTAGCCCCTATCACCTGGGGCAGGTCATCTCCCTGAGACACCAAATCTGGGCCTCCATCTATAAAATGAGGAGGTTAAACTGATGGATTCAGGGCCCCTTCCAGTTTTAAGACTCAATTCAAACCTACCTGTGGAAAGACTTGTGCGAAATTCGTGAGGGGCACCAAGACAGCTAAGACAAGATCCTTGTCCTCCAAAAGCTCACTACTCCTGCACAAAACTGCAAGGCAAACCACATGTGCAATAACACAACCGCAAAACACACATACAGAGCTACAGAAAAATGGGTGAGACCCCAAGGACAGAGATTCTCAAACACCCATGGAGGCCTTAAAGTGGAAACTGCTCAGTCTCACACAAGCATGGACCAGAGCCAGGACTGTGGACCCCAGATGAGCATGACAAGTCCCTGACCAGACAAGCTTCATCATCCTCTAGGCTAGGGATGAACCACACAAATGATGCACAGGGATCCTTTTTGATTTTGTGATATATTATGTTCATACGATTTTGAAAATACTTGAATGCATAATTTAGGAAACCCATGTAATGTATTACTCTGTGGCACATTTTCAAAAATAAATGATACATACAAATTTTGTTCAAAGAACTGCATCCCCACACTCCCCCCCCCCCCCGCCACCACACACACACACACACACACACACACACACACACAAGCACACAAGCAGGCAAACTAAACTGCTGCAACTAGAGCAGAGGAATGTGGAAAGACACGCCTTGGAGAAATTGCGGGTTCGGTTCCAGACCACGGCAGTAAGACAAATATTGTGATAAAGCGAGTCACACACACTTTTTTTGGTTTCCCAATGCGTATAAAAGTTCTGTTTACACTATACTGTAGTCTATTAAGTGTGCAATAGCATTATGTCTAAAAAAATTATACATATATTAATTTAAAAAATACTTTCTTGCTAAGAAATGTTAACCATCCTTTGAGCCTATTGGGGAAATGGCGCCAATAGACAGACTTTTGTTCAACTTGTAAAAAGGGAAATAGCTGAGAAGCACAATAAAACGAGGTAAGCCTGTATTGGGAGCTCACAGCCTGACTCACCAGGCCTCGTTTACCTATCTGCCAAAGGGGTGGGTGGGAGCTTGACTGGATCATCTCTACAGCTGCCACTTCCAGCTCTGACCCTGTGTGACAAGGGCTCTGGAACAAAGCGGGCTGCAGCAGGCTGGGAGGGCACGCTGGGGCAAGCCCTACACTCATCCCCACATACAGTGAGTGGCCTGCCCCACTTCGGCTTCTGCTGCTGCTAGAGGAAGAAGCAGCCTCCAAGCTCTGGGATGATGGTGGAGACAGGGGAGAGAAAACTGATGGAGGATCCAGATGCAAGAGGACCAGTCACATGTAGAGCCTCCGGGCTGTCTGGAGGTCTTTAGCCCCTGATGCTCTGGAGCTTGTCCTGGGAGCAGCTCTGCTGGCCCACACCCAAGTTCACAGGACCCTGCCACCCCACCCCCAAGGTAACCCAATTCTTCACGGTCAAATGACAACTGGAGGTGGGGCTAGGGAGCTCTAAGGCAGAAGAGGCCGATGATTACTGACTCCCAGGGTGCGGAGGCCAGACAAAGGGGTCATGGCCCAGATTCATGTCAACACAATTCCTAAGTACCCACTGTGTTCAAGATCCTGCCAGGCACTCCAGGGGTCGGAGAAAATGAGGATGCCATTTTCATTATCTAAAGTGTGTCTCAAGGCTTAAAGAGTACCTTCTTCAAAGGCCTTCCCTGCCAACCTAACTAATGTGGATGCCCCCATTCTCCACCCCAACCTCTTTTCTCCTATGTAGTGTTTATCACAATTCTGCTGTGGTTTTTTGCCTCATTTTCCTGTCTGTCTCCCATTAGAATGTCAGTAGCTCAAAGACAGGATCCTGGCTCTCCTTCACAGTGGCATCAACACCTTACATAGCGAAGGTCCTCAGAATTAACTGAATGAATGAATGGATGAATGAATGAATAACTACTCCACCAAACAAAGCAGGAAGTGGCATAAAAGAGAAGCTGTGGGGAAGCAAAGGAGAGAATGAGCACATCTATGAGGCTTCACAGAGGAGGTAAAACATTGTGAGCTGGGCCTTGAAGGGGGGTGAGGCAGAAGGAGGCATTCCAGGTGGAAGGTATAGAAGCAGCAAAGGCCTGGAATAAGGCTGGAATAGCAAGTGCAAGCCAGAAAGACCAGGTGAGGCCCTAACTGGCTTGGCTCAATGAGCATCGGCCTACAGACTGAAGGCTCCCAGGTTCGATTCCACTCAAGGGCGCATGCCTGGGTTGTGGGCGCGTACTAGTAGGGGATGTGCAGGAAGCAGCCAATCAGAGATTCTCTCTCATCATTGAAGTTTCTATCTCTCTCTCACCCTTCCTCTCTGAAAAAAAAAAAAAATATATATATATATATATATATATATATATATATAGAGAGAGAGAGAGAGAGAGAGAGAGAGAGAGAGAGAGAGAGAGAGAGAGACTACCTGGACCCCGAGAGACCTGATGGGTGCTCATTGCCCTGGCCTACTGGCTTCCTACTAAACACCGGTCTTCACTCTTTATTGACAAAGTCAGGATTATATAAATATTTGAACACAAGTCTGAAATGTGGTGAGCAGAAGTCATGTCTGAATCAAACAGTGGCCCCACAGGACTGCTCCACTTTCTTCTTTTCTCGTTTCCTCCACCCTGGCTGACTGGCTCTGATTCTAAACATCTGTGCCACCACTGGGGGACTAAAGGGCCATGTCAACCTTGTCACGACAAAGGCCATTTATTACCTTCTCCCCTCCCTCATGTCTCAAAAGAATTTCTCTCCAACTATATTTAGATTATAATTTTTATAATGGAAATGTTAAGACATATTTGTCAATTATAGCTTCTGATCAGCATATGGAAACTAGTGGTTCACACTGAGTTGATAGAATGCCAGCCCATAAAACATGTTTTGGTCAACCTGGAAGGTGTGGATGTCTCTGTGACTCAGTTTCTGGAAGCCAGGAGATGGGGCAGGAACATAGGAACTGAGAGATATGGCCAAAGGGAGGAAGAATGAATGGGAAAACCCAGAGGTCCCTGATCTCTATATCCAGGTGAGATTTCCCCACTGCCCATATGGTCGTCCTTTACCAGGGAACAGGAGCCTGGGACACAAGGGGGAAGAGAGTGGGAGGCAGATGAAATGCTGGCCAATCAAAGGCTTTCAACTCGAGGCTACAGATGCTGACTTGGTGCAACTCGGGAAGTAAGGGGTGCAAGGAGGACTGTGGACTTGACACCATTTCTGTTCTGGGCAGAGGTCTATGGCTAGAGCAATTGTCAGAGGTCAGATGGTGGCCCTTGGAGGCTATATACTTTGCAAGAAAACAGGCAGCTCCATATGAGCCCAAGTTTATAGCACCTGTGAGTACAAAATCTGGGGGAATACACACCGGTCCTTCCATTGGAGGGGTGTGGTGATGGGCCTTTTATTTTCTAAGATATATATTTTTATATGCATTGAGTTAAAAAAAAATAGGACTCTGTGTGTGTCCTTAAGCTTTTGTTTGAATGTGGTTTCATAGAAAACTTACAGGAGAAGGCAATAAAAGATCCTTGTCATGATGAGGCTGAAACAGCTCAGCTGGGACTTTGGGTATCTTCTACCCATAAAGCATCTATAAGGAAAGACTCTTTCTAATTGTCCTGGATCCAATAAAGCTCCCATCTGAGCCACTCTGTATGAATTATACCACAAATGCACTATAAGAGCAGGGCTGGCTCTAGCTGGTTTGGCTCAATGGATAGAGCACTGGCCTACGGACTGAAGGTCCCAGGTTCGATTCCGGTCAAGGGCACATGCCTGGGTTTCGGGCTCGATCCCCAGTAGGGGGCGTGCAGGAGGCAGCCAATCAATGATTCTCTCTCATCATTGATGTTTCTATCTCTCCCTCTCCCATCCTCTCTGAAATCAATAAAAATATATTTTTTAAAAAAAAGAGCAGGGCTGTCTTACTAATCTCAGGAGCCCCAGGGCTCAGGCCAGTCAGTGCCTGACACAATAGGTGCTCAATAAAGGCTAAGAGAAGGAACCAAGAAAAGGATCACATGGGGGTTAGGTGAGAACTCAGGTCTCCTGGGAAGAGGTGAGGGTAAGAATGGGAAGGGGGCAATGAAGAGGACCTTCCCAAAAGCAGGTAATAGCCGACCTCCTAGTGGAGCCGTCCTTAGGTCTTTGCCAGGGGAAGGCAAGACAGATCAGTGGCCAGGAAAGGCTGCAGCTGACCCTGCCTGCAGGGTTTTCCAGAGTAGAAGGCTACAGGGCCTGCCTTCTGGGGCGGCTGAGCCATGGCCCACATCACCTGCCATCCCTGAGACCAGTCTGACAAGGGCTGACAAGGGCTTAAGATCTGTGTCAAGCAAGAGCTGAGTCAGACTTGGGGAGAGTAGGCGGGGGGTGGGAGGGATGGAGGGGTCAAGGCAGACAGGTCAGGTCTCATTCTCTCAGGTGTATTCCCCCAGCCGGAGGTCAAGTAGGAGCAGCCTCCTCATGGTCCCCCACCCTCCCCATCCCTTGAGCACAAGAGAACAATAGGCTCCTGAGTGCTGAAACCCAGGAGAAAGCAAGGCCCTGGAAGGAGCCCTTGCAGACAGGATGCAGCTAGTAGCTAAGTACTAGGAGACCACCTGTTTTTTCCCAAGCATCCTCTCCACCACCAATATACAGACAAGCTCTGGCAATAGGGTGCTGGGGAAGAGGAGGTGGTAAACCCAGGACAGCAGAGGTGTATGTTTTCAGCACAGCCACCAAAGGGACAGGGAGGGAAGGCTCCTGGCTGCTGGAAAAGGCATCCTCTCAGTTTCAACTCAGCTGGAGGTCAAGAACTGCTGAGGCTGGCAGTCCTATGCCAGGATGCATCTCGTCACCGTGGCAACCCAGGGAAGCACCAGGCAGGAGCCAGCCACAAGGCCAGGAGCAGAGCCCTCCCTGCTCTAGCACTGGCCTTGACCTTTCCAGCTAGGAAAGCAGATGCGAAGCACTCTGCCACCTTCCCTAGACCTAACCGTGGCAGTGTAGACCAGAAAGATGCAAGAGATCCACCCCATCTTGCCTCGGGAGGGCCCAAGACATGCCCGGAAACAAGAACACAAAATCAGAAAGTGATGAAGGCCATAAGAGGCATGAACAAGGACTAATGGGAATTTAAAGGAGAGAAAGAACTCACCATCCTGATAAGGAACATAAAGGGAAAAGGACTCATAAAGGCTTTTTTGGAGGGAAGATGGCATTAAAAGACAAACAAGCAAGCACACATTCCCCCACTCCCCAATCCTTCTGACAATTCTAGCTGTCTGGTTAGCTCCTGAGCTAAGAGATCACAAATCAAGAACACCTTGGTTCAGATGCTCCCTCTGGCTGGCTGCTTTCGACCTGGTCAGTCCTCTGCCACTTGCTCCCCACCTGTCCATCTTCCTAACCCTCAGTGTCCCACTTGGCTCGCTACCCACCCCCAGTATCACAATGCCCCTCGGGCCTTGGCCCCAGGTCTGTGGTCCCACCCCCCTCCCATCCAGCTCAGCTTTTCTGTTCTGGACCCAATGGTAGACTATCTTGTAGTGGTAAATTCTTACTAAAATCCCATCACATTCCTCACCTGGGGACTTGGAAACCACAAAGCAGCCTACTTGGAGCCTAGAAATTGTCTATGGCAGGTTGCAAGGTCCCCGGTCACTGGGCAGTTTCTCAGATCGCCAGGATGCTGATGCTCAGAAAGGGCTAAAGGGTCAAATTCTAGACTCAATGCTGGGATCAGCCCCAGGGGTCAGCTGAAGGCTACAGCCTAGGGACTAGCCCCAGGACCGCTGTGCGAAGCACAATCAGGACTCCCTTTGCAGCTGCGCTTCTTTTCATTTTTTATGTCGTTTAAAAGTTGACATATGCTAAATGGAGGAAAAGTACATAATACAAACATGAAAAAGAAAAAATGGTAAGTCACCCAAACCCTATCACCCAAAATAGTCAACAATATGATCAATGCACACACCTACTGCTGGGATACATGGTGTGTACAGTCCAGGCTGTCATCAGTGATCCTGGTTTTATTTTGATCTCTATTGATCTCTGGAGGAAGAGGAAGGGCAAGGGTGAAAGAGGAACATTAATTGGCTCCCTCTTGCATGCCCCCCACCAGGAATTGAACCAGCAACACTGGTGCAAGGGCCGACGTCCAACCAACTGAGCTACACTGGCCAGGAACTTATTTTGTTTTGTTTTTATTTTAATCTGATGCCAAATATTAGACCAGTGATTTGCAACCTTGTTGCTCATCAGATTCACCTGTGGAGGCTCCACAAAAATGTAGAGGCCCAGACTGCACCCCTAAAGATCAACTCAGGGATCAATCTTGAATCAGGAATTGAATCAGGAATTAATCAGTGCTGAGCACTGTACAGGATGCATTTCTCTATAACAAAAAGCTTGCACCACGCTCCATTCATTCATTCATTTAGTCAAGAAACGTATGTTGAGCTTCTCCTATGTACCAGGCCCTCAGTAAGATAGGCCTCAAGGTTGAGCTAGTAAGGGAGACAGACACATGAGATAATAGAAATCAATATATAAATGTAAGGACTGTGATATATACAGAATCATGGGAACACAGGAGATGGGGTCTCACCCAGCCTGTGGAAGGTCCTGAAGTCTGCTTGCAGTCTAAGGCATGAGCAGGGGTTAGCAGGTCGAGGAAATGGTGAGAATAAGGGCTCCGAGGTGAGCAGACTTTGGGGAACCACAAGCAGTGCTGCCAGAATGTAGAATGCAAGGCAGAGGTGGCCAGAAACAGAGCCAAAGAGGAAGTGGGGACAGGTCATTGAGTGCCATTAAGCCAGGGAAACGGTGTGGACACTACCCCCTAAGAGATGGGAGGCCCCTGAACAGGTGAAGCAAAAGAAAAAGATGCATTTTTGATAGCTCACTCTGGAATCTGTGTATAAGGTGGGTTTAAGGGGCCTAGACTGGAAGCAAGAAGACCAGTTAGGAGACTGCTGTATCACTTCAGAGAGAAAACAAGGGTCTGGACTCAGATTTTATTGTCTATTATATGGCAGTCAGAGCTTTAGTGGGGATGGATTTGAAAGGTACTGTACTTGAGTCACACATTTAGATCATTTCTAATTTTTCACACTGGGATAAAAGCCTTCATACATTAAAGCTTTGCACATACTTTGGCTTATTTCCCTATGATAAAGTCCTGGTGAAATTTCTAAGTCATAGGTAGGGATATTTTTAAGGTTCTTGGTACTTTTGCCAAATTGCTTTCCAGAAAGACTGTATTAATTTTCACTTCTACCAGCAGTGCCCAGGAGTGCTTGTCAGACCCTCTTTGGCCCCCAAAAGAAAGACAGAGGTCAGCTCACATCCACCCCATTGCCAAGGATAACGTCGACAGAGCCTGAACCTTCTGCTTGGCCCCAACAAGATGACTGCACAAGACTGCACAAGAGGGCACCAGGCTGAAGGGTACATTGCTTTGGAGCTGGGTTGGGGCCAGGGTAAGGGCACACTTTCTCTGCTCTAACTCATTTTCCTGCTGCTGCCAGTAACCTTAACTGATTATGTCACTTCCCTGCTCAAGACTTCCCATGGTTCCCCACTGCTTATAAAATAAAAGCTCAAATCCTTATCATGGAAATCAAAGTTTTCAAAAAATATAATCTACACTGTGCAATTCTATTCACTCATTTGCCAGATACTTACAAAGTCCTTGCTCTCATGGAGCTTACACTCTAGTGGAAGAAATAGATGGTGCACAGTCCATATAGATGTGCCGGGTTATGTGTTATGCTAAAAAATAAAGCAAAAAAATAAAGTGATGAGAGGGAGGCACAGATTTAGAAAGTGCGGCCAGGGAAGGCGGGTGCAAGGAGACAGGAGCAGAGGCCAGAACAGAGCAAGGAGTGAGCCATGCAGACATCTCTCTCACTCTCCCACTATGCTCACAGCTCACGGGAGCCACCAACCCACCAGGGGCTTCCAAGTCTCCATGCCTTTGCTGTTGGTCCCCCTCCTCCGCCTGTTGAAACTGAACTCTCTGTGCCCAGCTTGAATATCACCTCTTCTGTGAAGCCCTCCTAATTCCCAAAGCTAGCCATGTTCCAAGCACTTCACTTCCATCTCCTAGTCCACATGACTACAAGCATATCGAGGGCATGGATGGTCTTTTAGCTCTATATCTGCAGTGTCTTGCATACAAGAATGAAAGAATCTCTACGATGGACACTAACAAACTGGTCTCCATGCTTGTCCTCTCCAAACTACACCGAGTTGCTACAAGGCAGGAACTGCCCTACTCAGCTTCTGGTTCACCCAGTTTGTGCAGCACTGAGTCTGGTACACAGATGTTTACCAAACAGGGAGGCATGTATGCAAGTTATCAAAAAGAGAGGGCATATTATTGGAAATATTCTCTCTCTCTTAGTATGCACAAGTGAAAATAATGCCTTTTGTGTTGAGACTGTTAGTTGTCTATCCAAATCCATTCACCACTCCTTGGCAAGCAGCAGCCCCGCTGCACTACATTTCCCAGCCTTCCTTGCACTCAGGATGGCCATGTGATTAGGTTCTTGCTAATGGAGTAAGCTGTAGGGACATGAGCCAAAGAGGACCTGGGCCTTAGAACAGCAGGAACGCGTCCTCTAGCTTCCCTTGTCCCTTCCACTGGTTGGAGCCCAAGCATGGTGGCAATCCAGCTTCAGCTATGCGGACAACAATGTCCTGTAATGGAGCAATGACTCCAAAGGAACTGGATCCTAGAAAGACCGCAAGCAGCAGAGCTGCCCCTTTTGCCTGGTCTGTTCACATCAGGGACATCAGGGACATTACATGAGACAGAAAAGTAAACTTTTCATTCTTTAAGCTACTGGATCATTATGCCCCTCTATCAGGCAGTGTGGTTTTACATGAATGAATGCACTTGCCTTCCCAGAATGAGCCAAGCACCAACGGGACTGAGTCTTCATGGTCCTCAAATATCTTTCTCAGTGCCAGCTGGGGAAGGGTCTGTCCTGACCCCGCTGACTCATTAAGACCTAGGAGTATCAGGAGAGGAGGCAGGGTGAAGGGGTGCACAAGTTAGGGCACACTCTGTGAGGAACTCGTAAGGAGGCACGAATGGGGTGGAAGAACACTTTGGTAACAGTGGGAAAAGGCAGCATCAGAGCAGATGGAAAGGAACAGAAAGACAAATCTGGTTCCCAAATGTTTAAAAACCTGAATCCCTGCCCTGGCCGGTTTCGCTCAGTGGATAGAGCATCAGCTTGAGGACTGAAGGGTTCCGGGTTCGATTCTGGTCAAGGGTACATGTGCAGGAGGCAGCCGATCAATGAGTCTCTCTCATCGTTGATGTTTCTATCTTTCTCTCCCTCTCCCTAATAAATAAATAAAATAAAATAAAAACCTGAATCCTGCTGGTAAGAAAGGGTTAAGGGGATGCAAAATCAAATGCACACAAATATTTATTCTAGCCTATGGTTCTCCTCACACTCATCCTGCTGGCTGTCATGGGGCTAGAGGAGAGAACAAGAGAAATGGGGAAGGAGTTGGCACAGGAGATGGTAGGCCCAATCTCATCAACATCATCTCCCGTGGAGGAACCAGGAACCAGAGAAGCTGAGTCTTCAGCCTCAGGAGTCCAGAGATAACAGTCCTGGTGCAACTCTGGGTCTGTTACTCCTGGCACCACCTCTCCTTCATTCCACTCTGGATCTCTCAACTCTGAGCTTGGGTGCCTACCAAGTCATACCCAACCAGAAGGTACAAGGACAGAGGATGGCCACTCCTTCCCTGGAAACAGGGACCACCCTGGCTGGTTTGGCTCAGTGGTTAGAGCATTGGGCAGAGGTCCAAAGGGTTGCAGATTCGATTTCCTAGTCGAGGGCATGTACCTTGGTTGTAGGCTTGATTCCTGGCCCTGGTCAGGGTGTATGTGGGAGGCAACCAATTGAAGCAACCAATCAATGTGTCTCTCTCACAATGATGTTTCTCTTTCTCTCTCCCATTCCTCCCTCCCCTCCACTCACTGGAAAAAAAATATCCTTGGGTAAGGATTAAAAACAAAAGAAGAAGAAGACAGGGACCCTGCAGGGAGGCCACACAGACGAGGGCAAGGAGCTCATTCTCTGGAGCTAAGCAGAAAAGGATTCACATTCTGATACCACCCATTAACTGGCCTTGTGACCTCAAGCAAGCTTGAATTCTCAGATCTATAAAACAGAAATAATGGTGCCACCTCACAGGGCCACTGTAAGGAGAAACTGTGGTATGTTCTGGCATGGAAGGTACTCTACAAATGCTCATTTCTTTCTGTTACCCCCAAATGTCCTCCTTGTTGGCCTGCCATGACACATAAAATTTCTACCACAGGACCTGTCCTTCAGGATTAAGGCACTTTCTTGAAACGTCCCTGTGGAATAAGATGTCACCTCCTGCAAGAGCCAATTAAATGTTCTAGGCAGGCTAGTAGGCAGGCTTCCAGAATGTCTGGTTGATGTGCTGATGTTAAAACTCCAGGTGCAGACAGGAGTTGCTCTAAAGTAGCAGGCATGGCTGCAGAGCCCTGAGGAGATGTTACAAAGAAATATGAAGTGTCAAGGATGCTAAATCTTGAGATCTGGGGATCTCCAGGAGGGTGGAGAAGATACTAAAGATCTGGAAGGCAGAATAGCTCAGGGGTGCCTCACAAGAAGGAAAAACTGAGAAAATCAGAAAAAGAGGAGACAGGAGGTAAAAACCTCTAAAGGAGAAACAGTAGGGAGTCATCAGGATGGTCCCAGCCCTCAGCAATAGTAGCCCTTCTCCAAGGTGCTCAGCCATCATATCCTGGCCCCCCTCCAGATCCCTCATCCCAGCTGCTATGTCCTGTTCCTGGCATCATATGGTTCTTACATGTCCATCCCCACCATCGCCCCACCATCCAGGTACATTCTAAAGAGGAAGAAAGCCAAAAGCTTTGACTTTGTTGTTTAGAAAAGACTTTCAGAATCTTGCCCATAAAACATGTCAGAGGATAGGAGGAGGCAGAATATACTTGAGCAGCAAAGGACAAGATTGAGCATCTCTGGGGTGGTCTTTTCTGCCTGGTCACACATTTGGGATGACCTGGGTAAGGCCCATGCCTTCTCTTTACCCTCACCATGCTATAAGGTCACCAATACTCACACCAATTCAATTCTCAGGAGTGGGAAAAGGAAAAGTTCATCAAAGGGAAACAGTCCTGATCATGTGGAACCAGCAGGTGGAGATACAAAGAAGGCCTGGCCAAGCTCATCCAAGCTGAGTGCAGATCCCCATCCCTGCACCAGGTCACGGTGAGGGGCAACCAGGCATCGTACAGGAACACACTCTGTAGAGGGCCAGGCCAATGTAAAACAAGACTTTCTCCTCATTAGAGCCATCAAAAGCTAGCCTTGCTCAAGGAAAGCCTGACTGACCTGGCTCAGCAAGGGTGCCAAGTGGAGCAACTCCACACTGGGTGGGCAGCTAGACAACATCACAGTTTGGGCTTTTCCAACTCTCATGTCCTGCCCTAACAATCTGGAGTTGAAGAAGCGATTTCATCTATATCTTACAGGGCTCAATTCCAATCAGTTGTCACCTGTTCCCAATCCCAATCAGTTGTCACCTGTTCTGTAATTCGACCCTGCTAGCCTTCTGTAATTCGCAAAAGGGTTCCCACCTACATCAACTCACTTGATGTTGTGACAGTGGCTCTACACCACACACCTCTGTGCTCTGGAACCAGCCATATGGCCATAGGAAGTCAATGAGGCAAAGCAAAAGTCAAAGGACAATCAATGCATTCATACAAACATCTGTAGCCTCATGGAGCCCAAAAGAGGTATGCCCATCCAGTCTGCCCTCCCTTGAAGCTCATCTGAGAACCATCCTCTATGGCAAGGTCCAGAGAGTTGGCCAGGTGGTTGTAAGGTCCATTCCAATGTGGGTCAGGCACACACTGCTGCCCAGCTCCTGTTGGAGGAAAGCTGGGCCCAGTCCTGCAGTTGGGGCTTCAGAAAGAATAAGAAAACTGAACCCAGAGATCCGGGCTGGGGTGATGCAGAAAGTCTGGATACTGTTGCTTGTGCCTGGGTTAGAGTGGCCCACACAGCTCGATTCAGGAAAAAAAAAAAACACCCTACCAGACTAGTGTAGGAGAGCTTCAACTTTTGCTGAACTAGATCCCATTGGAGCCAGGAGGTCCTGCAGGGGAAGCTGGGCTCTCAGAGGGCAGCCCCTTCTAATTTCAGATTGCTCTTTTTCAGGAAGAGAATGCCTTTATGGGGAACAGAAAACTACCTTCCTGGAACTTCTGTCCACAAGTGCCAGCTCCATCTTCTGAAACAATATCACAAAATCTCCAGGCAGCTCTGTGTGGAGGTTAAAATTTCTTAGCAATTAGGAGCTTGGAAGTCAGAGACCTATTCCAAATTTCAGATGGGTGATCCTGGATGGATCATCTAATCTAAGCCCCAGTTCCATTCCTGATTAGGTAGAGATGATAATATGCTCTTCTTTGGATTATTGTGAGGATTAAATGAGATCATGTATGTGAAGCTTCGGGCACAGTGCCTGGCACATAGGAAGGGTTCAATAAACAGTGATAATAATACAATAACAGTTCTTCCAGGATTTAAAGATGGCCTTCCTGATCTTCCTGTGCCCTGTGTTTTCTTGCTAAGCAGTCCCAGTTCCTCAAGACATGATTCCAAGTTCCCCCAAACACCTTTTGGTTGCTCTGTCACTAGGCAGCTGTGGCACAAAGGCAGGCGTTGGGCAAGGAGACTGTAAACCTGGGTTAGAACTCAGACAGCCTTCCTGAAGAGATGCTGGAGGGGATTATTCCATCTCCAAATCGTACCTAGCACCTCCAATGAGCCAGGCATCATGCGAAGCACTACAGACTCACTAGTCAACAAGATATGACCTCTCCCTCCAAGAGCTTAGAATTTAGTCTACTCCATAAATTAATGGTCCAAGTGTGTCCAAGCACCTAGAACTGAATTCAGAATGCCATGTCCTCAGGCATGCCCTGATACTACCTTCCCTAAGGTGAGCAGAGCTCTCCACCCACCAGCATTTTTACCAGCCATCATTTGCATGTGAGGCCATTATCCATACTTGTGGGATGAAGTGTGTTCCAGGTGAGAAGACAAAGAAAAAGGTTAAAGGTCCATGATATTCCAAATTAACAAGATTACTACAGAACTCAGCACAAAGTAAGCACTTGTCCAGGGAGTCTGAGTAGACAGCCCTGAGCCTCAGTCTCATGCTCACCTTCCCCAGAACTACCTCCTAATGGTCTTTCTCTCTTCCAAGGACACTGTGGAAGGAACATCTGCTATGGCAAGAGGTTCATCAACTACAGCTCCATGGAAGGCAGACTCTGACCGAGTGCTTGGTGGCCAGCCTAATAGCTCTAGACCAGTGGTTCTCAACCTTTCTAATGCCGCAACCTTTTAATACAGTTCCTCATGTTGTGGTGACCCCCAACCATAAAATTATTTTCGTTGCTATTTCATAACTGTAATTTTGCTACTGTTAATGAATCGTAATGTAAATATCTGTGTTTTCCAATGGTCTTAGGCTCTATAGCAGTGGTTCTCAACCTCTGGGTCGCGACCCACAGGTTGAGAACCGCTAGCAGGGTCGCCTAAGACCATTGGAAAACACAGATATTTACATTACGATTCATAACAGTAGCAAAATTACAGTTATGAAGTAGCAACAAAAATAATTTTATGGTTGGGGGTCACCACAACATGAGGAACTGTATTAAAGGGTCGTGGCATTAGAAAGGTTGAGAACCACTGTTCTAGACAGTGCTCTAGACTTGGCCTCCCTCTCCTTCTTCTCCTTGAAAAGGAAAATACTTCCTCACTAGAGAGAGAAAATATGAGGTGGCCACTTGCTTCTTCCAATGGCTTCTTTCCCTTTTTGGCAAGCATCACGTTCTTTGCTGCCCAAGGGCCTTTACTAATGCATTCCTTCTACTCAGCTTGGTCAAGGGCCCCTGCCCCAGGGTTGTACCCAACACATGACTGCCAGGACCAGGGGCCAGCAGAGGTTGAAACCTAGTTCATGTTCGTTCACCAGCAGTGGGCCCTGGCAGGGCTGCCTCTTCCCAGAGTAGGCATCTTTTCTCTAATTCACCTAAAGGTGTCTCCTTGGGCCAGCAAGTAGACCTGGCCAGGGATGGGGCCTCATAAGACAAACATGGCTACCTCAGTCTCAGCCTTCACATGTCAGCTTAGGTATCTTTTTCAGGAAAGTCTTCTTGATCCTCCACCCCAAAATAACTCATTCCCCCTATCCCATAATTCTCTCCCAACACCCTCTTCTCTCCTTAGTAGCATGCATTACATTTTTATTATTTGAGCAAAATCTGTTTCCCACTACTCTGTGAGTAACATGAGGGCAGGGAATATCTGTGTGTTCAGCTACATGCACAGGGGCAATGCATGTCTGAGCTTTTATGGAAGTAATAGAGGCCCGGTGCACAAATCTGCACGGGTGGGGTCCCTTGGCCTGGCCAGCGGTTGGGGCCATCTCGCCCAATTTGGGGGGAGGGACCCGCGGGAGGTTGGCTGTGGGAGCGCACTGACCACCAGGGGGCAGCTACTGCATTAAGCATCTGCCCCCTGGTGTCAGTGTACGCCATAGCAACCGGCAGTTTGTCCAGTTGGCGTCCTAATGGTCGCTTAGACTTTTATATATAGAGATATGCTTCAGATTAGCCTTGAACTCTCCAGGAATGGGCCTCTACAATAGGTATCGCCTTCAGGAAGTAGGTGGCAAAGCCATCAGGTAGGCTACCTCAAGAGGGTTTGGTCCAACTGAGACAAGGCAGGCAAGATGCTCCCACACAATGCGCATCATTCTTGTGACCACTAGCCAATACCTGAGGAGCCGCAGGATACACTATGGTCTCCTGTTGAAAGACAATTTCTCAGCCTTTTAAAACACATACTCCCTTTTGATAAACACAGACTTCACATACACATCCCCACCCAAAACTGCACCAGGCCCCACCTGAGAATTACTGTAACATCAGGCAAGATTTGTGTTAAACACCACTTTCAGTGGTTTACATTAAAAAAAACAACAACAATATAGCCTGGTCTTCGTCGCTCAGTGGTTGAGCGTCAACCTATGAACCAGGAGGTCACAGTTCAATTCCCGGTCAGGGCACATGGCCAGGTTGCAGGCTCTGCCCCATTGGAGAGCATGCAGGAGGCAGCCAATCAATGATTCTCTCTCTTCATTGAAGTTTCTATCTCTTTTTCCTTTTCCCTTCCTCTCTGAAATCAATAAAAAATAATATTATATATATATATATATATATAAATTTCAAACCTAAAATGTGATTATGATACTAAATATACTTTATCAAATTTCATATATGCCCAATCCCCAGAGATTTTTATATTCTTTCATTCTCCCCTCTCCCCTTGACAATCACCACTCACAGATGAGAGAGAACAACACAAAGGGCCTATTCCAAAGAGCAGCAATGTTCTAAGTCAATACAGAATGTGTAAAAGGGGCACACTGGGGCATATTTCCAGCACTCAGCACAGAATGACATGACCTAAGTGAGAAGACCATCAGATGAAAAGCCAAGAAATGAGGCTATTATTTCTAGTTTTGAAGCTCCTTCGTCAGGATAATGTCCAATTAAGTTCTTAAGACTAGGAGGACATTTTTCCTAGCTGTAAAATGGGACACTGATACAGGAGAGTCCATAGCAAAGAGAAATACCATGACACCTAGCATCCAAAGGTCTTCTCATTGTTTGGGGTATGGAGAAAAAAAGAAACAAAACACAGTTCTGAGAACGACACCACAAGGGTTCCTTATCTGGAATAGTTACTAGTTGCAACAGGCAACTGGAGAGGAAGGAGAGTTGAAGTTTATGTGGGGGGGTAGAATACTGGGCCACAACACTCCTCTTCCATTAGAGGCAGATGCATCGCCATGGTTAGGAGATGGGCAAGGGAGTCAAACCCACACGAGTTCTAGTCTTGTTCTGCCCCTTACTCACTGGAGATATCAGATAAATTACATACTAGTAACCTCTCTGAGCCTCAGTTTCCCTCAATTGTGAGAACAATAATACAGCTTGCCTCACAGGGTTATTAATGTAAAATGTTTAGCACAGCATCTAGAAAATAAGTGACCACAGAAAGTATTTATAAGTGTTAGTTTTATTATTTTTATTACTATTATTGTTTTCTAGTAGGAATGCAGGCAGCTCGATGGGCAGCCCAGAAGCACCTGACAACCCTCTCATTCTCATTTCCTATTTATTGTCACAAATGACATGACCTCTGTGACGGAGGACAGGAACAGCTGGGCAGGCCAGTGAAATGCACAGCTGCTGTGTTTAGGAAAAGTAATACTCCACGGGGCCTGAGTTTGGAAACGAGCTGCCAGGAGAATACAAAATCTTGCTTGGGGTGTGAGGAGCAGGCTACTCCAAAAGAGGCCAAAGGGGCTGTGGGGGAAAGAAGAAGAAGCATGGGGGGAAAGATCCAAACCGAAGATTCTGTGGGCACAGGAAGCTGGCCTTCCAGGAGAGAGGAGGCTGCAGGTGAGCAACAGGGAAGCCAGGGAGAACAAGGTATGGGCAGCAGGGGAAAGCTGGGCCACATCCTTAGGAAGGGGAGCTAGGGAGAAAGAACCAGGCTGCTGGGCACTACTGGATGGAGAAAGGTCAGGACAGATGAGAAGAAGGGCCATAGACTCTCCTGCTGTTGACCTCCGGTCCCCTCCTCAACCCCTCTCTATTTCCTGGACTTCACAAGTATTCCCATCACTGCCACCATCTACGGTGTCCATCTGAGTCCTCTTCTAGGCTGGCGGCAAAACAGTCTGCAGGTTTCACCATTTCCCCTTGTCCTGGGAACTTTGGAACAAGTGCTCCATGCTTTTCTCTGTGGAGAACAGGCCAACAAGGCCCTTGTGGAGTAGAAATCGCCTTCCTATTCCACCCTGAAATGTACATGGGCTAAGCTGCCCACAGTTACCCCCTTCCCCAACGGCTCTTTTCTTTCTCTTAGATGAGAGCTCAGCCTGAGTCCTGCCTACTGGGCTCTGCCCACACACAGCATCCCTCAGGGGAATGCTGGAAGTTAGAGGCAGGGTGACCTAATCCTAGACCTAATCAGTCATTCAGACGCCCCCAGATTCAAGTTCCAGACAGGCGTTGTTATTGACATAACCCCAGGTAACATGGAGTCAGCAGCAATGTCATCCACCTGGAAGGCTGGGCTGGCTGCTCGGAGCCAGCGTGAGGCCAGCATTGGTCACATTGTGGCAGGTCTAGGAAACAAGGCTCCCTGACCCCACAGAGGGGTCACCATGCAGGTTGTCACACAGGCAGCAACAGTAACAGGACTGCTTGCAATGTGCACAAGCCTTCCTGTGCACAAAGCATTGTCATGTACATAACCTTTGAACTTCCCCACATCTCTAGGAGGGGACTGGGCAGATATTGTTCCCATTTTGAAGATGAGGAAGCTGAGGTGACTGGAGCAGGGTCATAGTTCCCGAGAAGTGGAGCTGGTGTGCCCATGACCCATTCTCCAGCAGTCTCTTCCTCTACCCCAGAACTTCCCTTCTGCTCTAAATGTACACTGTTCTCCCAAACGAGAACAATGGCAAGCACTCTAGTAGCCTCACTGCTCTGGAGGATATATCTCTGCTTCAAAGAGCTTGCCTTCCCCAAGTCCCCAGTGTTGCCAGGCCCTCGCCATGCTCCTACCCCTGCCTGCCACTTCTGTGGCCCTCCCTCTGCTTTGGCCAACTTGTCACCCAATCCTGTGGACTCTTTCTTCCAAGGGGCTTCCACACCTCTTGCACTTCCACTCTGGACGTGTCAAAACAGACCCTTCCCCCCTGCCTGAATACTGCTGGCCTGCTAGTTGGCCTTCCTGTCTTCTGTCCTGCCCTGTCCCTTCCCTAGCCATCATTGTCATCCTTTGAAACCAGCAGTATCCTCTCATCCTCCCATCCCCCTGGTCAAGTGTTCCTAGTGGCTCACCATCACCTCCACACCCCTCCCTACAACTTAGCTATAAAGGTGCCTTTCAGAACTTATTGCCCACTCCTGAAGGTGCACACGCCTGCCCGACCCCTCCCTGCACCCCTGCTTTAGCTCATACTGGTCCACTTCCTGAGCCCCTCCTCTATTCCATTCTTCAAGGCTCCACTCCCCTGTATCCATAAGCATCGCCTGACTGTATTATATATGAGGAGACTGTTTCTTAATGCCTGTCCTGCCCCAAGCTCTAAAAGGGATGGCCTCCCATCCCACATGATCAGGCGCCCCCCCTCCCCCACCCCCCTAGCTACCTGTACCTGGGTGGTCCCATGACCGAGAAAATAGAAAAGCCAAACCACTGGCTTCCAGAACTTGGCATTGGTGTGCTCCGTCACGGAACAAAGCAATTAGAGGAGAAGGCTGGGCCTACAGAGAGGGAAGCCAAGGTAGATGTTCAGATTAAAGCAGAGAGGCCATCAGCCCCCAAGAGACAGAGCTGCCTCCAGTCCTGACTGCTGTGCAGCCTCAGCTCCCATGAGGCCTCACCATACTCCTGCCAACAAACACTCCTTCCCTGAGCCCACCTAGGGAGTCCTCTTCTCTGTGTGGAAGGCGGTAGACACCAGCTCGGGGAGCCCTGTGCCCTCTGTCTGACAGCCCCAAACGGAAGAGCTGTGTACTGGCAACAAGCAGCTCTGCCAAGTGCCCCTTCTTTTCCTGTCTCCCCTGTATGGCTAGTAAGAGTTCCACACACACCTGGTTTCCTCCATGGGAAGAGCTCCTCATTTAGGGCTGGAGGAGCAGGCAGCTTTGGGGCTGCCTGTGCGGCTCACAAGTTCTCTTCTAAAGCTGCCCCTAATCCACACAGAGTCAGGAGTGGCTACTGCCAGGCATGTTTTGTTCATGTGACCCATCCCGATTGGGGCGGAGTGGACCAAGGGTAGAGACGTGATGACCTAAGCTGGGCCAATGGGACTCGCTCCCCTGGGAATCTAGACTTTGGACTAGAGATCTGAGTCCCTCTGAGTGTGGCTGGAACTGCAGCAGAAACACTTGGGGCCGTGTGGGCTGAGGAAGGAGGAAGCCAAGCTTCAGAGACAAGAGACAAAGGGGAGAATCTAACAAGACTTTTCCAATCCCTGCTTAAAGCCAGGGAGCAATCCTGTCGTGTGGTCCTGGAACCCTCTAACAAATCACCTTTTTTGCTTAAGCTAGGTTCAGTTGGTTTGTTACTTGTAATCAAGAGGTCTTAACACAGCTGGGATCTTCCTTGTGCTCCTCCAGGAATACAAAGCAGGGGCTCAACAAACAAACTTGCTGAATGAAGGAAACTGGCCCTGGATTTTGGCTTTCTGATTTCTGCCAAAAGCACCACTGTGCTCTAAAAAACCCCCACATATAAAGTGTGTAACTCAGCCCCAGGCAACTTAACATAAATGTACTTTCTTTGCCTAAAATGCACTATATCCTCATTTTCATCTCTTTTTTGGAAAAAAGCAGCACTAAAAGGAAAAGCAGGTGGGAGCAGGCCAGAAAAAACAGCCCATGGCAGTGCAGACTACAAGTCAAACTGGATCTGCAAACTCTGTGCTACTCCCCCCTCCCTCAACTACCCCCACTACAAAAAACTCTGCCCCAAGATCTCTGTCCTACGCTACTCCCCGTCTACCCAAGAGGACCATCAAAGTCTCCAGAGGTCACAAAGCTTGTAACACGGCTGATGGGTCATTTATTCCAGAGGCCATCACAAGGCCAGACCCATGAAGCCCAAAGCTGGAAGAAACCTCAGAGGATGGTCTTGCCTAGTGATTTCCAAACAGGACCCCAAGACTTCAGGGGAACCTCTTCTGGCCCCTATCTCCCTGGCATCAACCAGTACAGCACCCACTTGGTTGTATATATCAAGCTACCTTGTAAGCTTGCATCTGAAGGGGTTCTAGTGGCTTAAAAAAATAGTACAGCCCAGCCAGTGTGGCTTAGGGGTTGAGTGTTGACCCAGGAACCAGGAAGTCATGGTTCAATTCCCGATCTGGGCACATGCGGGGTTGTGGGCTCAATCCCCAGTAGGGGGCATGCAGGAAGCAGCTGATCAATGATTCTCTCTCATCGTTAATGTTTCTATCCTTCTCTCTCTCTCCCTCTCCCCCTTCCTCTCTCTGAAATCAATTTTTTTAAAAAATATTTAAATTAAAAGAACATAGTATAAAATTCCTGCTCCAGACCAACTCCTTCATCATTCAGATGAGGAAGCATTCAGGGAATCATGGGTGCCACACATACTGGTGTCAAGTGGTAAAGCTGGAAGAGAATTCTGGCCGCCTGACTCTCCCCGCTGCCTCTCTCCTGAGGCTGCTCCTTCAAAGGCTCGCTTGGGCAGGGTCAGAACCCTGGTCCTGTGTGGGTGAGCCCTGGCTGGGGAACACAGAAAGGACAATGAAGACACAATGCAGTGCCCACCATTGGGCACGGAGTCCGAGGTGACCCTGGCTTCATCAGCGGAAGGGCGATGAACAATATGGAACTGTCCTGATGCTAGTCCTCTGCTATATATAGTTTCTCCCCTGAAATGACCTCACGCAGCAGCAAAGCTTGTGGTGTGGCAAAACTGGCTATGTGTCCCCAACTCCAGAGAAGGAGAACACCGCTGAAGAACACAAACGGGAAAAAAGGGGAGTCTGCAAGATAGGGGGTAGGGGAGCAAGCTTATGAGACAAATCAGGAGAAAATTTTTCCCTTAAATCCCTAGGCAACAGCAGAGAAGAGAAAACCTGAGACACTTGGGTAGATGATGAAATATGAGTCTCAAGTCTGGGGTGCTGGAGCCCCTGGTTTCTCACAGGCTCTAGTCCTTGCTGCTCACAGATGTTGGGTGTCTCTTCCCAAACAACATCATTCATCTGCACCCCATTTGCAGTGACCAGCAGAGGCTCTCTTTGACCTAAATGCGCCCATTTACTCTCAAGACCTTCCCTACCTTGGTGTATAAAGCTAATTCGACTCTATTGCCTAAAAGAAAAAAAAAGAAAAGAAAAGAAAGGCTAGAAAGATAAACACCAAATGGGGAATGGGGACTCTCTCTGGGTGGTGGGAGTACAAAGATTTTCTTCTTTTGGCCTTCTGGTATTGTTCACATTTTTTACATGAACACGTATTACTTTTACAATAAAGAAAATCATATTACTTGCTTCTCTCCAACCTTACCCTCCAAACTCTCCTCACTTACCCCCAATACCCGTCCTATCCCACCTTAACTCTTTCTAAACTGTCTATACATTGTCTTCGTCTCTGCTTGTCTGTACACTGTCTGCTTGAAATGGTTTCACACTTTTGTCTTTGCTTCCTCCCCCCCAGACAGATGGAAAGCCACACATGTATAACATTTACACACATGTTTGCAGGAATGAGGCAGGATGTAGTAGAAAGGGCACAGGAACTGGAGTCAGATTTCCTGGGTTCAATATCAACTCCACTTCTGACTTTGCCGGGCAGACCAACATCCTGACCAGAAACTTGACCTCTCTGAACCAGTTCCTTTAGCTGAAGTCCTTAAAATTGCCAATACCCTTCCCCTAAATGATAAGGGTGGGTTCTGAGCAAGACTGCCAACCTCACAGTTTTTGAAGAAGTGATCATTTTACCTCTAAAACTAAGGCTCCAGATCCAGCCTAAAAACGGGGTCCATCCATCCATACTCAAACTAGCACCGGGTGGTGGCTACATTCAGGAAGGACGGGGTCCATAGGCTGAAGTCTCTCCTTGGACACTTCCTCTGGCCCAGGGCCCCTGGCATAGACAAATGCCCAAGGAATGAGTGGTGCTCTCAGAAGTAGCGGGCTGAGCCTCTCTGTCCAGGACTGCAGGAAAAGTGTTTGACGGCCAACAATGGGCCAGGCATCCAGTCCCTAGATCTTCCAGGGGGCACGTGTCACGGAAGGACAGAGCTAGACTGAGCTTCAAACAGGAAGGGTCAGCTGCAGATTAAAGAGCCTGATGAAGCTTTCCTTCAGCCTATTGACTCCAAAAACCAGCCCATCCTGCTCCCCAGGGAGAAGGCCCAAATAACAGTGCATACAGCCTGTGGCGGTTTTATAGTTTCACTTGGGGCCTTATAAAAAGCCATAATAACAATAAGCTTCCAGCCAAATAAGGCCCCCTTCTTCTCAGCAGCCAGTCCTGGACCAGGTCATGGATAAGAACATCAAATTGGGCCAGACCACGATGAGCTCTGGGCTCTGTGAACCTGATGTGAGAGCACAGAGGGAAGAAGAACCATCAGCAACCAAAGAAGTAGGCCTGGGATGTAAACACGGCGTTCAGAGCATCCCCAGCTCCCAGGACTGCCTCCTTAGCTCACCCTGGACCCTCGGCTCTGTGTCATGGATCTGCCCACTGGAGATGCTCAGGTGGAAGTGTGTTTGGAAAAAATAAAAAGAAATCACAGAAGCTCCAGTATTCATCACACTGTAATCTCCTTGAGGAAAGGAATGGACTCTCCATGATGTGCCCTGTGCGCAGCACAGCGCCCAGTGTAAGGCAGATGCACTGGATATTTAGTTTCCCATGGTGGTTAAGGAACAGGCCTTGGGATACAACTACCAGGATTCGAACAACAGTTCATCCGCTTTCATGGACAAATGTCTTAACCTCCCTGAGCCTCAGTTTCCTCATCTATAAAGTGGAGGTAATTATGCCTAACTTACAGGGCTGATGTGAAAACTGAAAGCAATAAAGTCCAACACCTAGTAGCGTGCCTAACACATATGTAACAGAAAATTAATAAATGATACCAATTTCAGTGATGATGATTCCTGAAGCTGCTGTGAGAGCTCAGGAAATGAACTGGTCAGTCAAATGACCGTCTATTTTGGGGAAAGAGTGCATTCTCTAAGTTAATAACCAATATCATGCAATATCCCATTTTACAGAGAACAGTGTGGTCTGTTTCCCAGACACAGCGCGGGAGTGGGGAGAGGTGGAAGAAGGGACAAATCCATGAAGGTTGTCACCAAGTGCACTTGCTGGCACATTCAAGATGTGCAGTGTGAGAACTGGCAGAAGTGGACTATTTGCTAGTCATGAGTGACAATGACGTCAGTAAACCAGCTCTACCTGTTTAGAGCCCAATGAGCCCTTAAATTGAAATTGACAGTGAGGTAGATATTGCATGGAAGGAGCCCAGGGCTGAGAATCAAAAACAGTGGTCTAGAATCCAAAACCTTCCATTTCTCACAGTGTTATAATGCACATAATAGTAGAAAGCACTGGGCCTCTCCCCTTAAATGAGGATCATCTCACCCTCGGTGAATTACTAAGAGGATTAGATGATATGTGTATGAAGTACCTAGTGCACAGCCTGCCACACAATAGTGGCTCAATAAATAGTATCTAATAATTATAAACAATTTTTTTATTCTAGTTACAGAGGGCTGTGTGTTAAGTGTTGATGTTTATCACCAGTTTCTTGGAAGTTCATGGAGGAGGTGTTTGCAATTGACAAAGTGTATCAGAGAAATATAGAAGGGTCTAGGAAGGAATCCCAGCGGATCCAGAGATGTCTGACAAGCTGAAGATGGGCCACAGCAAACTAAGGGCGCTCCAGAGCCTTGACTTATCAGGCAAGTAATATTTGCATCTGTAAAGAGATAGCCCAGAAAAGTAGCCACTAGTTGTTGGAATAAGCAAGAGTGTGGAGGTGTTGCAAGGGATTTGTTACTAACAAGAGTTGAAGTTCTTAAGTTTTTGTGAATGATTCACTTTTCTTTTTTTTAAAATGAAGTTGAATTCAAGGCCATCTCTATACAAACACCATTCTTGGGCAACTTGCTTCCAATTTGCTTTCCTGAACGAATGATTGTAATGACAAGAACAATAGATAACCAGTCAGTACTAGTATATTCAATGGATATTAGGTTTTGTATATAAACTTCATTGGCCTTGCTTCACACCTTGGGGAGGGAGTGACAGTTTGGAGACAGCTAGTGTAAATATAGTGACAAGCATAGTGAAATAGTAAAAAATAATAACTACCATTTATTGGGTATTTTAATATGTCCCAGGCACCATTTAAGGACTTTATGTTCATTAACTCATTTAATTCTCATGACAACCCCATGGAGTAGGTACTATTATCTCCATTTTACACATAAGGAAAGTGAGGCCCCCGAAATCCAGAACAATTTGCCTGAGGCTAATGAGCTGGAGGAGCTGGGATAATAAAATGCAAATAGTCGCTACATGAATAAAATACTTGTCATAACTGTCATAATTATCTTCTACCAAAAGAAAACTATATCTTATAAAGATCCTCTTTGAAAGATGTCAGATATTGCAAATCAAAATAAATGCATGGCCAGCACTTTCTATATACTCTGACTCCAGGGAAAAGGCCAGAGCGTGGCCAAAACCTGATTTTCCGGGTGGGATAGGGGTAGGTACACTCCACTCCTCCCAACACTCTAAGCTGAACAGGAGTCAGTAGAATACAAATCCCCAAGGGAACACTGAATTTGGCCTTAGTTATTGTCATTAACAACCTACTGCTATCATTTGCTAAGCATCTGCTGTGTGTGGGCATCTTGCTGATCACTTTACACACAGGATCGCATATACTAATAATCCTTGACTACACTACCCTTGCCACCATTTTACAGATGTGGAAACTAACGCTCTGATCTGAGACTTTCTCACTACTCTATCCCTTCTTTGTCAATAATCTTGAGCAGCTTAACACCCTCACTAAATCTCAGTATCCTCATCCATAAACCAGGAAAAATGATTCCTGCCCTGCCTACCTAACAGGATGGCTGTGGCAATCAAATGATATATTATACTTGAGAAAGCACTTTGAAATCTGTAAAATGCTGAGCAGAGCAATGGATGGATCATTAGTCTTATTAATTACGAAGAATGACACCTGATCCTGTAAGCACTTCACTAATGTGACACTGTTGCTTCTTTTCCCTTGGGAATTTGGGAGTAATTCAGTCTGCAGAGCCAGGGCACTCTTTTCAAGTCCCTGGCATCTGGGAGTTGGAAAGAGGAGGTTCCTTCTGGGAGGAGGAGGAAACAACAATGCCTGCATTCTACTTGTTTCTCTTTAGGAACACAATCTTGGTTGAGATTCTACTGCTCCTAGTAAACTCAGCCTTCAAACAACACTCAATGAATATTTATTGAGCACCTACTATGTGCCAGGCACATGTGGCTCCTAAGTGTGCAGGCTGGGGTCTAGCTGCTGGAAAATGAAAGGAGGCCATGTGCTTCTCTCCGAGCTGTTGAAATGAATCTAGGAGGTCAGCTGTGAAGTCTGCAGAGCTTCAAGGACAGTGACCACTCTGTCCTTGAAGCTCTGCAAGACTTCACAGCTGACCTCCTAGATTCATTTCATGGGAGCTGGAGGAGGGACTCACAGCACAATGGAATGAGCACTGGAACTGAGTCAAAGTACTTAAGCTGAGTTCCATGACCACCAGCAATCAATTTACCTTCCTGGCCATCAGCTTTCCCAAATGTAAAATGAGTAAAAATGTCCCCATAGGCAAAATGGAAAGAATCAAATAAAATGATGGTCTGAATGTATCTAGCATGTTGCCTGAAGGTACTCAATAATAAACTCTTATTTTAAAAAACATCTTAATTCCAGTGAAAATAAACTACAGTGGCCAAAAGCCTGGGCTCTGAAATCAGACCACTTGGGTTCCAGTCCTGGCTCTGTTGTTTACAGCTGTGACCGTAGGCAAGAGATGTTAACTTTCTAAGGTCTGATTTCTTCATCTGTAAAAAGGTGATAATAGTTGTGAGGATTGACCGAAATACTGCATGGTGATGTTCCCGGCATATGGTAATCACCCAGCTGTTGCTATTGCAGCTCTTCAAGCCCTAAAAACAACAAAACTCCATCCATGGGCTTGACTCTAGGATGCAGGCTACTTGGGGACCAGTTGGCTGCCTAGGCTTGGGCTCTGGTGCCAGCCTCCCAGAGGAGACAGGTACAAATGAGGCCACCCCTGTTCCCCACTGTCCCCACTCTTACCCTGCAGCAAGAAGGTGCTCCAGACCTTTTCCTTACAGGTTTCTCTTTCCAAGGGCAATAGATGCAGGAGTTGAGGGCCTGGGGCTGGTCAGAGGTGTGGGAGCACATTGTACTCGGTCCCCCTTCCTTGTGGGCTCAGAAAGCAGAGAGATCTTGTCCCCAACAGCTCGGAGAGAAGCACATGGCCTCGAACAGCAGACAAGCACCAATTTACCATGTCACCGTAACACTCCATACCTTTCATTGAGCCCTACATTCTTCACTTGAACCACAGTCTTGCATCTCTCACATGCAAAAGGGAGCTAAAAAGAAGTGATGCTCAGAGTAAGATAGCATTAACATCTTTGGGAGCCAGATAAATGATAACACAGAAATGCTTTGCTTAACAGGAGACATCCATCCATCCATCCATCCCAACTATTGACCACATAGTTAGAAACCAAATTCTGACTGACCAGAAAAATGTCACAGACTCTCCCCACCCCAAGCTCCTGTATTTGCCTCTCTGGGGGACCTGTCAAGCTTCACTTTGAGCCCATCTACTCTTTCTCTAGGCATAATTAAAACAAGTTCAAGAAATGAGAGGGGCTGCTATTTGAGCCCAGCAGATGGGATCTCAAGAAGTGAATACTTCAATGATACCACTTCACACCCATTAGGATGGCTACTACCTAAAAATGAGTGCATGCACGTGCGCGCACGCGCACGCGCACGCACACACACACACACACACACACACACACACACACAAAGCAAACAAACAAAAAAGACACACAGAAAATAACAAGTACTTGCATGGATGTGAAGAAATTGGAACCCTCATGCATTGCTGGTGGGAATGTAAAATGGCGCAGCTGCTGAAGAAAACAGTACACTGTTTTCCTCAGAAATTAAAATATGATCCAGCATTCCACTTCTAGGCATACACACAAAAGAACTGAAAGCAGGGTCTCAAACACATAATTGTACATTCATGTTCACAGCAGTATTATTCACAATAGCCAAAAGGTGGAAACAACCTAAGTGTCCTATGATGGCTATGGATAAGCAAAATGTAGTATATGCATACAATGGAGTATTATTCAGCCCTAAAAACAAGGAAAATTCTAACACATGCTACAACATGCATGAAACTTGATGATGCTATGCTGAGTGAAATAAGCCAGACACAGAAGAACAAATACTGTATGATTCGTTTTATGAGATACCTAAAGTAATCAAATTCATAGAGACAGAAAGTTGAATGGCAGTTGCCAGGGGCTGAGAGAAGGGAGAATGGGGAGTTGGTGTTCAATGGGTACAAAGGTTCAGTTTGGGAAGATGAAACAAGTTCTGGAGATGAATGGTGGTGATGGCTGTACAACAGCATGAATGTACTTAATGTTACAGAACTGTGCACTTAAAAGTGATCAAAATGATAAATTTTATGTTATGTATATTTAACAATTTTTTACTAGGGAGGGGAGGAAGTGACCACTGACAACCAGGGAGAAAACAGAGCAACAATTATAAGTGGAAACATGAACCTCAAAAGCACATCAGCAGAGAACCATTTAGTTTGGGGCTCACTGCTCTAGAGACTCATAAGCCCAAAGGCCTGATGCTGTCATAACGCAATAACTGATCAGGCAAGACCTGCTCTTCTAATTCAGAGCCAGGGACAGGACTCAAGAGCCTCCTTGCACCAATGCTGCTGCCTGGGACCTGGAGGTAGGGCTCTGAACAGGCTCTACCTTGGCAATTTCCTTCTGCCTGCCACCAGTTTACCCTCATCTCCCCTCTCCTTTCAGATATAAAGACTTTTGAGAGAACGAAGCTTTTGATGTCCCCACCTCCACCAAGCAAGTGCTTTGTATATATAGATGCGAACTCAACATTGCAAGTTGCAGAGGTTATTCATGCTCAGCATAATTTGCTTAGAAGCATATCATCCATTTCAGAAAGAGTCTCATCCAAAAATGGTTTTAAAACATTTCTTTTATAGTTTTGTTCCTTTAAAAAGAGTAAACTTCAATGATATGGTGTGGGAGGAATCACTGGCTATGGTTTCTGCGTAAAAATTCTGTAGCTTTGGATAATAGAAACTATGTTCACACTCTTTTTTCATCCAGGATCTCACTTGATTCTTACAACCTCTTTAGGAGGTCAGTAGGGTACAAATGGGGAAACTGAGTTCAGAGAGACCAAGAGGCTTGTCCAAAGTAACACACAATTAGGAAGGAGCAGAGAACCAAGGTTTATTTCCCATTAATGCCAAATGAGGCTCTGAGTTGGGACCTCATATGTGAGAAGATAGTGCAGCCATAAAAGCAATTTTTAAAACAGTGTCAGCTTATTTTATCCCTATAACATCTCTCTGAAGTCAACTGGAGATATTATCATATTTTCATTTATCAAACAGAGGATCAACTGAGCACAAACAAATGACTGGCCCAAGATCACCACTCAAAAAAATGGCAAAGAGACTAGACCTCCTCCCTTTTCAATACATTTGACTTTGACCACTTCCCTCCAATGTCTTGGCCTCAGAATACTCGAAATTTAAAGGAGCCCAGGCAGTTTTTATATAGGTTGCACCATATTTCTGTGAACTCGGCAGGGAGTAGATATACCTTTATTCTTTTATTAATAGCTGGAAAAGAAAAGAGAGGTTAAAGAAATCTTCAAGTTCCTTTCAACTCTAAAATTCTATGATTCTAAAAATTCCCCACAAGTTAATGGGGTAGAGAGGCCTGGAATCCACATCACCCTCCTCCCTGCCTCGGCCTGTTAGGCTACCCCATCACTTCCCCTTGAGTTTATGACTACAAATACCATGTGTACCTGGGAGAGGTGTCCACTCTTACACAGATGCACACATAAAATGGCTAGAAAGTGCTACTCCCTGGCTAGAACCCTAGAAGAGGGCTTCACTTTGCTCTCCTGCTTCAGCTCTGGTATCTTCTAGAAAGAGGCTCCCAAACCACAGGGCATTATACCCCAGGTATTTGAGACCTTCCCTAGTCCTTGGTTGAGAGAGAAACCAGTCCCAGGAACAGAACAACACTCTGAGTTGGCAGCTTACGTCCCTTCATCAAATACCTGCCCTAACACCCATCTAAGATGGGATCACAATCAGATCTGCTCATTCCTGCTTTTCTATAAACCTCACCAATTCGGTCACACACACTAGTTTCATCCAACAATATTAGGCATCTACTATACACCAGGCGCTGCTCTAGGTACCAGGGAATGAGCAAATAAAAATCTCTGGCCACATCCAGTAGGGAAGACAGCCACTGTCAGGTAATGGTAAGTGATGTAAAGAAAAATAAAATAGGGAATAGTGGTAGATAATGCTGAGAAGAGGTGGTGAAGGGAAGGGGTCGATTTCCAAAAGAATAGCCTGGAAGGGCTTACCTGAAAAGGAATGTTTGAGAAGATGAGGAGAAGACAGAGAGAGGGACCCATTCAGATATCAGAGGCTGGAAGAGGGAATGAAGAGCAAAAGATGGTTTAAGAAAGTTAAGCTGGTGAAAACCCTATTATGTCTTGTAGGCCAACACAAGGACTTTGAATGAGATGGGAGCAAAGGAGTAACAAAATCTGACTTACAGTTTACAGCATCACTCTTGCTGCTGAGCTCAAAATAGTCTGTCGGGAGACAAGGGAGGAAGTAGGAAGGTCAGTTAAGAGGCCAATGGTAGCTTAGACGAGGGTGAAAGTGGTGAAGACGGTAAGAGTCAGGTTCTGGATATAGTTAAGGCAAAGCCAACAAAATCTATTGATTAAGTGGATGTGGGATGTGAGAGAAAGGGAGGAGTCGGGGATGACTCTAGAATGTTAGGGGCCTGGGCAACTGGAAGCATTAAATCACCATTAACTGTGATGGGAAAGTGTGGAAGGAGCAGGGGTGGGGATTCTATTTGGGGCATATTAATCTGAGAAGCCTTTTAGAAATTAGATGTGTTACATAGGCAGCAAACTATATAAGGCTAGACAGGATGGGCTGAAATGATAAATGTGGGTGTCCCCAGCATATATAACAACAATACATAATTATATGTATAATCATACAGGATTTCCATGTATGATCACATGTAATTTGTAAGACTATATGTTTATTATCTGTCCCCCTAAACTGTAAGTTTCATGTGGCCAAGGACCAGGTCTGTTCACAGCCAGTAAGGTGCCTGGCACTCAGTAAATATTTACTGAGCAAATGGAGAAGTTGCCCAATTCCTCTCTCAAGAATAGCCACAGCAGCCCACACAATGAGAAGCTGACTCTTTGCCAAGCCCAACCAGCCCAAAACAGGGCCCTGGGTCTGTCCATCCCTAGCTTGAGATTCCAGAATGTAAGTGGATACGCCTGGCACACCAGAGTCAGATATTTGGGTTTCAGCCCTGCCACATTCTCAAAGGGTGGAGCTGGGCAAGAGATTGGCCTGTTCTACCACCTCTATTTCATCCTGGGGTGGCCAGGGGAAAGGCTGCCTTACTCACTCACTTCTTGGGCAGAGCTATTGACCTACCCAGGGTATATGTATGGGGTGGCAGGAGCCCCCCAAAGGAGTAAACCCCCA
The DNA here is from genome assembly GCF_027574615.1 of Eptesicus fuscus. NCBI lineage: Eukaryota > Metazoa > Chordata > Mammalia > Chiroptera > Vespertilionidae > Eptesicus > Eptesicus fuscus. The sequence continues at coordinate 40,481,796 of NC_072489.1, read as the reverse complement.
AGTATTCTCTGAAGTATGCAAGGGCCACCCAGGATCTGAAGGGGAGAACACAGACCACTGGGTTTGCATTAAGAGTAACAGTTAAGGGGGGTGGGCAGGAAGAGATTAACTGAAGAACATATATGCACTGACCATGAACACAGACAATAGGGTGGTGAAGGCCTGGATCAGGGTGGGAACCGGATTATGGAGGACAAGAGGGAAAAGGGAGGGACATCTGTAATACTCTCAATAATAATAAAGTTTTTAAAAATGAATAACAGGCTTTTTGTGTTTTTTTTAATATATTTTTATTGATTTCAGAGAGGAAGGAAGAGGGAGAGAGAGATAGAAACATCAATGATAAAGATGATCATTGATCGGCTGCCTCCTACATGCCCCCAATTGGGGATTGAGCCCGCAACTCAGGCATGTGCCCTTGACCGAAATCAAACCTGGGACCCTTCAGTCCGAAATCCGACGCTCTATCCATTGAGCCCAACCAGCTAGGGCTGAATAACAGTTTTAAAAAAGTGACAATCACAAAACTTGATGAGATGAGAGGACCGCCTAATTCTTCCAGCTAATGCAATACTGCCTGACCAGTGGACGTCAAGTCTCTGCTTCACCTGTCAAGTGACTAGGAAGACAGAATTTAGGCCAAAGGGTGACAAATGCATAAGATTTCAACTTTCAAGTTGGATAGCTCCCTTTGTGAAGATGATCACAATGGCTCTGATGATATAGTATAACCCCCCTTCCCATTCTAAAATATTAAGTGTGACCCGGAGAAGACTGATGACTTGCCCAGGGTCACCCAGCTACAGGCCCAGGACTACAGCTCATATGCTAGCTCTCTGTGAAGCTTTCTTCCATTACATCAGTGACCAAGGAAAGGTAAGCATTAGCATTACAGTGGGAGCTAGGGGAATTTTAAGCATTAGTGTTACAACACAAAACTGTCCTTAGCAAACTGTCCTATAGATGTTACAGGAATGCCACGTGCACACTGAGATTAAGAAGGATTCCTTCCCTTATACCAAACTTGTCATCTTATAGTTCCCCTTGGCTTTGGATATTATTAATAAAGCTATTTATAGCTGGGACCCACAGAATTGCAAAAATGATACAGTAGAACAGGCGTCCTCAAACTACGGCCCGCGGGCCACATGCGGGTGTTTTTGTCGTTTTGTTTTTTTACTTCAAAATAAGATATGTGCAGTATGCATAGGAATTTGTTCATAGTTTTTTTTTTAAACTATAGTCTGACCCTCCAACTGTCTGAGGGACAGTGAACTGGCCCCCTGTTTAAAAAGTTTGAGGACCCCTGCACTAGAAGGTAGAAAATGTAGAAATATATTTCAGTAAAATGTTTACATGAAAAATTCAGATGGTAAGATGAAGTTGAGGCAGCTTTCTAAAGTCAACAAATTTTGAGTGCTTCCTTTATATAAGTCACTGTGCTAAGTGTCGAGTATTTATGTGTGCGTGTGTATATGGTTAAATGAATGAATAAGAAAGACACACACACACACATACACACGGATAAGACAGAACCCAACTCTTCAAGGCTTGCGATGTAGTTGCTGATATAAGACTGTAAACATCAAAGAAATGACTAATAATATGGAGTAGATAATTGTTAAGTAAGTGGCATGATGTGTCTGAACAAGTTCTCAGAAGAAGCAATCAGATCTACTGAGGAGGGGGTGAAACTGTCAGCTAAGGTACTTCTAGAAAAATATTGGATTTGAGGTGGACCTTAAAGGGAAAAAAGGCTCTTAATAAGCAAGGGGGAATAGCAGGAGCAAACATTGGTGGCCTTATTGTCAGGGAAGAAAAAGAAATCATGCCTTAAATGGAAGGACTGGACCAGACTTGAACAACCTGGAGTTAAAGTTCTTGTAGACATGGGGAGGTACAAAATTTTTTCTGAACATAGAACTATATGGTTTGGAGAAGGTTAATTTAATAAACATCATCTGGGGGTTGCTTACCATGTACAGGCACTAGATTAATGACTGAAGATGAACTTGCCTTTGGTAGGGAACTAACTTCAGCCTGGAGATGAGTTGCATTTGAGGTGACAAGGCTGTGAAGTACAGTGGGGAGGGGCAGGTTTGTAAGGCCTGCTGAAGGAAGAAACAGCAAGTCCAAGTGACTGACTGGCTGGAAGGAAGAGGGCAGAAAGTAGAGAAAGTCAGCAGAGAGAGGTTTTCAAAGTATAAAGTTAGGCATCTGGAAGCATGGAAGAGCAAAGGGAAGGGGGCTGAGGGAAGAGAAGCAGAGCTTGGTTTCAGGGGTGTGCAATCTGAGGATAACTACACATCAGAGTGTCCAGTGGGCATTTAGAGATAGTAGTCTAATGTTCAAGAGGGAATAGTTGAAGATACAGCATATGGGTTTCCCAATGGACAAAGGGTTGTGATACTGAATAAGATTTCTCTAAGGAGAGTAATGAGAGAAAAAAATGAAATGTCAAACTGACCCATGGGTGTGTCCACACCTAGCAGTGATCTGAGAAAAAAACAACACACGAAGAAACAGGATAGTCTAATAATGCCAAAAAGGGAAGGGGAGAATTTCAAGTAGGAGTTTCAAATGCAACAAAATAAATTATGTGAACTGAGCACATAGATAATAAATATTTGTTAACTGAATGAATGAATGAGAGCCTTTGCGTTTGAGAATCAACTTTCCTCAGACAGCATGGCCAGGGTTGCCAAGAGGATTTCAATGTTAAATTTTACCCATCCCCCCCCCCCCCCCTATATCTTCTTCTACAAATCATCCTGTCCACCACACAGACATCCTTCCCTGATTCCCCCATGTTTCCCCTCATCCACCTTTCCAGTTTCCGCAACCCAGTCAACACACCTTTGGTGTCAAAGGAGACAGGAAACTCCAACTAAAGTTTCCACTTCATTAACTACTCTTACATAAGGGGCGATGTGGCAATTGGGTGGAAGAGGAGACTGTGCTCTAGCCCCAGTTGTTCTCCTAAAGAGCTGTGTGGGTTTGGGCAAGTTACTCAACCTCGCTGGATCGGGGCTTTTTCGGAGATTGGAGGAGGTAGGGTCTATTTGGATTCTAGACTGGTTTCGAAGGTGCCTGGCAGCTCTAACGTGCACGATTTTATCATTCTCAGAAGGTCCTTGCAACACCCCCAGAGAAGGAAGTAAGTACGAGACCGAGACTGGGGGAGGCGAAGCGCCAGGATAGGAGTGTACCCAGAAGGTGAGAAGGCGCTGCCCGGCCCTCGCGGATCACCAGTGAGCAGATCCCATTCCCACGGCTGCGAAGGACCCCCAACAAACCCCAGGGCGATTCCCCACTTTTCCAAGACTCCGAGACGGCCCGGAGACTCTAGAAAGCCTGGCGGGGGGAAAAATAAAGATTTCTTTCCCAGAGTCCTGCAGTGCTTTTTGCAAGTCGGATTCCGGCAGACGCGATCTGCAGCCGGATAATGAAATGACACAGCCTTTGGAAGGAGCGACTGTTCTCGCCCCGCTCGCTGAGTTCTGGGGACGCCTGGCCACCTTCGCTGTGCCCCAACGGGCTGGCATCCGATCCCGGCCCGGGGTCCAGGCGAGCGGCGCCCCGCCCCGGCCCCCCTCCCCTCCGCCGGCCCCGCTGCGGTCTGGAAACATTTCCTGCCCCCGCCCCCACGCGAGCTTCCCAGTTGGAGCTAGTTGAGCTCGAAGCCGGGTCAGCGCTCCCAGTAGCCCCAGCTCGGCTCCCCCGGCAGCCAGGGGTGGGGAGCCTCCCCGCTCCACGTCTCACTTCGGGAAAACCCAGGCGCCAGGAGCCGTGGGAGGTCCGGCAAGGAAGGGGACAACTGGAGGGGCGCCCGTAGCCCTGCTCCCTTCCCCGTCGTTACCTGCTCGCTTGCGGGGGTGTCCCGGGGCGGCCGGCCTCTCTCCGCGCTGTCTCCCCACGCAGTTGCCCATGCTGGATCCTCAGCCGGGCCCCATGCACCGGAGGCGGCGGGCTGGTCAACTGCTCCACACTCCTGTCCGGGACAGCGGCGCCCGGGGTCAACGGCTCCTGCCGCCCGTCATCGGGCGCTCCCCGATCTCCCCCCTGGGGTTCGCTCTGCCCCAGCGCCGGCTTCGCCACAAACTTTGCGGATGAGGGGAGAGAGGGAGGTGGCCGACTCCCCAGCACAGTCCCAGGTGGCCGGGCCAGGGGGGCCCGCGACGGTGCCCGGCCGGAGAACAGCTCCGCTGGAGGGGCGGAGAGGGGGCGGGCACCGCCGCAGCTACACCCGGCTCACTCCGGACTCCCGGCTGGGCCGGCCCCCGAGCTTGTCACTCACCTGCCTAGCCCCGCCCCCGCCCGGTCCGCTCCCAGCCTCGGGCTCGCGGTGCGGGCGCTGGGCCGCCGGCCGCAGGTACGCACGTGACCGACGGCACCGCCCCCTCGTGCCGGGCCTGATTTTTTCATTGGTTTCCCCCAGGGTGCGTACCGCCCCTCGGCCCCACCCAGTCAGGTACCCGCCCCGCCGCCGGTCTCCGGGGTAGCAGGGCCAGAAGTTACTGGCCCTCAATGGCCCCCGGCTGCCTGCCCAGCAGCCACCTCCCCGACCTAGGCACCGCCCTCGGGGAGGGGCCGTTCCAGCCTCCCTGGAACTGCCTCGCCAGGACCGGCAAGCACGTGACCCGGGGAGCGCCCCGCCCCCTCAGCCTTCGCCAGGCGATTGGCTCAGGAGGCGCGTGCGCCGAGAGGCCCGTCCCGCGCCACAGCCCACTTCCCCTTGCTAGTTCGCGTCATGGCGGCCGCCGCCGATCTGGAGGCGGTGGCGCCCACGGGTGCCCTGTGGGGCCTCGTGCACGACTTCGTCATGGGTCAGCAGGAGGGCCCCGCTGACCAAGTGGCTGCAGGTACGGCAGACGTCGCCTCGCGGCTTCCGCAAGGGGCCGGCCGCAGGGAGCGGCACTGGCGCCGGGCGGGAAGGGAGTGAGGGACAGCGGTGACTTGGAGAGATCGGTCTGGGGCTGGTTGTGAGCATCGCGTACTTTAAGAGCCATAACAGACGGAGAGTCCCTTGCATCTTCCTTAAAGCGTCTTTACGCCCCTCATCTTCGTGTAGTGACCCTGTGCGCCGGCCCGACGTAGGAGAGTCATTGCTACTTTCACCTAAGAGCAAACAGGCCCAGCGAGGGCAAGAGACTCGCAGATCAGGCAGGTGGGGAAACCGGGACCCAGGCCCAGAAGCTCCAGGTTAGAATCTGGTGCTCACGCCGCGAAAGCACGTTGTGTCTGGGAGGTTGATGTGAGAAGACGTGTATTCAGCGGCTTCAGCCCCGGGCGCGTGGCATGTTGGGAGTGGCCCGGCGGCCAGAGCTCTGCCTGGCTGTAATTGGAGAGAAGAGAAGCCAGCCTGGGGGAGTCTGAGATGTTCTGCGTATCCTCCTTAAGACTTTCCCTGTGTTTCTTCGTCAAGTTCTTGATTAATTTGTTTCATGACTTTCTTATGTGGTGGTGGTTTTTATCCTTTCCCCAGATCTCCAGTTTCCTGCTTTTGACCAGTTCAGGGATCACTTAATTCTGACAGCTTATCTAAGATTTTAATAAAACAAATTCCAGATTTCCTTGGAATTCTGAGACTTCACTCTTTTAGAAAAAAAAAAAAACCTTAAAAGTTATTGAATGTTGGGCCTTTAGACCTAGTGTTAAGTAACAGACTACAAAATAATCTCACAAATACAGATGAGTTTTGCCTATATTTGGAAATTTTTCGTGCTTGGGGAAAAGTAAAGGACATATCCCTTGAAAATTGAACATATTAACTTTTAGAATATGTGATAAGTGAATATAGTGAATCTGCAGAAAGTATAATACTTTGGTCCTTAGCACTTCCACTTTTAACTAAATCATTTCATTATTGAACACATGTTATTCTCCAAACAGGTGCAAAGCAATCTATATCTATAATAATAAAAGCACAATATGCTAATTAGACCAGTCGTCCTTCCGGACGACCTTCCAGACGAAGCTGGGGCTGCAAGGGAAGCCTGGGTCCCTGGTGCCTGCCAGCAGCCGGAGGGAAGCCCAGGTCCCAGGTGCCAGAGGGAAGCTGGTGCCAGCAGTCCTACTCATGCACAAATTTCATGCCTCTAGTCCTATATAATAAAAGGCTCATATGCAAATTGTCCTAGCTGCAGAACAATTGGTCACTATGACTTGCCCTGACCACCAGGGGGCAGTCGCTCAAGGCAAGAGCTGCACCCTGGTGGTCAGTGTGCTCCCACAGGGGGAGCACTGCTTAGCCAGAAGCCCTGAGCTGGGCTCATAGTGAGCCCAGCGGCAGTGGTGGGAGACTCCAGTGTCCATGGCAGCGCTGAGGATGGGGAATGGGCCTAAGTTGTCAGTCAGCCATCCCCCAAGGGCTCCAGAACTGCTAGAAGCCTGGGACACACACACACACACAGTGCACGAATTTTGTGCACCAGGCCTCTAGTAGGAATATAAATACAAATTAGACTACATATGTGCCGATCACTACACCATGAAAAAAACTGTAAGAAGTCTATGCAAGATGGCATGGGAGCATCAAGGAGCAAATGCCTGATGCTGCCATTCCACTAAGTTTAACTGCTTACAGCTTTATGAAGCATAGTGTGTTATCACTGCTTACAATGTACAAGTACAGTGCATTACCAGTGTCACTTTCCCCAATGTTTAATGAAAATTTTCAAACTTATAGCAAAGTCTAAAGAATTTCATAAGAAATACATACTCCCACCATCTAGATTCTACCATTAACATTTTAATATAACTTGCTGCTCACATACCTATCCATCCATTTAAATTGTGGATATCAGTATACTTTCCCCAAATACTTTGGTAGGCATATTATTAACTAGAGTTTGTTTACAGTTTAGTTTGGTGTAAAATTTATGTTCAGTGAAATATACAAATTTTAAATGTATGTTTACTGATTTTGAAAAATGCATACACCCACATTCAACCAAGATAAAGAACATTGCTATATCAATGTTAGTTGTAACTATTATTTCACATTTATATGTTATGAGCACAATAATTTTGAATTTTTCAAATTCAAAACACATATGAGAAGACATGATTAAGGAATGCCAAGTTCTTATAAATATCTTTGTAAAATTTATATACTTTTCTGCCTGAAATAAATAGTATAAACTATTGTCTAGTTACATTTAACTCAACTCAGCTAAGACTAACACCAGCCCTGTTGTAATTTAACCCTTCTGACTAAGAAAGGAAGTTGGTAGTACCAGGTAAGTAAAGGGTATTAACATAAGGTTTAAAAGGTTTGGTGGGGTTGGATTATTCATAAACTTGGATTCCAGGCAGAGGGGTGTGAGGGACCTATTGTAGGTAATAGCAGTCATTGTAGATCCTTGAGCAAGGGAATCCCATAATGAAAGCGAATTTGAGAAGGATTAAATTGATATTCTCAATCTTAGACCACAGCCCTAGTCAGGGTTGTTGAAGGCTGACAGAGTTTTGAAGTGTCCCTAGAGTCAGATGTACTTTCTAATCCTCCATCCTAAATCAGGCTTTGTTAGTGCTAAAGAAATCAGCATCCATTCAGCCACTCCCAACTGCAGCCTCTCCTACAAGTTGTAAATGCAGAAGGATCATGCCTTTATCAAAAAGGCAGTTTCCACCAACTTTGTTTTTACCTGGGTTCCTGGTGAAAGTAGGTGTCAGATGTAAAGGTGTAAGTATGGAAGAGAAATAATCTGGCTTTCTAAGGGTGAAAGGCTCTCAGCCAGGCATTCAAAGGCTGCCACTACCTGGCCCCAACCTTTACTCTCACCACTTCTCTCCTGGACCTTTAGTTCCAGACAGCCACCTTGATTTGCTGTTCCCTGAGTGCTTTCCTTTCCAGTTCTCTCTTTGCTCTATCTAATCAGAGTTAGACCTAGGATCCAAGGCCAGATTTGAGTGCTCATTGCCTGCCCCCCAAGTGTTTTCCTGATGACTCCAGCCAGACATCATCTCAAACTTCATAATCTTTATGGTACTTATTTTTCAACCACTCATATATTTATTAGACTTGCTTAGTAGCTATTTCTGTACACAATCTCCACATCCTACCCTCCTATTCCTACCACCAGAGTCTCCTGGAGACTAGCATAAGTAGGTGTGCTGTAAAAAACTACATAAGTAAATGAACATAAGAAAAGGAAGAATCTGAAATTTGAGGTCTAATTAGTTATAGGGCTTGAAAGAGACAGAGGACTCTTAAGATGACCCCAGATTTTTGAGCCTGAGAATGAACAAAAGAGAAGTGGAGTTGGGCCCAGCTGGCATGGTTCAGGGGTTGAGCATTGACCTATGAACCAGGTCACGGTTTGATTTCTGGTCAGGGTGCATGCCCAGCTTGCAGGCTTGATCCCTAATGGAGGGCTTGCAGGAGGCAGCTGATCAATGATTCTTTCTCATCATTGATGTTTCTAGCTCTCCCTCATCCTTCCTCTCTGAAATCAATAAAAAATATATATTTTTTTTAAAAATGGAGTTGGGGACTGTGCTGGTTTCGAACAGTGTGATTTTTGGACATGTTGAATTTACAGGTGATGGATATAAATTTTCTTCCTCTTAGTTATTTGGATTTTCCTTCATTTCAGTCTTTATTATATTGTATTGTCCATAATTTGTGATTCCCTGAGGAGACTGCTATTCCTGAATCCAAAAGATTGTTAGACTATTAAATGACACTAAAATATAGTTCTGAGAAATGTGTGTGGCATCCTCAGCAGAAAGGACATTTGGAGAGCTTGAGTAGAACTGAATCCTGATTGGGATATTTCTTTCTCCTACTCCTTCACATACCCCCCTCCCTGGCTGCTACTCCAAAGTCTCAAGAGGCTGCAACTCCATCAGACAGAGGTCTGATTGTACATTCTATGTCAGTCTCATATAAATACTCCTTTGACAGCACTCAGTGCCCCACAGGAACTGGTGCCCTGCTGAGGAAAATGTGGGTAGTTAGGAGGTGCTAATAGGTCCATTTTTAGAGAGCAAATCTTGGGACACATTGGAAAAACTTAGGCCTACCTATATAGGGAAAGGAACTTTGACTTATTTTTCCTTAATGCCATTGAGGCTACCCTTAGTTAAATTAACTATTTATTAGCTTCTTTCATCCCAGGAGTCCAAGTATGTAATTAACAGTACTTTCAGATATTTTTTATTTGGGAGAATTAATAGTGTTAAGAGAATGACTCAGTTAAAGTTAGTGAGGAATGGTCCATAAACCCAGGAATTTTACTCCTTTCTTATGTTAACCCAGTCTCTGTTTATATCACTACTAGAGGCCCGGTGCACGAAATTTGTGCACTGGGGTGGGGTGGGGGTGAGGGGTGGGGATCCCCTCAGCCCGGCCTGCACCCTCTCGTAGTCCAGGACCCCTTGGGGGATGTCCACCTGCCAGCTTGTGGCTGGATGGCCTTCTGTTGCTGCATGGCCTGCTACTTGAGCTTCAGCAGCTGCTGCACATGCACAGGCTGGGCCACCATGGTCTGTCCTGCAAACACCATTGAGTGGGTGAGTCAAGCACGGAGGCAGGCTCACCCTGAGTTCCCTGCGCTTCCCTAAGTCACTGAGTTGTTCAGACTGACTGCCTTCTACAGAGAACAGCACCAGGATCAGGCCTAAGCCAGCAATCGGACATCCCTCTCACAGTCCAGGAGCCCTCGGGGCCAAGTGGCAGGTGGCCAGGGAGGAGCCCAAATCGGGGCTGGGCGTTGTGCTGCTCGTGCTCATCTCAGCCCACAGTGCCTGCTGCCGCCGCTCGGTAGTGCTATTGCAGAGTCAGGAGAGGCTCCTGCCGTGGCAGCTGTGCTCACCAGTCATGAGCCCGGCTTCTGGCTGAGTGCACTGACCACCAGGGGGCAGTTTCTGCATTGAGCGTCTGCCCCTTGATGGTCAGTGCATGTCATAGCAATCAGTTGTTCTGCCATTCGGTAGATTTGCATATTAGCCTTTTATTATATAGGATGGTAATACTAAACTTGTTATACTGTGATTTGTTTTGGTGTCTTTCTGCCCTAACACACTATGGGCTCTTTATTAAAAGCTCCCTGTCTATATTTCTACTCCAGCCCCTAACACGGTACCTGACTTATAATATGTTTTATGAATAAATGAAAACAAACACAAACAAATCTAAATTGAAGGACCTTCTATGAAATACTTCTATAAAATGTCAAGGTCAAGGAAGACTGAGAATCTTTCCTAGACCAGAGGAGACTAAGGATTCATGATGGCTAATTGCAGTGTGTAACCCTAATTAGGTCCTGGAACAGAAAAATGGCATTAGTGCAAAAATATATACTATTTATGTGCACTGTTCTGCTTTTAGCTCTTGTCCCATTATCAGCAAGTGTGTGTGTGTGTGTGTGTGTGTGTGTGTGTGTGTGTCTGTCTGATTTCTTCAGTCTTCACTTTTTTTCTGAGTTGCTACAGAGAATTCCATTGTATGGATGTACTATAATTTATTTAACTGGTTTCTTATTGATGGCCATTTGTTGTTTGCAGTCATTTGCTATCATCATACCTAATAAAATGGTAATATGCAAATTACCATCACTCCGCTACGCCCACGATTGGGCCGGCTGGAGGCGCGGGGGGCGGGACTCAGGGTGGCCGATTGCGTGGCTGCTGGCACCAGTTTTCCGCCAGCAGCAGTTTTCCTCTCGGGGTGGCCGATCGTGCTGGCGGGAGGCGCTCTGATCGGCGGCGGGTGGCCAGAGGAAAACTGCTGCTGGCGGATAACTGATGCCGGCAGCCAGGTGAAGGAAAAGTCTATTGCACGAAACTGCGTGCAACGGGCTCCTAGTAGTAAATAATTCTGTAATGAATAACCTATATGTGCATTACTTTTCTATTTTTATACTTGAAGCTGCATATTCAAATGTTAAGAGTAATGATTCTCATATAGGGGTGCTCTTGGCAAGCATAGTGGGCCCCACTATGAGTCATTGAACCCTGGGGTGGGTTTTTGTTTTTTCATATTTCTTTCTTTTGTTTCCTCTAGATGTGAAATCTGGAAGCTACACAGTATTACAAGTGGTGGAAGCCCTTGGGTAAGAAAGAGCCTCTGCTCTAGAATATCCTTCTCTAGCCTGGCCTCAAAAAGTTGTTTGTACAATGCTGCATTCCTGGAACTAATTGGTCCTGACTTTTTCCTGTTGTAGCCCAACGCCCCCACTCACCCTTATCAGTACCTCAGGCTAAGCCCCTGTTCTCCTAAAAAAAAGTGTCATGCCACCTAAGGCTCCTCAGGAAGTTTTGGGAGCACATGGCCTATGGGCCACACCAGCTCCTGGATCAGCCCACAGGTTTGGGGTGAGGTGGTTGGTTGAAGACCATCAACTATTACTTAATTAGAGCTGGGGTTCCTCCTATGCCTCTTAAGACCCACCTGCCCCCATGGTATTCTAGTCATCCTGGATCTGACTCAGACCTGCCTTGGGCCCTGCTGGCCATTGCTAGGAAGCTGACCTTGCACCAGAACCCACTATATAGGAAAAGGTTTGGGGAAACAGGTGGAAGATCATTGTCCTTATCAGATATTCCAAGCATCAGAGAAAGTATGTGCTTGTAGTCCAATGCCTGCTTTCCTCATATTTCATACTTGGTAGACCATTTAATTGCAAAGGTTGTTAACAGTCATAGCCATTGGGTGGGTGCGGTGGGGATGTTAGGAGTAGGTCACTATTATGCATTTCTTCCACATAAGCAACTATTTGGCCTTTCTATTCAGTCTATTCTGGCCTTGTTTCTTTTTCTTCTTTTTAATAACACCGTTAAGAGATATAATTCACTTAAAAAACGCTCACCATTTTAAAATGTGTATTTACAGATTTGTGCAACCCTTACCACAGTCAATTTTAGAACATCTTCATTAACCCAGAAAGAAACCCCATTCCCATTAGCAGTCACTCCTCATTCCCTCCTCTTCCCAGTTCCTGGCAACTGCTAATCTATTTTCTATCTCTCTGGATTTGTCTATTCCAGACATTTCACATAAATGGAATCATGCCATAAGTGGCCTTTTGAGTCTGGTTTCTTTCACATAGCATCGTATTTTCAAAGTTTATCCCTGTTGTAGCATGTATTTTATTTCTTGCTGAATAATATTCTGTTGTATGGATATACCACATTTTGTTTAACCATTTATCAGTTGAGGAATATTTGGGTTATTTTCACATTTTGGCTATTCTGAATAATCCTGCTATAAAATAAATGTACCTTGGTCTATTTTTAAATGCACAGTTTTCTACTTCTGAGCAGTGACAAGTTCCTATCTCCAAAGTTGTTGTGGTTCCCCCCTCCCACCCCCCAGACCTTGGTGAATGTTCTCACTTTTCTTCTTCAGCAGTAATATATTTCTTCTCCTCCTATTTTGATTGAAACTGCAGCTGTCAGTCATCTCTTGAGCCCATGTGTAGCTGCTAAGCTGTGTTTCAGAGGAATGTCACAGTTCAGGGGAGAAAGAGAAAGCCCAATACCCAGGCAATGCCTGGAGATGGGCACTTCTGGTGGCTGAGGTGTAACATGATCCTCTAATGATGCCGGATCAGTCTGGGAATTGGCTCTTTAGGCTCTGGTCTTACTGTTACTTGTAATCCTAAGCACCTCCAGAATACCTTCCTTGCTGGTTTCCATGCCCAGGGGGTGAGTGTAACTACTTGCAAAATATTTATTTCTTTAAAAGTTTGAACTGGGTAATGTCAAGCTTTATATCCTACTTTCTCCCCAGGTCTTCTCTAGAGAATCCAGAACCCCGAACTCGGGAACGAGGAATCCAGCTTTTGTCACAGGTGCTACTCCAGTGTCACTCCTTGCTCCTGGAGAAGGAAGGTACTGGCATCACTAGTAGGAGTATCTCCCTGGAGTGCTGAGCCAAGCAAGGCCTTCCTAGACTATTCAAGCCATTACAGGGAGGGAGGGAGGGAAGGAGGGAGGGAGGGAAGGAGGGAGGGAAGGAGGGAGGAAGGGATTTGTGAGCTACTAATGGAGGTCTTCATTCCTCACTGGTATATGTCACAGAAATGATAAGGATTAAGACAGAAGACAAGGGGGGATGAGGACAAATATGTGATACCTTAATCAATAAAGAAATTAATTTAAAAAAAAAAAGACAGAAGACAAGACAGTCTTGATTTTAGACAGTATTTTTCAGTGCATCCTCCCCTCTGTAAAGTGGACAAAGTAGTGTCTCATAGACAGAGTGGAAAAATAATGAAATATCAAAGTGCTTTGAAGTCCTAAGGAAAAAAGCCAACAAATTATTTATCTTCTATAGGCAAACTGCAGCCTGTTTTTATAAATAAAGTTTTATTAGCATGTAGCCATACCCATTTATTTACCTGGTGTTTATGCTGCATTTATGTTCCAGCGGCCAAGTTGAGCAAAGTTGAGTAATTGTGACAGATACTTTGTCCTGCAAGCTTAAAATATTTACAATCTTGGTCCTTTGAGAAAGTTGGCAGCCCCAGTTCTATGGAAAGGTAGTTCTGGGGTTGAGAATGGGTTTGACGGTAGTCCTATGTATGAATGGATAATAAAAGATGTTCACCTGTTTTCCTGACTAATCAAGGCATCCTCAATGGGAGGGCATGAGACATACCTCTTGGTGAAGGAAGAAATTTGTAGTGAAGCCCAAGCAGTAATAGCCCTCAAACTCCGGGAAGGAGCCCTGATGTGCCCTCCTTCAGCCTGTGTGAGCTAATGGCTGTATTTCTGGTTTGTGCAGTGGTACACCTCATCCTATTCTATGAGAACCGGCTGAAGGACCATCATCTTGTGATCCCATCTGTCCTCCGGGGGTTGAGGGCACTTGTGAGTTCTCCTTTTTTCCCATTACACATCATGTTTGCAGAAGCCCTTTTCCAGTGAATTCTCTCTTTGCCCTTTGGGGGTGAGACTTTGAGTGCTGAGAAACAGATGCCCAAAGGTGGGACTGAGCTAGTGTCAGCCAGCTTCACTTCAGTTCTTAGTCTGTTTTACTTTGGGGACTGAAATTCAGATCCAACTTGGAAGGTACTACAAAGAACTAATCAACTTGAGAAAAGGGACCACGTTTCTCACTCTTGCTGAATCTGAACGTTGTGATTCCACTGTAGCTAATTAGGCCTGTTTTAGGGTTGTGTCTTAAAGGCTGTGCTAGAACTCCCTCAGTGCTCACTCATCTCTTCTCCCCCAGAGCCTGTGTGTGACCCTGCCCCCAGGGCTGGCTGTCTCTGTGCTTAAAGCCATCTTCCAGGAGGTCCATGTACAGGTGAGTGATAACAGTCACCTTGGTATTCTCTATCTTCCAGCCCTCCACATAACTAGAATTAGATGGCAAAAAAATAATTTCCTTTGAAGTTCTCAACTCTTTCAGGTCTTTGACCATGTTAACATGCTATTCCTTGCTACTGTATAAGAAGAGGGAGGCATGCCATTGTGTCTGGCCTGTGTCCTCTTACATCTAAAAAAAGTAAGGCATACAGTAGACAGTTTGTGGTTATTGGCCCCACTGCTGTAGTGCTGGGCTAACAGCCTTGTCCTTTCTCTGCATTTCCTCTTAGGTTCATCTTATACTGGTATAAAGGGCACTGTCCACTTAGAGATTGTAAAGCAGGAAGTAGTTGTATCAGCTGAGTTATTCTTTGATCACTTTCTTAACTTATTTCTGGTCTCTCCCACCCCAAGTCCTTGCCACAGGTGGACCGACACACAGTCTACAGTATTATCACCAACTTTATGCGAACCCGGGAAGAAGGTAAGAGGCAGGGCTCTCTAGGAAATCTGAAAAGTGACCACATCCTGTCCTCCGCCCCCCTAATACCAGGACTCATTTTAGCCTGGGGGTTATATAGAAGAGCCAGTACTCTGAGAGAGAATGATAAAGGGAAGCTGGGGGTCTACGCACTCCCCAGTAAAGTAAAAAAAGGGTCAAATTGGGGCTGTTTTAAATTCTTACCTCTGTAACAGTTACATATTGTTGCACATCTGTTCTTCACTGAGTAATAGGAAAACAAAAAGGGTCCTCTCTCTGGGAGGCAGGAAAGGGGAGGCAGTGGTAGTAGAGGGAAAACACAAGCCCTAAGAAAGCCCACCTTTCTATCCGTGGGACAGTAGTGACCTTGTTCTCTCCTCCCCAGAGCTGAAGGGCCTAGGAGCTGACTTCACCTTTGGCTTCATCCAGGTGATGGATGGAGAAAAGGATCCCCGTAACCTTCTGGTGGCCTTCCGCATTGTCCAAGACCTCATCTCCAGGGACTATAGCCTCGGTACAACTTTGTAGCCTTGAATTAGCTGGTGGAGGTTTGTTGCGATGAGTGAAGCTTGTAAGTCAACCTCATTCTTTCTCCATTGCTTTAGGACCCTTTGTGGAAGAGTTGTTTGAAGTGACATCCTGTTATTTCCCTATTGATTTTACCCCTGTAAGTAGTACCTTTCATTCATTCATTGGTTTGTTCATTCATTCATTTAAATCAGGGGTCCTCAAACTTTTTAAACAAGGGGCCAGTTCACTGTCCCTCAGACCGTTGGAGGGCCGGACTATAGTTTTAAAAAAACTATGAACAAATTCCTGCCGAAACCGGTTTGGCTCAGTGGATAGAACGTCGGCCTGCGGACTCAAGGGTCCCAGGTTCGATTCCGGTCAAGGGCATGTACCTTGGTTGCGGGCACATCCCCAGTAGGGGGTGTGCAAGAGGCAGCTGATCGATGTTTCTCTCTCATCGATGTTTCTAACTCTCTATCCCTCTCTCTTCCTCTCTGTAAAAAATCAATAAAATATATTTTAACAAAAAACAAAAAAAATTCCTATGCACACTGCACATATCTTATTTTGAAGTAAAAAAACAAAACGGCAAAAACACCCACATGTGGCCCGCGGGCCATAGTTTGAGGACTCCTGATTTAAATATTCATTGCTTGGCAGGTGTGGTTCAGTGGTTGAGCATCATCCTATAAACCAGGAGGTCATGGTTCAATTCCCGGACAGGGCAAATGCCCTGTTGTGGGCTTGATCCCAGTAGGGGCATGCAGGAGGCAGCCAATCAATGATTCTCTCTCATCATTGATGTTTCTATCTTTCCCTTCCTCTCTGAAATCAGTTTTAAAATATATATTTTTTTAAGTATTCATTGAGTGCCTGCTATCTGCCAGTCCCAGTTCTAGGCACTGAGGGAAAGAGACAGTCCCTGTCTTTAGGGACATAATTTTAGTTAACTGGAAAATGGAGAAGCATTTGCCATCAGAGGAAGGATTCAATTCAGCAGGCATGTAGGGGGATCCTTAATTTCTTTACCAATGTACTTAGCGCTGAGGGCTACAGGATTGTAAAACATGATTCCAGCCCTTGAAGGTTGAAACATTTAAGGAACAATATGAGATTATAGACCAAAATGAGTGGTGTTATAGTTTTTCAGAGAAGACAGAGTTCAGTGTGAGCTACAGTAGGCAGGAACAGATAAGATAGTTAGGATTTCAATTGATTTCTGAGGGATGTCTAGGACCGTGGTTGGCAAACTGCGGCTCGCGAGCCACATGCGGCTCTTTGGCCCCTTGAGTGTGGCTCTTCCACAAAATACCACGACCTGGGCGAGTCTATTTTGAAGAAGTGGCGTTAGAAGAAGTTTAAGTTTAAAAAATTTGGCTCTCAAAAGAAATTTCAATCGTTGTACTGTTGATATTTGGCTCTGTTGACTAATGAGTTTGCCAACCACTGGTCTAGGATATGATCCTGGAGTCTACGGGGGCATCTCAGCAGTAGAAACAAATTGACAAAACAAAGAAGACACATTTGAGCACAGTATGTATAGGAAGTGTTTGCTCTGACCTTCTTGGACCTTCCTCCCTTTCTGTATCTTCATTTCCCTTCTATTTCCAGATACTCATGGTCTCATCACTGCAAGCATTAGTGGTTTGGGAGAAATGAAAGGCGTTATATCACAAACAAAATCAGAATATTGAATCTCATTGCCTTTAAAGTTACACAGTCATCTTTGCCATAGGGAATTTCTTGCCAGCTTATTCCAGTTGAAATTATGTTGCTTGGGGCCACCTCTCTCCTGAAATTCCTTTCATCTCTTTTGTAATAAATATCACTATTTCTAACTTAGAGCATGTATCTTTAAAATTTTGAAAGCTCTTGGTTAGGCTACCTTGGTTTTGCTTTGCTTTATTTTGTATTTGTTTTGAGAAGATAACGCATTCTCATGATTCAAAATCCAAAAGGTGAAAAAAAATCTACCTCTCAAGTTTCTTCTCCATTGTCAACCACTTTTATCAATTATGTCTGTACAGAGCTTATTCATCCATATATAAGCAAACGTTTTATATCCCTTTTCCCCCCAAAGTGGTAGCACATATATGTATACTTTTCCTATATTTTGCCTTTTTCACTTAACAGTATATGTTGAAAACTGTTCTATATCGGTATATGTATTAGCTCGTTTTATTCTTTATGGCTGTGTAATATTCCTTTGCATGGAAATACCCAATTAATTTCACTAGTCTTTTGTGGGATTAAGGTTGGTTGCTAATCTTTTGCTGTTACAAGCAATGCTACAATTTACATACCCTGTACATGTATCTTTTCATATATATATGGGTATAACAGTAGGATAAATTCCTAAAAGTGGAATTGTTGGAATATATGCATTTATAATTTGGGGGAAGGGAAGAGTATGTCATTCATTTTTTTTAAAGTTAACACAAATGAGCATGATTCAACATTTAAAGTATAGAGATTTATGCATTGTACCCGTTATAGCCATCACACATTTTCCCATTAGAGATAATCACTGTTCCCAATAGCTTATATATTTTCTCAGAGATATTCTAGGCAAAACAAAGTATATAGATAATGATAGGAGAATTTCTCTTCTTCGAGAAGACTTTTGTGTGTTCTGCATTGCATCCTATGGGAAGCAGAAAGCTCTTGTCAATTAAAATAGAGACCTGGCTTTTAGTATCACTGTTTGTGTTAGAAATATTCTTTATGGTCTTATCAGTGCATTTTGGCCATATACCATCATCATAGTGGATCACATCAGTATAAATGATAATTCCTTTGACTTTCACTATACCTGTATGCTCACTTTAGAGCAAGGGTTGCAAAACTTTTTCTGTAAAGGGCCAGATAATGTCTATTTTAGGCTTTGCAGGCCATCTGGTTTCTTGTAGCTCAACTCTGCTGTTCTAGTACAGAAACAGCCATAGACATTGGAATGTGGTACAGTGGCTGTATTGCCATAAAACTTAATTTATGGAGTCAATGTTGCGGTAACTATGTGTGGTACCAAGTGGGTACTAGAAATATTGAGGGAACACTTGGTAAAGTATATGATTGTCTAACCACTATGCTGTACCTCTAAAACCAATACAAAATAATATTGAAAGTAAACTGTAATTGAAAAATGAGAATTATTTAAACTTCATCTATGGAGATAGGAATATAAATTTCATATAATTTCAAGTCACAAATATTATTATTCTTTTGATTTTTTTCCAACCATTTAAAAATGTGAAACTATTCTTAACTTGGTCATACAGTCTCAACTAGTATGAGTAGATAGTGAATCTTCCTTCATCATCCTAGGGATTCCTTTATCCTTTCTCTTTGGGTCAGATTTCCTATTTCCCGTGTGCGTGTATGCCTCATTTTATGGTTTACTCCCTCATTGTGGTGGTGTGCAACCTTTGTTAGCTTCTTGAGAGAGGATATACAAAAGTGAAATTATTTTAAATTTTGTCAATCTAAAATGTCTTCATGCTTTCCTCCCACTTGTTGATAGTATGGATATAAAATTCAAGAATGGAAATTCTTTCCCCCCAAGATTTTGAAGGCATTTCTGCATTTACCTCTAGGTTTCAATTCCTTGGAGAAGTCTAAGTTCCTTCTGATTCATAAACCTTTATATTTACTTCTCCCCCTTCTTTCTTTGAAGTTTGATATTGCCCCCTAAATATTGAAATTTCACAATGATGCTCCTTACTGTGGGTCTGTTTTCATGTATTGTATTGGGTGCTTGGTAGGCCCTGTCAGTCTAGAAATTCGTGTACTTTAGTCCTAGTAAATTTTCTTGCATTTCTTCCCATCTGCTTTCTCTATTTCTTCTTTTTGGAATTCCTACTAATCTTTTGTGAGATTATTGGGTCTCTTACCTTTTCTTTCATATTTTCTATCTCTATTTTTTTGTTACTTTATGAGAGAATTTTGCAATTCCAGAGGTACTTGTTATTGCCAGTTTCTAAGCTTTCCAAGGACTGTATATGGGTGGTTATTCAGCTTTCCCCAAACCTACTGAGGATTCTGTTTTTTGGGCTCTGCTGAGTCATTTTCTTCTTACCCATCTGCTTTTCAGCTTTCACAACTTTGTTGCTAATATCTCTTATCCTGTTCTCTTCAACCTTTAACTTGATATCTTTCAAAACAAAAACAAAAATCCTTTTAACTGTATTTTTCATGGGGTTTCTAAAGAGAGATAAGAAAATCCGATGCAAGTTTTTTTTCTTTTCTTTTTAAAAAAATTATATTTTATTGATTTTTACAGAGAGGAAGAGAGATCGATAGAGAGTTAGAAACATCGATGAGAGAGAAACATCGATCAGCTGCCTCCTGCACACCCCCTACTGGGTACGTGCCCACAACCAAGGTACATGCCCTTGACCGGAATCGAACCTGGGACCCTTGAGTCTGCAGGCCGACGCTCTATCCACTGAGCCAAACCGGTTAGGGCACAAGTTTGCTTTTCTTTTTTTAATCCTTATCCGAGGATATTTTTCCATTGATTTTTAGAGAGAGTGGAAGAGAGGGGGAAAGACAGAGAGAAATATCGATGTGAGAGAAACATATCAATTGGTTGCCTCCTGCACAAGCCCTGACCAGGGCCCGGGCTGGGAAGGAGCCTGCATCTGAGATACGTGCCCTTGACCAGAATCAAACCGGGGACCCTTTGGTTCGCAGGCCGATACTGAGCCAAACCGGCTAGGACTATTGTATGTTTTCAATCTGCTGTCTTAATGCAGAAACCATCAGTGATTTTTATATTGCCAGAATTACACCTTTTTGAAAAGGGTAAAAAAAAAAAAAAAAAAGTCCACCCAAGGGGGATTTAAAAGTACATATTTTAAAGGGAAAGAGTGTCTACTAACACAGTCATAATATATATAGAGAGAGAAGAAAGTAATGCACCAGAGAGTTAATGATACTTATCTTTGAATGATGAGATGACAGATCAGATAGAAACCATGTGTTCAGATAGGAAATAAATTCCTCAAAGACGAACATTCCCAAGGAACAGGTGAGAGTGAGCATCTCTTCCTGCTGGAGCCTTGTATCATATAGATTGGCTGTGAATATCCCACTCCGTTCTTTGGGTTGTCAGTTTCAAGCCTGTGTTCAAAGAGTTATACAGCCGAAACCGGTTTGGCTCAGTGGATAGAGCATCAGCCTGCGGACTCAAGGGTCCCGGGTCGATTCCGGTCAAGGGCATGTACCTTGGTTGCGGGCATATCCCCAGTAGGGGGTGTGCAAGAGGCAGCTGATAGATGTTTCTCTCTCATCGATGTTTCTAACTCTCTATCCCTCTCTCTTCCTCTCTGTAAAAAATCAATAAAATATATATTTTTTTAAAAAGCACAAAGAGTTATACAAACCCATGGTCGTTCTCCCTTCTCCAGCCACCTAATGATCCTCATGGTATCCAGAGAGAAGATCTCATCCTGAGTCTCCGAGCTGTGCTGGCTTCCACACCACGATTCGCTGAGGTAGGTCTACCCACAGTAGGGTATGTAGCCTCAGCCCACAGAAGGCTCTGAGGAAAGAACAGTAAAAGCATGGGGGAAAAGAAAGATCCAGTATACATTTTAAGATATTACATCCTCGCCCTAACTGGTTTGGCTCAGTGGATAGAGCGTGGGCCTGCGGACTCAAGGGTCCCAGGTTCGATTCCGGTCAAGGGCATGTACCTTGGTTGCAGGCACATCCCCAGTGGGGGGTGTGCAGGAGGCAGCTGATCGATGTTTCTCTCTCATCGATGTTTCTAACTCTCTATCCCTCTCCCTTCCTCTCTGTAAAAATCAATAAAATATATTTTTAAAAAAAAAATAAAAAATAAAAATAAAAAATAAAAAAAATAAAGTATTACATCCTCAGTGTCCTCAGGCTTGTGTGGGAAGTATTTCAGACCTTCGATGTTGAAAACTTTACCATCTCTTCTTTAAAATAGTAATCCAATCCCTATCTAGTGCTATCTTTTAAGGTCCTACAGATTTGTCAACCATTTTTCAGGTAACTGGGGGTCTGGCCTCATCTTGGCAGGAAGGTTAGCTTAAAGTCATAAGAATAGTTCCTGGGTGTAGCACCTGCCCTGGGGACTGGTGGCAGTAAGGACATGGTTGGCCTTGGTGTGGCTGCAGACTTCAGTTCTTCTTCTGTGTCTCCCACAGTTCCTGCTGCCTCTGCTGATTGAGAAGGTGGATTCTGAGATTCTGAGTGCCAAGCTGGATTCTCTGCAGACTCTGGTGAATGATTTTCCTTCTAGGGTCCAGCTGCCTTTAGACAAATTAGGGGTGCTAATGGATTATAGATTATTGGAGAGCCAGGGAACAGTTCAGTGGGCCTCAAAAGAGGGATTACCAGGATCTGGGCCTACATGTTGACCTAAAGGCCCCAGCTGCATATTGTCTTGTCCTGTAGTAACTGAGTGGCCACCAAGGAAAGGCTGAACAGGGCTCCCTCTTGATGCTCGTTTTTCATCAGTGAGGGTGAGCGCCTATTTTTCTTGCTCTGGGTATTAGTATTATAAAATCCAGCTGAGCCCTAGCTGGTTTGGCTTAGTGCCGTGGTCGGCAAACTGCAGCTCGAGAGCCACATGTGGCCCCTTGAGTGTGGCTCTTCCACAAAATACCACGGCCTGGGCAAGTTTATTTTGAAGAAGTGGCGTTAGAAGAAGTTTAAGTTTAAAAAATTTGGCTCTCAAAAGAAATTTCAATCGTTGTACTGTTGATATTTGGCTCTGTTGACTAATGAGTTTGCCGACCACTGGCTTAGTGGATAGAGTGTCAGCATGCAGACTGAAGGGTCCTGGGTTTGATTCTAGTCAAGGGCACATGCCCAAGTTGCAGGCTCAATCCCCAGTAGGGGGCATTCAGGAGCCAGCTGATCAATGTTTCTCTGTCATCATTGATGTTTCTCTCTCTCTCTCCTTCCCTCTCCCCTCTGCTCTGAAATCAATAAAAATATATTTTTAAAATAATAATAATAAAATCCTGCTGAGAGCCAAGCTCCTTCAGATGCCATTGTACTGAGGTACCTGTTTGTCTTAGGAAGTCTGAGATAGGGGTAGTGTTGGTTAGCCAATACCTGCACTTTCTTGGCAGAATGCTTGCTGTGCCGTGTACGGACAGAAGGAACTGAAGGACTTCCTCCCCAGCCTTTGGGCTTCTATCCGCAGAGAGGTGAGTGTTACTTAGATAAACTCATTACTGTGAACTCCCAGTTGTCAGGCATCAGGGGAAATAATTCACCCTGTGCTTTTCCATCTGTTGCTGTGCCTGGTTATTCAACAAGCAAGCAATGGGGCATACTTCTAGTTGAATGACAAGGGAGAGCGTCCCTATGTGAGGGTCAGCTGCTTGATGGTGGCACTTGGTCACCTTTGCAAAGTGTCTGCTTCCTGTCCTTTCGTGGTAAGGAGCATAATCATGTGCCTATGTCACCATGCAGAATAGAGGGAGAAAGGGAGAGACCTAAGATAAGGCATCCCAATGGTGGCTCACAGTTGACATTCTCTTTTTCAAAATGTATGTGTGTGATTCCCCATGGTGCTAAGGACTTGGTGAGAATACACCAATTAAGAAGAAACTCGTTTAAGGAAATAAATTCCATTGCTATGCCCTAAAGGTTCTTAACCCCCCACCCACAAGGAAATAGGCAGAGGATGGTTGGGGTCTCACTTGGTGCAGGCTCACCTCAGTAGCCATGGGATCCCTCCCTGACAGGTGTTCCAGACGGCAAGTGAGCGGGTGGAGGCCGAGGGCCTAGCGGCTCTCCAATCCCTGACTGCGTGTTTGTCTCGCTCTGTGCTAAGGGCTGATGCTGAGGACCTCCTTGACTTCTTCCTTAGCAACATTCTACAGGGTAACAGGGCCATGGAAGCCAGAAAGGGGAGTGAGCACAACAGAGAGAAATTCCTTAAGGGCCAATGACCTTCCATGTGTAGCCCCACCACGTTCAGTGATTCGGGGGGGGGGGGGGGCGGCTGGAACCCTACTTGGAATTTTTTTTTAATTCAATGGTAACTGCTAGCAAACTGTCCCTTGCCTCAGTCTCCAACTTTGACGTACTGCAGGGGAAGCAGGCAACGTTCAGCCTACTCCCAGGTATGTGATGCGCTGCCTCTCCAGACTGCAGGCACCATCTGTGTGAACCCGACATGAAACTGGTGTGGCCTAGTGCCAAGCTGTTGCAGGCAGCTGCAGGTGCGTCTGCCCGGGCCTGTGACTACATCACCAGCAATGTACTGCCTTTGCTGCTGGAACAGTTCCACAAGCACAGTCAGGTAAGGGAGCGCTGTCTTTTCAGGAAATGATGGGACCCCTTGCTAGGAGCCCTTTCTCACAGAGAGAGCTAAGCATTGAACTTAGGCCCAGATAGCAGATTTTGGGTTTTGCTTCGATTAGCTACTGCTGGTTCCCTTGTTTACTCTTTTCCTTACACTTACATAAAAGAATAAATTCACCCCACTTCCAAAGTAGCAGGACTGAAATCTTTTAGCATACAGGGTGGGGCAAAAGTAGGTTTACAGTTGTTCCTATGGAAAATAATAAATAATAATGTAAGAATAAACTGTTCCGCCCTAACCCGTTTGGCTCAGTGGATAGAGCGTCGGCCTGCGGACTGAGGGGTCCCGGGTTCAATTCCGGTCAAGGGCATGTACCTTGGTTGTAGGCACATCCCCAGTGGGGGGTGTGCAGGAGGCAGCTGATCAATGTTTTTCTCTCATCGATGTTTCTCTCTATCCCTCTCCCTTCCTCTCTGTAAAAAATCAATAAAATATATATATTTTAAAAAAAGAATAAACTGTTCCATATATAACTGTAAACGTACTTTTGCCCCACCCTATATTCTTTGGCTCTAATATCCCTTAAAACATTACAGAGCAACCAACGGCGGACAATCCTTGAAATGATCCTGGGTTTCTTGAAGCTGCAGCAGAAATGGAGCTATGAAAACAAGGGTGAGATCACCTTCCAGAGTAGGCAGAATGCCATGGATAAGTAGTCTAGAACAGTGTTCCTGTCATTCTGAGATTGTAGCTTAAAAAAAACACTGAATGGGTGGGACCTGTTTATTTTTTTCCCATTGTACTTCCTGGACACTCAATGGATGAAGCTCTTTAAATCTGCCCCAAATAGTCTTTGTGTCGCTGCTGAGTCAGGGCTTCCCTCTAACCTGGACTGTCTCTCCCTAGGTGAAAGGCCTCTGACTGCCTTCAAGGACCAGCTATGCTCACTGGTATTCACAGCCCTGGCTGACCCCAACACCCAACTTCAGCTTGTTGGCATCCGTACCCTCACTGTCTTGGGTGCCCAGCCAGGTACACTTAAGAGAAAGAAAAGATGGGGTATTGGTCCCTTTCTTGTGATTTTCTGTCTTAAGTGAAAAGAAGTCTTAATTCACTAGTTCTCACTGCAACCCTGGCTGACTTGTGATTTCTAATGGGACTTTGGAAGGGTTGTGGTGGCTGCAGGGGAAGAAAGATGTGGTTCCTGTTCCCTTCTAGCAGATCTCCTGTCTCCTGGGGACTTGGAGCTGGCAGTGGGTCACCTGTATAGACTGAGCTTCCTGGAAGAGGATGCCCAGAGTTGGTGAGAATCTAAAGAGCAAGATAGAGCAAGCTGTTCCGGGGCTCTGCTTCCTGCCTAGGGAGGTGGGCCTTGTGCTTGGCTCTGGCTGCCGAGTGGTTGGAGATAGGGAACTGTTCTCTTTTCGTGGGCATTCAGAAGCCCTGGCCAGTGTCGCTCAGTGGTTGGAGCATCAGCCTGCACACTGAAGGGTCGTGGGTTTGATTCCTAGTCAAGGGCACGTACCTGGTTTGCAGGTTCGATCCCCAGCCCAGTCAGGGTGCATTCAGGAGGCAACCAGTCAATGTGTCTCTCTCACATTGATGTTTCTCCCCCTCCCCCCCCCCCCCCACCTCTCTTCCACTCTCTTTAAAAAAAAAAAATCAATGGAAAAAATATAAAATGAAGATTAATGAAAAAAAGAAGCCCTGTTCAACTAGGTACTTGAATCTTGCTCTTTAGCAAGGTGGCCTCAGGAGACCATACTCCCGAATCTGCCTAATGGCAGGTCTAGGCAAGAGAATGGTGGACCAAGTCTCAACTAATGCACATCTGCCCTGTGTCCCCAGCAGGGTGGCAGCACTGGAAGCATCAGGCGCCCTGGCCACTCTTTACCCTGTGGCCTTCAGCAGCCACCTAGTGCCCAAGCTTGCTGAGGAGCTGTGCATGGGTATGTGTCCCTGAGCTTCTGTGGCCCACCCCTTCCCAGGGAGGCTGGAGGGCCTTCATGCTTGCCATCACACAGGGAAACCTTGTCTCCTGGGTTGCTTTCAGGGGAGTCGGATTTGGCTAGAGAGGATGGGTCCACCAACTGCTCCCGGCATCTGCGCTGTCTGCAAGCCTTGTCAGCTGTATCAACACATCCCAGCATTGTCAAGGAGACCCTGCCTCTGCTGCTGCAGCATCTCTGCCAGATGAACAAAGGTAAGTACCAGGAATGATCATTAAGGAGCCGGGCTGAATGGGGAGCTGTAGTCAAGTTTGGAGTTGATGCCTCTAAGGCAGTAGATGGGAACTTTTAAAATAAAATGTTGATGCCTAGGCCTCACGCAGTCCAACTAAACCAATCTGTGAGGAAGGATGGGACTTGGGCACCAGTAATTATTAAGAGTGCCCAGCCCTAGCTGGTTTGGCTCAGTGGATAGAGCTTCAGCCCTTTGACCAAAGGGTCGCAGGTTTGATCCTGGTCAAGGGCACGTTCCTTGGTTGCAGGCTCCATCTCTGGCCCTGGTCAGGGCAAGTGCGGGAGGCAACCAATTGATGTGTCTCATATCGATGTTTCTCTCTCTCTGTCTTTCCCCCACCCTTCCACTCTCTCTAAAAATCAGTGGGAAAATATCCTTGGGTGAGGATTTAAAAACAACAACAGAGTGCCCAAGTGATTTTAATTTGGAGGCAGCATTGGAAAGTGCCACTCTAAGGCCCTGCCACAGCAGCATGGGCATCATCTGGGAGCTCGTTAGATGTGCAGAATCTCAGGCCCCACTGATCTGAATTTGCTTTTTTTCTTTTAATCCTCACCCAAGGATACACTCTTACTGATTTTTTAGAGAGAGGGAGAGAGAGAAACATCAATTGGTTGCTGCCTGCACACATCCCGACGAGGGATCAAACCTGCAACCCAGGTATGTGACCTGACTAGTAATCGAACCCATGACCCTTCAGTGCATGGGATGACCCTCCAACCAAGTGAGCCACACTGGCTAGGACCAGAATCTGCATTTTAACAGGATCCCTGGGTGATTCTTACTCTAGTTTGAGAGTACTATAGGCACTAGTAACAGTGGCAATTGGTACTACAAACCTATACATGATCACCATGGGTCCTCACTAATTCCTAAGCTCCCTACTTTGCACTGCCCAGCCCTTGTGGTAGATCCAGTCAACAGTGGATGATCTGCTACAAGGTAGAAAAAACATGACTCAGAGTGTGGCCTGGGTTAGATTCCTGACTTCGCACTTACTGTGACCCTGGAAAAACCACTGGGAGTTTCATTGAGCTGCCACATCCTTCTCTATAAAATGGAAGAAATTATCCTTCTAGAATGATGAAAAATTTGAGAAAATGTGTGTGAATGCTTTTGCTGCAGAGCCTGGCAGGTCTCAGCTCTGAAATCTGAATAGATGAAAATGAACATCCAATAAAAGAATAAAATGACTTGGCTCTTTAATAAGACACTTGATCACTCACCTTTGGTTGTTCTTTCCATCTGCTCTATCTGAAATGCTTACAAGTGCTTTTAGGGAAACAGAGAATCCTTTCTCCCCACACAGGGAATGTGGTTGCAGAACCGAGTGAAGTGATTGCTGTCTGTCAGAGCCTCCAGCGGGTGGCAGAAAAATGCCAGCTGGACCCCGAAAGCTGCTGGTATTTCCATCAGACAGCTATACCTTGCCTGCTTGCCTTGGCTGTGCAGGCTTCCATGCCAGGTAACTTTCTCCACCTCACCTCCTACCTTTCCTCTAGACCTCCACCTTCCACTAGTGAACAGCACTGCCACCCTCGGGTTTTCGCTGGTACTGCATTTTATACCAGCAGAGGCTTATTTTAAGATTTCGCTGAAGCAAAGGGTGCTAACTTAGCCAATGCCAGGAACTAAAATCCATTCATGTTAGCAATGTTCAAAAGGATGCACATCTTTTACCTATTTAATTGCTATGTAATTAGTTTAGTTAGAATTCTGCTCTGGAGTTAAGTAAACCTGGTTGGGTTTCAGCTTCAACTCTACCACTAACTTAGGTGAAGATATTTAGCCTTTCTAAGCCTCTGTTTCCTCACTTATTAGGAGGAGATAAGAGAAATATCTAGCCCTAGCTTGTTTAGCTTAGTGGATAGAGTGTCGGCCTTCGGACCAAAGGGTCCTGGTTTGATTCCAGTCAAGGGCATGTACCTCAGTTGCAGGCTCCCTGGCCCGGGCCCTGGTCAGGGGGAATGCAGGAAGTAAGCAATCAATGTGCTTCTCTCACATCAATATTTCTCTCTGTCTTTTCCTCTCTCTTTCACTCTCTCTAAAAATCAATGTAAAAATATCCTCGGGTGAGGATTTAAAAAAAAATAGAAATATCTATATCACAGGGCAGTTGCTAAGGATTAAATAAGATCATGCTTGGTAGCTCACAACATAGTAATGTATGTAGGTATCATAGCTCTGATATATGGTAGCTGCTATAACAATGAAGCCCCATGAAGATAAATCCATGTTATCTTTTAAGTTTTTGAAAAGGCTAACATAACTTTCTGATGTTAAGAATGTTCATATTAGCAGGCCTTATGTTCCATTGTTGCCCAATCTAAGGACTGTGTACAAAGTTCTCAAGAGCTTCTGTGCCCACATTAGACTACTCCTGCTCTGGTGCTTGCTAGCTCTCTGGTTTACAGCACTACTACAGAACAGGTTAGAAACCACTGCTGCTGTGACTAGAGTCCAGCCTGTCACGGTGACAGGACCTAATTATCTAAACTATAGTCATGGCGCCTGGCCGGCGTGGCTCAGTGGTTGAGCTTGGACCTATGAACCAGGAGGTCACTATTTGATTCCCTGTCAGGGCACACACTGGGTTGTGGGCTTGATCCCCAGTGTGGGGCGTGCAGGAGGCAGCCGCTCAGTGACACTCTCTCATCATTGATGGTTCTATTTCTCTCTCCCTCTCCCTTTCCCTCTGAAATCAATAAAAATATTTTTAAAAATAAAATAAACCATAGTCATGATGGCACTGTGTTTGTGTGTGCGTTGTTTTGTGTGTGTGTTGTTGTTTTGATTTTACAGAGAAGGAGCACTCAATTATGAG
The DNA here is from genome assembly GCF_027574615.1 of Eptesicus fuscus. Taxonomy (NCBI): domain Eukaryota; kingdom Metazoa; phylum Chordata; class Mammalia; order Chiroptera; family Vespertilionidae; genus Eptesicus; species Eptesicus fuscus. The sequence continues at coordinate 40,453,179 of NC_072489.1, read as the reverse complement.
AAAAGTGCTGTTGGAGGATGAAGTGTTGGCCGCCATGGTGTCTGTCATTGGCACAGCCACCACCCACGTAAGCCCTGAGTGAGTATAATCATGGATGTGGCTTGATCCCCAGGAAAAGGATAGCAATCTTGGGGAGCAGCAGCAGGTAGCTGCCTTCTGAGCTGTCCTTTTACCCAATATCAAGTGTGGAGGCAGCTGTTTGTCTTGTAAGTTTTGCTGGCAAAGTAAGGAAGGGGCTTTTGGCACCATGGACCATGGGAGTGGGTGAACCATGGACTGATGGTTCTTGGCTGCAGATGTGCATAAGAATCACCTGTGGAGCATTTTTGAAATACACATTGCGTTCTCTCACTAGATTGTGAGCTCCAGAACATGGATTAGATTTGTCTGGCTTGCTGCTCTATCACCAGGGCCTAGAATGGGAACTGTTCCTGGCATATATGTGCTGAATTAATAATTGTTGAATATGTGAATGATCATGCTCAGACCCACTGACTCGGTGACTAATGGGAACCCCAGGGCTACTATACAACCCTAGCTCCTTGGTGATACCTAGTGCTCTACCCCTAGCTTAGCAGCCCAGAGTGTCGCCTGCATTGTGCCCCTCTTCTTGGATGGCAACATCTCCTTTCTGCCTGAAAACAGCTTCCCTTGCAGATTCCAGCCATTCCAGGTGAGGGTCTGATGGATCAGATGGGGTAGAATCCTGAGATTTCTGTCCTTGAAATTTCTAGGGCTAATCTGGGATGGCTGTTGGAACAGATAAGTCTATTGCTGGTATGACAGGCTTGATAACGCTCTTCTTCCTTTATAGGACGGCTCCTCGGGACAGAGGAGGCTGGTTGCACTGCTTATGGCCTTTGTCTGCTCCCTGCCTCGAAATGTAAGTGAACACATTTGGGGAGTTACCCAGTTTAACCCTGACTAGGAGAGGTGGATCCCAAGTGACTTGTGGGCTGAACTTTGTCGCAGACTAAGCTGATCTACTTCCCCATTGAAAAATGTAGTTCTCATCCATCCTGGCCCCTGCTGCCACTTTTTACTGGTTATCTCTTTGAGTTCAAGTGTTCTCTGGGTCCATGACATGACCAGGTTTTCTGTAGGTGGAAATCCCTCAGCTGAACCAACTCATGCGGGAGCTTTTAGAGCTGAGCTGCTGCCACGGTTGCCCCTTCTCCTCCACTGCCGCTGCCAAGTGCTTTGCAGGACTCCTCAACAAGCACCCTGCAGGTACTGGAAGGCTTCCTGAGGAGATCTTCAAGTTCAGTCCTCATTCTTTTTTTAAAAGGAGCTCGCTAATAATACATATAATAGGGGATCCCAGGGGACAGTCCTTGGGACAAGTTGAGAGTGAGTTGGACAAAGCATAACAGGACAGAGATGAGGGGGTCAAGCAGAGTGCTGTGTCTAATCTGTCATCCTGCTCCCTACAGGGAGCTGTCAGGGATCATTCTTTATTAGAAGCAGACAACTCTTTTCAAGTGCCAGCACCCTGCGCTTTAAGGATAGCAGGCTCTCGGGCTGGTGTTCCAGAGCTGAGTGGGCAAAGCACACAGCCGAGTGTTATTGTTCTCTTCTCGTGGCTTCTCAGGGAGCTCTGCACTGAAATGATTTACATCCTTCATTGTTAAAGAAAAAATATGTAGCCTTTGCATCAGCATTTCCTCTCTCCTTTTTAGGACAACAGCTGGATGAATTCCTACAGCTGGCTGTGGACAAAGTGGAAGCTGGGCTGGGTTCCGGGGCCCACCGCAGTCAGGCCTTCACACTGCTTCTCTGGGTAAGGAGTCGGAATGGATTCTCATTAAACAGACAATTATGTCTGGTTAAAAAAATTTCTCCATTTGACCTGGAAGCATAGCATGCTTCTCAGGGTTCTGGGGCTTGTGTCATGCCCTGACCATTTTCTTCTCTGATTACAGGTAACAAAGGCCCTAGTGCTCAGATATCATCCTCTCAGTTCCTGCCTTACAGATCGGGTACGTCCATTCTGGAGACAAGGGAATGTAGGACCTAAACAGGAACTTCTGTTGATCCTATTCCTCCCAGAAATGACTGTCATCCTCCTCCCGGTATTTAGAAGTCTTCTCCCAATATACCTCAAAGGCTCTCTTTTTTCCAGCTCATGGGCCTCCTGAGTGATTCAGAACTAGGCCCAAAAGCAGCTGATGGTTTCTCTCTGCTCATGTCTGACTGCACTGATGTACTGACTCGTGCTGGCCATGCTGATGTGCGGATCATGTTCCGCCAGCGCTTCTTCACAGATAACGTGCCTGCTTTGGTCCAGGGCTTCCATGCTGCTCCCCAAGGTAAGGAGAGTCTAAAAGGCAGGCCCCAAATTCATAAGCCTCTCCTTGGCTCAGGCCTCATTCTGGAAGATAATTTAGGACCTCAGTGCTGCTTCAGTGTGGTCTGTACCTAAAGGGCTAACCTTCCAGATTCTTATCTCATTCTTTTCCGTTGGTGGATGGATCTTGCTTATTCTGAGATTGAGGGGCTTTTTTTAAAAAAAAACAACATCTATGTAGGCTAATGTCCCAACTTCATCAGATTGGAGTTGAATTCTTAAGCTGTATGTCTGAGCTGTTTCTCCCCTAAGCTTCTCTGTTTTTTATAGATGTGAAGCCAAATTACCTGAAAGGTCTGTCTCATGTACTCAACCGGCTGCCTAAGCCTGTGCTTTTGCCAGAGCTGCCCACGGTAAGCCTTGCAGTCCAGCGCCTCTAAGCAAGGGACCAAGCCATTGTCCCCCAGCTGAGGTAGAGAGGGGAGGCGAAGCAGGCTCATCATGTATGTGGTCATCCCCACCTTTCCTGTGGCCCCCTAGCTGCTTTCCTTGCTGCTGGAGGCCCTGTCCTGCCCCGACTGTGTGGTACAGCTCTCCACCCTCAGCTGCCTTCAGCCTCTTCTACTAGAAGCACCCCAAGTCATGAGTCTTCACGTTGACACCCTCGTTACCAAGTTCCTGAACCTCAGCTCCAGCCCTTCCATGGTACGTTGAGCCCCAGCAATTCTCTGGCTTCTACAGCCGTCCTTGGGTCTCCTCTCACCTCCCTATGCTTGTGTTCCAGGCTGTCCGGATTGCTGCACTGCAGTGTATGCACGCACTCACTCGCCTGCCCACCCCTGTGGTGAGTACCTCAGGTGTCCCTCTCTGGCCTGGAAAATTCTAAGAGCCAGAGAAGTACCTTTTTGCCTTAGTCAAGCATGACTGGCCACCCTGCTGTGTGATGAACTGCAAAGTACAGATAGGCAAGGATTTGTCTGAATACCCTACCACAGAATGGTCATCCTGTCACCTAGCATCCTCTGGAATCACTAAAGAATAGGACTCGATTTAAAAATGGAACTCCCATTCGACCCAGTAATCTCACTTCTGGGAATATATCCCAAGAAACCAGAAACACCAATCAGAAAGGACATATGCACCCCTATGGTCGTAGCAGCACAATTTACAATAGCTAAGATTTGGAAACAGCCTAAGTGCCCATCAGCAGATGAGTGGATTAAAAAACAGTGGTACATCTACACAATGGAATACTACGCTGGTATAAAAAAGAAGGAACTTCTACCATTTGTAACAGCATGGATGGACCTGGAGAGCATTATGCTAAGCAAAATAAGCCAGTTGGAGAAAGATAAATATCACATGATCTCACTCATATGTGGGATATAATGAACAACATAAACTGATGAACAAAAATAGATCCAGAGACAAAGAAATACTGAACAGACTGTCCAACCTCAGGGAGAAAGGGGGTGGGGGGAGGCGGGGGGCAGTAAGAGATCAACCAAAGGACTTGTATGCAGTAACCAATGGACACGGACACTGGGGTGGTAGGGGCTTGTCCTGGGGGACGGGAGTGGGGAAGGGGGCGGTCAGTCGGGGAAAATGGAGACATATGTTCTTCTTTAAAAAAAAGAAGAACCAACATTAAATTCCCATGATATTCTGATGATGCTTTTACATAGTGACTATTAATAAACAACATAGTTGTAAAAAAAAAAAAAATAGGACTCAAGAGTAGTTGTAGGGTCGGAGAAGCAGCTCTTTTGGTTGCCTTGGCTAAACAGGCTGAGATTAACTCTTATTCCGCAGCTGCTGCCATACAAACCACAGGTGATCCGGGCCTTAGCCAAACCTCTGGATGACAAGAAGAGACTGGTGCGCAAGGAAGCAGTGTCAGCCAGGGGAGAATGGTGAGTTCCTAGGTCGTGGGGAGAGATGGGATTGAAACGAGCCTCACCACTAATGTGCCAAATTCTTTCTGCTACAGGTTTCTGTTGGGAAGCCCCGGCAGCTGAGCCCCGAGTCCTGGCCTAGACTGTTCTGACAATCTAAACTGGAATTACTAACTATTGAGCCATCTTGCCAAGGCAGGGAGACCACTGGCCTCTGATTGCCTTTCCCACAAACACAGCATAAATGCTGGGCCTCTGCTGCGCGGCTGTACAAGAAACAGTCCTGGTTTCTAGTGGATTTGTGGAGTAACTGAGTGTGAGACTACTTGTGTTTGAAGAAAGATCTTAAGACTCTTCCATATTTGTATGTCAGAAAAAGATATGCTGCTGAGGAGTGAATGCAGATAGATGAGTGTGGCCCTGAGGACCAGGGGTGGTGCATGTGTGTATATCTGCTGAAGAATAAAGATTTCTTTTTATAATGGGACTGTCAGATATTCTCTCCCCTGACCTCCACTTATGCCTCAGTAGCACATAATCAGCAGTGTCACTGTATAAGCGGAAAGAACAGTAATGAAAGAGGTTAGCCAAGAATTCTTCAGGGCATCCAGTGCCTCCAAATAGGGCAGAGGTGGCATGACCAGAACACCTCCTCACTAAGCCTTGAGCCTGACTTTCCCCTCCCTGCCCTAAAGTAGTGGCAAAGAGTGAGAAGCTACAGATCTTTAAAAATCAAATACCTTTATTTTTGCTCCCTTTAGCATGTGAGAAGTGGCAGTGACCTCAGCAGTAGGCCTGGTATCTTTGCCCTGTTGAGAAGCCAGGATCTCAGCATGACCATTCAGATGTTTTCTCAGACAGCAAGTGGAAGTGGTGGTGGCCAACTCCAGTGCTATAACCTGGAGGTTGGGGTCAGCACCCGGCAAGGTTGCTAGCTGCCTAATCTCCAGTCTATGGCTGGAACTTCTGTTTGCCTGAGTAAAGGAACATCAGTCCTAGGACTTTTCCACATCGTGCCTTGCTTCTGCAGTGGCCAGGAGTCAGGTCCTTGGGTTGTCTGTGCATGGTACCCTAAGGCAGGTCCACTGGCTCTTTTGCTCAAGAAATCCAAGAAGCTACCCTTGGAGGCCCTTGAGACAATGCAGGAAGCAGGGTGATGCTCAAATTGTGGCTGACAGAATCCAGCTCACACTGCCATCACAGAGGCTGACTGAGCAGTCACCCAAGGAGGAGGATCCCAGATGATTCCATTCCCGTGGGGCAGGTGACTGGAAGGTAACAGCACCCGAGTAAGCCAGTGCCTGCAAGAGAAGAGAAATGTCAGTTCCAAGAGTTTTTGGGCTTCCTGATCCTTACTCCTCAATAAGGACACATTAAGGTATCCTGAAGCTACCTTGGCATTAATCACAAAGGAACAAAAGCCCTAATTTTGTCCAATAAATGTGTCCTCTGATGCCTTGAAGGCCTTTAGAGGTTTTGAGCTGAACGTCTAAGGGGCGACCACAAGCACATTAACAGCCAGGGATGTAATGGGGTTGGGGAAGGAGGCAGGCAGGTACTTGCGGTCACTTTATTACTGCCTCCATCGCTGAAATTTGGAAAATGATTTTCCCATGTCTTGGGTGGAAGGAGCTAGCTTCATTTATTGTCTTAGGACAACCTTTGTCACAAATAGATTATTTCAATTCCAGAAAGTATTGGCTTGAACTCCAGACACTGCCATACAAATGGAAGGTCATTGGTGGCCACCTTCCCTACAGAGAAGTCCCTTCTTGAAAAGAGCTTTCTTGGGATAAGGTGTTATCTGTAAACTTCATCTGCTACTTAAACCACAGTGTTGGCCTTAAACTCTGTTGGCGCAAATGAGCAATGATCTCTACTCCTAGAATCCAGATCTGTGTTTCCGATATTGTGGCCACAGCCACATGTGTTTTGTTATTGTTTTCTAATTTATTTATTTTTTATTTTAGAGAGAGAAAAATAATGTATCAATTTGTTGTTTTACTTACTTATGCATTCACTGGTTGATTCTTGTATGTGCTGACTGGGGATTGAACCTGTAACCTTGGGGTATTGGGATGACGCTCTAACCAACTGAGCTACCCATCCAGGGCACACATGTGCCTTTTTAAATTAGTGAAAATAAAATTTAAATAAAAAATTCATCGGTGCATTAGCCACCCGGCAAGATTTCAGTAGCCACATGTGGTTAGCTAGTGGCTAATGTCTTAGACAGCATAGGCACAGAACACCTTTCTCATCAGATTCCTATTGGACAGCACTGGTCTACTTTACCTTCCTGTGTCCACACCCAGGAATAACTTCCAGTTGTCCAAGCAGCCGTAGTTATAATGATTCCTAAAAACCTAGGACCAAGAAAAATGTAAGTTTCTACAAACCCCTTTTATTTAATCCCCTTCTAATTTTCAACCCTAAGCTGGCCAAGCCTAAGCTCAGCTAGGCAAGTTCTGGCCTTTTAGGATGCCTGCCGTAGTTGGCCCTAACCATGGCCTATTTATAGGATGGCAGGCTCAGCATCCTCCCGCAGCCCTCAGCCCTACTCACTCTGCCCTTGGCCTGCAGCCGACGTTTCTCCTTCCTGTTGATGTGCCTTTCAATACTAGTCTCACCTCGACTGATGAGAACAGCATGCCATACAGTTAGGGCACCCAGGGCAAGTGCCACAGAACTAAGAAAAGAAGCAAAGATTGGTGAGTAGCTTAGAGGGTTAACTGCTATGTCTGAAATTAAGCTGAGCAATAATGATTGGATAGGGACCTTTTTCCCAGCCTACACACCCCAGATAAACTTTTACTTAACTACATCTATAAAAAGCATCAATGAAAATGCTTCAACATGGGCTAAGAATAAATTATGTGGAAAGGAGGGGGAATAAGTCTGTATTACTAATAAGAAAATGTTCTTTATTTCTTAAAATAGCCATGCTTGAGAGCCTGTAGAGAGTACTAAAAGCACCAGGGGTTGGAATGGGATGGCACAAAATTCAGGCTCCAACTCTACCATTCATTCCTGCTGTGTATTGTGAAACAAATCATCCCGCTAATTTTCAGTTTTCCTCATCTATAAAATGTAGTCACTTACTGTTTAGGTAGGCGTTTAACTTACCTTGGCATATAACAAACACTCAATGCCAGAATCGTTAGTATTCCCTGCACCAAAATGCTAAAGAAAATTAAATGCTGACTTTTCCAACCTTTATTAGACTAAGAGCAGCAGTTCACACAGGAATGGGTCCCTGTGGGCACCTAAGGTTTTTCTGAAGCTGCCCCTCCATTAAGCTGCCAAAAAGGAGCGAGTTAGATACCTGCACAGGAACCAGAGGTAGACAAGACTCTTGTGAGTCATTCTTTCTCGGAAGGAGAAGGTGGGTGGTGGGGTCTGGTGATAAGTCTAGAAAAAGAAAACAGCAAAGTCTGGCTCATTTGCTGTGCTAGTCTCCACCAGAGCCCCCCGCACCTTCAGGCAGGGAAGTGATCCAAGCCCAGGATGAAAAAATAATGGGTTAAGCCACAGAGGAGTCAGGGTAGCAGCCAGATGGGTGGACCAAGCCCGGCAGCATCATGTGGACAAACACTGGGCAGAGTGGGTCTGGACAGGATGGCAAAGCACAGAAGGAGCTGACCCTGGGCCTTCAGATCTGACAACACAAATGGGGATCCAGGGGAAGCCACTCCACTCCCCAGCTGGAACTCCTTCCTCTGGGACTGCAATCGCCAAGAGACCAGACCCACACCCAGAATGGAATGACTGCAGCAGGGAGAACTAAGCTACACTAAGGACTGAAAGGGCAGCAGAGGTACAATCATTAGCCCAAGATCTACTCAGCATAAGGAGTCCCAAAAGCCTGGGAGAAGGGACGACCCAGATGCGGATGCAGACAGACCAGGAGCAAAGGATGATCAGACTGGCCCAGCCTGATCTCTGTCCCCTGGAGCCCCAGTACACAGACTGACACAGACTCCTTGCTGCTCAGGCCATCACCAAGGCAGAGTTCTTGCTCAGCCCAAAAAAAGGTGATAATGGGATAGAGAGCCAAAAACTGTCATATACCAGGGACTTCCAGGCCACTTAGTCTGCATGGCATTCAGCCTCCCAGAACACCCCTGATCCAGTCTCCAGCGGCCCCTCAACCAGTCTCTATAACACCACCAGTGGGCCCTGGTTGCCTCAGCAACTCTATGCCCCCTGGCCTGAGCAGCAAAAGGCAGTGGGGTGGGGACCGCCCACCTGGTTGGCAACCGCCTGCAGTTTGTTCTTGTCGAGCTGTTTCATTTTCTAAGGGGATGGAAAACAGTGCTGGTTATACTCTCAGGTCTCTAGCATGGAGGTGCTACCAGCCCCACTCCTTAAGGGACAGATTCCACACCCCAAAGTGCTCTCTATGTAGTGACCCTGCTCCTAACTATGGGCTCACCTCAATGGCAGCGTAAGCCTCCCGGAAGAGGTCCCAACTTCCATAGCTGCAGTAGACACAGCCCAGAGTCATGAAAAAGCAGAAAGAGAAGAAGTACCGATGGTTATAGTGGCCCACACAGTTGTTTAGCCAGGCTGGTGCGGGAAGGATTAAGGACAAGATCAAACAACTTCAGGGTGTGTCCAGGCCTCTCTGGTTCATCCTTGTTTCATGATGACATCATCCAAGCCCAGGGTTTCCAGTCACCAAGAACTATTTCCCAAAGGCAGGAAAATACATACGGGACTTGCCAGAGGTTGAGGTGAAAAAAGCTTTGTGTTAAAGCTTTTCAGAGCCCTCACAAGTCCCATCAGGATATCATGAAAATTGAAACCCTTCACTAAAATGAATGTGCCAATATGTCAACCTAGCTGGGGTTAACCAGACATCTGTACGGGGCAGCAGAAGGGAATCAATGCTTCCATCTGGATACCCAGTGGACGACTGAAGCCCAAACATCTCTTTCCATCCAACAGATGCCGGCATGACAGTCTACAAAAGAAAGGGCTGCAGGAATGGATGCCTTGCTCCAAGGAGTTCTGTCCCAGAGCACCTGTAAGCTTCCTGCTTCCCCCAGGAGACGGTCAGGGCCACAACTCCTCTTCCGCTAACTTCTCATGAGCCCGGTGTTCTCCGCAGGGTGATGCTAGAAGCCTCAAGTCTGTGGCCCTTCACCCTGGGCAGTGCCCTGAAGCTAAAGAGGAGGCCTCAGGCGGGAGAGGTAATGAAAGGATACGACAGTGGTGATCCATCTTCAGCACACACCTGTGAGGGAGGGACACAGGCTGTTATGGTGGCCAAGGTTCTTGAGATGTCAGTGCCAATCCTTTTCTACAAGGACCAACGTCCTGCTGAGGTGGAAAGGGCACAGACTTTGAAGACAGCCAGGCCTTGCTTCAAACGCTGCTACATTGGCTACCTGATACTACATGAGAGTATCAAGGCAACTCATCTCTCGGAACCTCAGTTTCTACAAGTGGTGGTAACGCCTAACTCACAGGACCATCCTGAGGGCCAGGGGTCATGACAGAGAGGGCACAGTGTCTGGCACGTGATGAGTGCTTCATAAACATCAAACCCCAGGTCTAGGTTTTTCCCCAGGGCTACAGCCAAAGGGCCAGAGCTAGGGTTCACCGAGAGCAAAGCCAAGACCCACCTATTGCAGACGCTGCAGTGGTGTGTTCGGGCTGGCTTGGGGTAGATGCACTTCTTACAGATGGAGACTGTTGCAATATCATTCCTGCCCTGTGAAGAGAGAAAAGCATCATGACAATATGGCAGCACCAGTTTCACACCTGCAAAGATGCCAAGGCACGCTCTCTCCCCACTCCTGGGACTGGCGCCCATGGCCAGCAGCCCTCTGCCTCCCCCCACCCCCTGTGGAGACCCACCTGGGGTGGATATCCAGGTGGAGTGGTGATGGCCTGGTAGTAATGGAAGACGATGAGGATCAGATTCCAGTGACTATAGAAGAAATGCCAGCAGAGTCGTGGCACTGAGTAGGTTCGGAGGATGAGGGGTAGGACACACAGGTAGGCGATGGCCACGATGGAGCTGGTCAGCACAATCACCAGCACCACGAACACCTGACAACACCATTAAGGTCAGGGAGGTGCAGTGAGAGAGCTTGTCGACACCCAGAACAAGTCAGGAATATCCCCAGGGGAGGGGCTGGCGTTGGTGCATCAAACACATGTCCCTCTGCTACCCCAAAACATCCCTCTTCCTGCTCCCTGGGCGTCACTCACCACCCCACACCAGCGGATCACGTTGTCCACCAGCCAGTAGATGGGCTCAAAGGCAGCATCGACAGCGGTGTCACTGCCCCCGAAGGAGTTGTAGAGCAGAGAGCGCAGGCAGACCTTGCCATAGCGCCAGCGCTGTACCAGGCCCCGGAGCAGAGGGGGGCAGCGGCGCCTGGAGCCCAGGAGCAGAAGCAGGCGCAGGCAGAGGCGGGCAGGGCCCAGCAGCAGGCTCCGCTGGCCCTGCATGGCTCCTAGGAGAGCACACCATTGTGAGGGGCTACATGGCTCCGAGGAGAGCACACCATTGTGAGGGGCCAGCCTCCCGCCTTAGCCCACCAGTGGGGAGGCCCTGAGCACCAGTTTAGAAGCAAAGACCTAAGACTGAGGCCCAGCTGGGCCAGTTACCAGCTGTGGGCAGTAAGAAAGTCACTCCAGTCCTCTCCGGAATGTGCAGTGCCAGTGTCCCAACCAGACGACAGGGGGTAGGGCTGGAGGTTCTAATCAGGCAGAAACCACATTACACCATGTGGTTACACAGCAAATCCAAGAGGATGCACACCGAGAGCCAAGGGCCACAGTAAAGGGGGGAAGGAGACACGCGGCTCCTAGACAAAGCAGGGTCTTTGGAACTGTCTGCAGACAGGTCACTGGGTGGAGCACAGCCAACATGCAGAAAGCTGCCCACCGTGTCTCTGTGAGCACGGCCACTGGCCGAGGGTTCCCCAAGTCTTCGTCTGCCCTGGCCCATGGACCTACCTCCAAGGAACAACCAGTGGTGAGTGAATGCATCCCATGCGGAGCCTGCACCCAGATCTTCCCTGCCCAGGGTTTCCAGTCCCCAAGAACTATTTGGTTGCTGAGTCTTGGCAAAAGATACTCATCCTTCCTACTCCCTCTGGGCTGATGTTAACAGGCCACCAGACCCAACCTGGTAGCATGAGAGTCGCTGCCTCCTGTCAGGGCAGCTCAGCTACTCCTTCCATGACATAAGATGCTTTGTCTTCAATTCCAGTCCCAGCGCCACCCCAAGGGTACAGAAGCCAAGACAGCCTCGGGTACTCAGAGGAGAGTAACACCACAGGCAGGAAGACATGGCGGTGGGAGGGGAGCCTCCGTGCTGGTGGCTCATGACGACAACAAGGCCTGACCTCTCCGCTGAGTCTCCCCTCCCTGTCCTAGTTGAACATTCAAGAGCCTTCTCGGCAGCTGCTGCCCTTGGCCCCAAGCTTCCCAACCAGCTTCCCTAGCTCTTTAGCCCTTTGCATGGCTCCTCTGCCCGTGCCTCCATCTCCTCTGTGTGGTTTCTATCTCATCCAACAGCCATGGAAGGTCAGCGGCCCAGGCCATGCCCAGAACAGAAGACACAGATTCCTTCGATGATAGTCTCATCAACTCTGCAGATTAACGTCCCTTCCCGAAAAGAAATTATCTGATTTTCCCCTAGAGCTACTTTGTCCTCAGCAACTCCACTGACTTATTATTTAACAGTCAGCTCAAAACCCAGCGGAAACTGGAGGCGGCTGCTCCACTGCAGGGATGGTTTCCGTTCAGTAACTAGAGCAAGGTACTCTCCTTGCATCCTGGCTCACCAACATAAAAAGCCTTTCAAAGAAAACTCTTAATTACCTCCTTCCACAACCCTATAATGACCTAAGGGAAAAAGAAATCTAGCAGACAATGCCAGCAGAGAAAGAGGAGAGAGAGAAGGCAATTCAGTAGGGACCTACTCTGCACCAGGATAAAGAAATGGCCATTCCCATAACACCTCCTAGGAGCTAGAGGATTAAGAGTGTAGAAGAGAGAAAAAGGAAAAGATCAAACTTCCTACCTCCTTTGAGTTGGACTCCCATTGTTTGGAACCCTGATTTGTCCTAAAGCATCAGTTTTCAAAATAGCATATACAGGCACCACAACCAAAAATGTAAGAGTGGGACAAAACATTTTATCCCACAACAAATGCAAGTGGCTTAGATGGTCCATACCACTGTTTATTTCCTTACTATGGCTAATGGAGAATTTCCTAAATACAATAGCAATAGCTTGCAACTAAGATGCACTGTATTTCTCATCTTTATTAACATGATAATATGCCATCTCTCCTGTCTACAAACAAACTTCCTTTTTCAAGTTTCCACTTTCTGGATTGTTCTCAACCACCTCCAGAATTCCTGAGCTCTACAGGAAATGCCTGCTTCAAGGACTAGACTTGCCAACTTTCATGTGTCCCATAATTTGACTACTCAAGGTTCAATTCTGCCCGTCAGTGGTTCTGTGACTTGGGCAAATCACTGGATCCTGCCTGAACTCAATTTTCTTGTGTTCCCATGCAATGAGGATGAGTAAATGCTGAGGTCCCTCCTAACGCTAACCCTTTGATTCCATAGATACACTTGGCAAGGTATAAATGAAATGTTCATGAAGTTCTTAGCACAAGACCTGACTCATGGAAGTGCTCAATAAATACTTGTTAAATAAATTACCCGAGATGTAGAAGTGGAGAGGCTGGTCAGATGTCTATCTGTCCAACGATGTGATAACACTAAAAAATTTTCCACTGCTATCATTCCTCGTTGTTAGAATCATAGCACTTAAGTGTTAGAAGGCATTTTAGGAAACACTTTCAACCAGAAATCAACCCAAACATGTAAACCGAAAGCTTGTAGATGTGGAGAGCAAGAGTTAACAAAGTCTGAAGCTGAGCCTCCACTCATTTTAGCTAGTGGGCTTTGGGGGCCATGGGGAGGCCAGGGAAGCGATATGTAGTCCACGGGGCCACAACTGGGCATCCATTCATCTCAGGAAACCGAGGTAAAGCAGAACTCAAATAATTGTGGGGGAGAAGCACAGAGAAGAGGGGTCAGAGTGAACAAGGGAGGAAACGGAGCAAAGCACACCATCACCCCAAGCACAAGCCCTGAACACTGATCCCACGGTGGTAGTGGCCACAGACCATAGTGACATCTGCCACCAGATTAGAGGGGATTGCAGGCCATGGCACTCTCCTCTTCCCCAGCCTCTAAATCACCACCTGTTTCCCAAGGGGAAACGGGATTTGGGGATGGGAGCGCACACTGGGGAAGATGGATTTCAAAGCTGCCAGAAGGCAGAGGAAACTGTGATGAAAGTCTTGGTAACAACCCTCATCCGGACAAAGATGTTGCTCTCAGGATGTTTGCAATTTCGAACAGCAGGTGTCAATCATCATTACCAACAGCATTTTATTCACGTGCAGACTTCCCTTCCGGACTAACATGTTGGAAAGAGGAAAAAGTTAAGGATGGGATCCGACTCTTGTAAGGATTCCACTGAGATCGGAAGCCGCAGTTATAAAAACAGGGGAAAAGTTTATTTCCTGGTGAGGGTGGCATGGTCAAAAGTGCGATGGACTGGGAGTCAAAAACCTTGGGTTCCGGTTTAGGCTCTACCTTAAACTACCTTTGAGACACTGGACAATTCACATCTTATCTCTGGATCTGAGTGTGCAAATCTGTGAAATGGGCGAGATAGGTTAGTTGGCTTTCTCCCAGCTTCACGGGTTAAGGCTGCCCGGAAGGCGCACTCTGCCTGGCTAGAGGAGAGCGCGCACACGCAGGGCTCCGCCAGGAGACAGCAGGAAGCCGGCTACACGACAAGGCCCCAGAACAGGGCCCGACCCTAGAAAAAGGGACAGGACTGAGGACAAAGGCCTGCAGACTTACCTGCCTCCGGCCGACTCTCCAGCCAACCAAATGGAGCCCGCAGCCTCCGCTCACTGCCACCCCTTCCAGCTCAGCGCCCCAGGCCCGCACGGCTCAACCCAACCAACCATGCCCCGCTGCCTGCAGGGCCAGCCCGCAGACCCGGACCCGCCGCCAGCCCATCCTCAACCACGGGCGCAAGCGCAAGTCCAGGCGTTCTGGAGCTCCGCCCCGGGATTCGCCCGGGGCAACCTGGGACATGTAGTTTACCTCTTCAGAAAGGCACTGCGGAGGTCACGTGACAAACGCACCAATTGGCGCGTTTCTTGTTGAGACACTGCACCTGTATTTTAGCCAATGAGAGGGCGTCTTCGTTTTCCTCCGGGCTTTGGCTAGTGGCTGTCATGGCGCCGCCCGTTAGGTACTGCATCCCGGGTGAGTGAGCGATTCCCTTATCGAGTCCCGGATAGGGACAGAGGCAGGGAGGCTGGATGGCCCGCAGCTTCTGGGCACCCGTGGCTGATGCCGCGTTTTTTCCTGCAGGCGAACGTCTGTGTAACTTGGAGGAGGGCAGCCCAGGCAGCGGCACCTACACCCGGCATGGCTACATCTTTTCGTCTCTTGCTGGCTGCATGACGAAGAGCAGCGAGAACGGCGCGGTAAAGGGGGCGGCCTTCCATCTCCTCGGTCTTTGCCTTGCTCTTACCTTTCATTTCGCGGTCCTTGGGCAAGGGCACTGTGGACGCATCTTTAGCACCTCACCAGGAAGAGTGGGTCTCTGAAGTTTCTTCCAGCGGTGGTCCCTGCTGCCAGGCACTTAGTTGGCACAAGGGTGCCAGTTGTTTTGGGGACCCTTGGTTGTGTTGCTCACTCTCAGGGAAAGATGTTGGGGGAAGAGCAGAGGCCAGCTCAGCCCCACAGTGAGCTGACTCCTGCCCGCATGTTGCCTACTCCTCTGGCTTCAGCCATATCCCCACCTCACCCTCTACCATCTGGTCATACAGGCTTCTTTCAGCGTCGCTCGTGCTCTAAGCTCTCTCCTGCCACCGGGCCTTTGTACGCTCTCCATCTGCCTGGCGCTCTCTTCCCCTCCTTATCCTGTGTAACCCCTGCCTATCCTTCAGATAGCCTAAGTATCACTCAGAGAAGCCCTCCTGGACCCTCTAGTTGAGGAAGGGAGTTTTATTTTTGTTTGTTTTGTTTAACACAAAGAATTGTATTCCTTTCCTTCCAAGCACTTATCTCAGCATCTAATTAAGCAGTTATATGTTCCCCACTAGACTCTTTCCCTACTTTAAGATTCATGAAAGCAGGCCTCACCACCATACCTTCAATACATAGCACAAGGTAAATGCTCAATAAACATTCGTTGAATGCACAAGTTCCAGAGCCTAACACAGTGTTAACTCAGGATCAGATAAGCAGTCTTTGAAGGAGCAGCTTAAAGCAGGTAGTGTACTAGAAAGAGGATTCAGAATTAAAACACTTAGGTGCTGGCTAACTAGACCTTGATTCTGATTTATCTAAGAAACAAACTCTCTGGCTTTAAGTTCTTCCTCATTTGTAAAGTGAGAGGCTTTTCATTCAGTTTTGGGAATGTCCTTAACATTCGTAAGTTTGTTCATATCCTAGGTATAGACATCTGTTGAGCATGTTCATATGTCAGGCTCAGTGCTGAGCTCTAGAGATATGGTAATGAGCCAGATACACATGGTCTCTGCTATCAAGGGGCACAAACCCAAATTGTAAGTAAATAAATGCTCAAATTAATGTATGGTTACAAATGTGATGATTGCTTAAAAAGAATACTACCGGGTACCATGAGAACATGTCGTAGGTAAACCCAGCCTAGTTATCGGAAGTGACATTTAACCAATCTAAAGGGTAAATAGGAAGGGCTCAGTCCTGGCAAAAAGAACAGGTTGAACAGAGATCCTGAGATGGGAAGAAATTTAGTGAGCTGGTCAACTGAAAGGCCAGGAGAGCTAAAACATAATGAGCATGGGAGAGATTAATAACATATGAGGTTCAAAAATACTATCTATCATATACCACCAGCTAATACCATGCTCAAAGAGAAAACTCTACAAGTATTCCCCTAAACGAGAAGCAACCCAGTGTGACCACTATTATATAACATTTACTTGGAAATTCTAGCGAGAAATAGAAAGAATAAGCAGTATAGCTTTGGAAGAAAGAGTCAAATTATCCATGATTTTAGGCAAGAAATTTTATACCAAGTAATTCCAAGAAAGTCACACACAAAAACTTGTTAGAACTGATCTGAAATGGTTAGTTTATGTCTTCTAGCAGCATTCTTTCTGTGGCCCTCCTATTGTCTAAAATTTCTAAGGCTCTCTGCTCTGGGCTACAAACGAATCTGTAGTCCACCTGCCCTCATAGGCTTAACTCTGGACCAAGACATTCCTATATTACACCAAGCCACAAATACCTCTGCCCCAAGGCTTAGCCAGGATACTCACATTTTATTGTTTTTCTTGTAGCTTCCTGTTGTGTCTGTGATGAGAGAAACAGAGTCCCAATTATTGCCAGATGTGGGAGCTATTGTAACCTGTAAGGTAAGTTAGATCTAACATCACTACTTAGGATACCGATACCTACATCCAGTGCTGAAATCCTTATAATTGTAGAACTGCACTGTTCAATATGGTAGCCACTAGTGATATATGACCATTTAAAAGTAAGTAAATTAAAATTTAACATTTACTTATCAGCGCCCTAGATAAATAAATTTGGCTCATTAGATAGAGGGTCAGCCTGCTGACTGAAGGGTCCCGGGTTTGATTCCAATCAAGGGCACATGCCTGGATTTCGGGCTGGATCCCCAGTAGGGGGCATGCAGGAGGCAGCTGATCAGTGATTCTCTCTAATCATTGATGTTTCTATCTATCTCTCTCCCTTCCTCTCTGAAATCAATAAAAAAATATATATTTGAAAAAATAAATAAATAAAATTTATTTATCAGCTTCACTAGCCGAATTTCAAATTCTTAACAGCCACATGTGGTTAGTGGTTGTCATATTAGTCAACACAAAACATTTTTATCACAGAAAACTTTACTGGACTGTGCTGGTCTAAAGATATCTAGGTTAATGATCAAGGCAGCCAAGTTCAGGTTGCATAGTTCTTTCATAGAACAGGTTCCCTGAGTATGTAGTTCTACTTGTGTAGGAAACGGGCTCCAAAAGGTGGTAAGAAGGTGTATCTTTGAATATCTGAGATGAGACCTTTTTCTGCAGAAAAGTGAAAAACTTTATACTATTGCATTCCTGTTAAATATAAAGATTTTAGGATGTTCCAGGGGAAGTACAAATTAATACTATACTGATCAGTAACTCCAGTACATCATCCCACCCTCTGCCAGGTTACATTAATTCGGAGCTCTTAGTTTCTCTCTATATAACTTGCTCCAGCCAAAAAATCTCTGTGTAATTCTGAAAATAACTGGTGAGGCAGTGATCCAAATATTATGCAGCAGCTGAAATATAGACTTAAATTCCATTTACTCTATAGGCCTCTTAATAAGACCTGCTAAAGATCTGGATTTGCTATCATGCCCTGTGTCTATTTATATTAGACATCTGTGTTTTTCAAAATCTATGCTGTGCTATTTCATTTGATTCCTACAGTAACACGATTGGCCAGAGTGGCTCTTATTCCACTTTATGCAAGGACTAGGGGCCCAATGCACAGATTTGTGCACCACTGGGGTCCTTTGGTATGGCCTGTGGGGATCAGGTGGAAATCAGCTGTCCAACGCTGCCTGCCACTCCTGCCTTCTGCTTCCACTCATCCCAGCCCCACTGCAACTGCGCGGGCTTGCGCCCAGTCAGTCCCAATCAGGAGAGGCTCACACCACTGCAGTGGCGCTCGCCAGCTATGAGCCCTACCTCTGGTGCCTGTCGGTCAGCTGAGCAGCGCTCCCACTGTGGGAGTGCACTGACTACCAGGGGGCAGCTCCTGGTTTAAGCGTCTGCCCCCTGGTGGTCAGTGAGCGTCATAGCGACCGGTCGACTGGTCATTCAGTCGTTCAGTCATTTGGTTGCTTAGGCTTTTATATATATAGATAAGTAGGAGTTAAGTTGTCTTAAATTCTGTACTTAGTAAGGTTGCTTGGACTGAAGTCCTGGTAATTCCTAGTTTGTTGCTGTCTTCTTGAGCTGACAACTGCTAATACTCTAATGCTGATATTTTCTCTGTTCGACAGGTCTCTAGCATAAATTCACGCTTTGCCAAAGTACACATCCTGTATGTGGGCTCCACACCACTTAAGAACTCTTTTCGAGGAACTATCCGGTAAGAAGTATTTTTGTCTTCACATTTGCCTCAGCACCTGGAATAAGATTGGAATTTTTACAAACAATTACAATTCTTCCTCTTGCTTATTTCTCTCCTCTCTGTACTTTGATTTGCCCCAGGTATTGTCCTAAGAAAATACTGTAATATGTGAGTTGGGACAAAAGGAAAAAGTAAAGAGAAAAGGCTTAAGAACAAAGCAAAAAGAACTGAGCTAAGCTAGAGATTAGCAGTGTGGGATAATTCAAATCAAAGTAGAAAACACTTTAGGAAGTACCTTCCTTTCTTGAATTGAATTTAATATAGATTAAACCCAAGGATTGTAGAACATTACAAAGGTTAATGGATAAAAGGGTAGATTTTTTTCCCCTGCAGATTCTTTTTTCTTTTTGGGGGGGTTGGGGGAGGATTCTTTGAGAAGAGACAAACAATTCTTGTGAGCCAGATAAGCAAAGTTCCTTATCCTTTCTCGCCAATTCTGATCTGCTTTTCTCTAGTCAGAGGTATTGATCCTGCTGCTCTATGTGATCCAAGAATGTGAAATGTGGTTTTCTCCACTCTGTGAGGCCTGAGAATGCTTCTCCATCCTGATCCTCTGGGTGACAGCTGGGTCCTAATTACATCTTGATCTCTGTTCTTACAGCTCTTTGTCTGCTAGCCATCTTCAAGATAATTCTTTCTCACAGATAATTAATCTTTCTGTTAATTTTCTTTTTTTATAGCAAGGAAGATGTCCGCGCTACTGAAAAAGACAAGGTTGTTGGTTGGTTCTATTTTTTTTGGCTTTAGGACTCAATTCTTTTAAATTATTCCAGCGAATTTTAAAGATCTGTGGGAATGTGGAGTCCAAAGAATTTGAAGGTGTTCCCTCCTGGAAAGTGTAGAATTCACCTCACTGTTCGTTTCCTCTCCATATGAGTTTTGTTTATCCTCTTGACCCGAGCAGGGCTGGTTTACTTTTTGCCTGTGAACCCAGGTATTTATTCATTGCTGTTTCCTCAGACTTACTCTGGACCTACTCAGAGTTACCTATTGCCCAAGTCAGATTCCTGACCGGGTTATTAGATTCAAAATCTTTCATTTCTATGATGATGCTGTAGAAGGAATAAAAGTTGTTGGTTGTCTTGAGTAATGATGACGTCTACCCTCTGGGATTAGAAAATAGACTGAGTCTACCAGAGGGGTTAATAGTTTCTTGTAGACCTAATCTAGAGCTATCATGTGACACTCCTGTTCTTTCTTTACAGGTTGAAATTTATAAGAGTTTTCGCCCAGGTGACATTGTCTTGGCCAAAGTGGTATCCTTTATTCCCAGCAGATTTGTGAGCCTTTGTTAAAAGAAGAAATGGAAGTAGAGATACAACTCAAGTGGCTATGGGAGGGAAGACTTATAAGCCGTCATTTTCCTTCACCAATGTTATGTGACTAGATCTCCCTAGGTGATGCACAGTCCAACTACCTCCTGACCACTGCCGAGAATGAACTAGGAGTGGTGGTAGCCCACAGTGAATCAGGTGAGTTGGTCCGTGCTTCCACATGCTTACCTTTCCCTGGAAGCTATGTTTGTCTTATTTTTTTAAATATATTTTTATTGATTTCAGAAAGGAAGGGAAAGGGAGAGAGAGATAGAAACATCATTGATGAGAGAGAATCACTGATTGGCTGCCTCCTGCACACCCCCTACTGGGGATCGAGCCTGCAACCTGGGCATGTGCCCTTGACTTGAATCGAACCTGGGACCCTTCATTCCGCAGGCCGATGCTCTATCCACTGAGCCAAACCAGCTAGGGCTGTTTGTCTTATTTTATAATTATTACGGAAGCAATGTGAATGTAGATGCTGCTAAGATTAGAATGATTCTCTTATATAAATTAAGAAAAAGAGAATATCTTAACTCCATAAGTCAGTGGAATAAACAAGATTTTTTTCTGTACGAGGGGAGGTTCACTAGGTACCTCAGTGACACTTCAGTTCATACCGAGCTGTTTTCCCTTTTAGGTGTCCAGATGGTTCCCATCAGCTGGTGTGAGATGCAGTGCCCAAAGACCCACACCAAAGAATTCCGGAAAGTGGCCCGAGTACAGCCCGAATTCTTGCAGACCTAGGAAGCTACATTTTTCCCCAAGGAGGGAAGGGGTAAGCTGTTACCAAGAGTACATGCTGTGAAAGTAACAACAAGATGCCATTGTTTTATTCACATTCCTGGGATCAGCCAACAGCCAGCTCCAGAAGTGTCTGCCAGAAACTAACTCTGTAGATGGAACATTTTTCTTGTGAACCTTTCAGTGGATTTCATTCTCGAGTGACAAATACTTCCTTTGGAGTCTATATAAACCAACTGTGTAATGTTGGAGATAGCCTATTCCTTTTGACCGTCTTACAAATACGTAATTTTGCTGTGACACAAAACATTTTTATTAAAAATATTTTATGGTTTCTGTTGTCTTGAGTTGGGAAAGGAATCTAAACGGTGCCATGACATGTGGAGCAGGGGTTTGCCTGGTGGCATCCCTTAACGGACATGTGTCAAGTGCATGCCTGCCCTGGACAAAGCCTGATCTCAAATATTTTTTATATTTTATGTTCTCTTTTGAGTACTTTTGCTAATTGAATACTTACTATGTGCCAGGCACTAGGTCAAGCACTTTATATACATGCCCTCATTTAGAGAGAATATGGTTTCCTGACTATTATAGGACACGTGGTGGTTCGGGTAGCGTGGCGTAGTTGTGAAGTTATGTGGTGATCATAGTGTTACTGAGAGTGAGAACTCCAGGAAATGTTTGTTAAATCTGAATTGAAAACAGGGATGCGGAACTGTTGTGTGAGGTCAGGAAGGGACTTGTGACAGGAGGTAAAAGGAATTAAAGAACTTAGAGAAGTGAAGTGAGGATATTCAAGGCAGAGAGAAGCCCAAGGTAAGTCCCGGAACAAACGAACACATGTTTGAGGATGAGAATGGCATGAAGGTTAAGCATGGAGAGGTTACAGAAGGAATGGACGGAACGTGAATTATGAGATGTCACATCTTGAGGTGTTAACTCAAGGACCCCACACCTTTTATGTGTAGTGACAGTGATTGGGTGAGCTTTGGAGTCAAGTCTCTAGTTCAGGTGGCTTTTTTTTTTTTTTTTTTAAGTATATTTCTTCATTGATTTCAGAGAGGAAGGGAGAAGGAGAGATAGAAACATCAATGATGAGAGAGAATCATTGATTGGCTGCCTCCTGCACACCCCCTACTGGGGATTGAGCCCGAAACCAAGGCATGTGCCCTTGGCCGGAATCGAACCTGGGACCCTTCAGTCCGCAGGCTGACTCTCTATCCACTGAGCCAAGCCGGCTAGGGCTCAGGTGGCTTTATGTTATTTTGTTTTTAATACTCACCCAAGGATATTTTTCCATTTATTTTTAGACAGAGTGGAAGGGACGGGGGAGAGAGAGACACATAGATTGGTTGCCTCCTGCATGCACCTGACCAGGGCCAGGGATCCAGCCTGCAACCAAGATATGTGCCTAGAGTTACTCTATAGTCAAAAAACTAAACCTTGATTTAGTTGAACTAACGTCCTTCACCTCTTTCAGTATTTAGTAGTACACCTTCTGGCAATGTCCACATCTCTTTCAGCCCATTTTCTTTTCTGTAATCTGGGGATACCAGACCTTTCAGAGATTGTCAGGATTAGAGCTTGGCTGGCACAGAGGAGCTTCATTCTAGCTTAACGTGTACTTTTTCCTAATAGACGAGAAAGGTCTTATGGGCTTTCTCATGTTCTAGTGACCTTTTCAAAGGCCTGAAGGAAGGTAAATGTGAGCATCCCTTCCCAATCCTCTCTAATAAAATGGTAATATGCAAATTAACCATCACTCTGCTACATAAGCCATGCCCACCAGCCAATCAGGGTGAGTATGCAAATTAACCACATCCAAGATGGCTACAGCCACAGAGAGCAAGGTTTCCCAGGTAACAGAGCAAGCCAAGCTTTCCATAGCCATTGCAGGCCTAAGCCTCCACTCAAGCTACAAAGTTTCAATTCTAGAAGGTAAACAAATTCAAACAAATTCGGCAGAATGGAGCTTGAGAGAGCAGGCCAGGGTTGCCGGCAGCAACAGGGGAAGCAAAGCTTTCCGCACACCCTGGCTGGGCTCACCCGCTTAAGGCAACAAAGTTTCAATTGTAGAAGGTGAATTAACTGCCACAGAAATGGCTGCCGCCCCAGAGGGAGCAGCAGGCTTGGCTCCACTTCAGGCTACAAAGTTTCAATTGTAGAAGAAAAATAAATTCCAGATACCAGGGCCTCTGCTTGGGTTGCCAGGGGACGTGGCCGGCCTGCAAACCACCACAGGCCCCTTGCTCAGGCCGCCTCACGCCCCAAGGGAACCCCATCCTGATCCGGGACACCCTTCAGGGCAAACCAGCTGGCCCCCACCCGTGCACCAGGCCTCTATCCTATCTAATAAGAGTAATATACAGATTGATCATCACTGCAACACACAATATAGCTGCCCCCATGTGGTCAAAGATCCTGCCCCCATGTGGACACAAGATGGCCAGCAGGAGAGGGCAGTTGGGAGGGACCAGGCTTGCAAGGGAGGGCAGTTGGAGGTCATCAACCCTGCAGGAGAGGGCAGTTAGGGGTGACCAGGCTGGCAGAGGAGGGAAGTTGGGGGCAAACAGGCTGGCAGGGGAGCAGTTAAGCATCAACCAGGCTGGCAGCGGAGTGGTTAGGGGGTGATCAGGCTGGCAGGCAGAAGCGGTTAGGGGCAATCAGGCGGGCAGGCAGGCAAGCAGTTGGGAGCCAGCAGTCCTGGATTGCTGGCACAGAGGAGTTTCATTCTAGCTTAACAGGTGTACTTTTTCCTAACAGACGAGAAAGGTCTTATGGGCCTATGATCCTTGTGGGATCGGGCCTAAACGGGCAGTCGGACATCCCTCCAGGAGTCCCAGATTGGAGAGGGTACAGGCTGGGCTGAGGGACAACCCCCTGCCGTGCACGAATTTCATGCACCGGGCTTCTAGTTGTGTATATAATGTAATTATTCTTCTGCATCAAGTCATTTTATGAGGTTTTGTGTAATTTTTGAGGATATTGACTGACAGGGCTGAACTTTAGGAGCCAGCCTTGGCCTAGTGACTCGGTTGGAGCATCTTCCCGATATTATAAGGTTGAGGGTTTGATCCCTAGTCTGGGCACGTAAGAACCAACCAATGAATGCATAAATAGGTGGAACAGCAAGTTGATAAAATCGGTAAATAAAAATTGGCCATTTTGGCTCAGTGGTTAAGAGTATCAGCCCGAGGACCAAGGGCACTTACCTCTGTTGCAGGTTTCCCAGCCCCCATAGGGGTGCTGGGGGTTAGAGGTGCTAGGAGGGCGCATGGGAGGCAACCAACCAATGTCTCTCTCTCCCCCTCCTCCCTCCCACTCTAGAAATTAAGGGAAAAAATATCCTTGGGCGAGAATTAAAAAAAACTTCAGGGTCCAAAAAGAAAAGTGTGAATCAAGCCTACAAGTTACTAATAGAAAAGGATTGGCTTTTTTAAAAATCTGGTCAAGCCTTTACCTTACTCTAGAGAGCACAATAGTTTCAGAATTTGACTTTCCAGTCAAGGAGTATCTGGTAACCAGCACCACTGAGCAAGAGCTGTAGAGACAACAGGAACGGAGAGCTCAGCCAAGACCTGCTCACCCCAACCCCTCCAGCCTGAGGTGGAAAGCCTAGTAATACACAATTTTGGACCAGGCTGTGTCAAGCTGTGACTGGTTGTCCTTAAGCTCTTGATCTGTCATACAAGGACTTGGGTAATGAAACATTTCATGTTGAATGTTCAAGCTGATTTCCTTAGACAAGAGATGTTACACATCACACAGGAAATATTGCACATCACTCCTTTATTATACTGATCTGAAAAAGATGTAGTAGTTATGCTCAAAATGCTTACTGGGCCCACGTGACAGGGCCAAGCAACTGGAACATGATTCAGCACTCACGCACAGTGAAACACACACCTGGACATGATCAAGAGACATTTCACTGCCATGAGACAATAAGGCCGGGGAGGGATTCTAAATCAGCAGGATGACTCCTACAGGTCGAGCTCATCCCACCTTGGTGAGGAATGGCTTATTTGGTGAAGACCACATGTGGGAATAGTTCAACCGCCACTGAAAACCCCAGAAGGGTTTTTGTTTTTATTATTTTATAGATATACTTTTTTTTTGTAAAAGTAAATGCAACATGTAAACATTCAGGATTGATCCCAATCTTCTGGAGCCAGCTTTTCTGGGGTCAAGGAGGAAATGTTTGTTTGAATCACCAGGCGTTCATTTGCCACTGGAATGACTAGAGCCCCCGGTCAGTTCACCTGACTACAGAATAGCACAGGACTGCTCTCAGAACACAAATAGGCTCTCTTGCCTCTCATTGGTCACGCCTTAACGTGGCTCCTCCTTATCCCCCTACTTTCAAGCAGGTCCTTAGTAATAAACAAAACACTAGCAAAGAAACAGGAGTTATTACCTCTGGACTCTCTTAGATAAAAGTCTCCCTCGGCTTAGACTGAGGACCCATGCCCCACAGGTGCCATTCTGACTAGATTGTATGAAGGGAGTGGGTGCAGGAGACAAAATGGCTAACACAAAATTGGGAGCCACCAGTCCCCATCTGCAGCTACAACCTAAGATGCCTACAGATGTGGTCAGTGTGACAGTGCACAGGAGAGATGCAGAGGAGTGGGATGGGAGGGAGGGTGTCCTGGGGAAAGTTGTCTGCCTGCTCGCCTTCACTTCTTGGCCTTGCCCTGGGCAGCCACAGCCTCCATGGCTTTGCGCACGGTCTCTTCATCCCCCAGGAACTGCATGGGCTTGATGGGCTTCAAGTTCTTGTCTAATTCATAGACAATGGGAATACCAGTCGGCAGGTTCAGCTCCATGATAGCCTCTTCAGAAAGACCTGAAAATACCCACCATGATTAGCCACACAAGATAGGACTCCACCATACCCCTTGGGTTCACTATTTACCCTCTAGGTGACAAAGGCTTTGGTTGGAATTAAAACAAGATGCCCAAGAAGGCGGCCTAGGCCGGGCTCAGGACGATGGGACCGAGCCTGGGCGCACAGGCCTCCTGGAGAAGTCCCAGCGCACTGCCTGCTCAGTCCACGCCCGGGCGAGGCCCTCTGTCACGGCGCCATGGCCTGAGACGGCCAAGCACACACAGTCAGCCTCTGACCGGTTGCTCCTCTTGCTTCTCTGGGGCTGGAGTGGGGGGTTCAGACAGGCCCAGACGGACAGGCGGCCTCTGTCCTGCTGGCAGCGGGTTTGGACTTCAGCTTGTCTAGCACCTCCGTGTGCTCCCATCTTGCGGTGGGGACGGGCCCCCAGCCTTACCACGAGCCCCCACCACCACGCCCCGTGCAGAGTAACGAGCACCAGAGGCTCTTGTGACTGAAAGCCGGCTGCAGAGCACTGACCCACTGCTTGTAAGGTTTCCCCCAAATTCACATGCTAACGTGAAGATAAACTAAAGGAAAAAAATTAAAAAAATAAAACAAGATGCCCTTTCTGGTATTTGAAATAGCAATGATCTGTACCATATAGATGGATCTCCTAACACATGCCCCCAATATTTATTTCTGAGCCATTGAAAAGCAGGAAAAAGGATGAAAGGTGTGTACCGCAGGCCTTTCCCAAAGTGGGGTTCAGAAGCCCACAGTAGAGCGGGACTTAAATACATCTCAAATGTCCTATGTAGTCCATCCAGCCTGCAAAAAATCAGCAGATCCGGCCTCTAGGACCTCAGGTGAAACAACTGAAGATGCAAATTGAGATTCATGTGTGAAATTGTACCAGGTTGTGATTAAGGACAATTTTATCAACAGTTTCAACTGGCAGTCCTAGTCTAGAAGAGGGCATCTCAAACTTCAATGTGTATCTGAATCACCTGGGTGATAGATGCACTTCTGAATCAGGTCTGAAGTGGGACCTGAGGTTTTGCATGTGTAACAGGCACCCGGGGTTCCGGCCCCCTCTGCTTCTCCAGAAAGGGCTGAGGAATAGGGGACAGGCTGTTTCCTCCAGGAACCAATCAGACTCTCCCTAAGACTGTCAATATGTCCAGCCTTTCCAGAAGGTTTCCTTCATACCAAGTGACTAAATCCCTGATTAGTGGCAGTTCTCCTTTATCCCTCCTTGAGGGCCCCTCTGAGAAAGTACATACCTTCCAGATGTTTGACAATGCCCCGAAGGCTGTTGCCATGGGCTGCAATCAGTACCCGTTTCCCCTCCTTAATCTGGGGCACTATTTCTTCATTCCAAAAGGGCAGAGCTCTGGCAATAGTGTCCTTCAGACTCTCACAGGAGGGTAGCTGATCTTCAGTGAGGTCTGCATACCTGCGATCCTAAACAAAAAAAAAATCCAAGCTCACCAGTTATTAGCAGTTGTACCTGTTCTGCCTATTCCTCATCCCCCAAGGGGTCAAAGTGATGGTTCTCTCCCCAGAGCACAAAATGCAGCTGAGAGCCTGCGAAAGGGATAATTATTATCCTGCCCCTTTCTCCCCATCACCCACTACTAGGAAATCTAACAGTTCAAAGAAACATACAGAAAAGGAGAAAAAGGCTCTTCCCAATTCATTTTATCTTACAATGGGCTTAGGAAGGCCCTACACCTATAGATAGGTTTTACAAACTATGGCAGTGGAGATATAAAAAAAAAAGATAAAGTGTTTTTACGTAAATAACAAACAATCAACTAAGTCTTTTAACAAGTAAAAGCCATTCCTTGGAGAAGGGATTACATATAATTTATGAACTGCTTTATTATAAATTATAAACTCAATAGGACTACATCACACTAATAAAAGCTAGAGTGAGGCCCAGATGCCCTGGCTGGTGGGACTGGGTGGTTAGTGTCGGCCTACCAAGGGTTGAGGGTTCTACCCAGTGTGCGTCTTTCACATTGCTATTGCTCTCTCTTCCCCTCACCCTCCCTTCCACTCTCTCTCAAAATCATTGGAAAATATCCTTGGATGAGGATAACACACCTGCCCCCCCACAAAAAAGAGTGACCCAGATTCTAATCCCCTGGTCCTAGGTTGAGTGACCCAAGCCTCGGTCTGTACATACCTTACTGATGTTGCTGTAGAAGGGATGGTCAGGCTCCATCGGTGGTGGTGGGATATCATAAGAGCGCCTCCAGATCTTTACCTGGGCCTCGCCATGCTTGGCAGCAGTTTCTGCTTTGTTAAGGCCAGTCAGACCCCCATAGTGCCGCTCATTGAGACGCCAAGTCCTCACCACAGGCAGCCACATTTGGTCAATGGCATCCAGCACCGTCCAGAGGGTCCGAATTGCTCTCTTCTGCACTGAGGTGAAGCAGATGTCAAACTCATAGCCGGCATCTGGAAATTGTAAGTTCAAAGTGATAAGCTAATCAGGTCCACTCTGGAGTCAGAATTTTCTTACATAAAAGTACAGATGTTCCAAATGAAAAATACTTGGCAAATATTTCATTTTGTATACTCTAGCAGGAAAAGCAATATTCTGCCTTCAGGAAGATAAAATTCGTTGACTTAACGTTACAGTTGACGAAGTACCTTCCACAATTCTTTCAAGAAAAGGATCCTAAAAACTTGGAATCTCTTAGTAACATTTATAGAGGGCTCACCATCTATCAGGCACTGGACTAAGTACTTAGTGTTTTATTTAGTCTTCATAACAATCCTATGAGGTTACAATCCTTAAAACCTATTCTACCAGATAAGAAAAATATAGACTAGATGAGTTAAGCAAAGACACAGCTATTACCTGAGAGATTAAAACCCAGGCTGTGTGTGATCCCAAAATCCAACTTATAACCACCATCTCTAGCTTCCTCCATATTTTCCTAAACCCTAAGGTTGCTGATGTTTGTATTTTAGTTAGAACTATCACTTCTGACTGATAATTACTAATATATTTCAGCCCTCTCTAACCTCTGGTCTAGGGTAAGTGTGATTTTTGAACTCCCAACCATTAGGACACAGCAAGAGCTCCTAAAGGATGCTGATAAAACTTCGTTGCATGAAATTAGTATTTTCACTATACAGTACAGAAATCACATCTCAACCTCTTCGTCCACGGTTCCTTTCTTTCATATCAGTGTCAGCCTACTCCTGAGCACCCTGAGAAATATACACACATACCTAGGTCAACTGTTAAACCAAGGTTAGGAGATAGCACCCCCGGGAGAGAGAGCAAATGCTGTGCACTGCCTGACTCATTTATACACAAATCTCTCCTCCACACAGGAGTTACTGATGCAGTCAAGAGTTATGTTGGCTCAACAAGTAGGTTACAATGATTAACCTTATTTCATGTTTCACGAAATAGTATTCTCCCTCCCACTGTAAGGGGGATGTGGCCCTTTCCTTATTATGTAGTAGCCCAGGGAAACAGTCCTCTTTTCCTCCTTGAGGCTACAAGACCCCTTTGAAATTCAGCAGACTTTCCTGAGTATTGCCTCATACTGAAGTTGCCAACAGTCATTAATGAAATGTGAATTGAATTTTCCTTCCAGTCATTCAACTGAGAAGAAGGCCAGTAAGAACTATACTGATGGGGGAAGAGAGGCTTAGTCACTAGGAAACCACCGTCACCCACAAGGGAATAGGACACAGAGCTCATCACTGAGCCTCGGAACAAGTCCTAATACTCAGTTACCATCTCCTCCTAACCTTACGGGAAGGAAAGGCGCTCCCAAAAAGCTGAGTCAGTAGGAAGCAACTACCCAAAGTGCAAGCCTCCCATCTGAAAAACTACTGGTTATGTCACTGCAACTATTTTCAAGGGCAATGGAATTCGCAATGGGATACACAAATGGGTCCCCAAGGAGAAAAGCACTTCCCCTTAGGACTCTTTAATAGACATCCTAAAGCTTATTCCTTTACCTTGCCCATCAAGCAAAAGCATAGTCGAGGACTAGGGATGGATTTGCCGGTGTGGGGTGGTGTGTGGGGTGGGGGGGTGGGTGTGTGGGGTGTGGTTGTGTGGGGTGGGGTTGGGTGGGGTGGACTCCATCCTCCCCCAGGAGTAAGATTACGAGGGGAAACTCAGTTCTCACTAGCTTCCTCCTGAAATCAGATTCGTCTATAAACCCTACTATCACTTAAAGGCCTGGTAAATTTAATCTAGGTCTTTTATATTATTCAATTATTAGTAATGGTCTTCATCATTCAGAGTTTTTGCTTTTAGGCTTTCATTTATTAACCTTTTGCACTCAGATGTCGAGATTAAAATTACTCTTTGAATGTATCAATAATTTGAAATATAAAAAAAATCCAGCCAAAACCGGTTTGGCTCAGAGGATAGAGCGTCGGCCTGCGGACTGAAGGGTCCCAGGTTCGATTCCGGTAAAGGGCATGTACCTTGGTTGCAGGCACATCCCCAGTAGGGAGGTGTGCAAGAGGCAGCTGATCGATGTTCCTCTATCATTGATGTTTCTAACTCTCTATCCCTCTCTCTTCCTCTCTGTAAAAAATCAATAAAATATATTTAAATATATATATATAATATAAATATATATTTAAAAAAATCCAAATAAATAAGTTTGTATGAAAAGAAACTCCAGTTTTTTATTCTACTGCCGTGCTTTGTAAAATCTGGGGTATTTAAAAAATTAAATCCCGAGTAGAATAAAGGAATCGAGAAAAAAGCAAGCGAGTGCAAAGGGTTAATATAATCATCTTGATGCCCATCATAGGTATTAAGATTTTAAATGGGACTTTTTAAAATTAATGCTACCAACATTTACTTAAAAATTGAAATAGGTTCTGTTATTTTAAGAGATATTGCAAATTTAACCTTTTGATCAGTCTTAGAGGACAGCTACAATGTCTTTGTCCTGTGCTAATCAGCAAACTACCACAGACCCATACAGTTCTTTCTGGCGGCAGCAGGGGAGAAAATGGCCTCCTTGCCAGCACTGTCCCTTTCCCCGCCTCTCCTAAACAGTATGAGATCCCACCAGACCATCCCCAAGTATTCCCGCGCCTGCAGCAAGACTGCATTTCCCAGACTTTCCAAACCTTTGCTCTAAGGCGAGAAGCTGAGCAACCTGGGGCCAAACACCCGTCCCACATCAACCAGGCATCAGTGACCTGGTTTCTTTGTCCAGGGGTTAGAAGGGAGCAAGGCCAGACCTAGCCAAAGCACCTCCTCGGTCCAAAGATCCTTTGGCTTGCTGGCAGCAGGGAATGCTCCCTCCCTTACCAGCATTCCAAAATCACAGACCTGTCTGCCACAGGGGCAACCCTGCCTAGGCAAGCTTATCGCACTGCCACATCCACCTTTGCCCCGCGTCCTTGACCAGCAGCCTACCAGTTCCTCACACCTACCCCTTACTCAACCCAGAACTTAAGCCAATGCACTGGCCTAAGATATGACCTTGGACAAGTCATCTTTCCAATCCTCACTATCCCAACTCTAAAAGAGGACCAGGAACGGATGGGAAGGAGGGGCAGAACATCTATATTTTACCGGCTGTGAAGAGGATCAACTCAACTCATTCATTCATTCATTCACTCAATTACATTTGCGGATGCATATTGTGTACAGCATTTGTAGAATGCCGCTGAGCAGCAAAGGCCTACACAAGAAAGGGATTTCTTGGTAAACTGATGCCTGCTGGACATCCCCCCACCCCCGCCCCAGCAAAGCGTCACTCCTCCCACAGCGGGAGATAAGCGTGTGGCTTGTGGCCTCACTGGGATCTGCAGCAGCCTCTAGAGAAGGCTTGGTTACGGATGCTGGGAGACACCGGGCATGCAATCTAACAACCCGTCCGGGAGTTACTAAATGCTCAGACTAGAAAGGAGAATTTCGCAAGGCGATGTTGTGGAGAGCACAGCGGGCTGCCGG
This sequence comes from Eptesicus fuscus, assembly GCF_027574615.1. Lineage (NCBI taxonomy): Eukaryota > Metazoa > Chordata > Mammalia > Chiroptera > Vespertilionidae > Eptesicus > Eptesicus fuscus. The sequence continues at coordinate 40,421,889 of NC_072489.1, read as the reverse complement.
GTGGCCGCCCCGGGCCCACTTCCTGGCACGAGGCCCCCACACTCTACTGGGTGACCTTGAGCAAGTCGATTCCCCCCACCCACCCACCCCCCGGGCCCATTTCCTCAACTGCAAAATAAACTGCTGGCGAGATGAAGCCCAAGGTCTCGGCCCTCTCCGGGAGGGCGCGGGGACGAGCTAGGCGGCCCTGATCGAGCTAGGCGCCCGGGCCTTCGCACCCCCACCCACTGCCGGGCCCGCTCCGCACCTCGCAGCGCCTGCCCGCCTCGCTTCGCCTCCTCGTGCCCAGCCGGGCTCAGGTCCGCGTCGTACCAGCCGCTGAAGCGGTTCTCCAGGTTCCACGCGCTCTCGCCATGCCGGATCAGCACCAGCTTGTAGGCAGCCATGGTGGCGGTTCCGAGCGCGGAGCAGACTGAGGCTCGCTGAGATTCCGGAGTGGCGGGCCGGCCCCCGCCCCCGCCCCCGACCGCGCCTGCGCCTGCGCGCTCGAGCCCTAAATCTTTCCACTCGCTGGGAACCACCGTCCGCCTGCCGGGTGTGCGCATGCGTCCCACGCCGGCTCTGCGGCCCCGCGGGGAGGGGGGGTGAACCGCGGTGCGCTAGGGCGCATGCGGTCCCCGCCGACCTCCCCGCGTCCGCCGCGCCAGTCACGGAGCGCACGTAAGCGCCCGGGGCGGCGGGACCTTTGGGCGGCCCTGGGGCGTGGCTGCTGGCCGGAGTGTTGGAAACACACCCTGCCCCCCCAGAATAGCTATCATTCATAAGCCTTTTTGTTGTTGTTGTTAGCAGTTTTATTTCATCATCTTCGTCATCATCAATACACATGCATCTTCCTCCTCCTATTACATGGCATTGCCAAATGGGTGCTACACTCTGCCTGTGGTACAAAGTTTATAAATACAATATACCAACACAAAGTTGAAGCCATTAAAGAGAGTTTAGTAACAACGAGGAGATAATGAAATCTGTAGTGTTGATGGAATCTATGAAAGAGATTTAGAAACAACACACAAAACTCAAACATTACAGTAAACGTGTTACTTGGGAAGGGGTGAAAGGGACATTTTATGTGCTGCTGCAGGGTTTTCTAGGTTGTTGCATGTTTACTTTCTTTCTGCTATTATCTTTAAGTACTGCAAAGCATTGTGGGCGGCATCACTCTGTGCGTGGCTGCAGGAGATCCCAGAGCCGTGGCAGACGGTGACAGGACTGGTGGACAGTTCCACGAGGCACTGGTACTGTCCGTCGGCACTCAGTTCTTCTATATCCAAATATGTTATATTAAAACCCTGTTCCTTGGCGATTTCACTGAGCAGCTGGATGTAATTCGTGGTGGGAACACTGAGGAGGCTTCTTTTCAGCAGGTTGATCTTTTCACCGGGGGAACTCCTCAAGGAGTGCCAAGTGCATCCTAAGGAATGTCCTACCAAGTTTGTTAAAGAAGTGTGGTTCTCTGGAGAAATGTTACTGAATTTGGCAAGAAATTTCTCAGCAGCATTTCTCTTGGCTTGTTTTTTTGATGCCCCCTTTCCGGTTTCCATAAATGACTCGAGCTTGCAGACTGTGGTGTATTCTCTCTTATGAGCCGGTCCTCCCTCCTGGGAAAGGGTATACTCGGGAAGTCTCCAGCCATGATGAATAGCCAATTCCTGTAATGAACCAATAGGATTAAGCTGGTTCGCTGGTTGCTTGGAAGGGTCGGCCATTAAGGGGTCAGGAACTGCAAAGCAAATACTTGCATTGGCTTCCAAAATGTTGATGGCAGCCTCTGCAGCTCTGTGTTTCGCCAGCTTCTTACTTGTACCTTCACCCGTGCAGCTTATGTCACCAACGGTTACTCTGAAGGTGAAAGTGGGCACGTGGATTTGCATATCGGACCCTTCACATTCATACACCGGGATGTTCTTGGTCTTCATGCCGTATTCGTGCAATACCTGGATCGGTGTTTTCCCTGGGCTAGCTGTCACCATCTCCCCCACACTGAAGGCCCCGCTGTGCTCGCGCTCCGGCGGCGGGCCCGCGGCGCTAGGCCAGCTCCGGGACCCGGCGAGGAGGGAGGGCTCGGCGGCTAGAAGAGCGGTGCGGATCGACGTCCTCGCTCCCCAGGTCGGCCGGTCCCCGAGAGGAACGCTCCAGCGCCGCCGCCTCCTTCTCGCCAACTCCTCTGCTCCCCTCCTCATACGAACCTCCACCCCCATAAGCCTTTCGTTGTAGTAAAATGGCCCTTATCATCTGAAGCGCATTTAGCTCGGCCACACGCAGATTTTGAATCGTACACGAATCTTCGCGCTTTCAGTTAATTTGCTCTGTACCTTTGGGCAGTTCGTGTACCCTCGCCCAGCCTCATCCGTAAACGGACATCATAAACGCTTAGCTCGTGCCTACCTGGAAGATGTTCGGTAAGGAGTCGTATTGCTGTCAGTTCAGTGGACACTGGTCTATTTTACACCTGAGGAAACTGGCTCTGACTGCAGGTTCCAAAGCCATGCTCTTTTTTTTTAACTTTTTTATTTTTTATTGATTTCAGAGAGAAAGGGAGAGGGAGAGAGATGAAAACATCAATGATGAGAGAGAATCATTGATTGGCTGCCTCCCTCACGCCCCCTATGGAGGATCGAGCCAGGCGTATGACCTGACTTGGAATGGAGCCAGGACCCTAGATCTGCAGGCCCAGGCTCTAACCACTGAGTCAAACCCACCGCTAAAGCCATGTTTATCCCACACTTCCTAGTTTCTCACAACCTTTAGAGCCTCTGGACCCCCAACAGAGAAGCAAATAAACCCTAATCCCCTTTCAAACATTCTGAAAAGTGGAGAGTCTCTGCCTGTTCCTCCCCTACACCCAATTAGCAGGTTAAATATGTGCTTATCTGGACAGCTCTGTGCTGCCCATGCCAGAATTAAATTGTGCTGTATTTTGACAATCTAGAAAAGTTTTCACACAGCCAAAGCCGGTTTGGCTCAGTGGATAGAGCGTCAGCCTGTGGACTGAAGGGTCCCGGGTTCCATTCTAGTCAAGGGCATGTACCTTGGTTGCGGGCACATCCCCAGTGGGGGGTGTTCAGGAGGCAGCTGATCGATGTTTCTCTCTCATCGATGTTTCTAACTCTCTGTCCCTCTCCCTTCCTCTCAGTAAAAAATCAATTAAAAATATATATATTTTTTTAAATATATTTTATTGATTTTTTACAGAGAGAAAGAGAGAGGGACAGAGAGTTAGAAACATCGATGAGAGAGAAACATCGATCAGCTGCCTCTTGCACAACCCCTACTGGGGATGTGCCCGCAACCAAGGTACATGCCCTTGACCGGAATCGAACCCAGGGACCTTTCAGTCCGCAGGCCGACGCTCTATCCACTGAGCCAAACCGATTTCGGCTAAAAATATATTTTTAAAAAAGAAAAGTTTTCACACATATTTATGAAGCAAATACTATGTGCCAGGCGGTGTTATAAGTGCTTTACAAACCTTAACTCATTTACTCTTCATATCCTCATAATGATCCTATGAAGCGGATTTTCCCGTCACTGATGCGGAAAGTGAGAGAAGAGGACATTTGTCCAAGGTTACAGGAACCAGGAGTCAAGCCTAGGCTGGCTGGCTCCCAAATCCAAGCACACGTAAGACTGGCTTGTAGATAAATCATCATAATGGCCACTGTTTGTTTAGTGTGTCAAGTTTTTACTGTATTATCTCAGCCCTCCAGCAATTGGTACAACGTAGGGACTGTTATAGCTCCATTCCACAGATGCAGAACCTGGGATCCAGAGTAATCATTTGTCCGAAGTCACATCTCAGAAGTGGACAAGAAACCAGGAATCAAACCCAAGCAGTCCAATAGCCTAGTATGTACTCTAACCACAATGCTCCACTGCTTCTATCCTCTGCAGTGGGGAGAAGATGGAATTCAGTGACCAGAGAGGTGACTGGGATGAATCCTGCACTAAAAGCTGAACCCGGGGCTCACAAAAATCCCAGGGCTGCAAAGTAAGAACCGTGTGGAAGGACTCCGTGTTCAAACGCCAGGTGTGACTTCCTCTTAGGAAGTTCTCCCTCAGGTCATTCCTGCTGCTTGGTCATCCCAGCCCTGAGGCTCAAGCCCTCCAAGGAGGAGCTTCCCATTGGCTTTTCAGACTACACGTTTTGTCCCTCTGCCTGGCCCTACTGTACCCTCCCAGTCTAACTCCTGCCATGTTCCTCTCTCCTCGCCTGCTCTCTGCTTCTATTCAAGATTTATTATGTCTAGCCAGGACCTCACATTTCTACAATCAGTAGAAAGTGTAAGAAGGGGAAGTCTGAGTTCAAATACGTTTCTGTTCCTGCTTAACTATGGGGCCTAAGGTGAGTGGCTTAATGTCTCATGCTCAGTTTCCCCATCTATAATCTGGGTCAATAATCCTATAGAATAAAAGCCTAATAAGCTAAGTGTCCAGTCATCCAGTCGGCCATTCAAACAATCAAAGCATAATATGCTAATGATATGCTAAGACCGCTCAACTGCTCGCTATGTTGTGCACTGACCACTGGTACACGATCAGGACTGAGCAAGACGGGCCAGACATGCCCTGGAGCCCTCCCGCGGTTCCTCCCCGGCCCTGATCGTGTACCAGTGGGGTCCCTCGGCCTGGCCTGCACCCTCTCACAATCCGGGACCCCTCAGGGGATGTTGGAGAGCCGGTTTTGGCCCAATCCTGCAGGCCAGGCCAAGGGACTCCACTGGTGCACGAATTCTTGCACTGGGCCTCTAGTCATATTTATATGATTATTGTTGTGAGAAATAAAAGAGATGATGTGTGGGAAGCACTTAGCTCTGTACCTGGTAAATAGCCATAAATTACAATAAATATATATTATTAACATATTAGTAATAAACATTATTAGCAATGTGAGCAAGGAGGCAACAAAAGATTTAATGAAGAGCACCATTTCAAAGGATGTGAATCTGGAGGTCCATGGACAGACTTCTCTTCCAGCAGGATGCCTGGCAGGGGATGGCTTGCTCAATGGGGTTGGAACTGAGATAATTAGGATACTTTGGGCAGAAGGCCAGGGCATCTGTGCCAACAGCCCTGAGAAGGAGCTCAGGAATCCCCTCTGCCTCCTGAAGGAGTCTCTCATCTCCTTGGAATCTGAGGAACTCTGATAATTTTACAAATCTCAGAGGATAGCTACTTTGATCATCAGAGTTTTGTGGGGTTTTTTTAATATATGCATCAGATCTACTCACATAGAAATTCCTTGAGGATGGGCATATGCACTTAGCATGATGCCTTTCCCTTGATAGATTCCCTCAGGATCCCTGAGTGTCTGAACTGGAAGAGACCTTGAAAATCCTCAACTGCAAGCCCCCACCTCCTGGCATCCCTAGTTCTCATGTAATGAGAAAAGTGCGGTGAACCATTCAGAAGAGCAGGAGATAAGCAGGGACCCTGGTCATCAGTAAGAAGTTAGAGATGACCAAGGATAAGGGCCCCCAAGTTGGGGCTTGCTGTGTCAGGAAGAGAGAGGCAGGAGTCCAGAGAGATAGAGAGATGAGAAGGACCATTGTGAGGACCGTCAAGGCTTTGCAGATGGAAGCCAGTATTCCTGGGCAGAGATGGGGATCCATTCAACATCTATTGCAGCATCAGATATCTGCGAAGAGCCCTAGCTGGTTTGGCTCGGTGGATAGAGCATCAGCCTGCAGACTGAAGGGTCCTGTGTTCGATTCCAGTCAAGGGCACATGCCCAGGTTGTAGGCTCGATCTCCAGAAGGGGGCATGCAGAAGGCAGCCAATCAATGATTCTCTCTCATCATTGATGTTTCTATCTCTCTCTCCCTCTGCCTTCCTCTCTGAAATAAATAGAAATATATATTTTTTAAAAAGAAATCTGGGAAGAAGCTTAGAACCTATCAAGCCAAGGTGAGTTCTCAAATGTCATTAAGGGTAAGGATAAACCAGTGTGTTTTGCCTGCCACTACTTTTTTTCTTTAATTTTAATTGTTATCTCTACTGAACACAAGGCACACAGACATTTGTCAGGCTGAGTCTGGGTGCATTCACATATTCTGAGAACAAAGTAAGTGCAAGGGGCTCAGATCACAGAGTAGCCTGAGTCTCCTAACTAGGTCACTGCCCTTCAGGGAGCAACTATGGCTAATTCATCCCCTTCCTGCAGGAAGTGCGAGCTTGGGCATCTGTGCTCCAGAATCTTCTTAACTGTCATCTCCTGGGCCAGAGGCACTCATCCATGACAGAGCCTTCATCTCTGCCAAGGGCCTCCAGACAGCCGCTAAACCCTTAAGGCAGATGGCTTCCCTTCTAGCTTTAATTCCTCAGGCCTCAGGGAAATTCCCAGGATTCTAACAGCTTTCTTTAAAATATTTTTTATTGCCCTGACTGGTTTGGCTCTGTGGATAGAGCGTTGGCCTGCAGACAAAAAGGTCCCAGGTTCGATCCGGTCTAGGGCATGTACCTTGGGTGCAAGCACATCCCCGGTAGGAGGTGTGCAGGAAGCAGCTGATCAATGTTTCTCTCTCATAGATGTTTCTAACTCTCTTTCCCTCTCCGTTCCTCTCTGTAAAAAATAAATAAAAAATAAAATATTTCTTATTAATTGTAGGGAGAGAAAAGGAGAGAGAGGGGGAAAAAAAAGAGTGAGTGACAGTGGATAGAGCGTCGGTCTGCGGACTGGAAGGTCCCAGGTTCAATTCCGGTCAAGGGCATGTACATTGGTTGCGGGCACATCCCCCGGTGGGGGGTGTGCAGGAGGCAGCTGGTCAATGTCTCTCTCTCATCGATGTTTCTAGCTCTCTATCCCTCTCCCTTCCTCTCTGTGAAAAATCAATAAAATATATTTAAAAAAAAAAAAGTGAGTGAGAGAGAAAGAGACATCAATTTGTTGTTTCACTTATTTATGCATTCATTGGTTGCTTCTTGTAGGTGCCCTGACCGAGAATCAACCAACAACCTTGGTATATCGGGACAATGCTAAACAACTGAGCTGCCTGACCAGGGCCAGGTCTCTAAGGGCTTTCAAACAACCAGCTTATTGTTTAAGCAGTGACAAAAAACTCAGATTAGGATAATCAGTGGTCACAGCGTATTATCCTCCACTATCCCTTAAAACAATAAAGGCCTCTTTGAGCCTTCCCTTCCCATTTATTTTTGCCACAGAAGAGTATCTCCCTTATCAAGTACCAATCATGGAGTGAAAGACCCAATTTAGAATCACAGTGGGGCAAACCAAGCCTTCTGGAAGGCGGGGTGGCTACCCGTCAGCCCACAGACTCCCTGTCAAGACACCACAGGTCTTTACTTGTTGAACATCTTGCAAACTCATTGCCTGATGTTCAGATCTCCCAGGTGACTGAGGAGGAGAGGATTTCTGCCTTGGAGGGGGCGAGAGTCCAGATGATTGTAGCTCAGGCTTCAAGACTCTCAGCATCAAGGAAAGAAAGCCGTGCTTCAAGGAGGGATAAAGCACATGCTCTAGCCCTCTCCCGTCACGATCTGAAGAGAAACACAGATGGAACTGTAACTGGCCAACCCATGGGTGCGGGCTGCCTGTCACTACTTGAGCCAATTCAGCAGAGTCAGTGCTGAATCATACATGAGCGTTTATTCCAGTAATGCGGGCAGTATGGGAGAGCAGCAGGGCAGCCACAAAAATCTACTCTGCAGACTCCATAAACCAGCGCCTGGTATAGTGTAGGACAAAGACTACATGGGGAAGTAGGGATTACAGGCACAGGCAGTGCCAGCTGGGGTTGTTAATCTTTCCATGGTAATAGGCACCCCTCAGGGGTGTGGCTGGGCAAGCAGAGGTGGAGGCAGGGACAAACGCTCTGTCTGTTGGCGCCGCCTCCCATCTCCTCGACAGACAAGTAACTAGGAGTTCAGGCTCCTAGGCCCCATTTCTGATTTGATATGTGACCCCCGGGCCAGGGTTCCCCTCTGCTATAAAACCAATTTTCCGGATTCCTGTATTGGGAATCCCCCAACCCCAGAATCTTGGAGGGAGATGATAGAAACTAGGCCTTAATGCCACAGCCTGGGCCAGGCAGGGGCCTCACCCCAGGCAGCCTCTGAATCCTTCTGGAGATTGATCCCCTTGAGCAAACATGGTCCACATTAAAGTAACAGTGGGAGGGTGAATGGTTTGAGCTAGCCAACACTGGTGAGAGAAACGAAGTTCTCATACCCAAGGAGTGACTACCCTGTTGCCATGGCAACAAGTAACCACCCACATTTTAAGCCATTTAATCATTGACAATTCATCTCCTTTTAACTGAACAATGACAGTTTGTCTCAGCGGGCAAGTTTCTGTAAACCAGCCAACCAGCAACAGCCACACTCTGGTTCATCAACCAATCCCTAAACTCCCTCCTCTGAGTGTGCTCATCAATGACCTTCACACCTCCTAGCGTTTTACAGAAGATGACCTTCCTGCTCCACTCAAAGAGATTGCACCGAACAGGCATTGCTCTGCCTTCCTTATGCAATAGATTCAGCTTTTTGTTTCAGATATGGAGAGGTGGTCTTTTTCTAAGACACACTCATATTCTGGAATATTGCCTTCCTGGGAGTAATTCATCCTCACTTCTAGGGCGACTGCTGGCCTCTAAGGTGTCACTGGTGAATTAGAAAAAGGCCAACCTTTCTTCTAGACAGGCCCCAATGAGGGCTGGATTTCATTTGAGGTGAGAAGGGAGGGCCGCAATGCAATAAACTGAAAGATGACATTTCTCAGCCATGTCTGCAGCTAAATTCAGCCACATTACTAATTCTTGGCCAATCAGATATAAGTGGAACTGGCTTAAAGGGAAACAACTTGGCTGGGCTGTGAGCCTTTTGGCTCTTCCTCCCTTCGTTCCTACTGAGACTGGGCATCAGCCTGGATTGTGAATGTGATGTTTGGGGCTCCTGCAGCCCCTCTTGGGAGCATGAGGTGACACTAAGGATGGAAGTCACACAGCATGGAGAGAGAAGCAGAAAAGTAGAGGAAGCCCAGGATCCCGAAGACTCTGTGGAGCCACCACGCCAGCCTGGACTTCCCATCTACCTCCCTATTTCCCGGATATGAGAGAATTAACCCTGTGTGTTTAAGCGACTGTAGCCCGGTGTCTGTTACAGCAGCTGAAGACAATTCCTTACCAATACAGAAGTCCTGACCAGAATGAGGGGCAGCGGCTTGGAGTGGTTAGTGAAGGAAGGTCTAATTTGGGGGTAAGAATGAATTTTCAGGCATCAGGATGCCAGGTTAAGAGCAGAGATCATGCTGTTCCCCTTCATCCAGACGCCCTGCTGTCAGGTGGGGAGAGGCGGGCTCCACCTTGGGGACCGTCTCCACTTTTGAACAGGAGCACATCTGCTGTTCTCAGATCCCAGTCCTTGTCACACTGGGAAAGAAACACGCTTCCTCTCTAGCACATCGGGCCATTTGCTCCTTCCCTCAGACTTACTCGGGGAAGCCACTCTGTTACTTACAGCTCTTCCTGGACCAGATCAAATGTTAATGCCCCAGAAGCTGAGGGCCACTCGGTCTTCTGCAGCAGTGATGTGCCATGCTTGTGGCTAAGCATTCTGCACACGATATTTCATTAAAAAAAATTTTTTTTACTGATTTAAGAGAGGAAGGAAGAGGGAGAGAGAGATAGAAACATCAATGATGAGAGAGAATCATTGATCGGCTGCCTCTTGCACCCCAGCATGTGCCCTGACAGGCAATCAAACCAGGACTCCTGGTTCATAGGTCAATGCTCAATCACTGAGCCACGCCAGCCAGCCACATGATATTTTAGACTCAGAAAAGCAACCCCATTTTTTAAAATTTTTTAAAAATTGATTTCAGAGAGGAAGGGCAAGGGAGAGAAAGATAGAAACATCAATGATGAGAGATAATCATTGGGGATCCTCTTCTGGGGGATCGAGCCTGCAACCGGGACATGTGCCCTTGACTGGAATTGAACCCGGGACCTCCAGTCCCTAGCAGGTTACGCTCTATCCACTGAGCCAAACCAGCTAGGGCAGCAACCCCATTTTTAGATGAGGAACCTGTGGCTCAGAAAGTTCAGCCACCTGCCCCCGTCACACCTAGGATGTGTGGGCTTGAGCACAGCTGTAGAAGGAAAGGCTCTGGAGTAGCTGCACCTCCACCCCCGTGGTCATGATGGGCTGCCCGGTGTGATAAAGGCCTCTCCCTCCCCCAGAGCTTGGGCACCCAGACCATCCACTTCCTCTTTGGGGCAAGAGGCTAGGCCTCAACTTCCCTTTCCTCCTGCCCTGTGTCATAACAGATTACAGCCCACGGACCTAAAAACGGCCTTCCTGCTCCCCTGGGGCTCAGTGCTTTGGGTGCAGCACCCCTGTTCCCTCCACGTGAGCCTCACAGATGGTTTTGAGAGCAGTGCTACAGAAGGGGCTCCTGGGCTTAGAGTTGGATCTCGTGGCTTCTGCCCATTGACTGACTGTGCGACCTTTGGGGTATCACTGAACCCCACGTTTCCCCATCTGGGAAATGAGGACATTCACTCTGCCCTCCTCACTTAGATAACAAATGAGAAAGTCTTTTGGATATCAAGGAAGTATTTTGGATAACAATAATTAGTTCACACTTATTGTCTACTCACTATGTGCCAAGCAATGGGCTAATAAGCACTTCACAATTATTATCGAGTTCTCATAAACCCTATGGATAGGCTTCTTATCTCCATTTTACAAGTGAGGAAAACTGAGGCTCAGAGAGGAAAGTGACTTACTCCAAGTCACACAGCAAGTGGTAGTCCTTGGATTCTAATCCAGAGGGTGTAACCACAGGACCCATCCTACAGATGTGAGTGGTCCTCCTCACTATTTGTAGGTGTGGCTAATCATGGAAATGGCCAGTGCTTCCGAGTGGAAGATGTTGCTAGAATTCAGGGTTGGGGAGGTTGGTTCTTCCCCAAAAAAGTGAACCCTGGGGTGCAGGGTTGGCAGAGTCTGTGCTCAGGACATGTGGATGCCTCTTGTTCTCTCACCACATGCTACCTGGAGGAGGCTCTGAGCAGTTATCTCAGGACGGAGGGCCAGCAGATGGCCAGCAGTCCGCCAATGCCTATTCCAGATTTGTGGTTCCTCCAGAGGCTCTACCAAGTGTGATGCAGACTCATTTGGAAGCCAGCAGGTGTCTCTGCCTAGAGAAAGGATGGGAAGGCTGTCATGACCATGGGCCTCTTCATCTCCCCATCTCATTTGCAAAATCCCAGCCTGCCTGGTTGGTATTGCTGCCTCTTTGTAGGGTTTTAGCCTTAACTAGTTATTTTTTTAAAAATATATTTTTATTGATTTCAGAGAGGAAGGGGGAGGGAGAGAGAGATAGAAACATCAATGATGAGAGAGAATCATTGATCGGCTGCCTCCTGCACACCCGCCATGGGGAATCAAGCCTGCAACCTGGGCATGTGCCCTGGACCGAAATCGAACCCGGGACCTTTCAGTCCAAAGGCCAACGCTCTATCTACTGAGCCAAACTGGCTAGGACCAGAAATGTATTTCTTACAGTTCTGGCAACTGGAAGTCAGATCAGGGTGCCAGCCTGGTTGGGTAAGAACCTGTTTCCTATTTCATAGCCATTGCCTTGCTCACTGTGTCTTCACGTGGTTGGGGATCTCTCTGGACTTTCTTTTATAAGACACCAGTTCCATTCATGAGGGATCCATCCTCAAGACTTAAGCACCTCTCAAAGATCCTATCTTCTAATATTATTATTTTGGGGAGTTAAGATTTCAACATATAAATTTGGGGGGACACAAACATTTAGATCACAGTGTTATTGGTGGAAGTAGAGTTCTTAGGGTACTGTGGGGAAAAGAATTTCCCGAGGCCCCCACAGGAGTATGGGGTATCATGGGTTTTGTGGAAAGCTTTATTGATGATGTAAGATTAAGGGAGTTTCTCTCCAAGGTCTCATTCTCCATCGGTCCTGCCATGGAAAAAGTCCATCTTTTCTTTAGGAGGGTCGGAATTAAGGCCACTGCCTAGACTCTCCGCTGCATATTAAAGCACAGTCCAGTCCAGCATCTGGTTAGCTTAGCTTGTGTTCCCAGCCGCAGTCCATTGCAAGTGAAAGAAGCTGGATGCAAAAACTCTGTTGACTTCTGGTTCATTTAGAACAGCGATTTTCAACCTTTTTCATCTCATGGCACACATAAACGGATTACTAAAATTCTGCAGCACACCAAAAATGCTATATTTTTTGCCTATATGACAAAAAAAATAGGTATAATTTTCATTCAAAGGGCCAGTTATTGTTGTGTTGGCTGTTGTCATTTTTGTATTTGACAATCTAAGGGAAAAGAGGTCAGTGCCCCTACCTAGTCGTGTATTGCATGTTTTTTAAATTCTTGCAGCACACACCAGTGTGCCTCTGTGGGACAACAGTGTGCCGTGGCACACTGGCTGAAAATCACTGATTTAGATTGACTTTCAAAGTGTCTTATTAATAGGAGCTAAAAAAAAATTGTAAAATGACTGTTTAAAGCCTAATCAGTCAAAACCCGCCAGGATCAAGTCTTAGTCTGACAAAATCAGTTTTTTTTTATTTTAAGTGAGGGAGGGAATTCCTCACTAAAGGGGGAGGGTAGCATCTTTTGTAAGGTTTGAGTTCTGGCTAAAAGATTTTGGGGAGGATTGCAGAGAATTGAGAATGAGTTCTGAAGTGGAATTAGGAGAGGAAATTAACAAGCATGGATTGAGTGCTCTTCATCTGGCGAGTTCATCTTAGCCCAAGCATGTCAAACTCATGGCCCACGGGCTACATGTGGCCCACAATGAATATTTTTGCCGCCCAGCCAATATAACGGTATGTAAGAAACGTTTTAATAAAAATTTCGTAACTTAATTTTTACAATATCCTGTTATGCATAATTATTAATAACAAACTACAACGTTTGCTAATGACTGATTACTATACTCGTGTTGCATTCATTTCCCTTACGCGCCTTACACACAGGCGCACCATTTCTCTCCTAGTGTACCCTAAGAACTATACTAGCAGCGAATATTTTAGCAGCTGATTGCCACATCATTAGCCTTGGACTGACTTGTTTGGTGTGTGCAACAGGAAATATTTTGCTTTTGGAGAACAAGAAAAATAGGTTTATTTGTGTTACACTTATTCATTTGTGCAGTTATTCAGTGTCTGGTAAGTTAATGTTCAAGAAAAAATATTAATTTTTATTAAAATGTTCTATTATTTTATATTAACAATTACTGTTATTTCTGCCGTTTGTATTTAGTATGTCTCTTATCGAAATAAACCTGTTTCTATGAAAATTGAAGCTTTTGTTTTTTTGTAGCCCACATAAACTTAAACCTTGTTCATTTGGCTGGTGTTAGCCTTTGAGTTTGACATGCTTGGCTTAGCCATTGGGTATCGCCACTAATAAATGAAAATAGCTAAGCAGGTTTAGAGTATCACTCACGGTTTTTTTCTCTTTTCAGCCAAACTGATTTTTTACCCTTTCAAGTTTGGCCAGGTTTTGACTCTTTCAAATAATGTTTGAATTTTGAAATTAGATTTTAAAAAATATAAATGTAAGTTGTTGTTTTTTTTTTGTTTGTTTGTTTTTTAAACATCGATCAGCTGCCTCCTGCACACTCTCTACTGGGTATGTGCCTGCAACCAAGGTACATGCCCTTGACTGGAATCAAACCTGGGACCCTTGAGTCTGCAGGCCGACGCTCTATCCACTGAGCCAAACCAGTTAGGGCGGGGACGTCTATTTTTATTTAATTTATTTATTTTAAAATATATTTTATTGATTTTTTACAGAGAGGAAGAGAGAGGGATAGAGAGTTAGAAACATCGATGAGAGAAACATCGATCAGCTGCCTCTTGCACACCCCCTACTGGGGATGTGCCAGCAACCAAGGTACATGCCCTTGACCGGAATGGAACCTGGGACCCTAGAGTCCGCAGGCCGACGCTCTATCCACTGAGCCAAACCTGTTTGGGCTGGTTTGTTTTTTTAACCTGCAAAGGAATTCCAGTTTTATATGGCTCACCCCTGTGGCCAAGAACCGTGGCCCCGGTGTAGGAGTGGAGGGGATTCCTTAGCAACACGACTTCTTCCTGAGCGGCAAATCTCCGAGCCCCTCCAATGAATCCTGTGTCCGGAGGAAACGTAAGACCGGATGTTGACTGGTTTGCTATGGTAACGGACGCAAATCCGGAAGTGGCGCCAGAGGAAGAGGAAGCGGAGCGGGCTGAGAACCCACGTGGGTTCTCCGCGTGTTGCCGCGTCCCTGGCAGCCGGTCCTATAAACTGAGTCGACATGGGTCGCTCCGGGAAGCTGCCCTCCGGAGTCTCCGCCAAGCTGAAACGCTGGAAGAAAGGCCATAGCAGCGACAGCAACCCCGCCATCTGCCGCCACCGCCAGGCCGCCCGCAGCCGTTTCTTCAGCCGGCCCTCAGGTAGTGGAGTCCGGTCCTGGGCACGCCGGCGGCGGGGTTCTGGACGGGCCTGGGTCCGGATGGGTCTGGCCTCTCTGGCCCAGGCATTGGGCCTTCCATCTTAGATTGTCGGGTCTGGAGCCTGCTGTACAGGCCCACCTCCCTGTTTAACAGCCGCGTAAACTGAGTCCACAGCAGGGAATGACTTGTCTCAGGGTGTCACCCGAGTTGGCACTCGTGGCTATAATTAATCTGGTGGCTCTTTACAAAGCGTTTTCACCTCCATTTATTTCCCATGCTCCTGAGTGCAGCCCCCAGCCGGTTCCCACCGGCGCTTATGCCATCAGGACAGGGAGGCAGGAACTTTTACCAGGAGGGTTCCCTTTTGGGCTTTTCTAAGTTCTAGGCGTACAGTGGGCCGATGAGGAAGACCGCGTTCAGAATTCAGCCTCTCGGGTTGGGGGCCTGGACGCCACCGGTTCGTTTCTTACAGGTGATGCTTTTTCTCCTGGACAGAAGGGTAGAAGTTGGGGTCTTACTTTGTGCCTCGGTTTTCAGGAAAGAGCGACCTGACAGTTGACGCGTTGAAGTTGCACAATGAGCTGCAGTCAGGGTCCCTGCGCCTGGACAAGAGCGAAGCCCCGGAGGCGGCTATGGAAGACGAGGAGGTGCCGGCTCTCACGGAGAAGTCCTCAGCCACCTTCCTAAGCGGTCTGTCCGACTGCACGAACGTCACCTTCAGCAAAGTGCAGCGCTTCTGGGAGTCCAACTCGGCCGCCCACAAGGAGGTAGCGGGAGGGTCAGGAGGGCGCGGGTTGGGGAAGAGGGACCAGACTCCTGCTTTTTATGTTTTTGGTGTCTGGTGACAGCAGCTGGGATTTCTGCATGATGCGTCACCTCTCCTACCCTTGGCATTCCCTACTTATTACTTCTCCTGGGGCAGGTTCCACTTTCTGCTTTTTCTAACAGCATCCCCCCCACCCTGCTCAAGTGTAAAGCACTTCATGGGAGAAATATTTCCCATTCTTCTCTTCAACTGTATCTAAACAGGATTTTTTACAAAGAATATTTTTGAGAAACATTTGTCGAATATTTCATGCCAAGTAACAGGTTGGAAAATGTTACTTATGTAACAACTAAGTTTACTATTTTTAGCTTATATTTTAAAGTTATGTATATTTATTCCTTTTCGTTGTGTAAATGAAAAATGGCAGCATGCTCTCCATCTCGGGAGCACGCTGAGCCTTTCCAGTCCCATTTGGTTTCTCCCAGGACATTACCTTGGCCTTTCCATCTCCTGAGCTTCCAGGGCCCGCCTTCCTTTGCTTCTGTAACTTGTTTCCTGAGCTTAAGCAGCCCATCTGGCTCACTTCTACTATCTTTTTAACTTTCTAAATAAACTTTCTCTTATAATTAAAATTAAAAAAAAAAAAGAGCCCTGGTCGGTTTGCTCAGTGGTTAAAGCGCCAGCCTTCAGACAGAAGAGTTGCAGGTTCGATTCCCAGTCAAGGGAACATACCTCTGGTTGCAGGTTTGATCCCTGGCCCTGGACAGCCAATTGATGTGTCTCTCACATTGATGTCCCTCCCTCCCTCCCTCCCTTCCTCTCTAAAAAATCAATGGAAAAAATATCCTTGGGTGAGGATTAAAAAAAAAAGAAAGAAAAATGTCAAAATTATAAATGGTACCAAAGTGATGTGAGTAGAATGAAATGTGAAAGTTGTTCTACCAACTTCTTCCTGGTAGCTACTGTTAATGGGTCATTGTATATCTCCCTAGACCCCCCCCCCCCTTCCAACAGAAATGTAATACAAGTTATAAATATAATTTCAATCTTCTAGTGGCCATGTTAAAGAATGTAAAAAGCAGGTGAAATTAATCTTTTTAAAAATCCTCACCTCGGGGTATGTTCTCATTGATTTTTTAGAGAGAGAAGAAGGGATAGAGGGAAGGAGAGGGAGAGAAAGAGAGAGGAACATCACTCAGTTACTTTATGTACTCAGGGATCAAACCTGAAACCTTTTGGTGTATGGGACAATGCTCCAACTGACTGAGCCACCCCGCCAGGAAATTAATCTTAATAATGTGCTTGATTTTACCTAGTATATCCAAAATATCATTTCAATATATAACCAATATAAAAATAATGAGATGCTTTACATTTTTATCATACTAAGTTTTCAAAATCTAGTACGTATTTTACCCTTAAAATCTCCATTTGGGTGCTATGTCTTTGTTGGAAATACTTGATTTGTATTTTTTTAAATATATTTTTATTGATTTCAGAGAGGAAGGGAGAGATAGAAATATCACTGATGACAGAGAATCATTGATTGGCTGCCTCCTGCATGCCCCTTACTGGGGATTGAGCCCGCGACCCGGGCATGTGCCCTTGACCGGAATCCAATCCAGGCCACAGGCCAATTCTGCTGATACTCTGTCCACTCAGCCAAACCAGCTAGAGCTTGATTTTATTTAGAGTTTATAAAACTTACAGTTGCAAAAGTAGATTCATGTGTATATACAAGTTCTAAATCTGTGTTTTTCCAATAACTAGATCAAGTATTCGTTTTTACATTTAATTAAAATTTTAAAATTAAAGATTCAGTTCCTCCATCACATTAGCCACATTTCAGATGCACAGTAACCTCTTGTCAACATTACTGTTCTAGATTTTTCGTATATTTCATCTACTTTTTAAAAAAAATTTAAATACATTTTTATTGATTTCAGAGAGGAAGGGAGAGGGAGAGAGAGATAGAAACATCAGTGATGACAGGGAATCATTGATTGGCTGCCTTTTGCACGTCCCCCACTGGGGATCGAGCCCACAACCCGGGCATGTGCCCTTGACCCGAATCGAACCCGGGACCCTTCAGTCCACAGGCCGACACTCTATCCACTGATCCAAACCAGCTAGGGCTCATCTACATTTTGTTTAGGTTTATATTTTATATGCAGTGTTCTGCAACTTTCCCCCGACTGAACAGTAATTCTGTGTTAATGAATGTACATAGTTGTTCCTTATTCTTTTCAATAGTTACATAGTATTTGAGTCTGTCATTATTTATTAAATAATAGTATAATATTAAATCCCGTTGGTGGCTGCTTGGTTGTTCTAATTTGTTGCTGCGGTAAACATACTTGTACATAAAATGCTCACACATTTGTGCAGGTATTTCTATAAGAGAGAGCATTGTAGGGGTGGAATTTTGGCAAATATGTTCTAAGCTTCCTGTGTGCTAGACTCTGTGGTGTGTACCTCTGTCTCTGAATGCTGCTCAACCTCTGGGCTACCAGAAGATTAATCTGTGAAGGAGCAAGGAGAAGAGGCTACCGTTGGGGGGGTTAGATTTGGAATAGATGTCACAGGTGCCTTCTTCGTACGCAGATCTGTGCTGTTCTGGCTGCTGTCACAGAGGTGATTCGCTCCCAGGGAGGGAAGGAGACGGAGACCGAGTACTTTGCAGCCCTGGTGAGTGGGTGTGACTTGGGGGTGGGTGTTCAGAGCAGCAAGTTATTCAGGCTCTAGAGGGAAGATGGTGCCCTGGCATGTGGGGAGCGAAGGACCACCTTGAACAGGTGAAAGTACTTCAGTCATTCTCCGGTGGCTTGGAAAGGCTAGTGGTATTTGCTGCATTTTTGTCTAAAACAAAAATCCACTACTCTGGGTTTTATCCCCTTGATCTATGAAGCTAAGTAAGGCCCAGGGGAGCCTCTAGAAAACTGCTTTTCAAAGTGTGGTGTGGGGTCCCCAAGACCCTTTTGGGGAGTTGGCTAGGTCAGAATTATTTCCATAATAATACTAGTACATCATTTATCTCTTTCTCACTCATGAGTGTACCGTGGAGTTTTCCAGAAGTTACATGATGTCTGATGACATTATTTTGACAGCTAATTGAATTGTGCTTTCATATTCTTGTGGTTTGAAATTTTCTCAGTTTTAATTTTATTGTGGCAAATATCAGTAGGTGTAACTTACATAAACAGAACCTTTGGGGAATCCTCAGTCATTTTTAGAGCCACTACTCTAGAGTGGGCTTGGCAAACGACTGCCCAGAGACATAATCTGACCCATGGCCTATTTCTTTACAGCCTGAGAGCTAAGAGTGGTTTTTATGTTTCTAAAGGATTGTTAAAACACGCAAAGAAGAATATGCAGTAGAGACCGTAGATAGATTGCAAAGCCTAAAATATTTGTTATCTGGCCCTTTACAGAAAAAGCTTGGCCATCTCTGCTCTAGAAAAATGGAGTAAATTACATAGCAATATAAGGTTTTTATCGTGTGCCAGGCAGTATTCTAATTGTTTCATACGTGTTCGTTCAACACCTTATAAGTACTGTTATCCCTATTTTATCAGTGAGGAAACTGAGTCACAGAAAGGTTAAGTTGCCAGCCTAAGACTAACAGTAGCATCTCAGGGATTTGAACCTTTGACAGCCTTCTTGGTCATAACTGTTCTGCTGGGCACGTGGTGCCCCCCAGCACCCAGCTTGCCCAGCATGGCACATTTCCTGCTCACACCCCGCTGTGATCTGGTCCTCAGATGACGACAATGGAAGCGGTGGAGTCCCCGGAGTCTCTGGCCGCTGTTGCTTACCTGCTGAACCTTGTCCTGAAGCGGTGAGTTCTGGGTTCTGTCTGGACCCAAGGCTCTTTGTGGAGAGGAGAAGGGAGTGTGGACGGGAGGGGCAGGATCAAGGAATTGTTAAACAGAACACAAGGATACTGGAGTATTGGTGGCATTCTGCATCAGGCTCAGGGGGCGGCTCAGGAGCCTGTAGACTGGCAAGGGGGCAGCCCTGGTGCAGCCAGTGGGGCAGGAGTGATGGGGTGGAATGTT
Source organism: Eptesicus fuscus (assembly GCF_027574615.1). NCBI lineage: Eukaryota > Metazoa > Chordata > Mammalia > Chiroptera > Vespertilionidae > Eptesicus > Eptesicus fuscus. Next base: position 40,402,628 of record NC_072489.1, on the reverse strand, counting down.
GGCGCCAGGGGGAAGGTGGGGAGAGGAATGGTGTGAGTTTATAGGGCCCATCTAGTGGGTGGTACAGAGAATGGGTAGTGAAGAAGGCGAGGGAGGCAGGCAGCTCAGGTGCCATGGAGATCTCACCGTACGGGGTGTCGGGAAGGGTGAGCTCTTGTCTTAACTGTTGTTCACTTGCTGAGTGACAGGCCAGCGCTGCCTCCCTCTGTCCAGCTTCCTCCTTCAGACCAGGGCAGGGCTGTACCAGCTGCTTTTGGAGCCCCTCTGGGACGCTGACTTTCTCTGTTCTCTCCTGTAGAGTGCCCAGTCCTGTGCTCATGAAGAAGTTTTCGGATACCTCTAAAGCCTTCATGAGTATCCTGTCAGCCCAGGCCAGCAGTGGCTCCACCTCTGCCCTCCGATGGGTTAGTAGTTGGTTCTCAGTTTCTCCTCTGCTGTCTTCCAGAACAGCGGCCAAAGCATGGGTGCTCCCTGAGAGGGGTGGGGACACTCTGTGGACCCTCAGATGGGTCCCTTTGGGATCTGTGGAGTCGGTGAGAAGCTGGGCTTTTCCCTGCCTGGCTGAAAAGGGTGGAGCTGAGAGACCCTGGCTCTCCTCTTCAAGGTCCTCTCGTGCCTGGCCACCCTTCTGCGGAAGCAGGACCTGGAGGCCTGGGGCTACCCCGTGACTCTGCAGGTGTACCACGGGCTGCTGAGCTTCACCATGCACGCCAAGCCCAAGGTGAGACCGCTGGGCCCCCAGGATATGGGAATGGATCAGCCACTCAAGGCGGTGGGTGGGGCAGGGCTGGCTTGTCTGAGTGGGATGGGGAGCGCGACCAGAGTCTTGGGTTCTTGCCTCTGAGGTCCCATCTGCCCAGCTCCCAGAAAGCGAGGGGCAGCTCCTGCAGGAGGGATGTTCACTGTCAGGCCCTTCTGAGTTCCTGCCGCCTCACTGGGTAGTGACAGGTTAGTGACAGTGGCAGGAGGGTTGAGGGGGGCTTTGGAATCACACCGACCTGAGTTGGATACTTGGACTCACAGCTTGTGCTGTGACCTTAGGCAAGTCACTTAATCTCTGAGCCTCAGTTTCCCAGCTGTGAAAGAGGGCTAATAATATCCTTGCTGTGAGGGTGTGGGGAGGCTCCGGTGATCCTCACAGGCCAGGTGCGGTTCCCGCATAGGCAGGTGCTCATTAAGTGCTGGTTGGCCATCATTTCCTCCTGAAATTCAGGGCAGGAAGCATGTAACAGTGATACCAGTCATAGTCATCACTCACTGGCTGAGCACTGTTACCCAGGTGGCTCACGCCTCTTTCCATGGGTATCCATGTGAACTTGCCCTCCATTTCTTCAGGTCTCTGCTACAATGTCACTACTGGAGTGACACTTTTCTAACTGTCGGATAAAGAGTAATAGCCCTGCTTTATTGTCTGCAAAGTACTTTTACCTTCTGGTGTATGGTTGTTTGTTTCTGCCTCCCAGTAGAACATGAGTTGTTTGCTCTGTTCGCTGCCACGCTGCCAGCACGGGGAACAGTGTAAGAACAGTGCTGGCGTGGTGGACGCTCGATGTTGCTGATGAGTGAATGGCTCCCTGCTGTAAAGATGAGGACATGGAAGCTCAGAGATTAAGCTGCTTGGCTTGCTCAGGGCTGTGTGGTGAGTTAGGAGGAAAGCAAGAATTAGAGCCAGGGTTTGTCTCACTCCATAGCTCAGGTGTCTGTACTTGAAGCCCAAGGTATAGCATTGACCATGTGGGCGGTGTGTGGTCACTACTTTTTGGTGGGCGGTTGTGCCGACCACCCCAGCTGCTGGTTGAATGCTGGCCCTGCTCTCACCCCCTTCCTTTGCTCCTCAGATCCGGAAGGCTGCCCAGCATGGAGTGTGCTCGGTCATCAAGGGCAGTGAATTCATGTTCGGTGAGAAGGCTCCTGCCCACCACCCTGCTGCCACGTCCACCGCCAAGTTCTGCATCCAGGAGATTGAGAAGTCTGGAGGTAGGAGCCAAGCTGAGGGTGGGGCCTGCAGGGAGGACAGGGCCCGCTGCAGTGAGTGGGCTGGAGTCTCAGCTCCCCTTGCTCTGCCAGGCTCCAAGGAGGCTACCACCACGCTGCACATGCTGACACTGCTGAAGGACCTGCTGCCCTGCTTCCCGGAGGGCCTGGTGAAGAGCTGCAGTGAGACTCTCCTCAGGGTCATGACCTTGAGCCATGTGGTGAGCTCAGGCTGAGAGCCAGCGGGCAGGGGCACCCTGAGGATGGTCTGAGGGTAGTGGAGGGTCCAGCTGCAGACCCCAGGCCCGGGGTGCTGGCTGTCAGGGAACTCCCTGGTGAGGCCAAAGGCAGGGCCTGAGTGTCTCCCTGCCCTGGCCCTGCTCTTAGCTACAACCGAGGACTCCATCTCACCCCCAGTGTCAGGCAGGCTGGGCCAGCTTCTGGGTCCTGGTCCAGTTGGGAGCTGGCCTCAGATCAGAGCAGAGTGAGCTGGAACTGTGGTGGGGCTGGTAAAGCGTCAGTCCTCTCCCTGCCTTGAGCTCTACTCGAACCACAGTCACAGTTATTTCTCTTTTTTCCCCCCTAAGTTACTGACATCTGTGCGATGATGTTAAAGATACATAAAAATGATCCCCTACATTTCTGCCATTCTAGCACAATTCTGGTCATCTTTATGTGTTCTCTTGTAGTGTTTACTCATACACATATTTTATTTTTTTTAAAATATATTTTATTGATTTTAGAGAGGAAGGGAGAGGGAGAGAGAGACAGAAACATCAGTGATGAGAGAGAATCATTGATTGGCTGCCTCCTGCACGCCCCCCACTGGGACTGAGCCCACAACCCAGGCATGTGCCCTTGGCCGGAATTGAACCTGGGAACTTTCAGTCTGCAGGCTGACGCTCTATCCATTGAGCCAAACCAGCCAGGGCTCATACACATATTTTAAAGTATTTATTATAAAAATAGCATGATCACTGTTTAAAAGAGAAAAACCTTTCAGGAGTTTATAAAGTAAAAAATACAAGTCTTTGTTTTCCCTTCAACTCTCACTTCCTAAGATAAACAGTACCAAGAACTTACTGTGTATCCTTTCAGACATTTTCTCTTTGGATAAGTTAACATGAAAGCATGAAATACAGTTGTAATTATGGTATCCAAACCATTCATAACCTGCTCTTTTATCTTTTAGCCCTTTATGTTAAAAATACTTTGTTCATGCCCTAGTCAGTTTGGCTCAGTGGATAGAGTGTTGGCCTGAAGGGTCTCGGGTTCGATTCTGGTCAAGGGCACATACCTCTGTTGCAGGCTTGATCCCTGGCCCCGGTTGGGGTGTGATTGGGAGACAACCAATTGCTGTGTCTATCGTGTCGATGTTTCTCTCTCTCTGTCTCTCCTCTTCCACTCTCTCTAAAAATCAATGGAAAAATATCCTCAGATGAGGATTAACAACAACAAAAAAATACTTTGTTCATGTTTCTAGATTGTCTTTGTTTAAATCATTTAAAATTTTTACTGGCTGCCAAGGTTTACTGAAGTGACAGTGCTCTGAATGTCCAGGTGCCGGGGGCATGTTTGAGGGTCAGGGGGCTGAGTCTTCCCCTAGTTCACTTGCTGGAGTGGGAGGTTGAGGAGCCCAGGGCTTTCAGGTTGCTCACTAAGCTTATGTGTCCTCTCCAGCTGGTGACAGCCTGTGCCATGCAGGCCTTTCACAGCCTCTTCCATGCCAAGCCTGGCCCAGGTACCCTGCCTGCAGAGCTCAATGCCCAGATCATCACGGTGAGACTTGGCGATGGGGAGGGGGCATGGCTACGTTGGGGTGGGGTGGTCCTGTTACTTGTCTGCAGGGTGAGGTTGAGTGGGCTGGGCTGCCCCATTGCAGGAGAGTGGTAGACAGGCAGCCAGGAGATTCCACCAGAGCCACATCCGTACCCACAGGAGCTGGAGGAGCTGACTCTTGAGTTGGTGGTAGTTAATTTATGATTTCAGCAAGGTCTCATGGGATTTTGAGCAGGGGTTCCCAACCTTAGGGATCTAGTGGATGGATTTGGGGAAGGTGCAGAAACTCCTCCACATTGTTTGCAAAATGTGTGCTCATGTGCATTTTTCCAGAGAAGGGCTCTGTGGCTTTTGTCAGGTTCACAGTGGCTTGTGTGACCCAAGTTATACTCCGTTGCTCCTAGGAACTTCCATAGAAGCAGAACTGGAAGGGTTAATGGAGCTGGGAGGTCAAGGGGGTGCTGTGTTCTGGGGCCGCATGTGTAGGCCTGTCGGTGGGACATGCTGGGGCCTCGGGATGGAAGGGGTCTTTGTCATTGGGCTGCTGCTGGACGCATTTGCTCAGACACCTGCTTATTTCCTGTCTCCCCTCTAGGCCTTGTATGACTACGTTCCCAGTGAGAATGACTTACAGCCACTGCTGGCCTGGCTTAAGGTCATGGAGAAAGCTCACATCAACCTGGTCAGGTAAGGTGAGGTGGAGGCGTGGCCCAGGGCCTCCAGCCAGGCTCCCTGCCCTGCGGTGCGTGTGGGAAGGACACGAGCTGGAAGCTGGAGGCGGTTCAGCTTCCTGGGAATGGCGGCAGTTCCATGTTGAGTGTGTAGCAGCCACCTCCTATTTTATGAGGCACGGGGCTGGGTGTTAGCTGGGGCTGATGCCTAAGTGTTGGCCAACTAGCCGCAAGGATGGGTCGAGGGTACTGCCCTCGGGTGGGGCCCAAGTGCCATCCTGATCTTGTCACCCCTGGCTGTCATCCTGTGCAGTTGGTCTCCCTCTCAGAGGATATCATCCACTTTGCAGCTCTAACCACCTGAGTTAATGGTCCCCTCTTCAGGGACTGTCCTGTGAGCCCAGTTTCTGCTTTGTGTCTCTGTCATAACACTCACAGTTGAACTTGACCATTTAATAGCAGTAGCCTCTTGACAATTTCACTTTTCCCAAGTAAGGCTGAGAAGAATCGGTGTGTCAATTGGTGACTTGCATTTTGCCTGGAAGAAGGGTCTCTAAGGCCCCCCGAGCCCCGAGGCTCCACCTGTGTGTCTGTCCTCGCCTCCACTGAAGGGTTCCCGTTGGCCTGCTCCTCCCACCCCCACCCCCGGCACTATGTTTCACGGGATTGATCACGACCACCCCACGAAGAAGGCCTTAGCCCATTTCATAAACCAGAAACTGAAGCACTGCGAGCCAGCTGGTCTTGAGGCTATTCAGGGGCACAGCCAGGTCTGCCAGGCCCATGTCCTTCCTGTACCAGACCCTTCACTTTCACCTGGAGGTGCTGGAAAATGGCAAAATAGCTTCGTGCTTTGCTTCTCGGGATTTATCCCACAGGACTTCCACGTTGTGTCGGGATGTTTGTGGTAGCACCGTGGTTAATGGCAAAAAACCTAGAGACAGCCCAACCGTGACCCAGGAGGGGACTGATTACATATAAACAGTGAAATACGAGGCAGCCGTCAGGGATAATTGAAGTAGGTGTGTGCGTGCTGATGTGGAAAGACCTTCAAGATACATTGAGAAAAAGCAAGGTGCAGAGCAGCATGGATGCTGTGATTATTTGCAAACTACCAGGGTGTGAGTCCTGACCCACCCTCCACTAGCTGGGTGGCCTTGGGCAAGTTACTTGACTTTTCTGTGCCTCAGTTTCCTCACCTATGAAATGTTAAATGTAATAACACTTAATCTCAGTTTTGCAAGGTTTCATGTTCTGTGTTATGTTTGTGGGGGCTTTTGTGGGCTTTAAATGAATGAATGCAAGTTATGTCAGTACTTGGCATGTGATAAATGTTACATAAATTTAGCGATAAACTTCTGGAAGAGTACTGGAGAAACTTAACCTTGATTTTCCCCTGGGAAGTACATCTGAGGGTCAGTTGGGAGAAAGGTTTGGTGAGGAAGACACTTTATACCGTGAGCACCTGTTTGAATTTTTTTACCACCTGTAGCTGTTACTTGAATGACAGCCCTTTCTAAAATCGCCCACAAGAAGGGCCCTGTAGAGCTCCCCACATCAGTGATCGTCATTGGACCTGAGTCATCTAGTCCCCCAGGCTCAGGGCCACCCCGCCCCACAGAAGTGTTTTGTCTTGACAGGCTGCAGCGGGACCTTGGGCTGAGTCACCTCCCTCGCTTTTTTGGAACTGCCACCGCCTGCCTCCTCTCTCCCCACTCACAGGTGGTCACAGCTGCCACCCAGAGCCTCCAGGTACCACGCCCCCTGAGCCCCAGCTTTAGTGGGGGGAGCAGAGAGCACAGTGGGCTCTGCCAGCTGCCTGTCTCTCCCAGAGCCTGCCTCAGACGCCAGCTGCATCCTGGACAGGAGGTTCTCAGGGAGGGATGGCTGCCTAGAAGCTTCAGGAAGCAGGCCCATACGAGGGCTCAGTGGCACTGGGGGGCTGCCTTGGGCTTAGACAGCTGCGGCCCCTTTTTGCAGGAGATCCTGAAGGAATGTGTCGCTCCTCACATGGTTGGCATCGGCTCTGTGACCTCCTCAGCCTCAGGCCCTGCCCAGTGTGTCGCCAAGATGTTCAGGTGAGAGCATAGTATCTGAGATGAGAAGGAATACGGTGTGCCTTGTAGAAAGTTCCTTGTAATGAGAGGTCTCTGCTTTGTCACTGACTGGCCATGTGCACAGTGCCAGAGCAGCTGCTGTTGATTTGAGCCCTGGCCATGTTCCATGCACCATGGTGTGGTGCTCATGAGTGTGGACTCTCAGGCCAGTCATCTGGGACAAGTTCCTCCACCTCGATATCTCAAGGTCATCATCCCTTAAAGGGGGCTAACGCAGGTGAGGGTTAGATGAGGTAATATGTGCAAAGTGGTCAGAACAGTACCTGGCACCCAGTTAGGTGCTCAATAAATAGAAACTGCTAGTAGTCCTACTGACCCCATTTTACAGATGGACAAGCTGAGATCACCCAACTAGAATAGAAAGCAAGAATAGAGTTCCCTAGCCCATTCTTTTCCCCACACTGACCCCTGTTGGCCATTCTTGCCTAAAACCTCCAGGGGCTAGATTTTGGGAGATGGAGCCAAGCAAGGTGTGCACATGCAGGAGGGGCTGGGCCAGCCCTCCCTGGTGCAGCTTCCCATCCTGCCTAGACCACCTGTTCTTACCCTGCCATGCACATTGGGTCAGGCCAGGAAAGCATGGGCTTTGGAGGCCCAGTTTGGCCACCAGCAGAGTGACCCTGACAAGGTTATTTTGTCTCTCGGGGCCTCAGTTTCACCATTTGAAGACTGAACAAATAACCTGCCCCACGTGTTTTTCTTTAAGCTCAAAGGTTGCATAAATTAAACTCAGCACAGGGAGCAGTGTGGGCACTTCATAAATGCTAGGTCTCCCCTTTGGCCTTTCGAGGGGCCCTGCCCTAGCGGCCAGCTGGCGTCTATAGCTCATGGTGTAGCTGTTGACTTCCTGGCCAGGGCCCGGGGGGCGTGGCCAGGGCCCAGACTGCTGCTCCCTTGGCAGGGCAGTGGAGGAGGGCCTCACATACAAATTCCATGCGGCCTGGAGCTCCGTGTTGCAGCTGCTGTGTGTCTTCTTCGAGGCCTGTGGGAGGCAGGCCCACCCTGTGATGAAGAAGGTGAGTTGGGGAGCTGCTAGGGCCGGGGCAGGAAGTGGCACTTGGGCTTTTGGACTAGAAGGGGCCTGTGTCTCTGTTACCTCTGCACTTTAACTGCACCCACCGCCACAGTGCCCATACCAGGTGCCCAGTACTGTGCCCCCAGGAAGCTGACTGGGCCATCATGGGAGGAAGGAAGAGGGGCAGGACCCCCGCCCACACACAGCTGCTCACTAGTGTTGGCTGGAGTTGATAGTTTTCAATAGGGAACCAGTGTGATTCTCTTACCCACACCCATTACCTTTTAATTTTTAATCCTGTGAATTTTCTGTAACGAATGAGGATAGTGTTTTAAGCAGCCTTAGGTCTCAGGAAGGTGACTACATGCAGCCCAGAGTAAACCATCTAAGGGTCAGGGGTCAGCTTTGGGAGAGGGTGGGACCTGAGGACAGGCCGCAGGCACCTTGTCGGCAGGTGGAGCAGCTCCCGGCCTCATGGCACCTTCCTCACCCACCGCCGCTTCCTTCACCCGGGATGGCAGGCTCCTCGGGGCTGGCTGGGCTGTAATAGATGAGGTGGGCAGACCTGGCTTCCTCTGGGAGGTCATGAGGGGTGACCTAGGGCAAACATGTCAGACTTTCGGTCGGCATGTTAAATAAACGAGGCATGTGGCCCGTGGGCCGTAGTTTGACATGCTTGCCCTAGGGGGTCTGGGCTGTGGTGCAGCTGAGGGTGCAGCTCTTCTCGAGCGGCAGCCACTCCTCAGTGCCTGTTCATTTGCTAGTTGTTGCACACAGGTCCGCCTTTGCCAGACCTTTGTCGTTTTTCAAGATAAACTGGAAATCTGCATTTGTATGTAAAATCTCCTGATTTTTACTTGTTATTAAAGAATACAGATTTTTTTTTAAATCCTGGAGCACTGGGGAGGGGTCAAACAGCATCAGTGGGTTACATTTGGTTCCTGGTTTGTGACTTCTGACCCAGAGCTTAACCTGGGCTCACGCTCCTGACCTCATCATCTTAGAGACTTTGGCTCAGACTCAGCCATGGTGCTTGCTCTGCGAGTACATCTTGATGTATAATCTTTCATCTCTTTGCTCCAGTGTCTCCAGTCCCTGTGTGACCTGCGCCTCTCCCCCCACTTCCCCCACACGGCAGCTCTGGACCAGGCAGTGGGGGCTGCGGTGGCCAGCATGGGACCGGAGGTGGTTTTACAGGCTGTGCCTCTGGAAATTGATGGCTCTGAGTAAGTGCAACCCTGGTTGGCTTCTATACGAGCCCTAAAAGGGTCAGGTGGCTTGCTCTCCCCCAGGAGGGTGTCCATTCCTTTGGGTGAAGTCTCCGTGTGCCATGGGGGGTCAGTGAGAGAGGCCAGAGCAGGCTTGACATGCTCCCCAGCTCAGCAGGGGGCGTGCTGTTGGGTGTGCTGCCCTCCAGGCTGTCACCCCTTCCTCACTGGGCCTCTCCTGCCTCCTTTCAGAGAGACTCTGGATTTCCCACGGAGCTGGCTGCTGCCCGTCATCCGGGACCATGTCCGGGAGACGCGACTTGGTTTTTTCACCACCTACTTCTTGCCCCTGGCTACTACCCTGAAGAGCAAAGGTATGGGGCCCACCGCAGTCCTGGAGCTCAGCCAGAAGGGGTCGGGAAGGGCTCCTGGCCCAGCACCCCAGCCCTAGGCCTCCCTCTGGCAAACGGGTGACATGCCAGTGTTTGAGTGCCTAATTCAGTGGGCTGTCCCTCCCCTCTGCTCGAAGGCATGGCCTGGCCTTCCCCCATTATAGGAGCCTGCCCTTGGCTGGCAGACATTGGCCTGCTCTCCCACTAATGGAGTAATTAATTACACAAGCACACAGCGGCTTATACGTATGCAGAGATGTTCTAGCAAAAACTCTAACACAACCTACATGTCCATCATTGGGTTCCAGTGAAGTTAGTTATGGTAACACCATGATGTGTCCCAGCATCACTGTGGGACACAATGTGGTCATTACAAAGAAAGAGACATGGGCGTGTAGATGGTGAGTTGAACAGATCAGATTCAGATCTCAGCTCAGCCACTGCAGTTGGTTGACTTTGGGCAAGTTTATTCAATTCCTTTGGGTCTGCTCCTCATCTGTAAGTAAGAATGATAATTGTGACATGAAGATTAAGTGAAATAATCATGTAAGTGCCCATTACACAGCCTGTCACAGAAATTGTCAAGTAAAACAAGGTTTCAGAACAATATATGTATAGTACATGTTGGTTATGTTTTTAAAGGTGTATGTCTGTTTAAAGAAACATAAGACCAATATATGGTGACAGGAGAAGATTTGACTTTGAGTGCAACATACAGAGCTTATAACATAGAAACCCACACCTGAAACCTATGTGTTCATGTTGACCAATGTCACTCCAATAAATTCAATTTCTAAAAAAAAAAGAAACATAAGAAAATCAAGAGAGCCGAAACCGGTTTGGCTCAGTGGATAGAGCATCGGCCTGCGGACTGAAAGGTCCCAGGTTCAATTCCGGTCAAGGGCATGTACCTTGGTTGTGGGCACATCCCCAGTAGGCGGTGTGCAGGAGGCAGCTCATCGATGTTTCTCTCTCATCGATGTTTCTGGCTCTATCCCTCTCCCTTCCTCTCTGTAAAAAAAAAAAAAAGAAAGAAAGAAAGAAAATCAAGAGAGATAGGATGAATAAGACAATGAGGAGACATTACTTTCTGTTTTATACAGGTCTTAGGTATTTATTTTTAATTAATTTGTTTTTTAATATATTTTTTATTGATTTTAGAGAGGAAGGGAGAGGGAGAGATAGAAACATCAATGATGAGAGAGAATCACTGATTGGCTGCCTCCTGCACACTCCTTACTGGGGATGGAGCCTGCAACCCAAGCATGTGCCCTTGACCGGAATCAAACCCGGGACCCTTCATTCCACAGGCCGACGCTCTGTCCACTGAGCCAAACTGGTGAGGGCGAGGTCTTAGGTATTTAGAAGGAACAATTTCCATCTGTGGGGAGAAAGGAATCACCGACATTGACCTCATCACTGGGCTTTTGGTTTTGGTGGAAATGGGGCCTGGTGGGTAGGAGGGTGCCCAGGGTCACACTGTATCCTTTGTTACACTCCAGCAATGGACCTGGCCCAGGTGGACCGCATGGTGGAGTCCAAGATCTATGACACGCTGCAATGGCAGGTAAAGGGTCAGTTAGGGGGATGTGGGTTGGGTAGTGCGGGGGCGTGGGTTGCTGAATGTCATTCTCGTTTACCATCCCCACCCTCCCCAGATCTGGACCCTCCTGCCCGGGTTCTGCACGAGGCCCACGGATGTAGCCGCCTCCTTTAAAGGGCTGGCGCGGACACTGGGCACAGCCATCAGCGAGCGCCCAGACCTGAGGGTCACGGTGTGCCAGGCCCTGCGCACTCTCATCACCAAGGGCTGTGAGGCAGGTACGTGGGCTCTGGGGTCGGAGGCTGGTGGGAGGATGGCTGTGATGGCACAAGTCCCCTGACCCCCATCTCCTGGCTTGCTGTGACTCAGTGCCTGAGCCATGGCTCATCCTTTGCAAGGACCTGGGCTTCGGCTGGGGACCCAAGGATGCAAAAAACCACCCCTTTTCTCTCTTTACCCCCAATGTACCGACATCTGGGGAGTTATCCAGTCAGTGCTGAAGGGTTTCCCTGGCCCCCAGGACAGCAGCCATGGAGAAGCATAGGTCATGGTGGCACCTTGTTCTCTGGGCTCTGGTCTCAGCCTCTTCTGTCTCATAGAAGCCCCACATCCATGGTCCTGTCACAGGTCCTCCTAAAGGATGCCTTTGGGCTACAGCCTGTGAGGTCATCTCCAGCCCCTTTTATGCAAACTTTGGTCCTCCTGCCAGAGGCTGACCGTGCCGAAGTGAGCCGTTTTGCCAAGAACTTTCTGCCAATCCTCTTCAACTTGTATGGGCAGCCTGTTGCAGCCGGGGACACACCAGCTCCTCGCCGGGCCGTGCTGGAAACCATCAAAACTTACCTTACTATTACTGATCCTCAGGTGAGCTGATGGACGGGGAGAGAATGCTCCCAGGTGGGGAGTGTTGGGTCAGGAGCATTGGAAAGCCCCAGGCCCTACCCAGCAGGGCTCACTTGGGCCCGTGCCACCTGGAGAACAGACCAGATTCCAGCGATGATGGCTGGGCCAGCGTGGGCTTGAGGCTTCTAAACGGGAGGGCAAGAAGGTATAGTTCTGTGACCTGCTGCTGCTCTGTATTTCTCTATTAAACAACTTCCTCCTTCTCATTCCGGCGGGGCTGCCAGTTGGTGAATGGTTTCCTGGAAAAAGCCAGTGAGAAGGTGCTGGACCCTGCTAGCTCTGACTTCACCAGGTAAAATCCCCCACTTGAGCTGGGGTAGCCCAGGGAGCTGGAGGGTGTGGGTTCTCTGGAATAACTTAGGAAAGGCTTGAGATATTGAATGTCCCAGCTCCACTGCAAGGCGCGAGTAACTCCTTCTTTCTGGAGCGGCAGTATTGCCCGCTAGGGAAGGCGGGGACCCTGGAAACTCACTGCCTGGGTTCAGATCCCAGCTCCACCACTTACGGGCTGTGTGACCTTGGATACGTTACCCATTCTTTGCCTCTTTGCCCTGATCTGCACAACGGAGATGCGGATGGTACCTGCAGCAGGGTTGCTGTGAGAATTGAAGGGGGTGACACTGGTAAAGCACCCGTGGTAGTGCCTGGTACCTGATGAATCCTCGATTCGGTACAAGCCATGATTATCGTCCATGGGCTCCTTCAAGGCCCCTGGTCCTCATCCTGACTTCTCCCACCTGCCCCTCACCCCGTGGACGTAAGGACAGTGTTAGTCTGTGCCCTTCTCCAGCCCTCGCTAAGCCCCTCCTTGGTCACCTGCCCTGAGCAGATTGTCTGTCCTGGACCTGGTTGTGGCCTTGGCTCCCCACGCTGACGAAGCTGCCATCAGCAAGCTGTACTCCACCATCCGACCCTACCTAGAGGTGAGCCTGGGGCTGGGGCCCCACAGCCACACGGGGAGGAGTGGGCTCCTTGGAAAGTGGGGGGGGGGGGGGGGCCTGTCTTCTTCATCCCTTGCTGCTGCCCAAGATCATCTGATTTCTTGTGGTGTGACTGTCCTTTGTACCCTGTCTAGTCCATCTGTCACATAGATGCCAAAGTGACTAAAATGCACAGTCATGCTCAGATCTCACCTGCCGAGGTGAGGTCTGGTAGAAACACGGCCATACTCCTTTGCCTGGATCGCTCACTGGGCCGTCTCAGCCCAGCCTGATCTTCATTCTAATCACTCATTTCCCCTTGTCGGTCCTCATCCCACCACCACTTGGCCTCCTTAAACTGTTTTAAGCATTGCAGATATAAGGGGCCCCTCAGTGCCTTTGCACATGCTAGGTCCTCTAACTGACATGCTGTGGCAAGCCACCCGGCAGAACTCAGGCCCGCAGTGACCTGACAGCCATCGCCACTGCGACAGTTGAATAAGCAGTTAGCCAGAACGTGCAGGCAGACCCGAAGTGCAGGGCAGGAGAGGTGTCCTGGGGAGCGACAGAGCATGCCCTTGGAACGGTAAGGGGTCAGGCAAAGGAGAGACAGTAGAAAGGTGAGCAGGCATGGCAGGCCTGGTGCGTTCCTGGCACTGCAAGTTCATGCTGCTGGTGTGGACATCGCTTAGAGGGGGGTCAGGGGAATGGATTGGAAGGCTGGGTTGGCCTCTTTCCCCGCAGCACCCCCACCTGGCGCAGAGTTAGCCTCCTGCCGTCCATACTCTGCTGGCCCTCTTGTCGGACCTCATGAGCTCCAGAGGGCAGGGCCAGCTTCTCTGAACCCCCTCCAGTGCTGGCCTCAGTTAATGGTGACTGCTCTGTGAATGTCATCAGATGGGTGGTGGACTTCCAGTCCCCCCTCATCATCCATCTGTGTCCTCCCAGAGCAAGGCCCATGGGGTGCAGAAGAAGGCCTACCGCGTGCTGGAGGAGGTGTGTGCCAGCCCCCAGGGCCCCGGGGCCCGCTTCGTGCAGAGCCACCTAGATGACCTGAAGAAGACCCTGCTGGACTCACTGCGGACCACTTCCTCTCCTGCCAAGAGGGTGAGGATTCAGGGCAGCCCCCTTCTGCCCGAGAGAGGACGGGACACCAGGAGAGGACCACAGCAGGGGCTGGGGTGGCATTGAGGGGGCCTGACCATCGTCCCTCTGCCCTACAGCCCCGATTGAAGTGCCTCATACATATTGTGAAGAAGCTTACAGCCGAGCACGAGGAGTTCATTACTGCCCTTGTCCCGGAGGTGAGGGTGCAGGAGGAGGTGTATGTATGTTTTGGGGGTTCCTTGGAGTGTGGCTCCTAAAGGCCTGTCAGGATCAGGGGAGGGTTGTATTGGGAGTGGGGGTGTGCTCGACTCACTGTCTGGGAGTGTGGGTGCCTCAACCTGCTCACTCTGCTTCAGGCCACCAAGCTCAGGGTGGCCAGCTCGGGAGTGCGTGCTTACGGGGCTGTCTGGGCAGGTGATCCTGTGTACCAAGGAGGTGTCGGTGGGCGCTCGGAAGAATGCTTTCGCCCTGCTGGTGGAGATGGGCCACGCTTTCCTTCGGTTTGGCCCGAGCCAGGAAGGTGAGGCCTTGGTGACTCAGGGCTGGGGTGGACGCTCTGCTCCGAGACCTGGTGGGCTGGGCTCTGCCTGGTGCAACTTGTCCTGCCTTCTGCCCTCCCAGAGGCCCTGCAGCGCTACCTCGTCCTGATCTATCCCGGCCTGGTGGGGGCTGTCACCATGGTCAGCTGCAGCATCCTGGCCCTGACCCATCTCCTTTTCGAGTTTAAAGGTACATGTTCTTTCTTGAAGGCCTGGGAAGCCCTCAGAGTAGGAAAATACCCAGGAGGTCAGACAGGGAGGCCACCAGGTAGGGGAAAGGTCAAGGGAGGGTGGAAGAAAAGCTGGAGCCAAGCCCGGCCGCCTCCCATCTCCTCTGCTGCCTCTCATCCCATGCTCAGAGTGCGTGGGAGCAGGGCGGTCCCCGTTTCAGTCCTGGTTCTCCAGTCCCCCTGGAGCCTGACTCTTCCCTCTGAAAGGGAGGAGAAAGCAGCCCCTCCTCCTAGGGCGGCTGAAGGACCACAGGAGACACTCCTGGGAAGGTGACCAGAGCCGAGCCAGGCACACCGCAGTCCCTCAGTGTTAGCTCTCGCTCTTGTGACCTGGCAGGGTCTGGGTCTGGGTGTCTCTGACGGTGGCCCTCTGGCCCCCCAGGCCTGATGGGGACCAGCACGGTGGAGCAGCTGCTGGAGAACGTGTGTCTGCTCCTGGCCTCCCGCACCCGTGACGTGGTCAAATCGGCGCTGGGCTTCATCAAGGTGGCAGTGGTTGTCATGAACGTGGCACACCTGGCCAAGCACGTGCAGCTGGTGGTAAGGGCCCCCTTTCCCCTCTGTGGGTGGCGATGTGGCCTCCAGGCTGCCATCCTGGGACCAGTGAGCCTCAAGGCCAGCAAGTTTCAAGCGTTCTTTTAGCTACACGCAATCTTGTGCAACAGAAGGTCATGCAGGGGCCCTGGAAGGGACCAGTGGGGGGATGGCAGCCTGGTGGAGGAAGGGGCGCAGCACCCAGGCTGCTGCTTGTCACCCCACCTCTTTGGCCCCTCCACAGAAGCAAGGGCTTTACAGGGCAAAGGTCAGTGGGCAGGGCCATTCCTCATTATAGAGACGGGGATACCGAGTTCAGAGATTGCCCACTCACACTGCTAGTGAGAGCAGCCCTGGGAACAGAACCCAGAGCTCAGGACTGAGACTGTGGGCTCCCCCAGCAGGACCCTCATCTCCTTTTTTTTGCCTCTTGCATTTTGGTCTTTGGGTTTGAGGCTCTTCTGGACACCCCTGCTGGGCTGTAGAAGGGCCTGAAGAGCCTTCTTGTATTGGGCCCTCTGGCCCCCTCTGGCTGCTCATAAGGCATGTAGCAAGCTGGGACTGTTAGATCCTCTTGCTGCTGTACCCACTGCCTCAGTTTCCCTCTCCAGCTGATTGAGTTGCATCAGACCTCCAGGGGGATCTTTCTTGCTGTCTTCATATCTGACCTTGGGTCAAGGCGAGAAGGGGCAGATGAGAGTCAGCATAGCCTGCTCCCACCTTCCAGAGCCTGCAGCCTAACCGGAGACCAGAGATAGGAGAACAGCCACAGCGGGCATCTGTTCTGCAGTTATTAGAATTGATAAAACCCTTTCAAAGAATCGACGGGGCTCTATCCCCCAGCCCATTGAGAGAGACTGTAGATATTATTTGCCACCCACACGTTTCCCAAACCAGGCCATGTGAAGGCTTAAGAGCAGTCCAGCCAGAGATGAGCTCAGGGCAACAGAAGGGACATATGGAACCAAGAGAAACCTGGTGGTGGGGGGCGGGGGCAAAGTACAAGCCATGGAATTAGATCTGGGCTAACTCCTTCCTCTGTAGCCACTTAACAGCCCCTTAACTCCCTGTGCCCGTTTCCTCATCTGTAAGTTGGGGATGATGGTAATATCTGCCTCACTGGGTTGTTCTAAGGATTCGATGCGATGATGCATGTAAGGTGCTGAACACTGTTGAGTAGACTTTAAAGCTGTATAATCTTGGCAGAGTGGTTGGGAATATGCAGGCAGGTTTAGGGGGAAGGTGGGGTCTGCCCAGACTGGAGCCTCTTTGGAGCAAAGGGCTGAGCCAGGAACAGGGCCACTCTTGCCCTCACCTCTTAGCCAGCCCTGGTCCTCCCGTTCCCTAGTCTGGACAGCTGTGTGGGGGCAGGCAGGGTGGGAGGCGCCCTCCCCCTGAAACCCTGGTGCCCTGCCCTGCAGATGGAGGCCATCGGGAAACTGTCAGATGACATGCGGCGGCACTTCCGCATGAAGCTTCGCAACCTGTTCACCAAGTTCATCCGCAAGTTTGGGTCTGTGCACTGAATGGGGGATTGCGGGAGGAGTTGAGGGGTTTTCCTCCCACCAGGGACCTTGCAGAAAAGGGGCCGGGCTGGGGGACCAGTCTCTTCCCTGTCATTGGAAGGGCCCTGGCTGCACACCTGCTACTTCTGGGTGGCACCCTCTGGCCAGTGCACCTCACCTGCCCTTCGCTGCCCCCTCAGGTTTGAGCTGGTGAAGGGGCTGCTGCCCGAGGAGTACCACAAAGTCCTGGTCAACATCCGGAAAGCTGAGGCGCGGGCCAAGAGGCACCGTGCTCTGACCCAGGCTGCTGAGGAAGAAGAGGAGGAGGAGGAGGAGGAGCCTGCCCAGGGCAAGGGTGACAGGTGAGAAACATGGTGGTGTCCTGGCAGCCTGGTGCCCCCCCAACCCGGGGCCTGCCCAGGCAGTGCCCAGCTGGCCCTGCCTTTTCTTGGCTTTAGCATTGAGGAGATTTTGGCCGACTCCGAGGACGAGGACAGTGAGGAGGAGGAAAGGAGCCGGGGCAAGGAGCAGCGGAGGCTGAGCCGGCAGAGGAGCCAGGCGTGGCTGAAGGAGGGTGGTGGGGATGAGCCCCTCAACTTCCTCGACCCCAAGGTGGCCCAGCGAGTCCTAGGTAAGCAAGAATCAGCTGGCCCAAGAGCTCAGAAAGCAGGCTTACCTGTTCAGGGTGGGGGTGACTTGCATGGAGGCCAGTGGGAACCTCTCACCCTGACATGCACACTGTTGTGCTGTGGGCACCCATCTGGGGCACAGACCTGGTCTTACTGGTTATGATGAGGGTATGAGAGGGTTAGGACTGGTCTTCCACCTCCTCACTGCCGGACTCTGCCATGCCAGCCACACAGCCTGGGACTGGCCGGGGCAAGAAGAAGGACCATGGCTTCAAAGTGAGCGCCGATGGCCGGCTGATCATCCGGGAGGAAGAGGAGGATGCTGCCACCACCAAGATGGAGGAAGAGGAAGGCTCTAAAGGTGGGCCGCCTGCCCAATCTGGGAATGCAGCTGCTTCTGGCCTGGGCCAGGGCTCTGCGCGGTTGTTCATTCATTTATTCATTAATTTGTTCATTCAGACCATTTGTCGTAGGAGCAAAGGTAACAGCTTGTATCTAAGGCAACTTTCTCAAACTCGTTAAGTTTCTCAAACTTTTTTGACCAAATTAAGAAATCTTTTTGTGTTGTAATGCAGCCATTTATACAATTCTAAAGTCAAACAAAACTTTCAAAACACAGTACTTCCCCTTACCATGTGCGGTACACTCTCTTGGTCTCTCGTCTACTCTGTTCTGTTTCTTTCCTCTTCCTCCTTTTTTCTTCTTCAAAAGTATAAACCTGGCTGAAGCCCAGAATCTCACTGAGAGGTCGAAAGAGCCAAGTGTCTGAACCCATTGTCTCCTGCTGTCCAGGAGCCCCTCAGGTGTGACATCTCTGAGTACTGTTGCGTCTTTCCTATCCCTCTGTGCACATATCATCCATTAGATCACAGAAGCTTAGATCTTCTAAAATAGACCTCTCTTCCTCTTTCTTTTTTGGTTCACACTTCCATGATCCCTGGGCATGTGACTCACGGCATCCTTTTAACCAGTGTTCTCCCGCTGCCCCTACCCCTAACTTACCAGCTGTATGACTGGACTTCATTTAACCTCTCTGTGCCAAAATGGGCATGATACCAATACCTGCTTCAGAGGGCTGTTGTGACGATGAAATGGGTAACCTGAACAGCACATGTACGTGCAGGGGATAAATGGGACGGCACTATTTCCCGATCTGGTCTCTCACCCTTGATAATTCCCATCTCTTTCCCCTTCTTGTGCACGATCCCGATGTTGAAAATGCCCCTCCCTCTCCTGCCTTCACACACCCTCCTGCCCTTTAAGGTCCAGCTCAGTCCTTCTTTAAGGCCTTTCCCCAGCCCTTCAGCCCTCAGGCCTTGTTCCCTCCACTCATGGCAAGTCCAGAGACTGCCCAGTCTTCAACGCTTGGTCACATGCTCTCTTGCAGCGGCATTGGATTGTTGATTGACTTTATTTGAGTTGGTCTTCCCTCCAACTGGTTCATTTCATACTTTTAAAAAAATATTACTGATAGCTTTTTTATTTTTTGGTATGAAGTGTTTATCTTATTTGATAGCTTTTTAAAATCATGGTAAAATATACACATAGCATAAAATTTACCATCTTAACCGTTTTTAAGCATACAGTTCAGTCGTGTTAAGTATATTCATATTGATATACAACTCATCTCCAGAACTTTTTTAATCTGGCAAAACTGAAACTCTATGCATTAAACACTAACTCCCCATTTCTCCCTCCCCGCAACCCCTGACAACCACCATTCTACTATCTATGAACTTGAATTTGAATATGAATCTAGGTACCTCATTAAGTGTAACCATTCAGCATTTGTCTTTTTGTGGCTGGCTTATTTCACTTAGCATAATGTCCTCAAGGTTCACCCATGTTGTAGCATATATCAGAATTCCCTTCCTTTTTAAGGCTGGCCTTATTCTATCGTATGTATAACCACATTTTGTTTATCCATTCATCTGTTGGACACTTGGGTTGCTTCCACTTTTTGACTCTTGTGAATAATGCTGCTGTGAACATGAATGTACAAATATCTCTTCAAGTTCCTACTTTCCGTTCTTTTGAGTATATACCCAGAGGTGAAACTGCTGGATCACATGCTGATTCTGTGTTTAATTTTTTGAGGAACTGCCACAGCCACACTGTTTTCCACAGTAGCTGCACCATTTTACATTCCCACCATCAGGACACCAGGGTTTCAATTTCTCCACATCCTTGTCAACACTTGTTATTTTCTGTTTTTGTTTGTTTTTATAGTAGTCATGCTAATGGTTGTAAAGCAGTATGTTTGCCGTGCTTTTGTATGTCTTTTTGGAAAAATGTCTACTGAAGTTCTTTTGCCCTTTTTTAAAAAAAAATATTTTTATTGATTTCAGGGAGGGAGGGAGAGGGAAAGAGAGAGATAGAAACCTCAATGATGAAAGAGAATCATTGATCGGCTGCCTCTTGCATGCCCCCCTCTGGGGAATCGAGCCCACAACCTGGGCATGTGCCCTTAACCGGAATTGAACCCGGGACCTTTCAGTTCACAGGCTGATGCTCTATCCACTGAGCCAAACCGCCTAGGGCCCTTTTGCCCATTTTTAAATTGGGTTGTTTGTGTTTTGTTGTTGAGTTCTAGGAGTTCTTTATATATTCGGCATATTAACCCTTTATCGGGTGTATGATTTACAAACATTTTCTCCCATTCTGTAGGTTGCTTTTTCAATCTGTTGATGTGTCCTTTGACACAAAGAAACTTGTAAACTTTCATGTAGTCCAATTTCTTAATGTAGAACCAGTTTGTTGGTTCACACTTCTTTATATCCCCCACACAATGCCCAGCGCATACAGGGGAAAAAAAAGTCCTCCGGTAGGAGAATAAAGTAGTCCTCCCAGCAAAGTGAAGTAGGGGGGCTGCAGGGGTGTCTGGCTCCCTATAAAACCTGGGTTTACCTTAGAGTTGCAGAGAAAACTGTATTTACCTCAGAAGTGGGGTCACCACTTCCTTAAAGGGCTGTTGTCCCTGGGCCCTAGGACGGGAAGGAGAGAGGGTCAGTGTTCAGGGGTCTCAGCTCGCACAGAAGGACACAGGGTTCCTGGGAGGTAGCTGGCAGTTCCCTCAGCCTGATGAGCCAAATGGAGGCAGATGAAATGTGTGTGTGTGGGGGGGGGGGCTCTGGGAAAACGGGGCCTCCTGCGTGCTCACAGGCTTCTCTTCCTTTCGGCTCCAGGGGAGGATGAAGAGATGGCTGACCTGATGGAAGACTTGGGCGTCAGGAGTGTGAGTAATTCCTGCTGACGGAGGGCCGGGCCCTCAGACCTAAGCCTTGGGCCTGGCAGCTTCTTGCGGTCTCACCTGTGCTTCCTGGCTGCTCAGTAGAGCCCCAGGGCTGTGCACAGCAGGCTGTCCCTGGGTGTGGTGTGTGTCTTCCACAGCAGTGTCATGGCTGACCATTCTGTGGGGCTTGGGAGGGGACTTCCTTCATTGTTGGCTGGGTTGTTCAGCTGGAGAAAGAAAGAGAGAAACCCCTGTCTCCATAAGGGGGGGTGCTGTGTAGGCTGCAAGAGCAACCGCTGGCCTGCATGCTCCAAGGAGCAGGTCCTGCATGGGGTGGGGGCACCCACCATTGAGGGATGCTGAGAGCCCCACAATCACTGTTTATCACCCCCATTTCCAGAGGGGCTCACAGAAGATAAGAACCCTGCCCAGGGTCACCGCCTGAACCTAAATCCTGGCTTATATGTAAAGTGCATGGCACTTAGTGATGCTAAATAAGTGGTGACTGTTCTTACTATTATTGCATTTTTTCTGGAACTCTTGTCTGGCCAAAGCCTCCCTGGTTGCTGCAGTGCATCCTCACACGTGGCTTTGCAGTCCTTCCACGGCCTACTCTTCCTCCTGGAGAGCGGGAACTGACCACACCCTCCGAGGAGGGCCCCACGGTTCAGTGCCGCAGGACTGGGCTGTCTCAAGGCACCGAGAAGGACCTGGGTGGCCGCACTCCACAGTTGGCTCATGGCAATCATCACCTGCCATCGAGATCCCAGGGGCTTTATTGAATGGCAGTTGCTAAACCCCACTCCTCTGCCTGCAGTTATGACATCATTAAAATGCTGGGGACAAGTGACAACTGCAGCTGCCAGCGGGCATAGCTGTGGCCAGGTGCCAGCTGAACCAAGAACAAGCTGAGCTGTCACCCTCTAATGCAGCCAGAGTCCCGTTTCCAGCTAGTTTCTGTTTCTCCACTAGGAGTCCACTCTGCTGTGCCCACGTTGCCCAGACACACCCTGTGTGTGCTGCAGCCTGCCTGGGGATCCCCTGGGGAGCTTGAGCCCCAGGAATCTGTAGTTTGAAGAGGCTTCCTGGGCACTGTGGCCCAGACCACAGCGTGGCTGCTAGTGCACTGATCTGAGGTCTGCACAACATTCCTCTGCCCGGCCTTGTCATTTTCTAGGCCCAGGTCTCCTGCTGGGCTGGGCTGGGCTGCTGTCAGGCCCACCTCTCCCCTTGGAGCACCTAACCGGGTGCTGGCATGTAGTAAGTGCTGAGTCACTTCCTGTTGGATATAACTGGGTGAACTGAGCTGTCCTGTTGCACCATGCTCACAGCTCCTGGGATGGTAGCATTGTTGAGGGACAGTGATAACTGGTTGAGCAGGGGTTTCCCACCTGCCTGAGGCTCCCTGGACCACAAGAAGTTTGTCATGTACCCTGTGTCCCCAGGGCCTGGCACTTAGTAGGGGATCAGTGAGTGTTTGACTCCTGGGAAGAGGGGAGTGAAGTTCATGTGAGGCAAAGGACTGGTAAAGCTGTTCTCTCCAAAGAGGCTGAGGACCTCATTTACCTGCTAGGAAGACTGGGGCTAAGCTGAGGTCTAAGTACCCAGAAGGGCCCTGTGGGGGGACTTCAGTGTGGAGAGGCAGAGCAGTGGAGAAGCCAAGGCAAGCTCAGGCTCAGCAGTGAGGACCTGAGCTGGAACCTTGCTTCTGTCCTGCCTAGCTGTGTGATCTTGGATGGTTACTTGCCCTCTCTGAGCCTTAGTGTCCTCACCTGTAAGTAGGGGATCGAGTGCTTGGCAGAGGCCTTTCCTGCTAATGCAGGTTATGATTGCTTTTACTGTTACCACTAGCGAGGATGACCACATCCCCTTGTTCATGAGCTGTGCTTACCCCTTTGTAGAAAAAACACCAGAAGCTCAAGCATCAGAAAGAGGCTGACGATGAGGAGCTAGAGATGCCTCCTCAGTACCAAGGTGAGGCTTCCACTCTTTCTTGAAACACTGTTCTGTCACCGGTATTCGGCAGGGTTTATTGTGGGCAGAGCCACGAGGTTGTACGGCCTGGTTGCACTCAGTTGCCACCAGCAAAGATTGGCTGATACTTTGGCAATCGTCCCAAGTTAGCATTGCAGGATTTCATCCACAGCTGTGTTGAAGTGCAGGCTGGAAATGACACTGATCTTGGCAGTATATGGGTTCCTTTAAGCACAGCTTTCACGTCTGTACGATGGACTAAGAGCTGCCATCCTGTCTCACGGTGTTGGTGTGTGAGAAGGCCTATAGTGCCTCATTTTATAGATGAGGTTCAGAGGCTCCAGAAAGTGAAGAGATTCGCCTGAGGTTCGAGCTGGGAGTTGAACCCGGGTCTGTCTGACTTCGAAGCCTGTGTTCTTTCTCCTAGAACAAATGGAGCAGATTAGCTTTCAGGGTGGGGGGGGCATTTTATGTTAGTGGAGAATATATGTTCTCTGTGGGTTCGAGTCAGTCTGAGGAGCCCCGTGGTCTATCAAGTCAGCTGACAGTCCTTCTCGAGAAAGGTATTTGTCCTTGGTTGTTAGGGGACAGAGCCAGGTTCCTGGCCATGACCCATCTCCCTGACAGCTCTCTGAAGAGGTGTTCATTACCTCTCGGAGGAGGCTGCCCTGGCTTAGTCTGACTTTTGACCTCTGTTCCCCCTCTAGCTGGAGGCTCTGGCATCCATCGCCCTGTGGGCAAGAAGGCTACACCCGGGGCTGAATACAAGGCCAAGGTAAAAGCTGTTGGTGGGGGCAGAGCGTCTGGGAAAGGGTGGGCAGCTGTGCCGTCCTGGAGAGGCACCTGTGGAGCCAGACGGAGGTCTTGTTAGCATCTAAAGTCCGGACCTTGGGTTGGTTTCCAGAGCCACGAAAAGTCTTTGGCGCCACCTAAGGCACAGAATGAAGGGCAGGGAGGTCGCAGGGTCCAGCAAGTCGGGAGGGGGAAGTAGGGGAACCCCGCACTCCTAGCTGACTCTGTTTCTCTGGGTGAGCAGAAAGCAAAGGGTGACGTGAAGAAGAAAGGTCGGCTCGACCCCTACGCTTACATCCCCCTCAACAGAACCAAGCTCAACCGCAGGTATGATGCTGGGGCGGGGGAGGCTGGGGCTGGAGCTGTGCTCTGGAGGGCCTTATTCTCATTAAGCTCTCAGTTCAATTGCTCAAGTCTCTTCCAGTGTTTTATGTTTACTTTTTCACATGCACCTTCATGTAGTTGGTACCTACATG
The DNA here is from genome assembly GCF_027574615.1 of Eptesicus fuscus. Classification (NCBI taxonomy): domain Eukaryota; kingdom Metazoa; phylum Chordata; class Mammalia; order Chiroptera; family Vespertilionidae; genus Eptesicus; species Eptesicus fuscus. Next base: position 40,379,088 of record NC_072489.1, on the reverse strand, counting down.
TATTGTTAACTTGAACTGCCCCTTTAAACATGATGGGTAGCTCATGGCCTGCCCAGATCATGGGCTGCCCACTTCCGGGCAGCACTCCCGCCGCTCCTCTATTCCTGCTGGTGGGGGGAGCCATCTTTTGACATTATGGGAAGGAGGGCCCCCTGTTCTCAGTGAGATGTGACCCTTCTGTTCCTTGTCCCTGCAGGAAGAAGGTGAAGCTGCAGGGACAGTTCAAAGGCCTGGTGAAAGCTGCCCAGCGGGGATCCCAGGTGGGACACAAGCTCCGCAGAAAGGATCGTCGGCCCTGAACCCCATGCCCCCAGGGTGCTCTGCGGCCCAGTCTGTGGCAGAGCCAGGACTCAGAATGAACTGTTGGAATCAGGGCGTGGTTCTCAGAGCACGCAGGAGTTTGGGAATTCCGAACGGGAATCGCCTTTTAGAGATGTCCTTGGGACCTGGAGATGGGGACGTGCCTCGGTGCCTGTGCGTAGGCCAGCGAGTCATCGGTGCGTTCTGCCCGGAGTGGCCTGTGCAGCAGAGTGGACGGTCTTCCGTTTGCTGCAGCTGCTCATGCCACGTGGCATGCTCAGCCTGGCTGTCGTCTAGGTGTGTGAGGTTTGCTGTGACCGACAGAATAAACATGCATCACCATGCATTGTCCCTAGAAACATTGTGTGTCATCACCTGCCTCCTTCGGGGACAAGAACAGCGTCTGGTCGTTGGCAACAGTGTCTTGACCCCTTCGTCTCAATGCTGGCATCCAGTCCAGGGCTCAGGGACACCCACCTGTGGTTGAGCACCACAGACTCAGACTGGAAAGGGAACTCCAGCATGGCCATGGCTGCCTCTGAGCTCAGGTTCCTCCCAGCCACTTTGTTCACGATTCAGCAGTGTTCCCAAGGCCCTCCGTCTGCCAGGCACAGCTGATTACCACCTGTCTGGTCCTCACCTTCTCTTTTTTCCAGACAAGTGGGTCAGGTTGTGGTACACAGCAGTGTGAATCCTGCCGCCCAGCTTTGTTGGTCTGGAGCAGAGAAGATGCAGACCCCTCTTGCTCCTCAGGCCACTTGTCCATCAGCCCAGAGTTCCCCGTGTGTGTGGGTTCCCAGCAGGCGTCAAGAAGCAAAGACCCCAGGGCTATTCCCCACCCTCAAATATGAGGGTTTATGCTTTATCCCCTGGCATTTGATTGACAGCTTTCCTCATCTCAGAATCTTCCTGTTTGAGATGAGACCAAGCACATATACAAACATTACTTAATCATTTCCATTCCGGTTTAATGCGCTTGGCTCTGATGAAGCTCCCAGGAGGCCCTGTGCACTTTCCCACTCATCCTCTGAGGGCACTCAAGTCTTAACCCCAAATTAGGACATTTCCTCCTGCTGATTTTGGGCTAAGAAGCTTAAAAACTACACTTCGCCCAGAGGTGGCGCTGTGTACATGCCTTGTTCACAGTCTGGAATGGAACAGCAGCAAGAACAGAAAGGTGGTCAAAAGAAGTGGAATTAGAGATTTGCAAAGGTGGTCTAACTGTGACCCCCACCGTTACACTTCTGGACACAAGTGGGTCAAATTAAGCCTATCCAGCCTTTATTATTTTCTCAGGAAATACATCCAGAGGTAGTAGGGGCTTCATGTAAGTAGATGCAGGTATGAGCTAATTGCCCAGTATTGATGTCTTTAAAAAGTTTGAAGCCAACATGCTTATTATAGCGTATCTTCTAAGGAGCTTTGTTTTCTTTCAAAGGTGGGAGGGACAGGTAACCAAGAAAGGTGGTTGTTAGTGATGTGCTGAACTTAATATTCTTTTGAAAGTAGACTTCAAGTGCAAATTATCTTTTTAAAAATATATTTTTTTATTAATTTCAGAGAGGAAGGAAGAGGGAGAGAGAGATAGAAACATCAGTGATGAGAGAGAATCATTGATTGGCTGCCTCCTGCACGCTCCCCACTGGGGATCGAGCCCGCAACCTGGGCATGTGCCCTTGACTGGAATCGAACCTGGGACCCTTCAGTCCGCAGACCGACGCTCTATCCACTGAGCCAAACCGGTTTCGGCAGGGCTATTTCTTTTATATATATGTATATATATATATTTTTATTGATTTCAGAGAGAGGAAGGGAGAGAGAGATAGAATCATCAATGATGAGAGAGAATCACTGATTGGCTGCCTCCTGCACGCCCCTTACTGAGTATTGAGCCGAGCCCACAACTAGGGCATGTGCCCTGTCTAGGAATTGAACCAGGACCTCCTACTTCATAGGTTGACACTCAACCACTGAGCCACCCTGGTTGAGCAATACTGCTTTTGTTTTAATAATGGGGGTGCAGGGGAATCAGAAGTGTTCAACACAAGGCTCGTTCAATTTCAGGGCAACTACAATGGTTGAGGGCCTCCACCAAGATCCAGATTTGCCACTTTAATTCCATTGTGCTTTTGGCAGTGCCAGACTCAGACTTCTTCAAGCTTTCTTTTCTGGGGTCCATCCTCTACTCATTCTCAGAAATGAAAACAGAATACCCCACCTGACTGCACCAAAACAGCAACCTTTGTGTTGGCAGAGGATTTGGTCAGGCAATTTGCTCATGACACGTCTGGACACAGGAGGATCAAGTTAAGCCAGGCCTTCCCCAGCCACCAGTTTATTCCTGACAGTGGCTGTCGTGTTAGGTCTGTGGTCTTATTTGCAAGCCTGCCTGAGTCCACATGCTTGGTCATGTTTTTCTGTATTGTTTGCAACATGTGAGAAAAGTAAGACATTAAAGTAGTCTGTTTTCGCCCTAGCCAATTTGGCTCAGTGGATAGAGCATCAGTCTGTGAACTGAAAGGTCCCAAGTTCAATCCGGTCAAGGGCACATGCCCAGGTTGTGGGCTCAATCTCCAGTGGGGATGGGCTCAATCTCCAGTGGGGGACTTGCAGGAGGCATCCGATCCATGATTCTCTCTGATCATGGATGTTTCTATCTCTCCCTCTTCCTTCCTCTCTGTAATCAAGAAAAATATATTTTTTTAAATTATTTTTTTTAAAAGTAGTCTGTTTTCATTCTTTTTGGTTGCATATGCTTCTTCAAAGGGTAACTTAGAAAATTAGAATGTATTCTCTGTTTCACTATAAAGGTAATAAAGATTGCCCTAGCCAGTTTTGCTCAGTGGATAGAGCGTTGGCCTGTGGACTGAAGGGTCCCAGGTTTGATTCCAGTCAAGGGCACATGCCCAGGTTGGGGACTCGATCCTTGGTAGGGGGCGTGCAGGAGGTAGCTGATCAATGATTCTCTCTCATCATTGTTGTTTCTATCTCTCTCCCTCTCCTTTCCTCTCTGAAATCAAGAAAAATATATTTTAAAAAAATAAAAATGGTAAAGATTCACAGAACATTTGGGAAAAAATGGGCTAGAATCATTCCACCAAATTCTTCGGTTAACCCTAGTATATTTCATCCCTATTTTCTTTTTCTATACACAGGGCGTTTGGGGATACAAATACAGTGTTAAAATACAAGTTTATATTCTAAATTTGCGTTTGACTATCACAAAGTTTTTACCTACCAATGTACACACTTTGTAAACATTGTTTTCAGTGACCTGGCTGAAACACCTGCCTTGTGGACCTCGCTCAGTTTATTTATAAAGGATCTTTGAGTCCATAAGTGTATTACTCCTTGATGTACACAGGAATTTAATGCCATCACTAGGTCCTGATCTTGTGCAGAGCAATATTTAGGAAATGACATGATGACTGCTCTGTTCTATTTTTGGTATATGTTATTATGAATAGATAACTGTGCTCCAGAAAATAACCCTGATTTGGGGCCATGTAAGCTGGCTTGCTGTTTCCTGAAATCATACTGTAGCTGCTGCCATTAGAAACATTTACCAAGCTGTTAGCAGCTAGCTGAGCCATCCAGGGCCGTGGCTGCAGTGGCAGAGGGTTTTCTCCCAAGTCCCGTTGATTGGTCATGAAGGGCTGTGGTCAATTATCAGTAGATATTAAGAGTGTGGTGGAGGGTGTGGCCCCCTGCCAGTATGTACTCAGGCTACATAGTCATTTCGGGTTGGTCTGGACATCAGCTTTGCAAGTCTAAAATCAGAGTTGGTCAGGGTTAGAGAGGAAGAAACCAACTCCCAAGAGGCCTAGTCAAAATGGCAATTTATTCATTTGTAATGAGAATATAACCGCTAAGGGGCCCAAGAGTTGGTGTCACGGTGACTGCTCTGCACACATTCTCCCCTGTGTAGCAAGTGAAAATCCAAGGTTTAGTGAGCATGAAGCAGGGCAAAGGGAATCATACGGTGATATGTTCAAAATGTCATTGAGGCCCTGTTCCTCCGCACAGCTCAGTTGTGTAGAGTGTTGTCCTAATATGCCAAGGTTGCAGGTTCAATCCCCAGGTAGAGCCCATACAAGAATCAGCCAATGAATGCATAAGTAAGTGGAACAACAAATCAATGTTTCTCTCCCAAAATCAATAAATACATTTTTAAAAATGTCTTTGAGGTAGAATGGCTCTCCAGGTAGGTGGAACACACCTGCACACTGGGGACCCCTCTATTCTGGTTAGTGCTGCCGAACCCACCAGGTCCTTCTACTCTGGTGTCTTCTAGAGCCACTTATCTGCTGTTCATAAGCTTTCCTGAGATTTCACTTGGCTCCTGCTTCCTTTGCGTGCAGGCATGCCTGGATTGAATTTCCAAGCCCCACTCTTCTGGCTTTCACCAGGGATATGTCCTGCTCCCTCTGGGACCTTGTACAGATAACTTATCCTGTCCATCATGTGTGGGCTTGCAGGGTTTAACTTGTAGAGGGCAGCTTGATTTCCAGATTACAGGATGTCACCCACAGACCCTTAGGTACCAGTGACAGAGCTGATACGATTTTAGATCAGAATTTCAAGGAGGCTCTGATGACAGGCAGATGGATTTGTGAATGGTGCCAGGAATAGCCTGTTCAGTCCTTATGGCTCCTCTGCAGGTTTTGCAAGCTCTTGGAAAGGCTTGCTTTGAACCACAACAGTTGCTACACCGTACATCTTGAGGCCACTGAGCCTGAAGTGTGTACCAAGCCGATAACCTGAGACCAGCCCTCAGTTGTAAATATGCTCATAAAAATGACGAGGTGCAGTATTGCCTGAGCAGATTTTACACGGCCACGTACATTGATTGGATGGTTGTGTGATAACACTTATCTAAAAAGGTCTCCCTCAATCATTTTGGGAGCTAGTTCAATTCCCTGCAAGTAGGTGGGGTACACCTCCAAAGCAAATAATAATCAGGATTATTACCTGCTAAAGCAAAGCTGACATCCAGTATTTAGCCTAAGAAAATCCTTTCCTACCCACATGAGGACAATCAGGGCTTACATGGACCCCCTCAGGACTTCACACAGGGGTGCAGCCCTACCTGGTCGCATGCCTCAGGACTTCTTCACACAGGGGTGCAGTCCTACCTGATCCTCGCCTGTCAGATTCGAATCTCCTGTGCAGCAGTAACAACTCGGGCTATACAGAGCCCTCCAATTTACCAAACACAGTCACATGCATCATCTCTTGATCCCTGCAACAGTCACATTATGATTGTGGTTTTTATGAACATGATCCCACTTTACAGCTGAGAACCCAAAGGCAAAGTTAAGCAGGTGCCATAATGTAGCTCCCAGGCCTCCAGAGTTCAAGCCCATGTGGTTGCAACCCTAGGTAACAGCCCTGGAGAACACAGTGTTGCAAAGAGGCTTCACTGAATTTCAAAATACTCGGTGCAGTTGGGACACCAGAGTCTGTTCCCTTTCCCGTTCATCACCTTGTAGGTCCTGCAACAGGCACTAAAACCAATTCTAGAGCCGGTTTCCTCACACTTGGTGAGAGGAGGGAGGAGTTGTCCCAGGATTGACTTTCTTGAGGACTGTGAGTGGCTGGGCAGAAACCTAGGGCAGGGTAGGGCAGGGTAGGGCAGGATGGGGTGGGGTTGCGTGCTGGGTATTGCTTCCTCTTCCATTTCAAGGAGGGGGATGGAGCTGGCCTGCAATTCTTTCCTTTCTTCCTTTCTGCCATTTTCTTCTTCCACATGCCTAGTCACCCCTGTCCTGCACATACACACACACTTGCATGATGCATTTTTTTCTGAGCAAAGGACTTCCTTCCAAAAAAACATTGTGTGAGGCATGGGACATACAGTAGTAAGCAAATCCGACAGGACCGTTGCCTTCACGAAGGTTACGAGGAGGGGACCGATAAATAAAACACATGACTAGAAAGGTGCTTGATGTCTAAATGCAGATGCCATGCAGGGATTTGACTGAGACGAGGGGACCATGGTGGGAGTGAATGATGTTTGTCTACCACCAGAAGGGTGAGCAGGCTTTAGGTTAGGCTGTTTGCCTAAACAACCAAGACTCCAAGATTTCCCCATCCCCAGGGCCTAAGGGCAGCGATCTGGTTGGAAAGTGGGCTCCAGCAGGGACCTGTCTTGAGGCCCTGTTGCATACCAAGCTCCCTGTTTTTACTTAGATGGTATGTTTGTATGTGTGTGGAGTGTGTGTGTGTGTGTCAGGAATGGTGGGGGGTGGCACTGCTAAAGCTCCTCTCACCCACTTTTGGGCCATGTTCCAGAGTAAGGAGTAGCATGTGCAGGTGCCTTGGAGCCCAAAAGAGTTTAGCCTTTCCAAAGAACTGTCGGAAGGCTCAGTTACATGGCATGTAATAACTACAAATAAATGTCAGGTTGCCCTAACTGGTTTGGCTCAGTGAATAGAGTATCGGCCTGTGGACTGAAGGGTCCCAGCTTCGATTCTGGTCAAGGGCACATTGCCCGGGTTGTGGGCTTGATCCCCAGTAGCGGGCCTGCCTGCAGGAGGCAGCCAGTCAATGATTCTCTCTCATCATTGATGTTTCTGTCTCTCCCTTCCCTTCCCCTGCCTGAAATCAATAAAAAAATATTTTAAGCCCTAACCGGTTTGGCTCAGTGGATAGTGTGTCAGCCTGCGGACTGAAGGGTCCCAAGTTCGATTCTGGTCAAGGGCATGTACCTTGGTTGCAGGCACATGCCCATTAGGGAGTGTGCTGGAGACAGCTGGTCGATGTTTCGCTCTCATCGATGTTTCTAACTCTATCCCTCTCCCTTCCTCTCTGTAAAAAAAAAAAAAAAAATCAATAAAATATATAATAAAATATATATAAATATATTATATATATATATATATATTTAAGTTAGGTATAATTACCTAATTTCTTATCTAATTGAATACCACAGGGTGTATTTGTTCTTTGGAGGAGTCAGTAGTTTTTATTTATTTAAATGCATAGTCCATCTACATTCACAAATTTATATAATAAAAGCCAAATATACAGCAAAACTGCTGGAAGAGAAAATATTAAACCCACATAGTAGAAGAGAGAAGAGTGAACCCCCAAACTAAGACTAGGAGGATTCTAGAAGTGGGCATTCGGGGGGCCTGGAGTAAGAGGCGGAGCATGGTACACTTGGGGCAGGGAAGCTCATCTTCCTTCCCTGCTGAGAGTACGTCTCCCTGTCCTCTTGTCAGCTATTTCGGGTCTGGTCATCCTAATTGTGTGAGAGGAATGTTAGGAAGGGCTAGAAATGACAGGCCTGGATGTAACAGCCAAGCTGTTCACCCAGCATCTTAGAGCCAGGGCAACCTTCAGGGTAGCTTTGCAAATGGGAATACCGAGGCCCAGAACGGGGACCGCTGATCCCAGGATCAACGACCTGCATTGGAAGCATAGTGAAGACATAATTACTTCACATCAGCAAATAGATGATGGTCGCAATTACAGAGAAAGGAAGAACTAGCCCTAGCCAGCTTGGATAGAGACTCAGCCTGCGGAATGAAGGGTCCCTGGTTTGATTCTGGTCAAGGGCACATACCTCAGTTGCAGGTTCGACCCTGGGACCTGGTTGGGGTGTGTGTGGGAAGCAACCAATTGATGTGTCTCTCTTCCATCGATGTTTCTCTCTCTCTGTCTCTCCCTCTCCCTTCCACTCTCTCTAAAAAATCAATGGAAAAATACTCTCGGGTGAGGATTAACAAAAAGAAAAATCAAAACAAACAAAAAAAAACAACAAAAAGAAAGAAAGCAAAAAAGAAAGAACTAGATCAAATACCAGACATAACAGTACTTTCATATTGAGGTGAAATCCACATAACACTCTAGCCATTTTAAAGTGTACAATTCAGTGGCATTTAGTACACCAACCTCTAAGAAGTCCCAAAACATTTCAACACTCCCCCAAAAATACCTCATTCCCATTAGCAGTTACTTCCCCCATCCAGGCCCCCAGACCTAAGCAAACACTAATCTGCTTTCTGTCTCTCTGGGTTTACCTATTCTGGATAGTTCTTATGAATGGAATACATGGCCTTTTGTGTCTGGCTTCTTTCAATTAGCATAATGTTTCTGAGCATGATGTAGTGCACCAACACTCCATCCCTTTTTAAAAATATATATTTTTTCATTGATTTCAGAGAGGAAGGAAGAGGGAGAGATAGAAATATCAATGATGAGAGAGAATCATTGATAGGCTGCCTCCTGCATGCCCCTTACTGGGGATGTGCCTGCAAACCAAGGTACATGCCCTTGACCGGAATCGAACCTGGGACCCTTCAGTCCACAGGCTGATGCTCTATCCACTGAGCCAAACTGATTAGGGCTCATCCCTTTTTTATGAATAATATTCCTGTGGATGGGTATACCACAGTTTATTTATACACTCATCCACCAATGGACCACAACATAGAATTTGCATATTTTTAGACTTGAACATAACTAAGACTATTTCTACTCCCTAAAACCTAACTCTAATATCACTCCCCCAAGGGTCAGTGTGATAAGCCTTCCCATACAAGTTCTCAGGTAATATAACAATTTTGTAAAGAAGCAATTATCACCCCCTCCCCACCTTTTCACAAAAGGATGAAGTGACTGGATCCAGGTGGGATTCCAAGCCTCGTGTCCGCCCCTCTCCACCCCAGCTGGTGTCTCTGATTTCGAGTAATTGAAAACAAAGTCCGAGTGGAAAGCAAACTCCTTGGGAAGGATTTCAACGCAGTGTAAACGAATGCAGGAAATCCATGAGTTCTGTGTCCTTCCGAACACCCTCTGTGTCGCTTTCCAGGCAGGCAGCCAGCCTGCCAGGCACACAGCTCTCGTCGCTTCCCTTTCTGATACTCTCTCATTACTTTTAATTGCATCTGAGCCTCTGTAGCATCTTGTATTTTGATTCCTAATCCAGGGCATTTCTCTGCCTCCCACTGGTCCAACACAGCATCCTCTCTCATAGCTCTCGAGAGAAGTGCCCCCGAAAATGGAGTTGATCTTCTGTAATGAATTCATCTATAATGAATAGTATAACATCCAAGTTCTGAGCATATTTACATAGCAATCTCCATACACAAGCAACATGACAAAGGGAGTGTTTTTAAAAGAATGCCATCTCAAAGCTCCATTTCCTATAGCACTAAGAACACTATGGGAATCGCCCTGGCAAGAAGACAAAAACGACTTCCAGGGATGCTGGATTAGAGACAATAACACCGGCCCTATTAATGTTTAAAGTCAATGGAGCATAAAACTGCCTTTCTCTACTTATAGGCAGGCATCATCTTATAGCGAGGAGGGAAAAAATTACCATTGAACTCTGCTGAAATCCATAAGCCCTCCCCTAATTTTCATTCCCCTTGAAATTCTCCAGTTAGTACCATCAGAATGAAAATGAGAATCACTCTCTCTGGGGGAAATGGCTTCCAATCCTCATCAGTAAAGGTGTGAAGAGCCCTCCACGGAGATGAAGGAGGAAGGCTGCCGGTCAGGAAAGGATCTGTCACCAAAACCTGCAGAACTCCTTGTGGTGACACTTTGGGACTTGGGAGCCTCTGGGCTGACTTTAAGAGGGCCTTAAAGAATCCCAGGTCTTCGGAGATGTGAGGGAGACAGAATACAAGGGACTGGGCAAGTTCAAGGCAGTCATGCCTTTAGGGTATGTTTTACTTAGTGGGCTGCTAGGGGGAACATCATTACTGTATTAGCTGTTTCCCTGGGGGGATCGCTGGAATTGAGCCAGGCCTCTGTTAGTAAACCATTGGACCTAATCCCACATTACATTTGTGTAATGCCTGACAAAGCCTGTTCCCATTATCTCATTTGATCCTGAAAACAATCCTCAGAGGGAGGCAGGGCAGGGATTATTTTTTCCATTTTACAACTGAAAACACTTGTAAACTGATTTGCCAGGAGCCACAACACCCCAGACATGACAGGAATGAGACTTGAATCTAGGTCTTTGTATAACCTGTTCAGGGTTCTTTTGACTGCACACCGCAGACTGATCAAAATATTTCCAGCCCCACCCAGTCCTCACATTCATCAGCTTAACAGCAACTGGGAGGTCGCCACCACAGAGCTTGTGTTTATACTGCTCACACACCTCTGACCTAAAGAAAAAATACAGCCCTGATTGGCAAGCTCTCTGAGGGGAAAAAAAGAAAAACATTATTTCATATCGTGTCCCTGCACCAAAGCAAAATTAATCCAGATGGATTTGAAAAAAATCAAGGCATTAGAAAAAGCTAGGGAAATTTGAACTGATTATTTAATAATTTTCTGGAGGCAATAAGACTCTAAATTTAGCACTATGTTAGAAGTCTCAAAGAAAGGGATTTTATAGATTTGACTACATTTGTTACATTTTAGTGGGGGAGAAAAAGACTGTACGGGGCCAACAACAACAACAAAAAAACCTGAAGATATATTCGTACCAAAAATGAAAGAAAATGCCCTAGCTGGTTTGGCTCAGTGGAAAGAGTGTCAGCCTGTGGACAGAAGGGTCTCGGGTTTGATTCCGGTCAAGGGCACATGCCCAGGGTTGCAGGCTCAATCCCTAGTTGGGGGCATGCAGGAGGCAGCCAGTTAATGATTCTCTCTCATCATTGATGTTTCTGTCTTTCCCTCTCCCTTCCCCGCTGAAATCAATAAAAACTTACTTTAAAAAAATGAAAGAAAAGAGTTAACTTCTGGGATGTAGAGGAGTCATGCAAATTAAGAATAATTCAATAGAGCCGAGACCGGTTTGGCTCAGTGGATAGAGCGTCAGCCTGTGGACTGAAAGGTCCCGGGTTCGATTCCGGTCAAGGGCATGTGCCTTGGTTGCGGGCACATCCCCAGTAGGGGTGTGTGCAGGAGGCGGCTGATCGATGTTTCTCTATCATCAATGTTTCTAACTCTCTATCCCTCTCTCTTCCTCTCTGTGAAAAATCAATAAAATATATTTAAAAAAAAAAAAAAAAAAGAATAATTCAATAGGAAGAACTTATCAGGGAACAAGTCACAAAAAAGGGAAGTACAGTTGGTTAACATATATATATTATATATATATGTATATGTATGTGTATATATATATATATATATATATATATATATATCTTTTTTTATTGATTTCAGAGAGGATTATCAATGATGAGAGAGAATCACTGATTGGCTGCCTCCTGCACACCCCACACTGGGGATAGAGCCCGCACGTGCTCTGACAGGGAATCCAACCATGATCTCCTGGTTCAGAGGTCTACGCTCAATCACTGAGCCACGCCAGCCGGTCAGTTGGTTAACATTCAGAAAACTAGTGTACCTAAGTAAAATCAAAGAAATAAAAACTGAAAGGAGTTACCAATTTCACCTATGAAATCCGCAAAAATTTAACTATAATACTCAAATACTAGTGCAGGTGCAATGAATAATGTATGCTCACACAGTGATGGGAGAGGAAATTCACCCAACTGGAAAGCAATCTGGCACATTTATCAGAAACCTTAAAATATCCATATCCTTTGACCTAAAATTCCATTCCTGGAAATATATTCTTGGGAAAGAGTCATCAGCATGGGAAGTTCTATGCACAAAAATGTCAGTCACAAACTGTGAAATTAGGCAGACAGTAAACATGAAAGGAATTGTTTAATAATTTATGGAACAGCCACTTGATGGGAACTTACATAATCATTGTATGTTCTCAAAGTACATGCAATAACACTAACCGTTTATGGTGTAATACCAAGTGGAAAAGTGTACAACATTGTATATGTGGCTGTTTGTATAACACTTTAATAGAAAAGGCCAGAAAATGGGGCCAAATGTCTTAATGTGAACCACGTTTGAGTCCTATGATTATTAGAGGATTTTTCATCGTCCTATATTTCTATTTGAATCTTTTATGTTATTTATTTATGTTTAATCCTCACCTGAGGATATTTTCCCATTGATTTTATTTATTTATTTACTTATTTATTTATTATTTATTTATTTAGAGAAAGTGGAAGAGAGGAAAAGACAGAGAGAGAGAGACACATCCATAGGTTGCCTCCTGCAGGCGCCCTGACCAGGGCCCGGCGGGGAGGAGCCTGCAGCAAGATACATGCCCTTGACCCTAATCGACCCAGGACCCTTCAATCCGCAGGCCCACGCTCAATCCACTGAGCCAAACCTGCTAGGGCTGAATCTTTTATTTTTCAATGAACAAAGTCAACTCTTCTTTAGCCCTGCGGTGGCGCGTCCTTCTCGCCCTGTGCTAGAGGACTGGGAGTAGGGGCAAAGCTCAGAAACCCGGCCTCAGATCGATTCAGGCCCCCTTACTGATGGCCCCTCAGCACCCCCAATTCTCTCTCCCTTTCCCCGCCTCCACCCTTCAGAAGCCGGACCTGAGCCCACCCCTCCCCCACCTCTCCCCAGTCTGAGGGGTGGGGGTGGCGGGTGCGCGGGGGAGGAGCAGGGCGGTCCCAAGCGTTGAAGACACGTGGGGAGGGAGCTAGCGTCTGAGGAGGAGGGTTAGGCGTGTGGGTGGGTGTGTCTGCGAGTGGGAGAAACCAACCCAGGTCGCCTCAGGGTCTCCATTGTCTTATGTCGCTCATCCGCCCGGGGACCTACCAAGGTCTGCCCGCGCCCAGGATCCCATTAAAGGTGGATGCCGAGCGCCGATAGCAGAAGACTCCTGCCACTGCCCTGCGCTGTCCCCGACGGCCCGCGACGCGCTGCCTCCTCGCACGTCCCCCCCCCCGGCCCCGGGCGGTGGTAGGGCCCCGCGGCGACGTCACCCATTGTTTACAAATCAACCCGAGCCGGTAGGATTCCTGCTGCCGCGGCTGCTGCGCGCGGCTCCGGTGCCTGCCGGTCTCCCGCCTTCGCGTCCGCCCCGGCCTCGGCCTCGGCCCCGGCCCCGGCTTCGGCCTCAACACCGCACCCGGCTCCGCCGCGGCCGCCAGAGCCGCCAGCGACGCCCGCAGAAGTCCCGGTGCCGGGGCGGGGGGCCATGCCGTGCCGGAGGGAGGAAGAAGAGGAAGCCGGCGAGGAAGCGGAGGGGGAGGAAGAGGAGGAGCAGGGCAGCTTCCTCCTGCTGGAGCAGTCGGTGACGCTGGGCGGCTCGGGCGAGGTGGACCGCCTGGTGGCCCAGATCGGCGAGACGCTGCAGCTGGACGCGGGGCAGGACAGCCCGGCTTCCCCGTGCGCGCCCCCCGGGCCGCCGCTGCAGCCCCTGCGGATCCCCGCGGCGGTGCTGGCGGACAAGGCCCGGCCCCCTGATCGGCCGCTGCTGCTGCCGCCCGCGCCGGCCGCGGCGGTGAGCCCGGCGCCGCCGGGAGCCCTTCGTTGCGCCCTCGGGGACCGCGGCCACGTGCGGGGCCGGGCTGCGCCCTACTTTGTGGCCGAGCTCGCCGCAGGCCCAAGCGCGCTGCCGGGACCGTGCAGGCGGGGATGGTTGCGGAGCGCCGTCGCCTCCCGTCGCCTGCAGCAGCGACGATGGCCCCCACCCGGGGCGCGCGCCCGCGACGACGACCCGCACCGGCTCCTGCAACAGCTCGTGCTCTCGGGGAACCTCATCAAGGAGGCGGTGCGGAGGCTCCAGCGAGCTGTCGCCGCGGTTGCAGCCACAGGCCCGGTGGGACCGGACCACGTCGCCCGGCAGCCCTCGGGCGCCTGGCACTGACCCGGGGCCCCAGAAGGAGGAAGAGGAGGCCGCTGCGCAGACCCATCAGCGTCCTGCCCTCACCAACCCTGAGCTGAAGCCGCCGTCGCGGTTCTGGGAGCGACCGCCCAGGCAGCAGGGAGGCGTGTGGGGGAGACCTCAGGCCCGAGAAGTTACCGCCCCAGCGAGGGTGGGAGAAAACTTGAACGTGGAGAAATGCACGGGCCAGGACGAGTCCGTGCCGCGTGAGAATTTCCCCGGCCACCTTGGTGCCAAGGAACTGGGATAAACTGGGAGAACTATGGCAGCTACTTTTATTGACTTGTACCTGACTTAACCCTTGGGGGCGTCGTGTGCTTGGATTGTTTTAAGATAGGGCCCCAAGGGGCGGGAATCGTGAGGGCTTTATAACAATACTTGAAAACTTAATGACAGGAATACATTTTCTTTATTTTCCGGTGGAGGAGTTTAGTGAAAATGGTGCTACAATTGTGCAAAGAAATTCCGGGGGGAAGAAGAATGTAGAAAAGCTTGGCGGTGGGTGGGTGGCATCACCCCTTTCTCCCACCGAATTGGCAGCTCCTCGAGGTGGGAGATGTGATCTTCACTTAGAGGGTGAGAGGGAGGTGGAGAATTTTGAAGGTGGGTCAAGTTGGAGTTGGGTTTGGATTTTTAAAGTAATTGACCTTGCCACCTGTGGTTCAAGGTCACGGTTTGCTGTATGTGGAAGGCTGTGGGGTTCCTGGGAGAGCTAACTCACCCCCATGTCCTTCCTTTCTCTTCCTCCAAGAAGAGCCCAGTCTGTGCTTTCCTACCTTTTGGGAGTCTCCAGAAAAGACATAGGTGGAGAGGGACATGTGGGGAGCGTTACTTGTTTTTCTCTGTGCTTTCCTTTCCAGAACTCCTCCTCCTCCCATGAGGCCACTCTTGGCCATGCCATGTGCTTTCTCAGAAACGGTCATAAACAATCTCTTGGATCTCCAGCCCTCCCATTCTGCTTTTGTCAGTCCACCTGTTCTGGTGTCTGCACTGCTAGATGAGACCCTGGCTGTTTTTCTGCACTGTTCTGGCCCCGCTGTGGATCCGTGGGCCTGAGCCTCCGTGGGTCCTCACCCCTCACAGTTTCCTCCTGCCACCAACCCTTCTTTGTGAGTGACTGAAACCATTTTTAAAATGTGATTCTCCGCAAGGAGAAACCGCGGGCTTTACCTTTGTGAAACTTGATGGCGCTTTATGCAAGGTGCGCCGCGCCCCCCCCCCCCCCCACTTGAAGGTAGCTAAACCCATTTTTAAAAAAAAGATTCAATGGCTTTTTCATCCTTCAGATGTAGCTATTGAGGTACACTTCGCACCGGAGTGTCTGAAATTGTGGTGGTCCTGATTTATAGGATTTCTTAATTAAAATGTCTGCTGAATAAATTTGTTTTTTGTTTTGGAGCATGGTTTTGGCTTTTTGGTGGGAGGTGGGGGAAAGGAGAACTTGGGGGTACATTTAATAATGAAGAATGCACTTGGGGAGACCCAGGCCCAGCACAGAATGCTGGTAGCCCTGCAGGACTTCAGTGCTTCCTTTCTGGTTGATGGTCCACAAGATCAGAAAATTAAACTTAGTTTTTTTTGTTGTTAATCCTCACCTGAGGATTTTTCTTTCCTCTGGTTTTTAGAGAGAGTGGAGGGAAGGGAAGGAGGGGGAGTCAGAGAGAAACATCGATTGGTTGCCTCCAGTACTCTACCCGACAGGCGACAGGCAGGGATCCAACCTGCAACCTAGGTACATGCTCTGGACGGGGAATGGAACCTGAGACCCTCTGTGCTCAGGCTGACACTAACCACTGAGTTACACCAGCCAGGGCATTAACATGCTGTCAAGTCCCTTCCTGTTTGCTCCCTTGCCCTTTTCAAGAAAGCCTTTCTTGGCAAAGCCCCGGAGCTGGAGCTTCAGGGGAAGTGACTCAGTTTGAGTCAGCCTGCTGCTCACCAGCTATGTCATACGGGGCAAGTCACTGTTCTGTGCTTTTTTCCCTTTTCTCATTTATCAAACAATAATACTCGCTGTGCAGATTTGTCGGGACAAATTGAATATTAACATCTATAAAGCAGCCCTAACCGGTTTGGCTCAGTGTATAGAGCATCGGCCTTAGGACTGAAGGGTCCCACGTTTGATTCCGGTCAAGGGCATGTACCTTGGTTGCGGGCACATCCCCAGTAGGGAGTGTGCAGGAGGCAGCTGAATCAGTGTCTCATCGATGTTTCTAACTCTAACCCTCTCCTTTCCTCTCTGTAAAAAATAAAAAATAAATCTATAAAGCAATATATTTTTTAGAAAAAAAATAAAACAATAATACTTAATAGGGTAGTTGGAGGGCCATGTGAGGATCTGAGGTGTCTGGGATATTTGAGTGCTAATTCTTGACATCACCATTGGGCCTTCCTCGTTCAGGTGGCCCATATCTGTCTACTAAATGTGCCCCACTAACACTTCAGCCACCCCTTCTCTTCCACCAGGAGCAGAAGCAGGCTTCTTCCTCTTTTGCTTCGTAAGTTCCTTTTCCTGAACTCCTTCCAGAAGGCCACCTCCACAAACCTTCCAACATTGGGGGTGGGGGTGGGGGGTGGTAGCATTTACTGAGCACACGTGCCACATACTGTTCTGGGTGCTTTAAATCATTAGATCATCTTATTATGTCATGGCTCTATTTGCCATGAGGTGGGTGCTATTTATTTTGTAGATGACACAGGCCCAGGAGATTAAGTGATTTGTCTGAAGTTACCACCTTTTAAGTGGGTGAAGCTGGGATTTGATCCCAGGCAGTCTGGCTGTAGGATCTCCTTCCCTCAACCGGATCTTCCAATCACACTGTACCACCCACAGGAGACTTCCTTGACACCCTTTTCTCCCATGTTGGCTTTATTAAAGTTCTCAAGAGTATCCTACAAACCTCGACCCACTAAATACCTCAACACAATAGCATCACTATTCTCAAACTTCTCTTGTATACCAGCCTCATAGTGGAAGGTGCTGGGGATCCTGGATAAGGCAGGGTTTCAGACATCCTGGAAGAACCCACAAGCAGATTTTGGGCCAAGACCTTCACATAAGGGAATAGGAATTGCATAAGAGAAGCACAGATAATCAATGGTATATGGCTGCTGCTTTTAGACCCTCAACTCTGTAAGATGAGGGCATAGGGCCAAGATGGTAAGGTCTCACCCAGGGCAGCTGTCCTGTGAGTCTGCAGGATGGCCAGAACAGCACTCAGGGGTGACGTTAGGATGGAGACTATGGACAAGGAGGGAAGATCTACAGGACCTGAGAAGCGAGGGAAAGGGAACTGAGAGCCCTGTGATAGGCAAACACTCTGCAGGCACCTTTCACAAGATGTTGCTTTTTTTTTAAAAAAATAGATGATTTCAGAGGAATTAAGAGAGAGAGAGAAACATCAATGATGAGAGAATCATTGATCAGATGCCTCCTGCACGCCCACACTGGGGATTGAGCCTGCAATCTGGGCATGTGACTGACCAGGAATCAGGCCGTGACCTCCTGGTTCATAGATTGACATTCAACCACTGAGCCATGCCAGCTGGGCAAGATGTTGCTTTTCAAAGGGGGAAAGGTAGGAATTACTGGTGCGAGAGCAGGATCTGAACTCATGGCTCTTAGGGTGACCCTCTTGCCACCTGGCTGAGCCTATGTACACCTTTCTTCCTTTACCCCAGCCCGTGCTACTGATCAGCCATTTGCAGAGGCTGTAGGGAGCCTAGTCCTGGGCCTGGGTTTGAGAAAGGGTCTCTGTGTCAAGGAGGCAATGGTCCTTTCCAAGGTGTTGAAGTTTGGGATAGCATATTCCTAATAATACTTGGCCCAGGAATGATTATGGCTCAGATCTTTAACCCCTTGGGATGGATAGGCACAGAACTAGGGGCATGGGCATAGGCAGAGCTGAGTCAACTCCATCTTCTGAAGGGGCTGAGGCCTGCGTTTCCCTGGTAACATTCTGCAAGTCTTGAGTCCAGAAAAACCAGAACAATAGGGAAGTGGTAAGGAGAGGCTGATTGTGTGTATGGCGGAGGGGTGGTGGGGGTTGATGAGTTTCACGTGGGAAGTTACAGGGACAGCAGCCTGGTGCTTCATAAATGACTATAAATTGGAGAGAGATCAGGGTTGA
The DNA here is from genome assembly GCF_027574615.1 of Eptesicus fuscus. Classification (NCBI taxonomy): domain Eukaryota; kingdom Metazoa; phylum Chordata; class Mammalia; order Chiroptera; family Vespertilionidae; genus Eptesicus; species Eptesicus fuscus. Next base: position 40,360,971 of record NC_072489.1, on the reverse strand, counting down.
AGATGAAAGATTTGGCATTTGGAGCTAAGAGGGGTGGATTGAGCCTGGGAGATGCTATCAGTTGGGAAGTAATAATAACACTAGCTAATGTGCCGAGTGCATACCTTGTGCCAGGCTCTGTTCTAAGTACCTTACAAATACCAGCTCATCAAATCTATGTGGGAGGAAGAAGAGTAAACAAAAGAATTAGAAAGAAAGTGAGAGCAGAGAAACCACAGGAGCCTGGAAGGTGAACTGAGGGATGGTGGGTATGGGAGTGTATCTCCACATACTTGAGCTATGTCCATCAGTATTATCTCTGTGGTCAGGTCCAGGGTATTTAAAATCAGATCTTAGTCAGTGACTTTCATCGTTCTTTTTTAAAAATATATGATTTTATGAGCTTTTTTTTTTTTTTTTTTTTAGAGAGAGGAAGGAAGAGGGACAGAGAGATAGAGAAACATCTATCGGCTGCCTCCTGCACACCCCTACTGGGGATCAAGCCCCCAACCTGGACATGTGCCCTGACTGGAAATTGAACCGGCGACCTTTTGGTTTATGATGCTCTAACCCAGTGGTCGGCAAACTCATTAGTCGACAGAGCCAAATATCAACAGTACAACGATTGACATTTCTTTTGAGAGCCAAATTTTTTAAACTTAAACTTCTTCTAACGCCACTTCTTCAAAATAGACTCGCCCAGGCCGTGGTATTTTGTGGAAGAGCCACACTCAAGGGGCCAAAGATCCGCATGTGGCTCGTGAGCCGCAGTTTGCCGACCACGGCTCTAACCAATTGAGCCACACTGGCCAGGGCTTCATTGTCTTTTTTGAACCCTGACGTTATTCAACTTCCCGTTACCGGCACCATTAAATGGTGTGTGTTGAACATCTGCACTCTGAGTTCTTCCCCTTCTTAATACACCCGAAGAAAAGTACAATTTAGGGTGCATCTGAAGAAAGGTGATTTTGACTCCTATGCCTGGAGATGTTCAGGAAAACCTAAGAAACCATTTTTCACCCATATTACGCTATGGAATCTGATTCAGACTAAAAAAGAAATGGGCAAAAGGCAGAGCAAAGGTAACATGATGAGATAATCAGCTTGTGACTTTTTTTAACCCACCCAAATCAATAAGTCAAACAAACTGCCTGAATAGCTTATCAGTTGGGGGTTGTGAGTTTTATCTCCTATGAGTCAGTTAATTGATAAGGGGGAGCAGTTAAAAAGTTCTTTGGTATCACATTCAGTTTTTATTCTATTGTAGTATAAGGTACAGAGGAGGATTCATTCATACAATAACAACAGAAACATGTCTATCCCAGGCAAGAAGGGTTATGCAAGGTTATTTCAATAGCCAACCATCAGGTCCCAGGCCTTGCCTTGGTATGACAGTTTGTGACAAAATATAGACATCCACCCCTATAATCCTTCTGAACCATGCCTTTTTAAAAAAATATTTTATTTTTTTATTATTTTTTAATATATATATATGTATTTTATTGATTTTCTTACAGAGAGGAAGGGAGAGAGATAGAGAGTTAGAAACATTGAGAGAGAAACATCGATCAGTTACCTCCTGCACACCCCCAACTGGGGATGTGCCTGCAAAACCAAGGTACATGCCCTTGACTGGAATCGAACCTGGGACCCTTCAGTCCGAAGGCTGACACTCTATCCACTGAGCCAAACCAGTTAGGGCTGAACCCTGCCTTTCAAACCTGTCCAGCCCAGGGAACCCCATCCCTTCCTGCCTCCAGGAGCCTGGTCCTTTAGCATCTTCCCTTCAGTTTCTCATCCACAGTCAGACAAGAATAGGTCTCTCCTGATTGAGTACATTCTGCCATTGGCCCTGCTTTCCCTTTTTAGCTGCTGTCCCTCCTTTTCCATCCTCTTTGAACTTCTAAGCACCACAACTCATCACCTCTGCCCCAAGCACCCCACACACACCCTTAGCTTCCACAACTCTGTTGAAATTGCCCAATTTGTTTGCTCTGCAAATATTTATTAGATACCAATACCCAGCGTTGTTACTAAATGCAGCTACATTTCAGGCAGTGACCTAAGCATTTTTACTAGAATTAGCTCAATGAATCTTCACAACCCTAGGAGACAGGGACTTTATTATCAAACCTCATGATGAGGAACATGGGGTTAGACGGATGAAGTGACCTGCCCAGCGTCACAGGAAGGAGCTTTAAAGGAAAGGGCCAGGACTGTGACTGAGGCAGTCTGGCTCCAGAGCATTTTGAACTATACTGAGGCCTACCGTTTCTTTTCAGAACGTGTATCTTATATTTTCCTCTTTCTCCCCCCACACCGCCCCCCACCCTCCCCCCGCAGGCCCTTATCACCTGGTGCCTGGATGTTTTAACAGCCATCCAACTGATCTAGCTGACCATAAAGGTTTGCCCTTAACCTTTGTCCATCCCCCAGGCTGTGTCCCCTGATAATCTACCTAAAACATCCTCTTCATTTTGTCACTCCTCTGCCATCAAAGAATATATAATCTCTTTGGGAAAAGGAGACACTCACATATGAACTCTTGAGATAAACCTATAAAGACTGTAAATAAAATGAAGAGTGAGAACAAAATGAATTTGAAGATCCCTTCCTGCGAAGAAATTGCATGACTTTCACAGTACAAATTATAGATGGGAGCGGACAGGGCAGGCGTGCAGAACTTTAGGTGAATTAGAATTCCAAGGGGATGGGTTTTCTGAGGGGAAATAGAAGAGCTAAGAGCTCCTCACCACACCCCCTCCCCTTTGTAATATCCCTGATGCCTCTCTTCCATCAGTCCCAATCCTGAGCTGCTTTCAAAGTTTGGCTTGAAGGGGACCTCCATCCTTTTGTGATTAAACCTCTTCTAAACTGACTGATTATTCCCTTCCCATGCACTTTCCTGAGTGCTTACCTATACAACAGGGATGTATTCTTAAGAAACTGGTCTGATCTTCAGAGGAAACAGATTGAAGAATTCATTAAGAGGCAGGACTTAAAGTGTTAACCTTATGCAATAGCTTCCAGGAATGATGTTTTATTGTTTGAATGTTTGTTTGCTATTTGTTTCCCATACATCATCTAATTTGACATTATCTAATTTATCTTCACCCAATTCTTCAAGGTAGGCTGTTTTCTTTTTTTTTCTTCTCTTAAAAATTATATATATATATACACACACATACAATATATATTATATATTTTTATTGATTTCAAAGAGGAAGTGAGAGGGAGAGAGAGAAACATCAATGATGAGAGAGAATCATCAATTGGCTGTCCCTTGTACACCCCCCACCGAGGACTGAGTCCACAACCTGGGCATGTGCCCTGACAGGGAATAGAACTGGCAACCTCTGGATGCCTGAGCCGGTGCTCAACCCCTGAGCCACCCCGGCCGGGCAGTTGCTTCTTGCATGTGCCTTGATGGGGATTGAACCCGCAACGTTGACGATGCTCTAACCAACTGAGCTACCTGGCCAGGGCGGTAGGCTTTATTTTTATTCCCCATTTTGCAGATGAGTTCATTGGGATTGTTGAGGTGAAGGACCCTGTGCTGAATCACTGGGCTAGCAATGGAGGGCTGCTTACAGAGTCTACACCCATCTATTATGCCTCCTGGGAGACACCGTTAAGGGCAGGTCACCTGTTCTCCCTTTAGCGATGGATGGAAAACCAGGAGGAAGTGCTGCCTGGGAGAGTTTTTGCCCCTTTGCCTGCCCTAGCCTTCACGGCGTTCAAATGGACTGCACCTCAGTGTGGACACATCTCTGCGCCTCCATCTCTAAGGGAGGCGGTAGCACTAGACCACTGAAGGCTGCGCTCTCCCGGGGCTGACATTCTGTGATTACTGAGCATTGGTGGAAGAGGGGGGAGCTAATTGAGTGAGTTAGTAATTTGGTTGCCAGGGTAACTCTTTCCTGATTGGAAGGAAGGGATCACAGGGTTCAATACAGTCTTTGCTGCATAGGAAAGTGGCGTCTGATCGTCGCTCCATGTTTCTGCTTCTGAGCTGAAAAAGGAAAGAGCAAAAAAAGGGTAAAAACCGAATCCAAATATTGTAGCATTTATGCCTAATTTAGAATGAAATCCTGGGGCAGCAGGCTCTGGAGTTCTCTGTGAAGTGTGGCATTCTTTTCTCCAAACCCCTTGTTATTTGCTAGTTTCTTTGTTTATGTTGTATGTTTTTCATTGCGTTTATAGCTTTGGCCTTTTATCTCACCCAGCCATTTTCTGTGGCCAACTGTCTTCCTAGGATGCTGAACATGTTGAAAGAAAATGGCTACAGCTTTCCCTAGCTCAGCCTGGGGCATGGTTTTCCATGGTTCTAATGGCAGGGCCACCATGTTGGACAACTGCAGGGGTGCCATTCACGTTGTAGTGTATGTGTGGAGTTGTGCAGTGAACGACAATGAAGTATGTATGATGATATCAGGGTATTGGAAAGAGGCCTGGGTTCTAGACTCTGAAATGACTTCAGAGTGGCATCGAATCATGGCCAGTTTGGCCCTGGATTGCTCCTCACCCATTGACCTCTGGGAGATCCCACCCCAGCTAGGAAGCAGGCCAAGGACTCAGGGCTACTCCAACGCCAGGGCAAGCCAGCGCCTGACCACTTTCCCCTGTTGCTCAGTGCCCAGAGGTGACAGACCCATGCGCTGTTGGAAGCCCCCTTCCTCAGTTTGTGTTGGAGCCACACAATCGCCCTCCCCTTGCTGGGCGGCACGGGACTGAGCCCCCTACAACTCCTTCTGGGCAGGTAGTGGGAAAGGGCTGGCTTGCTGTGTTCCGGAGGCCCTTCCCAGAGACCCTCAGGGTCTGTGTATTTGAGAGGATGGGCAAGTATAGACAACAGGCACTGAGTGCAAAAGGAAGTTAGGAAGGATTCTCAGGGATCCAGAAAGAACCTGTGGAATCATTGGATGACCTTGTCTCATGAGAAACAGAGGATCACTTAGCCCCTTAGGGAGTGTCCTGGGAAAGAAGGGGTAGGGACTACAGACTGTTTATCTCTAGTACGTGCCAGTCACCATGAACCCTTTTCCTCAACTCACTTCTCAGCTGTTGTACAGGTGAGGAAATGGAAGCCCACAGCTGAGCAACTTGTCCAAGGTCCCCATTGAATAAGTGAACTTGAACCTTCCTTTAGGAGACAGGCTTAGGTAACTCAAAACTGGAGGGACAGAGATGGGCTATTACGTCACTTCTTAGGGAGAGAAGGGCGGCAAACATGCCAAGGGCAGAGAGAGCAATACTTGAATACACTCTCGGCCAGCTTTCCCACCACAGGCTGGCATCCTGAGCAACCCCTAAACAAGAGCTGCTCAGGCTTCGTGGAACAAGTCCACATGATGAATGACCACAGTAGGAAGAAAGAAAAAAAAAAAAGTGATAAGCCTCCCCCGCATCTGCAGTGACTGGTCTTTGCTAAAACAGTCAGAAGCAGCTTCGTAAAACATCTCCATTATGGATTAGTAATCCAAAGGCTCTAGGGTTTGGGTGAAAGGGATTGGTCCAAACCTGACCTCACTTTCATTTAATTTCGTGCCAGCACCAATACACACACCCAGGCGCGCAGACCCTGCCTGACTAGTGAGCTGTTCAGACACAAAGGCACTCTAATTACCATCCGCAAGCGAGGCTGACAAAGATTTCAAGTGTTTTCATGTTTATGAAGAGCAGAGAAATGTGTTCTGTGCATCTTCCCCGTGGACGGCAAGTACAAAATAAGACCAGACAAGAAATGCAACACATTTATTACAAATAGACATTTCAGTTAAGTTAAAATCCTATAATCAGGATAGCCACAATTCCAGACACTCCGGTGCGAAGTGTAGATAGGTCAACAGCCACATCTGGATGATGGACAAGCCATTGAATCTTACAAAACTAAAACACCAGCTAAACAGTCTTAAATCCCTCAGAGTGAGTGAACAGTATGTTGCAAACATTTCATCACGGTTCACACTGGCAAAGCCTGCAGCTTCTCCACTTGGAGGGTCACATTTTCTCCTCGGTTTCCTTCACTTACAAAAGCGATCTGGCATGGCTGGGGGGGAGGGGCGGAGGGAGGAAATCAACTCCATCTACCCAGGGAATTGCAGCTGTTATTACAAATGGCCCCAGAGAGCCCATTATAAGCTGCTGTGTGAGGCTGTGTCCCTGGAGTGCCCGTCACGTGGCGTCTCCCAGCCCCCAGCCCGGGCCCCCAAGAGCATCAGTGCGGCCCTCTTGAATAGGACATCAGAGCTGAGGGGGGAGAGGAGGGACCCGAGGCCACGTCTCTGGACAGTTTTCATCAAAGCCAGGCTTGCGGCGGGCCCGCGGGCGGCACCGGTGCCCGCGTCCCCGCCTCCCTACACCCGCGGCGGCGGCGGCGGCGGCGCGCTTGTCCTCAGGAGACTCCAGCACTTCACCACCTGCCCCCACCTCCAATCCCCACCCTGCGCACACCGCGGCTTTCCCTTCCCCTCGGGGAACGCAGCCAGTTGCAAAGCGGGGGGCAGAGAAAAGGCCCTTTCATGGTACCGTGCGTTTTAAGAATCAGCAGCACCCCAACAGACAGAACATGTTTTGTTTTTTTAAATGTGATAAATTTTCAAGTCTGGCAGTTTGAGGTACTCCTGGAGATGATCGTCTATTCATGTTCCCCTCCCCCCAAAGTGAATCAGGAACCAACCCTGAAAAGGTGAAACAAGTAACTGGGGTCATCCTCATCCTCAGGGCGAGAGGCGATCCTGAGATGCATGAACCGTGGCCACGTAGTCGCTGGGATGGAGGGTCAGGGGAGGTTTGCGTGGAACTGCACGCGGTGCCTCCAAGAATTGGTCACGCCAAAAATAAAGAGTCCAATGGCCTGTGAGCTTGGGGTGCGTTCTGTAATCTGCCTTATAGAGGGCCAACCGAGTCCTGGTTTTTAACAGGGCCTGGACCTCAGGTCCCCACGAAAACATTCGCGACTTTTCGATTCCTCGTCTCAATTAGCTTATTTTCCCGCTTCCAAGAGCGGGAGTTCACCAGTCTGATTAGAGGTGCAGCCCTCAGGGGGAAGGAACCCCTTGTCCTCCGGGCAAAGGCTGGCCCAGTGACCACTCCCCGGGTATTAGCTGCCAGGCACCGGGACGCCGTCGCCAGATCGGAGCTGCGCCCTCCGTGCCGTCGCGCCAGGGTGGCTGCAGGCCGCGCGAGGGCTGCGGGGCGAAGGGGGCTTGTGCCCTGCAGCCGTCGGCGGCCTCAGGAGCGGGCGTTGGGGAAGCTTTGCGTGTAGCTGCAGCCGTCGCGAATGCAGCCTCCGCACGGCCTCCTTGATGAGGTTCCCGGAGAGCACCAGCTGCTGCAGGAGCCGGTGCGGGTCGTCGTCGGCGGTGCGGGCTTCCGGCTGGGGCCCGCGCCGCTGCTGCAGGCGGCGGGAGGCGGCGGCACCCCGCAGCCATCCTCGCCGGCACGGACCCGACAGAGGCTTTGGGGCGCCCCGCTTGTCGGCTCTCGAAGGCCCATCTAGGCTGGGCCGTGGGGACAGTGGGGACAGGGCACTGGGGCCTAGGGCGAGCTCGGCCACAAAGTAGGGCGCAGCCCGGCCTCGCACGCGGCCGCGGTCCCCGAGGGCGCAGCGAAGGGCCCCCGGCGGCGCCGGGCTCACCGCCGCGGCCGGCGCGGGCGGCAGCAGCAGCGGCCGATCAGGGGGCCGGGCCTTGTCCGCCAGCACCGCCGCGGGGATCCGCAGGGGCTGCAGCGGCGGCCCGGGGGGCGCGCACGGGGAAGCCGGGCTGTCCTGCCCCGCGTCCAGCTGCAGCGTCTCGCCGATCTGGGCCACCAGGCGGTCCACCTCGCCCGAGCCGCCCAGCGTCACCGACTGCTCCAGCAGGAGGAAGCTGCCCTGCTCCTCCTCTTCCTCCCCCTCCGCTTCCTCGCCGGCTTCCTCTTCCTCTTCCCTCCGGCACGGCATGGCCCCCCGCCCCGGCACGGGGAGCTCTGCGGGCGTCGCTGGCGGCTCTGGGGGCCGCAGCGGAGCCGGGCGCGGTGCTGAGGCCGAAGCCGGGGCAGGGACCCGGGCTAGGGCCGGGGCGGACAAGGAAGCCGGGGACCCACAGGCACTCGTGCCTCGCGTTGCACCGCGGCAGCCAGAATCCTACCGGCTCCGGTTGATTTGTAAACAATGGGTGACGTCGCTGTGGGGCCCTACCACAGTGCCGGGGCGGGGGGGTGCTGTACTATGGGGGGCCGGGGCGCCCCCTGGGTCCAGGCCCAGGGTGGAGCCTTGCTCCGTCTGAGCTCCACAATCCTGAATGCTGTCTGCGGGGGCGCGATGGGGAGCTGATCCTCGCTTTCTTAGGCGGGCGTGATTGGCATTTCCGGCAGATGGACACCGGGGTGGACTGTTGGTTTCTTCCACACACAACACCTACACACTTAACACGCCCACACACTCCTCAACCCTAAGCGGGTCAACTCTTCTGGTTTTGGCATTTGCGCTTTTGAGGTCCCTGATGCCACCAGCGTCTGGGCAGTGATGACCCAGCGAATTCGGCGAGGATGGAAAGGAGGACTCAGGCTAGGAATTTGTCTAGAGGTTAGGCAAACGAGGCTGACAGGAAAGGAAGAAGGGGGCCCTGTGGTGCAAATGGGGGGGGGGGGCAGAGTTGGAATTGGCAAAGAAAGAACACAAATGAATGTTTCTTGATCAGGAGCATGGGTATGTGGGGGCTTGGACTGTGGCTGGCATTACTGTAGAAGACAAAGTTGCTAGCTCTGAGCTAGAAAGTGCTTTTAAGAAGAATGCCTCGCCCTAACCAGTTTGGCTCAGTGGATGGATAAAGCGTTGGCCTGCGGACTCAAGGGTCCCAGGTTCGATTCCGGTCAAGGGCATGTACCTTGGTTGCGGGCACATACCCAGTAGGGGGTGTGCAGGAGGCAGCTGATCGATGTTTCTCTCATCTATGTTTCTAACTCTCTATCCCTCACCCTTCCTCTCTGTAAAAAATAAATAAAATACATTAAAAAAAAAAAAAAGAATGCCTCAACCCAGTAGGGGAATATTCTATTTGAGAGGGTAGCAGGAGAGGAAAACGGTGAGCTGTTTGGATGGAGATATAATCGCTTCTCAGCCTGTTGGCTAAGATCAAGTGTGGATGGAGATATAGGCCACCTTAACCCTTCAAGATATCATGATTGGTTTAATGATTAGCCAAGACTTCATTTTTATTGATTTTTTTTAAGAGGGGGAGGAAGGAAGAGGGAGAGAGAAACATTGATGGGAGAGTGAAGCATCCATGGGCTGCCCCCAGCATGCCACCCACCTGGGATCTAGTCTGCAACTGGAGCCCGCAACCTGGACTTCATTTTTTAAAAGGGAGAAGGGCAGAAAATAAATTCTTTCACGTTGCCTGGAGGTTTTACACCTTTATTCAGAACCCAAACCCCTCAGGTCTAACTGTAAACGCTACACTTGTAGGTAGGCTTTTGGTGGTCCAGCCTTTACAAGCCAACCAGGGGAGGGATTTTAGCAGAGTGATGAAAATATTCAAAATTGGATTATGGTGATGGTTGGACAACTCAGTAAATTTATAAAAAATCTGAATGCTCACTTAAAATGAGTGAATTTTTATGTAAATTGTACCTTAATAAATTTGTCTTTAAAATTAGCCAGAACCCAGCTGGTGTGGCTGGGTGGCTGAGCATTGACCTATGAACCAGGAGGTCACGGTTTGTGTGGGGCCTGCAGGAGGTAGCTGATCAATGATTCTCTCGTCATTGATGTTTCTATCTCTCTCCTCCTTTCCTCTCTGAAATAAAAATAAAAACTTTTAAAATTAGCCAGCACACACACACACACACACACGAACACAGAAGCCAGGTAGTAGGGAGGTATTTTAAAATACTGAGCAGGAGAGTAGCATGATTTAGAAGCGAGTGCAGGAGGAAGAAACTGGAACCTGGGGATCCAGAGAAGTAGGAACAAGGGTCTTGGTGGGCAGGTCCAAAGATGATAATTACTGGAGCAAAACTTTAGGGAGGGATGGAATGGGGGAATGCCTGGGAAGTTATTTAAAATAAAAGGGAGTTGGCCTGTTTTTGCCATGAGTGGAGGAAAAAGTGTGAGAATAAAGAGACAGTTTGAAGAAAGCCATTGAATTTTTGGAAATCTTGGAAACACAGATTTCTATTGGGTGTCATAAAATTTATATCTCATTTTAGTGGGTCCCTTAGCATTTTCTCCATATAAGATTATGTCATCTGCAAACAGACGTAATTTTACTTCTTTTTAAATCGGGATGTCTTTTATTTTTCTTGCCTAATTGCCCACGCTAGAGCCTCTAGAACAATATTGAATAGAAGTGGTGAAGGCAGACGTCCATGTCTTGTTCCTGCTCTTAGAGAAAAGCCTTCAGTTTTTTACCATTAAGTATGCTGTTGGCTATGAGTTTCCATAAGATGGCCTTTATCAGATCGAGGCCATTTCCTCCTATTCCTGTGTTTTTTGAGCATTTTTTTTTTTTATCGTGAAAGCGTCATCCCCTCATTTTAAATAATTGTTCATTTGAAAGTGTGGTCAAAGCAACCATTTGTTAGCTAGAATATTCTGAACCTAATTATTTAAAAACTTCAGGTAAAAATAATTAAAGCAGTTTGTGTTTTTATTCTTTGGCTCAAAATCTGTAAGCCTCATACACTGTGTGGGAATGAAAAATGGTTCAACTGCTTCAGAAAAAGATGTGGCAGTTTCTTACAAAACTAAACATACACCTATCCTATGATTCCATTCCATTCCTAGATATTTATCTAAGAGAAATAAAAACATAGATGTGCCTCAAGGCCTACAGGCAGATAACCATAGCAGCTTTATTCATAAAAGCCATAAACTGGAAACAGCTCAAGTCTTTATCAACAGGTGAATGAATAAACTATGGCCCATTCATAATATCATAATATGATAATACTCTTTCGCAACAAAAGGAATGGAAGTATTGCTGCATGCAATACCATGGATGAATCTCAAAAACAGTGCTCTAAGAAAAGGAAGCCAGAGAAAAAAGAGTACCTACCATATGATTCTGTTTATATGAAGTTCCAGGACAGAAAAAATTAATTTACAGTGGGAAAAAGATCAGAAGACTGATTGCCTTTGGAGAGGGTGGGGTCCGGGCAGGGAATGAGTCAAAACAGGCCTGAAGGCAGTTTAGCGGTCGTGGTAATGTTCTATATCTTGGTAGCTTCATTGGGTTTCACGGTGTATGCAGGTGTTAAAACTCATTTATTGTATATAAATTTTACATGGAAAGAAAGAACTGTAAGCAAATATTAAATTCTGGTTAATAGACATGCTGATGAGTTTAGAAGTGCAGTTTATTCTCAAGTGCACAAAAATGAGATGGATTAAGCCCGAACTGGTTTGGCTCAGTGGATAGAGCGTCAGCCTGCAGACTGAAGGGTCATAGGTTTGATTCCGGTCAAGGGTATGTACCTTGGTTGCGGGCACATCTCCAGTAGGGGGTGTGCAGGAGGCAGCTGATAGATGTTTCTCTCTCATCGATGTTTCTGGCTCTCTATTCCTCTCCCCTCCTCTCTGTAAAAAATCATAAAAAATATATATAAAAAATGAGATGGATTAATATATGGATAGAAGGATGGGCAAGACAGGTAGGTCTATGATAAAACATGCATAATAAAATGTTAATGTTTCCTGGCCAGCGTGGCTCAGTAGTTGTGTCGACCTATGAATCAGGAGGTCAGGGTTTGATTCCCTGTCAGGGCACATGCTTGGGTTGCAGGCTCGATCCCCAGTGGGAGTCATGCAGGAGGCAACTGATTAATGATTCTCTCTCATCATTGATGTTTCTGTCTCTATCTCTCTCTCCCACTCCCTTCCTCTCTAAAATCAATAAAAATATATTGAAAAAAATGAAGTCAGACTAAAAAAAGAAAGGAAATTTAATGTTATGTGAAGTGAAGTATATCTCAATTTTTAAATGCTAAAACCTAATAGTTGCATCTAGGTGTTGGGTAATAGGTTCACTGTCAAATTCTTTCAATTTTGTTGACTGTTCAAAAATGCTGAGAATAGAATATTTTTTTAAAAGCTCTAAAAAAGGAGTGTTTCATTTTGTGACTTCCTTTAGAACTTTCAGGGCATGGGGGGCTGAGGGCTGACTAGTGGGAAGGAAGGGAGGAAGTGTTCACCCTGCTGGGCAGTTGACAGGGGAATGGTGTGGGCTCATTCTCTGGTGTTGAAAGGATGTAGACAGCCGGCTGTGGGCTGACTTGCCCGCTGTGGAAGATTTCAAACCGCACGGCAGAAATGGGCCTTGACACCTTTAGAGGCTAGCAGCCATCCCTGAGGGATGGGCCTGGCTCCTTGACTAATTCCTTCATTGCCTCCCAGCTCCCGGAGAGCGAGAGAGAGCGAGGCTGTGGGAGCTGGGCTGGTTGGGGAGGAGGGATTTGTACTGAGAATTTTGAAGAGATTAGGGGATTCACACTGAGGTGCAAAGAGGTGCTAATGGGGTATGAAACACGCCCCAGCAGAGTAACAGGTGAAAGCTGGAAACCTGAAGGCAGAGGCTGGAAACGTCTTGAGACTGTTGGTAGGATGGAAAGATAACAGGCCATTGGTTAAACAGGGTTTTAGGAACAGGTGGGTCTGTAACTGGTAAGTTCCAGCTTTGGGCTAACACCGATGCAGCCGTGTGGAATATTTTGCTACTTATAAAAGTAGAAAGGACTCGAGACTGGGGAGTATGTTTAGAGCAAGCATGTCAAACTCAAAGGCTAACACAGGCCAAGTAAACAAGGTTTAAGTGTATGTGGGCCGCAAAAGAACAAAAGCTTCAATTTTCATAGAAACGTAGGTTTATTTCGGAAAGTATAGTATAAATAAAAAGAACAAGAGCAATGATAAAATTAATGTTTTCTTCCTGACACTTGGCATGTCTTCTCTGCTACTATCTTTCCTACTTCGGGGGAAATCTTGTTTGCAGTGATTACTTTCAAAACTGACCCAAGGTGAATGGCAGTAATTCTGGATCTGACAGGAGACTTACTTCCTTTCATAATTGTAAATAGCTGCTCACACCGTTATATTGGCTGGGCTGCAAAAATATTTGTTGTGGGCCACGAGTTTGACATGCTTGGTTTAGAGCAGTGGTTCTCAACATTCCTAATGCCGCGACCCTTTAATACAGTTCCTCATGTTGTGGTGACCCCCAACCATAAAATTATTTCCGTTGCTACCTCATAACTGTAATTTTGCTACTGTTATGAATTGTAATGTAAATATCTGATATGCAGGATGTCTTAGGCAACCCCTGTGAAAGGGTCGTTCGACCCCCAAAGGGGTTGTGACCCATAGGTTGAGAACCGCTGGTTTAGAGGAATGCTGTCCCAGAGGTGGAGACTTGAGTAGTGCACAGAGGTGAATAGGTTCCCCTCTAAATTCATGTCCTCAGGGAACCTGTAAATGTGACCTTATTTGGAAACAGGTTCTCTGCAGATAGAATCACGTTAAGATGAGGTCAAACTGGATTACGGTGGGTGGGCCCTAATGCAGCCACTGATATCCTTTTGTAAAAAGAAGGAAATTTGGACACAGATACACACAGGGCGGATGCCATGCCTGTCAGACAGAGGCAGAGGCTGGAGTGATGCTGCCACAAGCCGTGGATGGCCAGCAATCACCAGAGGCTAAGAGCCTGGAGCAGCTTCTCCCACAGAGTCCCCAAGAAGGAACAAACCCTGCTAAGTCTGACACTCTGATATCAGACTTCTGGCCTCCAAAACGGTGAGAGGATAAATTCCCGTTGTTTTAAAGCACTGAGTTGGTGGAAATTTGTTGTAGGAAACTAGCGCTCGTTTCAAGGGGCTGTTTGAAATGTGTAAGCCATGGAGGAATTTATTGGATGTTCTGGGGGTAGTTCTGAGAATCAGTGGAAAACGTGAAGGGTTGAGAGCCTCTCGGATCGCCATGCCAGCTCCAGCCAGATCTACCATTAAAGAAGAAAGAGATGAAAAAACAAGGGGCCAGTAAGACTTTGTTGTATGTTTGTTGGTCACAGGTAAACAATGGCTATGTCAGTAAAACATCTTGGCAGGGGCTATTAGGATGAGCCCTTCTAGGCTGATACAGTTAGTGTTCCCATTTCTGGGGCTGCAGAAATGGCGGTACTGCCCTTGCCAATCGATGGCTGTGGGAATGGAAAGGTAGATGCTCAGACTTGCACAGTGACTGGGGTGTCAAGGGAAGGCAGTTGCAGATCTGCAGAGGCCCCTGTCTGTCTGGATTTCCTGGGACAGCGGTGGTGTCGACAGAATTGGAATTTAGGAGACACATGGTCAGGGGGTATACTTCAGCATGTTACAAGAAGTTCCTAGTTTTATTTATTTGAATAGACATGCAGCCAAATGGTTCAAAATTCTAAAGGTCAAAATGAATAATATGGGGATTGGGAAGGGAACGGGGGGAGGGAGTTGAGGACAAATATGTGATACCTTAATCAATAAAGTAATTAAAAAAAAAAAAAAAAAAGAAATAAACTCAACTTTTTTAGCTACAAAAAAAAAAAAAAAAAAAAAAATGAATAATACGAAAGTCCTCCCGTATCTCTGTCCCTGGCCACCCAGGGTCCCTCCCTGGAAGTAAACTATACCATCATTTCCCGTGTATTCTTTTCAAAGACATTTTATGCATTTACATATTTTTTGTATTCTTCCTCCCTTTTAAAAAAAACACACAATTTTTTTTGTTTTCCAATTATAGTTGACATACAATATTATATTAGTTTTAGGTGTACACCCCAGCTATTCTGCTTCCCTTTGTTAAAGAGTAGCTATACCAGAGGTTGCTGTTTGCCTCCCAATTACCAGTCTCCCCTTCAATAAATCCCAAGTTGTAGCAGCTTGAGAGCCAGAGGACCACAATTCTCAGCTTCTCTTGCAGCTAGATAGGGCCAGGTGATTAAGCTCTGGCCAGTAAAATGTAAGTGGGAAGTGTTGTGTGGTAATTTTGGAAAGTCTCTCTGTTAGGAAGGCGGACAAGCTCTCCTCTTTTTCTGTCATCTTGTTGCCCGGAATGTAGATGTGATCATTAGAGCTCTAGGAGCCATATTGAACTAAGAGCAGTGGATTTCAAATGATGTCGGAAGACACAAATAGAACCCCAGACTGCCTACCTCTAGGCTCTTTTTTAAAAAAGTTTTTGTTGTTGTTAATCTTCACCTGAGGATATTTATTCCATTGATTTTTAGAGAGAGTGGAAGGGACGGGGAGAGACACAGAGAGAAACATCAATGTGAGAGAGACACATTAATTGGTTGCCTCCTGCACGCACCCCAACCCAGGTCCAGGATTGAGCCTGCAACCGAGGTATGTGCCTTTGACTGGAATCCTTGCCTGAGGGCTGACGCTCTATCCACTGAGCCAAACCAGCTAGAGCTCTAGAAATAACACTCTATCTTGTTTATGCCAACCAGAAACTTTTAAAAGACAATGCTAATATAATCAGAAAATCCACAATGATGGTTTGGAGAGCGATGCCAGTCAGACCTATGAGAAATATTCAGATCAGAAAGTGAAGCAATTAATAATAGTACCTACCACCCTAGCTGGTTTGGCTTAGTGGATAGAGCATCAGCCTGTGGACTGAAGGGTCCCGGGTTTGATTCCAGTCAAGGGCACATTCCTGGGTTGTGGGCTCGATCCCCAGTGAGGGATGTGCAGGCAGCAGACGATCAGTGATTCTCTCTCATCATTGATGTTTCCATCTCTCTCTCCCTTTCCCTTCCTCTCTGAAATCAATAAAAATATATTTTAAAAAATTTAAAAAAGAATAATAGTACCTACTACATCTTGATTATATTTAAAAACTATTTTGTTGAGATATAATTTACATACCATAAAATTCAGCCACTTAAAATATACAATTCAACAGTTTTTCGTATGTTTACAGAGTTGTGCAACCATCACCATAATCTAATTTCAGAACATTTGCGTAATTCCTGCCAAAAACTTGTACCCAGTAACTATACTGAGTATTTAACTCTATGCTTGGTACCCTGAAAAATGCTGTACAGGTATTACTTCCCTAATTTTTCCAATAAACTCAGAGTTATTATCCCCGTACGTGGATAAGAAAACCAAGGCACAGAGATGAGAAAACTTGCCCACAATTACACAAATTACCAGGGCCAGGGCCAGGATTCAAGTCCAGTTTTGGTCGATGTCAAAACCTGCCCTTCTCAAAACTCTACCCCGATGTTATTACCGGGCTTTGCCGTCTGCTCTTTGAACTCTGCCTAGTTCTTATTCCCCAAGGCCTGTTGATTCTTCCCTTCAGCGCCTCTGCCAGTCGTCATGCCCTATTTCTGGTCCCATTGCCAATGCCCTTCATGTTTCCTTGGCTGAGCTCATGCAATTTGTGTCTGGGCCCTTGCCTCTTTCCCTTTAATCCACTCTTCTGGCAGATCAACTTCCTAACTCCCAACCCTGCTCAGGTTACCTACCACCCCCACTCTGAACAGGTCCACATTGCCTCCTGAGCAAAACCCTCAGCTCCTTAACACAAGTATCCAGAATGCCCAGGAGCCTGGCCCTGGCCCATTCTTCCAACCTTATCTTGTCCTCCACCCCCACAGAAGCCCTTTGCTCCTGTGAGATGGGGCCTTTGCCAGCTCCCAAACGCCTCTTACATGCTCCTGTCTCCCCGTGTTTGGTCCTGTTCTTTGTGCAGAGAATGTCTCCACCCATCAAAATCTTAGTCCAGCTACCAACTGCCTCCAGGAAGCTGTCTCTGCTCTCCCCAGTAGGCAGCGGTTTCTCTTGTCCTCGGCCCTCCCACCCCACTCAGTTTCCCTGGTGGGGCTCTTACTGCATACTTCCTTTCTGTAGTTTTACTTGGACTGGTTTAGACTGTAAGATCCTTGCTTCCAGAGGGTCCTCTGATTGGCCAGGCCCGAGTTGTTTGCCCACTCCTATAGCCAGAGATAGGGTAAGTCCCACCCAAAACACACAGACTCAGAAAAGGGAAGCAGAGGATCCCTAAAGAGATGCTGGATGCATTAAAACAACACCCTATAGAGGCAGGATATTATATATTTTTAGGATGTTTTTATTGATTTTAGAGAAAGTAAGGGAGAGGGAGAGAGAGATAGAAATATCAGTGATTAAAAAGATTCATTGATTGGCTGCCTCTTGCACACCCTCTACTGGGATTGAGCCCGAAACCTGGGAAGGTGCCCTGACTGGGAATTGAACTGCAACTTCCTGGTTCATGGGTTGATGCTCAACCACTGAGCCACACCCGCTGGGCAGGATATAGTTTTTTATAAGACCCTTGTAACCGCATTGTTTCGCTTATTCTTTGATTTATTTGATTCATTTGTTCCTTTATTCATTCAACAAATAGTTAAGCAAAACCAAATATAGTCCTTAACCCACGCAGCCTACAGTTTAGTGGGAGAAGCCAACATTGTAATAAAAAAAAAAAAATCATGCCAACAAATCCAGACATGCAGCAGATGTAAAACGGTAACCTGAGACACAATTGTTGAGTCCCCAGGTTTTCAAGTTTCCCAATAGAAACGACTGTGTGAGATTATTTTAACTGGGTGACAAGCTGTTTATTTCACAATCAGAAGTAGTCCTTTAAGTCCATATTCCAGAAGATGTATCCTTGGATTTAATTCACAGGGAAGTGTGAATGAATGAGCAAAGCAGCTCTCACTTCCTACATTCTTTGTTGTTTTTAGAGAGAGTAGAAGGGAGGGGGAGAGACACAGAGAGAGCAACACAGATGTGAGAGAGACACATCGATTGGTTGCCTCCCACATGGGCCCTGACCAGGGCCAGGGATTGAGCCTGCAACAAGGTATGTGCCCTTGACCAGAATCAAACCGGGGACCCTTCAGTTCACAGGCTGGTGCTCTATCCATTGAGCCAAAGTGGCTAGGCACTCCTTACATTCTTTTTTTTTTTTTTTTTAAATGTTGGGAACAGATTGCTCTGCTTTTTTTTTTTTTTTAATATTTTATTGATTTTTTACAGAGAGGAAGAGAGAGGGATAGAGAGTTAGAAACATCGATGAGAAACATCCATCAGCTGCCTCTTGCACACCCCCTACTGGGGATGTGCCCGCAACCAAGGTACATGCCCTTGACCGGAATCAAACCCGGGACCCTTGAGTCCACAGGTTGATGCTCTATCCACTGAGCCAAAGTGGCTAGGGCACTCCTTACATTCTTGAAAGACCATGGATCCTATGGGTGGGGATGACTAGAGGCCTACAAGGGGCTGAGGGACAATTTCCTTTACTTTCTGATTTTGAATGGTGGACTCTCCGAAGCTGACTCTGAAGGCCCCTGTGTAGAGGATGGAGAGGAAGGTAGGGAAAGGCTTGGGGCCTTTCCTGACTTTCGCCCTACTTCCCAATAGCTAAAGAGACTTATGTGCAACATTTCTTTCCGTACCAAAACCCTCCCTGTGAGAATGGGTTATAGTGGCAGAAAGAAATATAGGTCCATCCAGGCTTCAGCTCACATGGCCGAGAAGATAGCACTCAGCACAGCGAGTTCATTGTGGACTGCTCATTCCTGAACGTCACGTATATGTTACTGTTTTGAAACTTATCAGCACCTGGGGCCTCCTGACCTGAGATCTGGGGTGTTTCTGATTAGGGGAGCCGAGATGTTCCAATCCTAAATGCTTTGGTGGGTTTGCAGGCCTTCCCACTCACCCTCTAAGACCGAGGACTGCCCTCTGCCCCCCTCAGACCCAGCACCCACGCCAGGCCTGGCTGCTTGACGTACCTTTGGGTTTTCAGAGAATTTGGTCCTTGCCTCCGTTGCAGTCCAGGCTGCCTGGCTCTCTTGCCCTCCAGCTACAGTCTAAGTTTTCTGAGGGTCGGACACAGGGTTCTTTCAACGCTCTAGTCCCAACACTGAGCTCGGTGCCTGACAGATGGTGAATCCCACTCACAAATGCTCTGTGACTTGTGCGCAAAGTCCTTCCTTCTCTCTGCCAGCCTCTTGCTGGTGACCTGGCTGCTTCCCAGCTTGTTCTCCTGGCTGGGGAAAATGATCCCCAGAGTTTTTCCTGGGGGTTCCAGCTCTGAACTCCGTTGTTGTTAGCTGCACAGGATTGGTTCTTCTTCCCTTGGCCTCGTTGAGTTCTCTCCTCCACTCTCTCACACTGTAGCCAATCTTTTTTTCTTTAAGATATGACTTAAATTTTTTAAAAATTGATTTCGGAGAGGAAGGGAGAGTGAGAGTGAGATCGAAACATCACTGGTAAGAGAGAACCATTGATCGGCTGCCTCCTGCACCCTCCTTACTGGGGATCGAGCCAGCAACCTGGGCAGATGCTCTTAACCGGAATTGAACCCTTCAGTCTGCAGGCTGACGCTCTATCCACTGAGCCAAACCAGCTAGGGCTACTTTTATATTTTGATGTGGGCATCACAATATACCATTTTAATTTAAGCAGAGAAAACAGGAAAAAAAAGTGGAAAACAGAAGGTTTCATGGGGACTGCAAGTCACTTGCATTGTTGGAGGGTGCGGTTACAGGTGGGGGTGTGGAAAGGGCGATGTTGGGGTGCTGGTCATGGTAGATCCTCCTTCTCTGTCTTTCTTTGTCAACTTCTTCCTTCTTCTATGTCTCTCCCAACTTCCTCCCTTCCTTTCCCCCCTCCACTGGGTTAGGGCCTGGCAACAAAAATGATGAGAACACTACTGCCCCCAAAGCTTGACGTCTGTTGTGGCAGGTAGATGGATTTGCAGTGATCTTTGTGGCAGATGCGAGTCCCGCCCTCGCTCTTAAACCACCCCTGAGAGCCCGGGGCCTTTCTTCCCTCCTCCAGGCTTCCGAGTCCCTAGGGGTCTGCTCTCCACTTTGATATTTAGCCTCCACAATTCTAATCTGTCTTCTGCTGTATGTGGCTTATGTGCATTTGTTTTGTCTCCTAGAGTTTGTTACAAACTCCCTGAGGGCTGGGGCCACTTTTCTGTGACCTCCTGTCAGCCAGTTTGTTGGAAACAAGTTGACTTTCTCAACTTTTACGATTCCTCTGTATAACCCTGCTTATTGCAGGCTCAGAAACAGTACCTGGATGGAGTGAGGATGATTTCAGGGAGCCGTGGCACCCTTGCAGGTCTGTCAGCTGGAGTATGGGGGTGTCATTTTAGAGCACTCAGCACTGATACTTGCTTTTAATCAGAAATCACAGCAGAACAGTTGGTTCTGAGGAGAAACACCCCCTTCTCCAGAGTAATTCATTAAACTGTAACTACAAGTGTAATGTGTGGTCCTTATCACACAGCAATGGAGATAGAAGTATTGTCTGAGAAGGGAGTTTAGCATCCTTGATATTTATTATGTCACGTGAACATTTATCTAGTCTTGGTATGTACCAGACACTGTGCTGCTAGGCAGCTTTTCAGAGATCCTCTCATTTAATCTTCACAGTATCTGTTCAATCAATGTTATTATCTCATTTTACAGGAAAGGAAATGAAATTGGAAAGTAGCCCTGGCTGGGTAGCTCAGTTGGTTAGGGCATCGTCCCAATATGCCAAGGTTTCGGGTTCAATCCCTGGTCAGGGCACATACAAGAAGCAACCAATGATGTATAAATAAGTGGAACAAGTCGATGCCTCCCCTCCCCTCCCCCTGCTATCAATTCCATTTACTAAAAAAAAGTTAAGTAACTTGCCTGGGGGCACACAGCCAGAATCGATGGAGCCAGGATTTGAACCTAGGCTAGCTAACTCCAGAGTCCATGCTCTTAAATACTTGTTATGTTTCTCTAAACATTAAGGCACTTTATATAAAAATGTCATCAAAATAGATGAGCCAGAAATATAGTTGTGTGGTGGTCTCCCACTAGATACAGCGGTGATACTTGAAAGTTTTGAATATTTCCTCTGTTGTGAAAGCATCAGTTTCATTCAATCAGTCAATCAATTGATGGGCTGGGTATTATGGAGCAGGAAAAAACTTTGTTTATACTTCAAAGACAGGACAGAATTTGAGACTTTGGTTCCCTGCTTTGTGTGTGTGTGTGTAATTTACATGTATGTAAATTATGAGGCTGGATTTTCCAAGGTTGTTGGGGGTTCAATGAAAAATTCCACTGCTACATGTTTGCTGAATTCTGTGTTTCTTTCCATGTATTTGCTCAATTAAGAACAATTTGTTAAACATGAAACTAAATGCAGTATTATTTGATACTTTTTTCCAATTTTTAATATGAATTCTCATTAATTGAAATAATATATTAGAACATGTGATTCAATTTTTGGTTGAGACAATATAAATAGTCTGAGGACTTATATGTTAATTTGTTCAAAAGATCACGGGGATGTAAAGTACAGCATAGGGAATATCGTCAATAATATTGTAATAACTATGTATGGTACCAGGTGGTTACTAGAATTATTGGGTGGAATCACTTCATAAATTACATAATTATCTAAACACTATGCTGTACACCTAAAAACTAATATAAAATAATATTGCATGTCAACTGTAATTGAAAAATAAAAAAAGCCCCCCACCACAGTCTAAAATTTATTTAAAAGATATCGATTTGAAAGGCCACTATGTGCCAGAGAGCAAAATAGATGTAGTCTCTACTCACTGTTGGCAGGAAGTCTAGTTGGGAAACTTCACATGAAACAAATGTTCACACAAACAATCATATAATTATAAATGGTGATAAGAGCTATGAAGGAAGAATACAGAGTGCTATGTGAAAGTTTAGTAGGGGAAGCGATTTATACAGTGGGGGCCATGGAAGGCACCTGGACCAGTGACATTTAAGCTGAGATCTGAAATATAATTAAGTGAAAATTGGGCCACCCAGAACTAGCAATGGCTCTAAGGCAGGGAAGAACCGGTGAGAAATTGAAACATGTGGGTAGAACTTAATGAAAGAGAGAGATGGAGAACCTCCGTTGAAAGGATGTCAGAAGGAGCAATAGAGAAAATATCCCTTAGAAAAATCCAGCATAGAAAAAGAATACAGAAAAAATAGTGCTTTCAGTTTACAATGTTCTCATATCTGTTGCCTCAGTTAATCTTCACCGTGAGGCAGGGAGGGCAAGCATAATTATGGTTATTTCTACCACTGAGGATGAAAGCTCAGCCAGGTACAAAGTTATGCAGATTTTTGTTCCATGATTCAGACTAGAGAGGCAAACTGTGGGTTCTCTGGGAAGCCGGTAGGCAGCGGGTGGAATGAAGCATAAATAACCTACCGCTATGCTGTGTGGCCATCTGAAAAACGCAGGCTGTGAACTAAATTTCATAGCAATTTAATAGTAAGTGTTTCTTGGTTGCCACTCTATACCTACCTTCCCAGGTATTTCTGTAGACAGAAAACGGAATCTTGCATTTTGAGGAGTGACTTTTAAATTCGACAGTTTTTTAATTTTGAGATTTATACATCAGAAGAAATTTGAGCGTAGGCTGCCCATATCTGACTTGAACCTAAAAATCGGTGGAGTCCGAAGGGTTAACGAAAACGAGAAACTACAACTCCCGGCAGGCCTCGGGGTTGGGTCTCCTCCCCCGCCCCAACCCCTCTCGATTCCGCCAGGGCAGGAGGCGACCAATGACGGTTAGGTATTTGAATAGACCAATAATATAATGAACTCTAATGAAATCGTTCTGGCTTAGAAGGGGCGGTCAAGTCATCCAATCGTGTGGAAGAGGGGCAAACACTTTAGCCAATCCAAGGGGCGCGGGGGCGGGGCCTAACGTGGGGGGGCGGTGAAAGAAGTTTGCTGACTAAGATGGCGACTGAGGCGCTGAATGAAGGGGAGGTGCCAGCTCGCGAGTCCGGGCGGAGGTGAGCCGAGTCTTTGGTCCAGCTGCCTAGGAAACGAGGCCGTGGGCTGGTCGTACTGACGCCTTTCCTTTGGGTGGTGGTGACCCAACGGGGCCGGACTTGGTGCCTTCCTCCCAAGACGTTTCGCACCCTGGCGCCTGCTGGGGCTGCGGCTGAGGCGCGGTGGTCCCGCCAGGCGCTGGGCGTTAGTCGGGCCCCCTTGGCCCTGCTGATGCCCGTGGGTGGTCGGCGTTGACGGTAGACCGACCAGTGGGCGCTGCCGCCTTTTCCCTGAGACTTTTTTTTTTTTAAACATATTTTTTGATTTTTTACAGAGAGGAAGGGAGAGGGATAGAGTTAGAAACATCGATCAGCTGCCTCCTGCACACCCCCTACTGGGCATGTGCCCGCAACCAAGGTACATGCCCTTGACCGGAATCGAACCCGGGACCTTTCAGTCCGCAGGCTGATGCTCGATCCAAACCGGTTTCGGCCCTGAGACTCATTTTGATGGTGAGGAAACGCGAACTCAGAGCTGTTCAGCTAATTCCCCGACGTCACACCGCGTTGGTGGAGAACTGTCAGTACCGGTCGCTGGGCTCAGCGCCGGTGTGTGTGGTTAAGTCAGAGCAAGGATTTGATTGTCAGTTAGAAATGGGCCAATTTTGCCGAAACCGGTTTGGCTCAGTGGATAGAGCGTCGGCCTGCGGACTCAAGGGTCCCAGGTTTGATTCCGGTCAAGGGCATGTACCTTGGTTGCGGGCACATCCCCAGCAGGGGGTGTGCAAGAGGCAGCTGATCGATGTTTCTAACTCTATCCCTCTCTCTTCCTCTCTGTAAAAAATCAATAAAATATATTTAAAAAAAAGAAAAGAAATGGGCCAATTTAAAACAACACTGTTTTATTGTGGTAAGAACACTTGACAAGAGATCTACCCACGTAGCACATGTTTAAGGGCACGGTAACAGTGTTGTTGGAGTAGGTACCATGTTGTATAGCAAATCTCAGGAGCGTCTTCATTTTGCTGAACTGAAACGTTATGCCTGTTAGTAACTCCCCTTCCCCCAACCTCTCCATCCCCTGGCGACCACCATTCCATTCTTTAATTCTATGCTTTGACTATTTTAGATACCTCATATAAATAGGATCATGCAGTAGTCCTTTCTGTAATTGGCTCATTCATGTTGTCACATATGTAGAATTTTCTTTTTTTTTAAAAAAAGCTAAGTAATATTCCATTCTATGTATGTATGTACTACATTTTGTTTATCCGTTCATCTGTCCCTGGACGTTTAGGTTGTTTCCACATCTTGACTGTTGCTAGTTGTGCCCCAGTGAGCGTGGGCGCGCTAATATCTCCTCCAGATCCCGATTGTAATCCTTGTGGGTAAACACCCAGAAGTGGGATTGCTGGGTCATGGAGTAAGCGCTATTTTCAACTTGTTGAGGAACCTCCATACTGTTTCCCGTAGTACCTGCATCATTGTTCATTCCCACCAGCAGTGATACAGAAGTTCCAGTTTCTCCACATCCTCATCTTTTTCCTTCTTTTTTGATAATAGTCATCTTAACAGATGTGAAGTGATATTGTGGTCAGGAACAAGGCATGGAAGCCCACTCTTGCCACTTCTATTCAAGGGATACGTAAAATTGTCCCTCTTTGCAGACATGTTGTTATATATAGGAAATCCTAAAAACATGTTAGATCTACTAAATTTAGTCAAGTCACGGTATGCAAATCAACATACAAAATTCAGTTGCATTTCTATACTTTAGCGACTATTTGAAAAGGAAATCAGGAAAACGGTCCCATTTCCAATAGTACCAAAATGAATAAAATACTCAGGCCAATATTCACCTCCCAGCTTCAGTTTTTTCATCTGTAAATGGAAGTAAAGATGTCTATTCCAGAAAATGTCGGATTAAATTAGACAATTCTTTTAAAACCCTTAGTACTGAGCCTCACAGGTAATAAAACCACTCAATACTTGATAGATTTTTCTATTTCCTAGAACAACTAAAGAACAGAGCAGAGGGTCTGCAGTTTAGGAAATCATTACTTTATTTTTGCAGAGCGTTTTCTCCTAAGCAAGCACACCAAAATTTAGTATTTCTGAGGAAGAATTTCCAGCTGGTCTTGCCCCAGTCTTGAGAACTTGCTTGTCTTAATTGATTACATATCCTATATAATCCTACCTAATAAAAGGGTAATATGCAAATAACTATCACTCCGCTACGCCCACGATAGGGCAGGCAGGAGGCTGGGGGGCGGGACTCGGGGTGGCCTCTCGGCGGCCGCTGGGGCCAAGGGGGGACTGATGGGGCCGGCGAGAGTCGTGGTGGGAGCGGCGGCAGCGCCCAGTCCCGCCCCTCAGCGATCGCGGTCGGAGAGGCATAGGCGCCCGGGTCCCTCCTGTCAGCGATCGTGGTCGGAGCGGCACCCGGTCCCACCCCTCAGCGATAGCGGTCAGAGCAGTGGCGGTGCCTGGGTCCCTCCTATCACTGAGGGACCTGGCAGTGGCGGTGGCGGCGCCCCAATCGCGGATGGCGGCGTGGGGCCCGGCAGCTCCTGCCCCATGCTGCCGCCGCTGGGTCCAAGCCCCCACCCTGAAAGAAGGCGGAAGGAAAACTGGTGCCAGTAGCCAGGTGAAGGAAGGTCTATTGCACGATTCTTTGTGCAAAGGGCCTCTAGTATCCTATATAATAAAGAGCTAATATGCAAATGGTCGTCACGCCCTCACACTGACTCGCTGTAATGGCTCAGACACTCAACAATGGGGAGAGAGGAATTGGGACCAGCCAGGCACAAATGAGCTCTCAAGAGAGGAATGGGGACCAGTCAGGCACAAATGAGCTCGCGAGAGAGGAATGGGGACCAGCCAGGCTGTGGCCTGGGAGAGGGACAAGCCGCACGCCCCGCGGTACCGGACACCAGTGGCTATGCTTGTGCCTGTGGCCCGGCCTGGGAGAGGGACAAGCCGCCCGCCCTGTGGTCCCCGGTGCCAGCGGCTGTGCCTGCGCCTGCGGCCTGGGAGAGGGACAAGCCACATGTTCTGCGGTCCCGGGCACGAGCGGCTGGGGCTGCGGCCCAGCAGAGGGACAAGCCGCCCGCCCCGTGGTCCCGGGTGCCAACGGCTGCACCTGCGCCTGCGGCCCGGGAGAGGGACAAGCCGCCCACCCCGTGGTCCCGGGCGCCTGCCGCTGCGGCTTGGGCAAAGCTGCCCGCCCACGGTCCCCTGTGGCTCCAGCCAGCCTGGGCGAAGCCGGCCTGGGTCCTTGGTGGCTGTGGCTGGCCAGAGGGAGGGAAGCCCGGGTCCTGGGTGCAGGGCAAGGCAGAGGCAGTTAGGGGCGATCAGGCCAGCAGGGGAGCAGTTAGGGACGATCAGGCAGGCAGGCAGAGGTGGTTAGGGGCGATCAGGCAGGCAGGCAGAGGGGTGAGGGGTGATCAGGTAGGCAGGCAGGCGAGCCCTTAGGAGCCAGCGGTCCCGGATTGCTAGAGGCAGTCTGACATCTCCTGAGGGGTCTCGGATTGGAGAGGGTGCAGGCTGGGCTGAGGGACCCCCCCCTCCCCGTGCATGCATTTTCATGTACCTGGCCTGTAGTATATTTATGGTTCAAGACAGAGCATTCATATTGGACGTCTGTTGTTGTGCTGGCTCTTGTCATTTTTTAAATTTAACAATCTAAGGGAGAAGAGGTCAATGCCCCTGACCAAATAGTCAAGTATTGCATGTTGAAAATTCTTGGGGCACAAGTGTTGAAAATCCCTGAAGTAGAGTGTTCTTATTTACACTGTGTCAGTGTAAATCAGGCAACTTTTTAGTTTGGTGTCTCTTGGTGTTTGCTATACCAAATAGGAGATTCCAAGTCTTGGGAAGCTGGGTTTATGAGTGGGCACTGAGCTCCTTCCCTAGCTGAGATGAGCATGATTGAATGTGTTATTAAAAATTTTATAAGGAACAGTTTTCCACTTTTGGAGCTGCCTATAAATGGTTGACCATTTCTATTTATTTATTTATTTATTTATTTATTTATTTATTTATTTATTTATTAAAAAGCTGCTTTTATCATATATAAACTACATGCAAAGCTTTTTTAACATAAGATTGGCTTACATAAATTCTTTTTAAAAAAAAATATATTTTATTGATTTTTTACAGAGAGGAAGAGAGAGGGATAGAGAGTTAGAAACATCGATGAGAGAGAAACATCCATCAGCTGCCTCTTGCACACCCCCTACTGGGGATGTGCCCGCAACCAAGGTACATGCCCTTGACCTGAATCGAACCTGGGACCCTTGAGTCCGCAGGCCAACGCTCTATCCACTGAGCCAAACCGGTTTCGGCTGGTTGACCATTTTTAGAGCAGAAAACATAGAGGGGATCAATAAATTTGATTGGATCATCCCTTGTTCTGCTGTAAGATCTTGAATTATGATGAAAACCTGAAGACAAAATACTGTTCTTTAGCGGAAATAGTTTAAATTCCTTTAAAGGATGTTGCCAATTGAATTTAAATTTTAGTGATAGTATTAGTTACATAATCAATAGGTATTCACAAAATCTGATCTGAACCTGAAACCGGTTTACCAATTTCATATTGTAAAAGACAAGTTAGGTTTCTGAAAGGCTTTTTGAGGGCAGGACACATGTATATTTTTATTCATATTCTCAACTTAGCACCTTGCTGACCGGTCACGAGATAATTGGTGTGGACACATTTGGACATGGAAACATGAGCTATTTCATGACTGGTCAGCAATGTGTTCTTATTAGTTTAGCTTTATGTAAGTGGCCAATAATGAGTGAATAATAGTCTTTATAATTTCTAAGGTATAAAATATTACTTTGTGGTGATAAATACCATACAGATTCTTATTTGCCCTTTAGATGTTAACCTTTCTAATGTTCTGTTGATGGTGTGGGCCCTTGTATTCCATAAAGTGTCTGCTTTGTGCAGATAATACATACTTGCATTTTTAATATATTTTTATTGATTTCAGAGAGGAAGGGAGAGAGAGATAGAAACATCAATGATGAGAGAGAATCATTGATCAGCTGCCTCCTAAGCCCCTCCCCCCCCACTGGGGAGCAAGACTACAACCCAGGCATGTGCCCTGACCAGGAATTGAACTGTGACCTCTTGGTTCATAGATGCTTAACCACTGAGCCATGCTGGCCAGGCTACTCTAGTACTTTGAAATTTGTTCAAGTTAAGATAAAATATAATGGTCAAATATATTTTTGCAGACTATTGAAATCTAAATTAAAGATAAGTTGATAATACCAAACCTAGGACAGCTACTCATAAGCACAGGACTTAGATTATAAATTTTCAAAATTTTTGTCTAAGAAATTGGATAGTGTTCCATGAAATCTTATGGTACTACTTATAAACTTTGAGCTTTGTTATTAAAAAAACAAAACAAAACCTTGCCAACTTAGGCACATGGGGCTATTGTATTCTTTCTCTTTATGTGCAGCTTTCACATTACCAGTTTAAATTTATATGTAGAAAAGGAAAGAAAAATAATAGCCTTGTATGTATTCCTATCTAACAGTGACACATTTAAAGCCATATTTCAGAGCTATGATCTGAACATTGTAAAAGCAGTAAGAGAGTGCATACTTCTCTCAGGGCGGCAAGTCAGGTTTAGACAACTTTAAATATAGCTCATATTTTGATAGATTTGCCCAAGTTGTGGTTCTCGGAGAACAGATCAAGTTAAGCAATTCATTAGGGAGGAAACTTTAGTTTTGTGGGTGTGCTGTTTTAGTAGTAGTCAGCCAAAAGATACATCTGCAGGATATAGGTTTTGCTTCCTCGGACTTTTCAGTTTCATGGTTTCAACATGCCTCAAAAAAACACATGCATGTCATTTTTCTGTAATTGATTTTTTAGCTGTGGGTTCTGTTTCTAGTTCTTCCACTAAGTATATCACCTTTCGTGCAGGGTTCCATCTAGTGGTAAAACTAATCATTGCAGACTCTAAGTAGGTTATAAAAATTATCTTTTTTGAGGGGTGGTAGGGCTTACCTTTATCACTCTTGGGATAGTGGCCTAGTATATGCATTTAAATACTGAAGCAAAAAAAAATAAAATACTGAAGCCATTTGCTACCTTTGTGTGCCTGCATACATAACCTAATTCTCCTGCTTCTGGCCATCTAAAACTTTTATGATGAGGAAGTTAACTTTTAGTAAAAAAAGAATAAAAAACCTTTTAGTATATACTTGTACTTTGATTGTCTATGGTATTTACATTAAGTTATAGCAAAATTTAAGTCAAAACTACTTGGTTTCTTAAAATAATTTTTCATGAAAGATGCTGATTATAAAGATGAATATATGGAATAATATAATCAATACTATTTTCCTGTTTCTCAGCTTAAACAAGTCTTAACATTTGCCATATTTACTTCAAATGAAACCCTCCCTTTTCCCCATAGCTCAGTGATTTATCACAAGAACATTGCTAGCATCCTAGAAGCTCCCCTCATGCCTCCTCTTAATCACTAATCCCCACAGGTAACCATTATCCTAAAATATATGATAAATAAATCTTTGTAATTTTACCACTTAAGCAAGTATCTCTAAACACTATAGTTTTGTCTGTTTTTTTAAAATTTGATATAAATGGCATTATATAGTAAATAGTTTCTGTCTGTGTGTTTGACCTCTTTCGCTTATCATTGTATGTGAGATTTATTCATGATGGTGCATACAACTGGAATTTGTCCATTTTTATTGCTGTAAAATATGCCATTATATATGCTACAATTTTTAAACAATTCTGCTGGACATTTTGCTTCTAATTTTGGCTGTTTGGAAATTGATGTTTCAGTGAACATTCTTGTTTGTGATTTTTGGTGAACATGTGGCTGCATGCATTAGACATGGGATGGAATTGCTGGATCATACATAGGGTACACTGGTGTTTAACTTTAGTAGATAAAACCAAACAGTTTTTCTAAATAGTTGTACCAATTTATAGCCCCACTATCAGTGTAAAAGTGTTACTGTTACTTTACTTTATTTATTAAAATATATTTTTATTGATTTCAGAGAGGAAGAGAGAGGTAGAAACACTAATGAGGAGAGAGA
Source organism: Eptesicus fuscus (assembly GCF_027574615.1). Lineage (NCBI taxonomy): Eukaryota > Metazoa > Chordata > Mammalia > Chiroptera > Vespertilionidae > Eptesicus > Eptesicus fuscus. The sequence goes on along the minus strand of NC_072489.1, from coordinate 40,331,077 downwards.
ATCATTGATTGGCTGCCTCCTGCATTCCCCCCCATGGGATCGAGCCCAAAACCTGGGCATATGCTGTGACTGGGCATTGAATTGTGAACTCCTGGTTCATAGGTTGACACTCAAACACTGAGCCACTGCAGTCGGGCTGTTACTTTCTTTAAATCTTGCTAATGTCAATATCTTTAATGTTAGCCATTCTTTTAAATATTAGTATGTCATTGTTTATTTTTTAAGAAGAATTTATTGATTTTTAGAGAGAGAGGGAGAGAGAGAAACATCAATGTGAAAACTCAGTATCAATCTGCTGCCTCCAGCATGTCCCCCTCCCTCCCGGGAGCTGTAACCCAGGTGTGTGTCCTGACCAGGAAACAACCAGCACCCTTTCAGTGCACAGGACGATGCCCAACCAACTGAGCCACACTGGCCAGGGCATGTCTTTTTTTAAAAATATATTTCTTTATTGATGTCAGAGAGGAAGGGAGAAGGAGAGAGAGAGAGAAACATCAATGATGAGAGAGAATCATTGATCGGCTGCCTCCTGCACACCCCCTACTGGGGATCAAGCCCGAGGCATGTGCCCTTGGCCGGAATCGAACCTAGGACCCTTCATTCCGCAGGCTGATGCTCTATCCACTGAGCCAAGCCGACCCAGTAGGGGGTGTACAGCAGGCAGCCAATCGATTCTCTTTGATCACTGATGTTTCTATCTTTCTCTCCCTCTCCCTTCCTCTCTGAAATCAGTAAAAATATATTAAAAAAAGAATATATTCTTCTATATTACCTTCTCATAGGTATATTATTTTGCTGTTCACCTTTAGATCTACAATTGGAATTGATCTGTGTGTATAGTGTGAGATAGATGTCAATTTTCATTCCATAGATGTTTAAATGTCTCAGCACCACTTTGTGAAAAGGGTATCCATTCCCCACTGATTGGCAGTGCCACTTTTATCCTGAATCCAGTAAAGAAAAGTAGAAAAAAGGAAGTGAAAAAGATATGAGCAGAAATTAATGAAATAACAAACGTAATAGAGGGATTCAACAAAACCTTGACAAAGCTAATAAAATTGATAAACCTCTAATAAGATTCATACATTAAGAAAGATAAATCATAAATTACCAGTATCAGGAACAAAGAGGAGGCCATCACTATGGAACCTAGACACATTAAAAAGTTCCTAAGAGGATGTTATAAACAAGCTTATGCCAAAAAGTTTGAAAATTTATGTGCAATAGATAAATTCCTAGAAATACACATCTTATCAAAATTAACACAAGAAGTAGAAAATTTGAGTAGTCTTATAACACAACATAAATTGAATATATAATTAAAAACCTTCTCACAAAGAAAACTAGGCCAGATGGCTTCTTTAGCCAATTCGATCAAACATTTAAAGAAGAAATAACAATCTCTCCCATACACTTTTTCGGAAAATAGAAAAATAAGACACATTCTTCAACTAACTTTATAAAGCCAGCACAACCTTGATACAAAATCTATTGAAGGCAATACAAGAAAGGACATATATAAACATATATGAAGAAACCTAAACAAACTATTAGCAAACTAAATTCAGCAATATATAAAAATGATAATACATCATAACAGTATTGGGTTTATTCTAGAAATGCAAAATTGGTTTAACATTGGAAAATTAATCAGTGTTATTTACCACATTAACAAAATAAAGGAGAAAAGTTATATAATCATCAATAGATATAGAAATTGATAAAATTAAGTACTGGCCCATGATTATGAATAAAGAAATAACCCTTATCAAACTAGGAATAAAAAGATATTGCCTGAATCTGATAGTCTTTGCCAAAATAATGGGTGGGGAAAGATACCATTTTTCAATTTGCTTTACCCTGATATCTTCTAAAGTTGAGATTCTTTTCATGTTTATTAGTTATTTAGGTCCCCTCTTCTACTAGTGTGAATTACTTGATCATATCCTTTGACTAATTTTCTATTGAGTTGAGTGTATTTTTGAAATAAATGTTAGGCATACTTATAAATCCTGAATGCTAATCCTTTTAGCATGCAAATGTTTTTTCTCCAGTTTATGGGTTATCTTTCATTATTTTTAAAGTTTTAAATTTGTTTATTGTATTTATTATGAATGGATATGTTCACATAAACAAAAAATCCAGAAAGTACAAAAGAACATACAGTGAAAGTTTCTCTCCCACTCCTGTTCTTTCATGCAGTTCCTCTCTCCAGAGGGGCATTGTGACTTCATTCTTTAAGAACTTTGTTTATACTGTCATTTGTTTATAGAAATTTTAATGTATTTAAATGTATCAATCTTTTCTTTGTGGATTGTGTTCTTTTTACCTTGTTTAAGAAACATTTCCTCTGCCTCATTAATTTATTCTTCTATACCGTTTTCTAAAATTTTTAAAGTTTGGCTTTCTATATTTAGATCTTTATTCTGTCTGGAATTTATTTTTTTGTATGTATGATGTGAGGTAGGGGTCACCTTTCTCTCCATATTATACAACTACTTGTCCTTACACTTTTACATATGTGATTGTTTCATCTAATACAACTTTCTGTGTGACGGGAGACTATTGTTGAATTTCATCTGTATATTGGCAAATATAATGAACTAGTCCAGTTTTTAATTCCTGTTTTGTTCCTTCTTGCAGATGAGTGTGTAGAGTCCTAATAAGTATTGCCTTTCAGGCCCCATAATGTGCCCTTGTGTCCTGTAGCATGCCTGGAATTTGTGTAGGCTGTAATGAGGCAGGGAAAGGAGGGTTCCTTTGTCACAACAAACAAGGAGAAAGCTTTTCGCAGTCTCTTCGATTTACCAATGCCTCATCCGAAGCTTTCAGCTCTTATGTAAGAAATTTATTTATTTTTGAGCAAACTTAGAGTTTGTATTAAAATAAGATACTGCAGAGTAGGACTGTTGTTATTGCTTAAATATAGTATTTTTTCTTTAGTCCTAGAAATAACTGTTGTTATTGCTTAAATATAGTATTTTTTCTTTAGTCCTAGAAATCTCTTAAATTCTTAGCCATGCTTCTTGATATTCTCAGCTTTATATTGTGCGGTCATGTATTCTGTGGAAAGGAATTAGATACATTTACTGCTTAGAGGAGTCATTTTTCCTGGAAGAGTGCTAGGTGTTGTGATGTTTTTATTGTGGAAATGTTTGTATGAGTCAGGTGAATTTCAACTTTGCTTGACAGATGTGATTACTTGTCCTTTCTGGCTTGTGGTCTATGAACTCATCTGTTATATAACAGATGACTGTTTATATAATAAGGAGTAGCACAAGTCATCTTCTATAATAATAAAAGGGTAACATGCTAATTAGATCAGACAAAGCTGGGGCTGCGAGGGAAGCCCAGGTCCTGGGTGCCGGAGGGAAGCCGGTGCTGGCAGCCCAGGGAAGGAAGGCCTACTCTTGCACAAATTTCGTGCATTGGGCCTCTATTTAGAAATAATTTGTAATGGGTGCAAACAACTGGTGATGGCTCTGCTACAAGAGATTGAATAATACTGTTCTTTTTTTTTAAATTTCTTTATTGATTAAGGTGTCACATATTTGTCCTCATCCCCCCATTCCCATCCCACACCCCTCCCCACGGATGCCCCAACCCCCTGTTGATCTTAACCATTGGTTAGGCTCGTATGCATGCACACAAGTCCTTTGGTTGATCTCTCCCCCTTCTCCCCACCCTCCCCTACCCTCCCTCTGAGGCCTGATAGTCGATCGATGCCTCCTTGTTTCTGGTTCTGTTCTTGTTCATCAGTCTATGTTGTTCATCATTTCCCCTAGATGAGCGAGATCATGTGTCACTAGAAATATACTTATAAGAACTGAATGTGAGACGAGCAATAATAGTTATGCTGACAGGCAAATGAATCAGTCTGTAGTGAGTTTCTTTCTGGACCAACAGTTCTTTTGAGACCCAATTTCAATGTCCACCAGTTCCTTATGTGTAGGTGTCGGCACTGACTTTTCAGCTCTGGATGGTGGACAAATGGTGGTAATGCAGGTCCGACTCCCTCTGGTTTGGTCTCGGCCGGACCCAGAGGCACGGCTTCACCTGGACTCAGGGGCGCCTGGCCTCACCCGGACCCAGGGGCGCGTGGCCTCACCCAGACCCAGGTGTGCGCGGCCTCACCCGGACCCGGGACCCAGCCCCACCCGGATCCAGGGGCACACGGCCTCACCCGGACTCGGGATTCAGCTTCACCCGGAATATTGTTCTTATATGTAGCATATTAAAAGTAAAATGTACAGTAGTTAGGTTTTAGGACACACAGAATAGGGAAGGAATTATTTCTGAGTCAAAGGAGCTTTGCCAGGAATATAACCCAAGTAATGTAGAAAACCAGCTAAGATCAGGAGCCAACAGAACATTAAAAAAGAAAAATGGCCAAAACCGGTTTGGCTCAATGGAGAGAGCGTCGGTCTGCGGACTGAAAGGTCCCAGGTTCGATTCCGGTCAAGGGCATGTACATTGGCTGCGGGCACATCCCTGGTAGGGGGTGTGCAGGAGGCAGCTGGTCGATGATTCTCTCTCATCGATGTTTCTAGCTCTCTATCCCTCTCCCTTCCTCTCTGTAAAAAATCAATAAAATATATTAAAAAAAAAAAAAAAGAAAAATGATTCTAGAGAGAAGTGAGAGAGAGATAAGAGATAGAGATAGAGAGAGAGATATTGATGTGAGGATTGGTTGCCTCCTGCACGTGCCCTGACCAGGTATCAAACCTGCAACCTCGGTATGTGTCCTGACTTGGAATCGAACCCACCACCTTTTGGTGTACAGGATGGCACTCCAATCAACTTAGCCACACTGACCAGGACTTGCTGAGTATTACTCAGTGATAGAAGAGTGAAATTGGAAGCAAAATACTATAGACTTTTTCAAGTGCCTTATAAGAATCTGTCTGAGGAAAGGCTGGATTTAGATCATGAGTCAGAGGCATCCAGAATTGAAAGATTTTCAAATAAAACCTATTTCTGGACCTGGACAAGGCTGAATTAATATCTATATATGTTTGGCTCATTTAAAGGGAGTTGACCATAAGGAAATACCTACCTGTGTAGGGACCCAGGAACCAAAGAACCCTATGGGTAATTGTCTTCAAATTGTCTATGACACTATTTAGATTTAGTTTTAAGTCTTCAATAGAATCATCATGCTTACTGTCACATGGTTCCTGTGACAGTAAGCATGATTAACCTGAATGTGGTGGTTGGCAGCAATTGATCACTGCATGGTAAATACCGTCTAGTAGTGGCTGTGTTCCCAAGAGGGACTTAATTTGATGATTACCCATTGCTCTGTTAGGGGGAACAGCTGCAGGTCTGATGTTTTACAAGTATTTAGCAGTAATCATTCAGGGCTTGACTGTTTTAATAAGGAAATGTGGTCTATGTGACTAGCAATTCTAATATGTTATTATATTTGGGAGGCTGTAAGGATCTGTATCTTCCTATGGTATATGCCTGAAATTAAGAGGCAAATTCAGGTCATATAATAGAGGCTATCTGGTCTCTTTTCTTTCTTTTTTAAATTATTGTTATTTTAAATATATTTTTATTGATTTCAGAGAGAGGAAGGGAGAGTAAGAGATAGAAACATCAGTGATGAGAGAGAATCATTGATCTGGCTGCTTCCTGCACACCCCTTACTCATGTGCCCTGACCGGGAATCGGACCGTGATCTCCTGGTTCATGGGTTGACGCTCAACCACTGAGCCACATGTCTTTTCCTTAAACTAAATTCCTAAGTATCTAGGTGGGTATGACTTAAAAGCAACAATTTCAAATTGTCTTCTTTTGTACAGTGACCAGATTAAGGATAAGGTTTTTCAAAAGGCCAATGTGTAGATTAACCCACAGAAAGAGTGAATAACTGTGTGGTTGAGAGGGCATGAGAAACACATGAAAATGAACTAGGCCCACCCCAAGATTCTTCTGTTTCATTTTTTCCAGTGATGCCATCTGCAATTTTGTTATCTGCAATGACTCTTCCCTTCGAGGTCAGCCCATTATCTTCAATCCTGACTTTTTTGTCGAAAAACTCCGTCATGAGAAACCTGAGGTGTTCACTGAGTTGGTGGTCAGCAATATCACAAGGCTCATTGATTTACCTGGAACTGAATTGGCTCAGCTGATGGGAGAAGTGGAACTTAAGTTGCCTGGTGGAGCTGGCCCAGCGACAGGATTCTTCCGGTCTCTGATGTCTGTCAAGCGAAAGGGTAGGAGATGTGTTTGGGAACGGTGCTTTTTGGGCTTCATTCTTGGCATCTTTATCTTCATTGAGGAGTTGCTAATACCATAAAGCAATTCTGTTTTTTTTAATCTTTCATTTTCATAAGAAGTAAAACAATAAAAATTATTTTAAAAGTCTAGATAAATTAAAGCCAAATATATGTCAGTCCTTGAGAGGTGACATAATTAGTTTAGGTATTTATCAGGGACACCTTGATTTTCATTCCCTATTAATACTGTACTAAAATAATGTTTAAAATAAGACAAAGTTCATAGCTAGAGAGTACAGTAAAGTCAGTTTGAGCATTTTTTTTTATTGCAGTTGTTAGTTCCCAGATGTTTTAACAGCTGTAAGTGTGCCTGAAAATGCACCAGGAAATGCAATCAAAACAACTCTCAATCAACTCTGCAAGTTTAACATTAGATTGTAGGTTTCTTGAATGGAATGCTTCAATGGAATGCTTTGAAAAGGCAAATAAAAATATCTATGACTCACCCCAAAACAGCCTTCCCAGAAAACAAATTACAGTGCTGCTTTAAAAAAAAAAAAAATAAATATATAATATAAATAATATATATATATTTATTTCAGGGAGGAAGGGAGAGAGGTAGAGAGAGATAGAAACATCAATGATGAGAAAGAATCAATGATTGGCTGCCTCCTGCACACTCCCCATCGGGGATTGAGCCCATAACGGGCATGTGCCCCGACTGGGAATCGAACTTTGACGCTCAACCACTGAGTTATGCCAGCTGGGCTACAGTGCTGCTTTTGATAAGATATTAAAGAGGTACTATCTTATTTTATTTTTAAAATATATTTTTTATTGATTTTTTTTTTACAGAGAGGAAGGGAGAGGGATAGGGAGTTAGAAACACCGATGAGAGACAAACATCTATCAGCTGCCTCCTGCACACCTCCCCACTGGGGATGTGCCCGCAACTAAGGTACATGCCCTTGACCAGAATGGAACCTGGGGCCTTTCAGTCTGCAGGCCAGCGCTCTATCCACTGAGCCAAACCAGTCAGGGCATATCTTATTTTATTAAATATAAGGAAATAATTAAGTTAGCAAAAAGTTTAAACATTATAATCTGACCCTGTATCTACTCTAGTGGATAATCTGTCATGCTTTGACAATTACGGCTCTAAATTCTATTATTTGTTTTTTTTTTAAATTAAATATCAACATTTTAGGTATTGTTACTTTGTCTTCAAGAAACCTACAATCTAATGTTAAACTTTCAGACTTGATTGGGAGTTGTTTTGATTGCATTTCCTGGTGCATTTTCAGGTACACTTCCAGCTCTTAAAATACTTTTTTTCTTTTTAATATATTTTTATTGATTTCAGAGAGGAAGGGAGAGGGAGAGAGATAGAAACATCAATGATGAGAATCATTGATCGGCTGCCTCCTGCACACCCCCTACTGGGGATCGAGCCCGCAACCCCGGGCATGTGCCCTTGGCCAGAATCGAACCTGGGACCCTTCAGTCCACAGGCGGATGCTCTATCCACTGAGTCAAACCAGCAAAGGCCAGCTCTTAAGATTTTTGTTTACTCTCCTTATGAAAGCCTTTGCTGAACTGTGACATCGGATGCTTGAGTGGTGTTCAGTATGCTGATTTTTGTACTATTTGTGGAAAATATAGTCCTGTGTTATTGTTTCTTTTCTTTTCTGTTTTAGAAAAAGGAGTAGTATTTGGATCCCCACTGACAGAGGAAGGCATTGCTCAGATATACCAGCTAATTGAATATCTACACAAAAGTAAGGCTAATTAAAATTTTGTTGTTCTTTGTTAATGAAGAATAGTCTGCTTTCTATTGAGAGCTGACACCCTTGAGTTAGTAGGTGCCAGCTAACCATCTATAAAGACACTAATCAGTGATAATTTCAGGTGGCATGTTTCTAAATATATTCTGTTTTAAATTTCACTTCATATATTGATTTGTTTTTTGTTTTCAAAGATGTATATAAATTAGCTTGTGTCAATCACATCTTCCCCTTGACTCAGAGAGTTTTTTCTGGAAAAATACATTGTCCCTAGAGAATCATAACATTTACTCAAGGGAGAATGACTTATCACCAAAGATACCTTTATCTTTAGGATTATATAATTAAAATACATTCTTTACTTAATTCCTATTTTCTTTTTTAGTAGTCATGCTGGTTATGTCATTCCTCTAAGTGCTTGGCACAGCTGAGTGTATGTGAAGTGTGTGGCATTTTATGACCCTTTGATAAATTCAATGCAAACACTGTACTAGGAGCTAGAGCAGAGGTTAGGCAGCCTACGGGCTTGAGTCATCTACATTCATGTTTTGTTTTTAGTTGGCAAAGGATTAAATTAAAAATAAAATTAGTTATCAGTGTTTTAAAATGGGGAAAGTCTAGGTTTGCAGTTTTCTGGGATGATAGGAAGGTCTAGGATCCTTGGGCCCTGTTGCCACTTTGACACAATCAGCTAGAGCATAAGAATGTGCTCTCAGTTCGATATGGTTCCTGTTCATTCATTTACTGTTGCCTGCCTGGCCCTGTCTCCTCAATTAGGGAGTTACCTATATATAAAAGCTTAAGCTACCATTACTACTGGTTGATTGACCAGTTGACCGGTCGCTATGATGTGCACTGACCACCAATGCTGGAGCTGCCCCCTGGTGGTCAGTGTGCTCCCAGAGCGGGAGCATTGCTCAGCTGACCTGCATAACCCGGATCCCCGCAGGCCACACCGAGGGACCCCACGGTGGGCCTCTAGTATGAAGATAAATATGTTCCCAAGCTGAAAACTTGAACTCTCAGGCTTCTTCCAATCAAATCAAAACTATACGTCTCCTCTTTTTTTAATCATTTGAGATTAGTTTAGAACCTAGTTGGGAGGGAAGCATAGTTTAGTTGGGATGATGTGAAGGTTCCAGGAATCTTAGACTGAAAGGTGATCTGACAGGTTAGAGTTCCAATTCCAGAGGCAACACAGAGACTTTAAATTCATTCTGTGCTGGGAAACTGTTTATAGGAGCAATAAACCTCCACAGATGAACTCGGCCCCTTCAAACAAACTCTCAGATGGCAAAGGAAAGCGGCCTTCAGGGAGATTTGGCTTTTCTTCCAATTTCTTTTTTGAGCTCATTTCTATTGTTTAGATTAAATTTAGTCTTCAGATGTGTCTCAAGACATTGAATGACTCCTGAGTGGACCAACTCTTAGTCCAGATCTCCAGGTCCTCAGGGATGCTCAGATTTGTCTCCACAGGGGCTAGTGGGTTCTACATTACTCTGGGGGAAAAAGCAAAAACCTTCTTCAAGGTCTTTGTAAAGAGCCTTTCAAGTGTAAAGTAGCCTTTTAGATCACTTATTTTAATCATACTTTCACTTTCTGTCTCCTTTTTGTATGTCCTCTATTTTCTTTCATGCTAAACAGACTTACGAGTGGAAGGTTTGTTTAGAATACCAGGGAATAGTGTCCGGCAGCAGATTTTAAGGGATGCTCTCAATAATGGAACTGATATTGATTTGGAATCAGGGGAGTTTCACTCCAATGACGTTGCTACCTTGCTGAAGATGTTTCTAGGAGAGTTACCTGAGCCCCTGCTGACCCATAAACATTTCCATGCACACCTCAAAATTGCTGGTGAGTATAAGAGGGGAGGAGATTTAAGTGTATTTCTTTCAATTTAGTAAAGTCCTTTGGAATTTTCTATTGTTTGTAATCCACAGCAATACTTTTAGAAAAAGAAAAGAAAAGAAAGAAAGACAGGAAGGGAGGGAAAAACAAAACAATAAAGCCCCCACTTTTGTTAATATTGGTTAAAACTTCATGGTATTTTTGGACTTCTGGGCACTCATAAGTTTTGGCCAGCTAAGTTTAACTTAATCAAATGTTGTGTGTGTGTGTGTGTGTTTTTTATAAATTAGTTTCTTTGAACATAAAATTGGGGTTTAATTTTTTTTTTTTAATTCTTCAGGGATCCTAGCATAGTGCTTTGAATATTTCAGTTGCTCAATAAATGTATGCTTGCCTTGGCTGGTGTGGCTCAGTTGCTTGGATGCCTTCTCATGCACCAAAGGGTTGCAGGTTTGATTCTGGTCAGGGCACATGCCTGGGTTATGGGCTCAATCCCTGGTAGGGGGTGTTTGGGAGGCAGCTGGTAATGTTTCCCTTTCACATTGATGTTTTTTCTCTTTCTCCCTCTTTCTTCCTCTTTCTGAAATCAATAGAAACATATTTAGAAAAAAACAAACAAAACCTTTATAAATAAATTAATAAACGCATGCTTTTCGTTTGATTAATTTACATTCCTGAGATGGTTATAGGTTTGGTACATTTGCCTTGGTTTGAGGCTTTAGCTAAGTATTATTATGCCTCAATTGAGATCATCTCTACTCTTGGAAGTTTTTTTTATTTTTCCCCTAGGATTTTAAAAAAATTGAATTTATGGGGCCACATTGGTTAATAAAATTATATAGGTTCCAGGTGTATATTATATTGTGTGTTCACCATCCCAAGTAAATTTGTTTTTTAAAAATAATTTTATTTGCTGCCTAAATACTAGTTAATACTTTCACATTGTTCATATTCAAAAGAGTATACAGTGAAAAGACTCTATTCCACCCTTGTTCCCCAGTTTTTCTTTGCAGAGGCAACCAGTGCTATGATTGCTAATATATCCTTCCAGAGATATTGTATACACTTACAAATACTTAGATATATTCCTTTTTTCTTTTTTTATGTAATGGTAGGGTATTATATACATGGTTATTTTTTTTACTTACTATATCTTGGAGAATGTTCCATTTTCAGCTCATAAATAGTTTTCTCATTCTCCTTTATGCCTGAGTGGTAGGGAATTCATTCTTCAGTTGCACAGCTGTAATGCTGCTATAATTTAATGCCCTTGAGCATTTTTCTCTTCTAATTTTTTTAAAATCCTCACCTGAGAATATATTTTTAATTGATTTTTAGAGAAAGAGGAAGAGAGAGAGAGAGAGAGAGAGAGAGAGAGAGAGAGAGAGAGAAAAACATTGATGTGATAGAGAAAAATTAGTTGCCTCTCATAGGCATCCCAACCAGGGATTGAACCTGCCACCTAAGTATGTGCCCTAGTTGGGAATTGAACCCATGACCTTTTGGTGTATGGGATGACACTCCAATCAACTGAGCTATCCAGACAGGGCTAATTTTTATTTTTTTCTTGAATGGAATGCTTCATGAATTTGTATATTATCCTTCTGTAGGGCCATGCTAATATTCTCTGTATCATTACAGTTTTAGTATATGTGCTGCCAAAGTGAGCACCCCTTCTAATTTTAAGAAAAATAAATAAAAGATTTTTTCTTTTGAATAATTTTACTACTTAAAAGAAAACTAAATTTAAATTTCTAAAATCGAATAAGATTATATATTTTTTATTTTTTTACCTTTTAAAAATATATTTTTATTGATTTCAGAGAGGAAGGGAGAGAGAGAGAAACTTCTGTGATAAGCGAGAATCACTGATTGGTTTCCCCCGCTCCCCCCTCCACAACCCGGCATAAACCTTGACCGGGAATCAAACCGAGACCTCCTGGTTCATAGGTTGACACCCAGCCACTCAGCACACCGGTGGGGCAAGATTAGATGAAAAAAAAAAAAAAAGATTTTTAATTGATTTTTAGAGAGAGGTGAAGGAAGGAGAGAGAGAGAAACATTGATGTGAGAGCAAAACATTGATCTGCTGTCTCGTACATGGCCCCCTACCCAGGATCAAGCCTGAAACACGGCCATGTGCCCTGACCGGGAATCAAACCAGCAACCAGTGCAATGGGAGAATGCCCAAACAACTGAGCCATACTGGCCAGGGCAGATTAGATTTTTTTAGCACTATCAGTAATAACCCAGATGATACAAATGAGAAAATATTACTAGATTATTAAATTACTTTGGAGAGAAAATGGTTGGATCTTTGAAAAAGATATGGAAAATATCCATAAGTTTTTTTTATAAGGGTAACATGAAGAATGCTTTTTCTGTTTGTTTTCCCATTGAGTTAACTTAGTACAGTATTTAAAATCCTCCCCTTCACCACCCCATGATTCACTGTTCTTTGAGGTCATATTGAGGTGTGGCACAGTTGTAGCATTTGCTATGCCTTGCTCATAACTGGAAGGGATTTTTGTTTTCAACTTCATATTAACAGGGGATAGTTTCTAGAAATATTACCTTTGTTTCCTAAACCTGAAGTTATTGCAGTTCAACAGCTTAAACAACACATTGTAACCACTTTCAGGTCTATATGAATTATATGCAAATAGTTATCTGTATCTTTTGAAATTCCCATTACCCAGGGTTTTTATTGATAACCTGTGTAGTCCGTTAGGGGAGAAACAATTATTCTGACTCCATGAGGACCTGTCTGGATTATCCTGTTATCAGAGCATAATTCATCCTCATATTTCTTTTAGCAATAAAATATCTGAGTGAGGAAAAGTGAAGGGGGTGGAATTATTAAAGGAATACGTGGACATATTTTTATTTCTCTTGGGTATATACCTAGGAGTGGAATCACTGGGACATATGGTAACTCTATGTTTAACTTTTTGAGGAACTACCTGTTTTCCAAAGTGGTCGTACCATTTTACATTCTCACCAGCGTGTAAGAAGGGCCCTTTCTCAGCATTCTTGTTAACACTTGTTATTGCCAGTCCTTTTTATTATAGCCATACGAGTGGGTATGAAGTAGTATCTCATTATGGTTTTGATTTACATTTCCCTGATAGCTAATGTTACTGAGTGCACAAATGCTTATTAGCCATTTATATATCTTCTCTGGAGGAATATTTATTCAAGCCTTTTGCCCATTTTTGAGTGGGCTTTTCTTTTTTTATTCAGTTGTATTGACATTATTTTATTATATTTTGCTATAATCTCTGGTTATGCCTAATTCTTTTTTTCTTCTTTCTTTGATTAGAGTTGAGGGGAGGTTAATAGTAGGAACATTTTTTCCCCTCTTGCTTATATTTCCTTCCTATTTGCAATCATCTCTTTTGTCCTCAAGATTTGATGCAGTTTGATGATAAAGGAAACAAGACCGATAGACCAGATAAGGAGCGGCAAATTGAAGCTCTTCAGTTGCTCTTCCTCATTCTCCCTCCACCCAATCGTAACTTGCTGAAGTTATTGCTCGATCTCCTGTACCAGACAGCAAAGAAACAAGACAAGAATAAGATGTCTGCCTATAACCTTGCCCTTATGTTTGCACCCCATGTCCTGTGGCCAAAAAATGTGAGTGTCGAGGGGAAGAGCAAAGACTGCTCGGTATTCTTGGGCTGGGCCTTATCCTGTGACTGTACCTTAGTGAGGTTATCAAGGGTCCAAGGTCTATCCTTCTGTTTAACAAGTTTAGGAGCTTACTTTATTAGTTCATTTAAGAGTCATCAGACCTGCCCTGGCCGGTTTGGCTCAGTGGATAGAGCGGTGGCCCGAGGACTGAAGGGTCCTGGGTTCGATTCTGGTTGGGGGCATGTACCTTGGTTGCAGGCTTAATCCAGCCACGGTTCGGGCCACGGGGGCAACCAATGGTTCTCTTTCTCTGTCTCTCCCCCTTTCTTCCACTCTTTCTAAAAATAAATGGAAAAATATCCTTGGATGAGGATTAATAACAACAAAAAAAGAGGCATCAGACCTGAAGGGGCCAATTTCTTTTAATCTACTTATAAATCAATCTCTGATAAACCTAAATGGCAACGTATTAGTGGGAACTCAGTGGGATTATAGCTACTAAATAAACAAGAATACTCATTTTGGTGGGTCAGTCTGAATTCCTTCTTAACGTGAAAGCCATCTTGGGAAACCAAATTGATTCCTGAAGATTACATGGTATAAATTTAGAATAGAGTTGTTTGATCTTACAGGATAATGTCACTAAGCTTTTAGATAAGATGACACACAGAACAATCCTGCCTTATCCTAACTTTTCTATTTCCTGTAGATATTCTCTCCTTGGATAAAGCTGATGTGCTTCTTATCACGGAGAACATGGCTTTCTCAGTGACTTGCATGAGAAATAAATTATCAAAAGTCCTTTGAACTCATTCTTGATCTGGAGGTACATAGGTTTTACTGGATGATGGAATTGGGAGGCAGGATACCTGGGTTGGAAGCTATAAACCAGCTGTGACCTGTATCCCTTTTTTTAAAAATCCTCATCCAAGGATACTTTCCCCATTGATCTTTAGAGACTGGAAGGGAAGGGGGAGGGCAGAAAGGGAGAGAGAGATAGAGACGGGTGGTGGGGGGGAGAGAGAGGAACATCAATGTGAGAGAGACATAGCGACTAGTTGCCTCTGGTATGTGCCCCGATGGGGGGCCGGGGATCGAACCTGGAACTGAGGTACGTGCCCTTGACCGGGAATTGAACTTGAGACCCTGCAGTCTGAGGGCCGATGCTCTACCACTGACCAAACCCGACCAGGGCGTGGCCTGTATTCTTTATGTTTTCTATGCTTAGGCTCCTCTTCTGTAAACTGGTCATAATAGTATCTTCCCCACTTATCTGACAAGGCAGTTGGAAGATAATATAAATAGATGGATATGGTGACTTATAAAATATTTTGGGGATATAAGAAATGAGAAAAGAAAGCTAAAGGAGAGGTTATGTGGTACATTTTACCTAACAGGTAACTAGTGAAAAAAATAATATAAAGTTCCGGTCCTGGAAGGGCCTTTCCTCAGAGAAAGGTTGGTGGGGGTGGGGATGAGGGTGGAAGGATGGTTGGGTGATGAGAAGGAAAGGACACACCAACATTTGTCCATATTAAGGATTTTAGAACCAGCTGAGACTGGAAAAGGAGTAATCTGTGCTTATAAAGAGATTTAAGAGGTCTTGCTAAAAGCAAAAATTAACTAATAAAGGTACATGTTGAAGATGAGGGTTTTGGGATAGTAGAGATGCTGAAGTGTGTAAAAAAGAGGCAGGAGAGCCTGGCCGGTGTGGCTCAGTGGTTGTATGTCGACTCATGAACCAGGAGATCACAATTTGATTCCCAGTCAGGGCACATGCCCAGGTTGCAGGCTCGATCCCCAGTAGAGGTTGTGTAGCAGGCAGCCGATCGGTGATTCTCTCTCATCATTGACGTTTCTGTCTCTCCCTTCCTCTCTCTGAAATCAATAAAAACATTAAAAAAAAAGCAGGGGAAACAAGAGAAGAGAATCAATGACAATTTGTATTTTTAAGAAACAGATGTCACATTGGTATCAATTAGTAGTGACAGTTCTCTTTTGTCTCTGGAGAAGCTCCTTTCTCTGAAGGGGCAACGGTGGTTGGTACAGATTCTGTTCTTCCTGACCCTTCTCCCAGACTAGATCTTCTTTAGCAACTCTGCTTGCATGTCTCATTCTCAAGCAGAATTAGGAAATGAAGATTGGTTCCCAAGGATTCTTGGTTCTTCCTAGATTATGTCATTCTAGTGGAAATCTGCTGAACCAAAAAACCTTTCTTTTTTTTCTTTTTTAAAAAATTTCTTTATTGATTAAGGTATCACATATTTGTCCTCATCCCCCCATTCCCATCCCACACCCCTCCCCACGCATGCCCCCACCCCCCTGTTGTCCGTGACCACTGGTTAGGCTCATATGCATGCACACAAGTCCTTTGGTTGATCTCTCCCCTTTATTCCCTCCTTCCCCTCCCCTCCCTCTGAGGCCCGACAGTCTGATCCATGCCTCCTTGTTTCTGGGTCTGTTCTTGTTCATCAGTCTATGTTGTTTATCATTTCCCCTAGATGAGTGAGATCATGTGCTACTAGAAATACACTTAAAAGAACCGAAAATGAGACAAGCAATAATGATTATGCTGAAAGGCAAATAAATCAGTCTGTAGTGAGTTTCTTTCTGGGCCAACAGTTCTTTTGAGACCCAATTTTAATGTCAAACAGTTCCTTATGTGTACATGTCAGCAATGATATTTCAGTTCTGGATGGTGGACAAATTGTGGTAATGCAGGTCCGACCCTCTCTGGTTTGGTCCTGGGCAACCTGCAGTGATGCACAGCTGCTAACTGCTAGTATGGCAAGGCGACGTAAGCGTCTTCCATCTCTGGACTGCTTCTCTTCTGTCTTCATGGCTGGAGTAGTCCTGTTGATTCCTCTCTGTTGCCAAAAAGCCTTTCCAGAATGAAACATTGTATCAGGGGCACCTTTGTTAGGGACAGAAACTATCATGCCTTTGAAAGAATAAGCTTGTTGGTAAGTAAGTGGAGTATCTGCCTTCTATTTTCCAGTTTGTAATCCCTTTTTTTTGTTTCTTTTTTCCTGAATAGGTCACTGCAAATGACCTTCAAGAGAATATCACGAAGTTAAACAGTGGGATGGCTTTTATGATTAAACACTCCCAGAAACTTTTTAAGGTAGGTAAGGGATGGGAGTAGGTGGTAAAAGACAATGAGGATGGAGCAAGGTAGGATCCTTAGCAGGGCTGTTAAGGTGATGATAACCAGTTAAGAAAGGCCCTGGGACTGGAAAGCAGATGATACAGTAGCAAAACCCGGAGGGAACAACCAAGGTGGGGAGGGTAGGAAGGTCCCTGGAGGCTGAGCAGAGCTTTGCCCTTCATGAAAAGCAGCATATGTTGGCCGCTTAGTTTCATCCTCCCTGTTTCCTTCTGGTAGAATTTTGAGGGTCTGACAGCCTTCTTTCATTTTGTACTCTGTCCATTTTAGTCTAAACCAGCAGTGTTTCTGCCAACCTAATTTTCTCAAGAACTTTGTGGGTCTTCTGTGGATTTCAGTGGGATTCACTCCATTGGACAGAAGCCACATATATAAATCTTTTGAAGATAAACCCTTCTCTACTTGAGAAGGCTAGGGACATGACCTTTAAGCTTCCTAGAAGGCCCTCTGGTTTGATTGAGAGGCTCTGTGAGGCACACCTTTACTCTCTTGAAAGGGCCGTTTGTGTGACTGGATAGTCTGACCTTTTGATGTTTATAAGGTTTTATAAATAAAGGTTGCAGTCACATCCTTGGCCTTTTCTGATAGTGAATTTCTTGTCATCTGGAAAGGCTGAGAATTTTTAAGACCGCCCAGTTCTGTTTCCTTTTCTTCAAATTTTTTATTGTAAAATACACATGACAAAATTCACTATCTTGACCATGTTCAGTGGCATTAATTTGTTGTTGGTTTTCTAAAACTTAAAAAAAAAAAGATCTTTATGGTTGAAAGTATTACAGATGTCCTCTTTGTTTCCCCCTTTGGCATTAATTTTTGATAAGAAGTGTCCAAACTTGCAGAGACTTTTTATAAGAGTTTATTTGAACCAAAATGAAGACATGTGCCGAGGAGCAAGATCGCAGATGCTCCAGAGAATAACTGTTGCAGCTTCTTTTGTATGTTTGAAATTCAGGAGGGAAAGTGAGGAAGATTACACAGAGGTAGGGAAAAAGCAAGGTGGGGATTGGATTACAGGATAGTTAACAAGATTATATGCTTTCTTGAGGGTTAATACCCCTCCCTAGGGGTATTACTTCTGGGATTTCAAAGGTGTGTTAACCTAGATGCACAAGACCCATGCACAGGGCTTGCATAAAAACCTCTCCCTAAAGAAGATATAGGCCTTGGTTGTGACTACCCACCATGACCTGCCCAGTTAGGAGTTTATGATCAGATCACCCTGTGAGTTTGCTTTCATAGAATTCCTTTTTTTTTGCCACAAATTACATACATATTGTTGTGCAATGATCACTACCATCCATCTCCAGAACTCTTCATTTTTCAAAATTGAAACTATATACTTGTACTTTACTGTGAAGGATTTTTTTTTTAAATCCTCACCCGAGGAATTTTCGAGGGAGTGGAAGAGAGAGGGAAAGACAGAGAAATATTGATGTGAGAGAAACACATTGATTGGTTGCCTCCTGCCTGCACCCCGACCAGTGCCTGGGCCAGGGAGGAGCCTGCAACCAAGATACCTGGCCTTGACTGGAATCAAACCCGGGACTCTTCAGTCCACATGTTGATGCTCTATCCACTGAGCCAAACTGGCTAGGGCTGAAGGATTTTTTTTTCAAGTGACTTAATACAACACAAATGTATTATTTTAATGGTTATATAGAAGTCTGACCTGAGTCTCACTGGGCTAAAATCAAGGTGTTGGCTACATTCCTTTGTGGTTGTTCCGGAGAGACTGTTTCCTTGCCTCCCCCCTCCCCCCCCGCCCCCTAGAGATTGCCCACATTCCTTGGCTCATGGTCCCCTTCCTCTGTCTTCAAGACTACCATGTGGCATCTCTCTGACCATTCTTCCCTAGTCACACTTCCTTCTGACCACACCTGGGAAAGGATCTCTACTTTTAAGGGCCCAGGTGATTATATTGGACTCACCCTGACTAACCTAGGGTAAGCTTTCTACTACAAGGTCCGTAACTTAACCACACCAGCAAAGTCCATTTTTGCCACGTAAGATAACAAATCCCTGTGAAGCATTTTGAGAGTACAGATCGTACAAACCTTAGAGATAAAACTAGAGTACAATTTCCTAGATGTAGTTCATCTTGGTACAAATTCTAATGATTAGACTCTTTAAAATATTCTCAGTTTTTACTCTATTTTTCTTTTCTTCCATAGATTCTTTTTTCAGCTTCTCATCCTTGGGGTTTTCATCCTTGTTTGCTACTTCAGCTTTGTTTCCAGGCCTAGTGTGAGCACTGTTTGAGTCTTTGTTGATCACTAAAGGAGAGGAAAAAAAAAGACGTTTGGAGATTTAGGTCTCGTCTCTTTCAGTTTGGGCCAGAACTGGTGTCCTTGTGGGCACCTGCTTTACCATTCTGGCTGATATGTTCTTCCCTGAGCTTTTCCTCTGGATGAAAAATGGTGGTTGTTCTGCGTGCTCTGTCACTTACTCTGAGGTAGTGTTTAAACTCCGGATTTGTGCTGTGCTTTGTTGTGTCGTCTTGTCCTCGGCTCCTTTGTGTGGATTTTTCTCCTCCTCAGTCCTCATATCCTGTGTTGCCTCATTCTGTGTTCTTTGTATTTCCCCCCTGCTCTACCATTTTTCTAAAAGTCCTCTTAGCTGTTTGTAGTTCTGTCCTCTGTTGTCTGACCCAGTATGATTTGATCTCTCTCCAACATGAGTCATCATGGACTTGTATATACAGTTAAGGCCAATTTTTACTTTATTTGGGAAGTCCTCCTTTTCCTGTGGATTGTAAAATACTTAAGACCCTCAGATTTTTATTTAAAGAAGTCGGTCTCTGGCTCCCTTTCTGGATATCCCTTCAGCTATATTATCTTTTTGGGGCAGACTTTTTGTTTATTTGGTTTTGTTTGTTTCTGGCATAAAATGTCCCCAGCTTCCTTGGCTGGGTAGCTCAGTTGGTTAGAGCATCGTAACAATACGCCTAAGTTGTGGGTTTCATCTCCAGTCAGGACATGTATAAGAAGCAACCAATGGATGCATAAATATGTGGAACAACAAATTGATGTTTCTCTTTCTGTCTCCATTTTCCTCTCTCTCTCTCAAATCAACCAATCAACCTATAAAAATAAAATAAAATGGCCCCAGCTCACTCTTTTCTTGCTTTGCCCTGGCCCTGAAATCAATAATTTTCTCCAAGGAGTCTGGGTTTCTTGAACACTAGGTATACTCACTGTTTTTGGGGTGTCATTGGCTCTTTGAGGGCAACGAAGTAGGTTAAAAATTTTTTAGCAAGAAATCATTAGTTCATATTAATACTATTTCCAATTATGATTTAACATAGAGCTTTTTCTTGACTTCTTTCACTTTATATTTGCACCTTTTTATTCTTACATTGCAAATTCCAGATTTTCATATCATTAACATATGTTTTATTTGCTTTATTTTATGATATATATAAAATGGTTTCAAAATAATAAAACTGTTACTACTTATAGTAAACCTACATAAACCCGCTGATGGAAGTTTAAGATTTCTTGGCAGTTCCTTTTTTCTTAAATATATTTCATTAAGTATGTAGTCAGGATACAATTTTTAAAAGCTAGGTAAAATAATTTCTTTCTTTGTGTTTATATTATCAATTTGATGTATAGATATGTTCACTTATTTTTTGTTTCTGTTCAGTTTTAGGGTTTGCTTTTTTTCCCTTTTGTATTTATTTTTTTGAATCTGTAGTATATTTACATGGTTGAAAAGTCAAAACTATATGAGAAGGTATGCTTGGAAAAATCTCAGTTCTTTCATTATTTGTATTGTTTTCTGGTTTATCCTCCTAGTGTTTCTTTTTGTAAAATCAAATAAATGTGTCTACATGTGTATATTCTTATTTCCTCTTCATTTTACATAAGTACTTTTATGCACTGTTCCATAACTTTTCTCATGTAACAGTAGATCCTGAAAATCACTCCCTACCTGTTCACAGAATGTTTCTTCCCTCTCACTCCTTCCCTCCCTTCTTTCGTTTTTAATGACTGCATAGGACTGCATTGTATGGATGTATAAAAGTTCATTCAATCAGTCCCCTATTAGTAGATATTTGAGGTTGTGTCCAATCTTTTGATTTATCTTATCCAAGTTTATTTTGTGTTTCTGGAGTTATATCTTCAGGACAGATTCACAGAAGTGAGATTTCTGGGTAAATGGTAAATGCAAATGTAATTTTCTTAGATGTTGCTAAATTCTCTTCCATAATGGTTGTATTATTTTACACAATACTAGGACGGTATCAGGGTTCTTCTCACAGGATTCTGGGCAGTATATCAGTAAGCTAAATTTTATACTAGGACGGTATCAGGGTTCTTCTCACAGGATTCTGGGCAGTATATCAGTAAGCTAAATTTTTCCTTGTCTGTTGTTACCCCATAGGGATTCTAAATGGTATTTTATATACAATAATTCTAAAATATGACCACTGTAATTTGTAAGAATTTTAGGGGTTGTTTTTGTCATAAGCATTATTACAAATATCTATCTTTTTGTTTCTGGCTCATTTCAGTATATTCATACCATATTTGATTCTTTAGAGCAGGAACAATTATAGTAGTGTCTTCTCAGTTTTCCCATCAGATTTGTTGGAATTATCTTTTTGGTGGAAGCTATAAAATAGGGCATTTTGAAGATCTTTATTTTTTCTAAAGTAATCTGCCCGTGAAATTATTTTGAAAACCATTGTCATTGAGTCTTAAAAGAACTACTTATTGCTTGGTCTTGGTTTTCTTTCATTACCTGCCCAGGCTCCTGCTTACATTCGGGAATGTGCCAGATTGCACTATTTGAGCTCCAGAACTCAAGCATCAAAGGTAAGAATAGGAAATTGTTCTTAGCCCAAACAAGGAGAGCATTAATGAAAATTAATGGAGTTCATTTATTTTTATTTTTATTTTTTTAAAATATATTTTATTGATTTTTTACAGAGAGGGAGGGAGAGAGAGAGAGAGTTAGAAACATCAATGAGAGAGAAACATCGCTCAGCTGCCTCCCGTACGCCCCCTACTGGGGATGTGCCCGCAACCAAGGTACGTGCCCTTGACCAGAATCGAACCTGGGAACCTTTCAGTCCTCAGGCCGATGCTCTATCCACTGAGCCAAACCGGTTCCGGCAAATTAATGGAGTTTAAAACAAAGTGTGAAATCAAAGTAAAGCTTTGAAAAATAAAATGTTTTTATTATAGTTCAAAATGATCTAGTCATTTTGAGGTAAGGAAAAAGACTGAGAAGAAAGTTATACGTTGAAATAAAAATGCCCCTACACAGTCTGCTTTCTGAGGTGCGCCACTGATGACATAGACGGTATGTTTAAAGGTTTTCACAGAGCCCGTGTGCTTTCTTACAGCATATGGTATAAACAGTCTGTGAATAGCAAATGTATGAAATATTTTATCGTAATAAAAGTACAATTTTATGTGAAACAGTCTTATTTCAGGTTCAGTAGTAAGGTAACAAACATTGTCAAGTAGCTAAAAGACTTGAGACACATGAGCTTAGAATGCAAATGTGTGATGTTTATTGACAAAATTACATATGATTACTGAGCTTTAAAAATGAGAAGTTAAAACAATCTCACAAGTACTTTTTGATGATTTTTGTTTAGTCTGTCTTGGTTAGAAACTGAAGCTGTCAGCTTACACTATTTTCCCCCCTGCTCCTGTTTGTTTCTACGTCTCATTTAGCAAATACTTGGTGTGACCAGAAAAACAGTATTTGATTTCAACTAGATTAACTAGGTGGGGGGGTGGGTTTTCTTAGAGAGTTGATTTTGTTCCTCTGCTACTGCTGTGTTGTTGTCACATCATGTTGACATGTGTGGGAAAGAGTACCAGCCAAGAACCAGAGCACTTGGGCTCCAAGATGGGTCTGTCACTTCAGTATCTAGAGAAGTTTAAACTTATAGCTTCAGTTTTCTCTTCTATCAAATGGGAATGATGATACTTTCCCTGTTTACTTCATAGGATAGCAATGAAAATTACATGAGATTAAAAGATGCTTCGAAAACTGAACTCTTAGGTAACTTTTGGTGGCAATAATTCTGAATGAATTTAGGATATCTGAGCAGGTCATGGGAATGGGCTGTTAATACTAATAAAGTCTAGCCCTGGCCAGGTAGCTCAGTTGGCTAGAGCGTCCTCCTGATACACCAAGGTTGCGGGTTCAGGGCATATACAATTCTCTGGTCAGGGCATATACAAGAATCGACTAATGAATGCATAAATAAGTGGAACAAGAAATCGATATTTCTTTTTCTAATCAATAAAAAGCTGTACATTAAAAAATATAGTCTATAACTATAAGTTTCTTTTTATCTGATAATAATTTTTAGACTTTTATTGTCCTGGGTATAAAAATATATCATGTACCCCACTTCCCCACTCTTCTTCTTTGTGAGGACCTAAAAACAAAGCTGGTAGGATGTATTCATTTATTTTTCTTTTAAATTTTCTCTAGGATGATCTTGATCTGACACCTTCGTGTCATTCTAAGTCCTTCCAACTGGCAAAATCTCAGAAACGGAGCCGGATGGATTCCTGCTCTCATCAGGAGACCCAGCAGCGGACGGAAGAGGCACTGAGAGAGCTGTTCCAACACGTTCACAATATGCCCGAATCAGCAAAGAAGAAGCAGCTTATCAGACAGGTGCCTGAAAGCAGGGAAACAGGGCTTTAGGAATTCATGTGATCATGGTTATAGAATCGTAGGGAATATTGTTAAGAATCTCATTTAATTTTTGGCTCTTATTGGCCCAAGCCTTGGCTCAGTCATTTAAGCAAACTTGTCTATGGAACCTCATTGCAGTCTCTATACTACTGCCCCATTAGAGAAAAAAGTGGAGGCTCTTGGATTTTTCTAGTTAAACAGAAGGATCCAACCATAGTTAGAGCTTCTCTAATTTGATCATGTAGCAAGATTGCTGAGAGAACCAGCAGTTACAATATATTATTTCAAAGTTAAATCCTTCTTTTGGTAAATAACAACCTTTCTAAATCTTAGTTTTCTTCTTTGTAAAATGGTAATTGTAATGCCCATCTTGTAAAGATTAGAGTGGTTGGCATAGCAGAGCAAAAGTAGTAGCTCTTAGTGAGTTGTTTGCAGTTAAAATACACTGTTAGCCAAGGGCCTTGTCTAACATTAGAAATTAGAAACTAGAGGCCCGGTGCACGAATTTGTGCACTGGTAGGGTCCCTTAGCCTGGCCTGTGCCCTCTCGCAATCTGGGACCCCTTGGGGGATGTCAAACTGCCAGTTTTGGCCCAATTCCCGCAGGCCGTAGTTGCGCTCTCCAGCTGTGAGCCCGGTGTCTGGCGCCCGTTGGTCAGCTGAGTGGCGCTCCTGCTGTGGGAGCACACTGACCACCTGGGGGCAGCTCCTGTGTTGAGCATCTGCCCCCTGGTAGTCAGTGTGTGTCATAGCGATCTGTCGACTGGTCATTCGGTCATTTGGTTACTTAGGCTTTTATATATATAGACTAGAGGCACTGGGGGGGCGGTTCCCTCAGCCCAGCCTGCCCCCTCTCACAGTCTGGGAGCCTTTAGGGGATGTCCTACTGATGGCTTAGTAGGCCCTCTGCAGGAGGTGACCAGGAGGATCAGGTGAAGGCGCCACCCCCATCACCCTGCTGCTGCTGCCAAGTCCGGCTGCTGCTGGGGCTGCTGACCCTCGGCCCTCGCTTCTTAGCGCTGGTCCTGCCCCCTGCCCACTTGTGTGTGTGGGGGCGATCTGGGGCCAGGCCGGCTGTGGGAGGGGCTGTGGGAGGTTGAGGCACCTTGGTCACACCCCGTCCAGCCTCTGCGGAGGCTCCAGGACCGCTGGCCGCCTCGCCTCTCCCAGTGCCCACTTCTGCAAACGGAGGGGCCGCCTCTCCCAGTGCCCGCCTCTCCCAGCGCCCGCCTCTGTGGATGGAGGGGCTTCCAGGTGGGTGGGACCGGCCCGGGCCCACCAGCACTTCCTCGCCTCTTCCAGTGCCTGCCTCTGCAGATGGAGGGGCCACACGTCGTGTGTGGGACCGGCCCGGGCCCTCGGTGCTGCTGTCCCTCCTGTGCCACTCTTGCAGCTGCTGTGGCTTTTGTCCGGAAGATATCCGGTCTAATCAGCATATTGCCCTTTTATTAGTATAGATAGATAGGAATTCTAGTGGCTAAGTTTGTTTATTTTGGAGCTATGGAAGGTCTCTCTTTTGCCATTTTGAGACTCAAAGTGGAGCTTGAGTAAATACTGATGACGTAGTTAGTTTCTTTCTCAGGAAATTTATCTTATCTCAGACCCTCTTGAATTTTAGCTGAACTGGCAGGGTAAGTCTCTTGACTTCTTATTCAACTGAGACCTTCTTGAGGGAAGAGTCTGTGTTTTTAATATATATATATATAATATTTTTTATACCTAATCTCAAGCTTAGGGCCAGACATAAACAAGTGCTCAGAAAATGTTGAACTGAGCTGTTCTTAACAATGAACAGAGTCGTTCAAGAGAAGTTTTCTATCACTCTCTGAATTTACTTTGATACCTAGCAAATTGTGATAAACTGGAATTTTAGAGGTTGTTGGCTTAGTATTACTACCAATTCAAAGTGTAGTGATTTGATTCTTGGTAGAGACTCAGATAGCAATTCAGGTAGGACAAGTGTAATGACTTATCAAGAACACTGAGGGTTAAATGTAATATAAAGGAAAAATCTTAACATTCTTCTTTTTTTTTTTTTTTTTAGAAAGATAGGAAATTATAGAGAAGGATAAGAAGAAAATAAAATCACTCATCCTGCCTAGCCAGTTTGGCTCAGTGGATAGAGCGTTGGCCTGTGGACTCAAGGGTCCCTGGGTTCAATTCCGGTCAAGGGCACATGCCCAGATTACGGGCTCGATCCCCAGTAGGAGGAATGCAGGAGGCAGCCAATCAATGATTTTCTCTTATCACTGATGTTTCTCTCTCTCTCCCTCTCCCTTCCTCTCTGAAATCAATAAAAATTAAAAAAAAAATCACTCATCCCACTAGTGTTTACATTTTGGCTATTTTTTCAGTCTTTTTTTGTATAGACATATTTTTATATAGTTTGATTATACCATATACTTTCTTTTACCACTCCCTTTTCACTAAATATTATAGCACAAGCATTTTCTTATGCATGGCTGTACATTTCTTGCCTACATTTTAAATTCTGCCATTTTGCCCTGACCAGTTGGTTGGAGTGTCGTCCCATACACTAAAAGGTTGCGGGTTCGATTTCTGGTCAGGGCATATGCCTAGGTTTCGGGTTTGATCTCGGCCCCAGTTGGGACATGTGGCAGCCGATGTGTTTCTCACATTGATGTTTCTCTCTCCCGCTCTTTATATCTCTCCCTTCCTCTTCTAGTGGTTGTCTTATGAAATGTGTATTTCAAATTTTTTTCTGCTTAAAATCGTAATATATGTTCAATTTTTTTATATTCTGTCCTTTTCATTTAAAGTTATATCATGAACATTTTCCATTATAAGGCTATAAACATTTTAAATGGTTGCATAATATTTCATTATAAATAACCTAATGTATATATAGTTTGCCTTCTGGGCATCTTGAGGAAGTTAGGTCATTTTTTAGTTTATATATTTTTGTTATAAGTATTTTCATTGCAGATTTTTTCCTAGAGTGGCATGAGAAAGCGTATGCCTTTCTTTGTTGTTGATACATCTACTGGTTCTCTTTTAATATATAGGTCCCTTCTTCTCTCTTATCCCTCTTTTTCACCCCTAAAAAGTTGCCCAAGTTTCTTTATTTGAATAAACTCTTAAATTTGACATAGTTTATATTTAGAAAAAAATTGCAAAGATAGTACAGAGAATTTCTACATACCCTTCATCCAGTTTCTCCTAATGTTAACATTGTCAAAACTAAGAAATTAACAATGGTACATTACTATTAACATTACACACTTTATTCAGATTTTACCAATTTTTCTACTAATATCCTTTTTTCTGTTCTGGAATCCAATCCAGGATACCACATTGTGTTTAAGTACGTATATATACACATATTCTTTTTCTTTCCACCCTCAACCCCCGTGATAACTAACCTTCCACAGTCTGGATTTTGCTGGTGATATCCTTGTGGTATTATTTAAGACTAGAGGCCCAGTGCATGAAATCGTGCACGGGTGGGGGGTGGGTCCCCTCAGCCCAGCCTGCACCCTCTCCAATCCGGGACCCCTCAGGGGTTGTCCCTCTCACAATCCTGGACCACTCACTCCTAATCACTCACCTGCCTGCCTGCCTGATCGCCTCTAACTGTCCCCCCTGCCAGCCTGATCACCCCTAACCACCTCTGCCTGCCAGCCTGATTGCCCCCAACTGCCCTCCTGCTGGCCTGGTCGCCCCCAACTGCCCCCTATACCCTCCTGGTCGCCCCTCACTGCCCCCCTCTGCTGACTTGGTCACCCCTAACTACCCCCCTCTGCTGGCCTGGTCGCCCCAATTGCCCCTCCCCCCCGCTGGCCTGGTCGCCCCTCACTGTCCCCCCCTGCTGGCCTGGTCACCCCTCACTGCCTCCCTCTGCTGGCCTGGTTGCCCCTCACTGCCTGCCCTGCCATCCTGGTTGCCCCACAGAACCTGCTATTCAGTCATTTGGTCGACCCTCACTAACCCCCCTGCCAGTCTTGTTGCCCCCAACTGCCACGCCCCCTGCCCCGTGCAGCCTGCTGTTCGGTCATTACTGTGAGGGCATCCCAGCCAATTTGCATATTACCCTTTTATTAGTATAGATGTTCTTCAGTCCTCTGTATTTGCTATAAACTGGTGGTTAGATCTAATTCTAGAAGTTTGATCTGATTCCAATTGGATTTTTTTGGTATGCACTCCTTAATTTAATTAACCCTCAAACTGATTTAATAAAATTGGACTTGTTTTTCAGCAGTATTTCTGCCTTTGTGATTTACTTGCCACTCTACTTACTTATCCATATACTAGTATGCACAGAATCACTTACTACTGGATTTTTTTCTCAGTATTTACAGTTAGCTTTTCATATGGTCGTCACAGAATGAATGCTATCTCTTGATGGGAGAATATTAACAAAATGTTCTCAATGTTTTCTTTTAGTTTAATAAGCAATCTGTGACCCTAACACCAGGGCAAGAACCTTCTACTCCCCGGGTACAGAAGAGGGCCCGTTCACGTTCCTTCAGTGGCCTAATTAAGGTAAGTATGCTGTGCTGTTGGTTTCAGCATTGATTATGAGAAAATTGAACAGTTTGATTATTCTTATGTATAAACAGTTTTCTTCTATTCTTTGGAATCCCGTAAAAGGCTTATTTGTAAGGGGATATGGATAGAATTTGGAAAAGCTTTTATTTTTCAAAGCGGTTCTGTGTTTGGAGAAGTAAGAAATGAAAGAAATAAAGGCCCACCCTTCTCTTCGGGGCTTAAGGACAGACTCCTTGTTCCTGAACTGTGGAGAAAGTCTCTTTTGCTTCATGACCTACTTTGTAATACACACTTCATTATGCATTTGCTGAAGTTATAGAGAAGTGAGAAGATTGATAGAGACTAGAAAAATTGTTAGAAAGTGGATTTTTTGAGTGTTAGGTAACTCAAATTTTTGTGAGCTTAATATTTGATCAGTTGTTGTATTCTATCCCTTTGTATCAAATTCATTACAAATCTTGTTTTTAAAACAAATACAATATGTACTTCTGTGCTGTTGTTGCCATTATTATTTGCAAATTCAATTTTCCAGTCTTTGTGGATGGTTTGACTTGTAGTTAGGGGATATTGTCATCAGGTGGCAGTAGATAACTTGATTATGGGGTTCAAATTTCCAGGCATACCTAAACTAAAGCAAGGTTCTGGTTAGCTTGGAATGAGATTAGCATTGTTCTATATTCTACTGTTTTTCTTTTTAAAATTATTTTAACATTATTAAAATCTATAAACCTATCAACAATCAAGGAGCTCTTTGCTTAAAATGACAAATTGTGCACTAAAAATATGTATATATTTTGTAATATATGTGTTTTTTCCAGTAAGCTGCAGTTGTTAGCAGTTGCAATTTCATCTAAACTCTAATTTTGATCCTAGTTAATATCATTAATAGAAGTTTAGAATTCTCTCAACCCTGATCCACTGGGGCCAATAGCCTCTGGAACATTAGATTTGCTTGACATTAAAATTTTCTTTGCTGTTAACAGAGTGAAAGGCAACAAGCAGAATGGGAGAAAATATTTGTAAAACGTATATCTGATAAGAGGCTAATATTCAGAATATAAAAAGAACTTTTATAAACAAACAAACAAAATACCCAAAGGACTTAAATAGACATTTTCTAAGGAAGAAGATATACCAGTACAAATAACCAATAAACACATGAATAGATGTTCAATATCATTGTCATTAGGGAAATGCAAATCAAAACCACAATGAAATACCAATTCATCACAAGGATGGCTGTTCTCAAAAAAACCCCCAGAAAATAAGTGTTGGTGTGGATATGGAGAAATGTCAGTATAGTCAGTATAGTATTAAGAAGGCCTGTACCCTCTTGTGACTATATTAGAAACTTATAGAATTTCTCCAAATTTTCCAATCCTGGGGAAGCAAAGTCTTAGAGTGGGCCCAGTGTAAGTATTCTTTAGTTGGGAGGAGAGGAGGAGACTCTGAAGAACTGCCAGAGACAACTTTGGGGAAAAAATTGTACAAGTAAGTAACTGGAGTTGCTTTTATAGTTTCAGAAGCACATTGTAATTGCCTGTATTAGAGAGTTTAAATCAGCTGTAAAGTTGCTTCTAACATTACACCCCTTTTAAATGTTGAAGAAAAGTGATTAAAGAAAGGCAATGATTTCAGGTTTTTTTTCTTTTCTTTTTCTTTTGGTGTGATCTCCCTTGTAGAAGAAGATGGCCTGGGAGAATTTATCAGACAGCTGAGATTTTCTTAACCTAAGAAACTATTTTTGAAGGCCAGAATAGCAATAATACAGATATAGCAGATGTTTATAAATCAAATATTTTTTCTTCCTAAATCAGCGGAAGGTCTTGGGAAGTCAGATGATGTCAGAAAGGAAGAACAAGGCCCCTACGCCGGAATCTCCAACCATTGGTGAATTGAAGAGAGCCAGCAAAGAGAATATGAAGGTAGGAAGATACTGGTCTTTGTACCTTCTCTTTGTATGAGTATATTTATAGAAAGGAGGAAAATTGATATACTGTCATCTGTTTGACTGTGTTTCTCAGTAAACTATGCCTTTTTCTCAATTAATCATTTCATTTATGCTGTCATCTTTCTGTACGTTTTCATTGATTCATTCAACAAACACATTTTGAGTTTAAGGAAGATAGAGCCAGTCATAAACAAAGAAGGCAAATACAGTGAGATAGCTCCGTAAACAGTGCTTGAGGGAGCACTCTTACTGGGAGACTCCACAGGGAGGGTAGCATTTGAGCCCGACTACCTGGCACTGCATTACCCTGGGGGAGCCCTTTAGGTATCCCAGGCATGGTCACTTCAGTAAGCCAGCAAGAAAACCAGTTAAGATTAATGAGATACTAATATGTCAGTAAAACTCGACATTGACCCAGTAAATAAATTCCTGTTAGTAAAGTCTATCTATAGGAATGACTTAGAATATTTAACCACTATAAAAATTTCTTGTTACAGTTATTTTCTGGATCTCCAGATGGCACGATGACACCAACAAGATTGAAATGGCCTGAGGGGAAGAAAGAGGGGAAAAAAGGTACTAATTGTACTTATTTATTCTGGGTTCTTACTGAGTGTGGTTCCTTTCTGCATCTGGTTAGTAACATTTTTTAAATGGTTGTAGTTAGAAGCAATGTAAAAAGTACAAGGCTGGGTCCTTGCCCTTGAGTTAATTTAGCAGATGGTTATTGAGCATCTACTCAGCACTGTCCCAGGTGCTGAGGGTTAGAGCTGATAATGTAGACCCTCCTGGGCCTGCATTCTTGCACAGATGGGACACGTGTAAAATATCTTCAGAGTACTTGTTAAGCAAATAAAAAACAAGTGTTAACTAATTTGTGAAACCAAGTATAGAAGTGCCAAGAATATGCCCGGTAAACATGGAATAGTTACGTTCCTTTTTGTCAGAGACTTCAGATTTGTTTATTCAGTGAAACTTTCCAGAGAGACAGTTGATGCTGAAGGACCCTGGAAATCATATACAAGATGTTTTTGAGGCTCAGGACAAAGAGGATGATTTAGTGCTGGGACTGCTGGTTGCCCAGGCTCTCCTGGTAAAAGGCAGTGGCTACTCTGCTTTCCTCTGAAGAAGCCATGTGTTTTATTAGGAAGACCAGGGGATTTGAGTCATCATTCCTCTGGCCCAAGTTTCCTCTTCTGAAAATGAGGCTCAACTGAAATACTGTTTTGGAAGCACACCACGATTATTAAAGTATAAACAAGTGGTCATAATTGTTACTAAAGAAAACCAGAGGAGACTTGGTCTTGTTTTATTAGGCTTGTGTGGCAGCTGAAGTGACCTCTGGTTTGACATGGTCATTTTACCGCCGAGACATGAGCATAGTTATTATTTGAGACATTTTGAAAGGGAACAGAAGTCCAATCTTTATGGATAAATCTTTATACTTTTCTAAAAAATTAGATTTTGGTATAGTCTCCTTGTTTATCCTTGAATGAATTATCTGAACTCTTTTCTTTCTACCTTGCTTCTGATTTTGAGGCTGGGCTGTGTTTTTTAAAAAAAGTATATTTTTATTGATTTCAGAGAGGAAGGAAGAGGGAGAGAGGTAGAAACATCAATGATGAGAGATAATCATTGATCGGCTCCCTCCTGCATGCCCCACACTGGGGACCAAGCCCGCAACCCAGGCATGTTCCCTTGACTGGAATAGAATCTGGGACCCTTCAGTCCGAAGGCCCATGCTCTACCCACTGAGCTAAACCAGCTAGGGCTGGGCTGTTTGAGGCAAGTTTGGTGTTGAGTTATGTACGACTACATATAGTTCTACCTATAGGGGTATATTTATAAGTCAAAACCAATCATAAGGTATATTTGAAGGGTACATTGTTTTGTATCAATTATACCTTTTGTCACTTTCATTTTTGAAGATAACCAAGAAATAAGTCTTTCTATATTGATAATTCTGCTTTTGGAAGAAATGCATTAAAAAATAAGCCAGTTTAGCTCTAGCCGTTTTGGCTCAGTGGAGCGAGTGTTGGTCCGCGGACCGAAGGGTTCTGGATTTGATTCAGGTCAAGGGCATGTACCTCGGTTGCAGGATCCTCCCTGACCTGGGCCCTGGTCAGGGCTCGTGTAGGAGGCAACCAATATCGATGTTTCTCTCATTGATATTTCTGTCTTTCCCTCTCTCTTCTACTCTCTAAAAATCAATGGAAAAATATCCTTAGGTGAGGATTAAAAAAAATAATAAACAAAAAATAAAAAATAAATAAGCCAGTTTAATATAATAATTTACCAAGAATTTTAGTGCAGGGATGCTTGATTTGTTAACTGTGGACTTCACAGGGATGCTTGATCTGTTAACTGTGGACTTCATAAAGCTCTAAAGAAGCTCCTGGTATTGTTAATGTAATTTTATGTGTTGGTGCATATGTGCATTTTTCTGTAGGAGAAAATATATATTTTTATTAGATTCTCAAAAATGTTAGTGATTCAGAAAAGTGGAGGTCCACTGGTAATGAAAGACCTTCCACTAGATTAGACAATGACATTTTCATTTTTCTTTCTCCCTGGTCACTTTCTTGGCTGTCATGATATTCACTGTTCTTGTTCTCCTCTTTCCTCTTTAACTCTCTTCTGCCTTGGCAGTAACTTACTGTCATCTGCCTACCCCTCTGGCCTTTGTGTTTTTCAGTGGTCTGTCTGAAATTCTCTGCTCATCTCTGCTCTTGCTTCGCCCCTCTTAGCAGCTTGGTCTACTCAACAGCTCAGTTCTGCTTTCTGTGGGATAACTGTATCCAAACCTGCATCTCTAGATATGAACTCTCTTCAGTCTCCAAGCTCACATATTTAATTGCGTCATCTTTTTTTTTTTTTTACACAATGAATACAACCCTAGATTTTTTTGATGGTGATTTTAGAAAAGGAATGAGTATTTTTTGAAGATGTTAATTCTTTGTTGTGGGGAGCTGTCCTGTGTATTGTACGATGTTTAGCAGCATCCTTGGTCTCTACCCACTAGATGCCAGTAGCAGCCTTCCCCCAGTTGTGACACAATAATGCCTCCAGACATTGCCAAATATCCCTGGGGAGGAGGGAGCAAAATCACCCCCAGATGAGAACCGCTGAATTAGCACCTACTAATTTTTTTGGGGGTGGTAGTGGAGTGTCCCTGCTCAAAATAAGTTGTTGATCTGGTAAGTCATGGAAGGCCAATGTGCTTGCATACCACACACACACACACACACACACCTACTTACTAATGGACATTAATTTCATCAGTCAGAATCTTACCCATTTTAATTTTATTAACCAATGTCACCCCAATAATTCAGTAATAAAATAAAAGTAGAATCTTACTCATTCTTCAAAGCCAGCCTAAACCCCACCTTCTTTAACCCAGCTAGATATACTTTTTCCTTTGAAACTTCTTTAACCCAGCCAGATATACATTTTCCTTTGAACTTTTTAAAAAAATATTTTTATTGATTTCAGAGAGGAAGGAAGAGGGAGAGAGAGATAGAAACATTCATGATAAGAGAGAATCATGGATCGGCTGCCTCCTATAAGTCCCCCACTGGGGATCGAGCCCACAACCCAGGCATGTGCCCTTGACTGGAATCGAACCTGGGACCCTTCAGTTCACAGGCCGATGCTCTATCCACTGAGCCAAACCGGCTAGGGCTCCTTTGAACTTTCATTGATGCTAATAAAATGTTTACTTCACATGTATTATCTGTAACTAGTTTCTCTTCTGGAAGACAAAGGCCAGACTTATGAATATACTGTAGTCTCCTGTCATCTGTTCTTCTCTTGCTCCCAGTTATGACAGTGCCTTATATCTGGTAGGAATTTAGTAAACATTTGCTGGTGAAAGGGACAGTGATGGTGTTTTGTATTGGTCTCAGCCTATCAATAACCAATGTTGTGGTTGGATTGGCCATTGTGATTCTTATTATAATTGCAAGATACCCTTCAGGAATAACCATCAGGAAATTTTTTGGAAAAAAAAAGTTTTATTACTTTCAAGACCAAGAAATTAGACAGCCTACCTAGGGCTGCATAGTGAGGTCATGGGTAGAGTGAGAGAGTACACTGGCCTAGGGTTCTGCATTTATTGGGGCCTAGGGTTGTGTGGGCTCACTCGTTATTGGTGAATTTATAACATAAAGGGTGGGAATTTAAAGTGTGAGAAGAGAAAAAAACAAGTGGCCCAAATGACCAGTTATTGAAATCAAGATCTCTAAAGCATAGGAGCCCCACTAGCCTAGCTCTTTATCTAGTCAGTGAGGCTGGCCTTGTCTTTATGGAAGATAACTGTCTTTGAAGTGAATGTTTCTTTGAAATGGATGGCTCAGCAATCAAAGCTTAAGTCAGGCACTCGCATTCCAAAAAGAAAAATAACTGTGATGGTTAATGCTACAATCCACTATGATGCTGAGGTGTCCCAGTTAATGGCAAGGACTTTAACTGCCTGGTTAGCTGATATGTTAAAAAGTCGGGGTAGGACACGCTGTAACCCAGAAAGTACATATCTAATTAGGATTATAATAGCAAATTCTATAATAATTACACAGGCAATAGTCTGAAATCCAGTCCGTAGCTATTGTCCCAAACTTGAAGAGTCCCGCAATGACACTAAGTCAGTGATCTCAGGGGCCCTAGGAATCTGTTCAGAGATGTAGGCTATATTGTGAAATATCTTAACATCTTGAGCCATCTGGTGTAAGTAGGTTTGAACCTATCTTGAGTTGATAGATTGCTTTATATCTCATCTAAGTGATCTCTTAGATCTGAGATAGCTCATTTCAGTTAAATGGTTGTGTTTCATTTCAGGAAGTGGGGATGCAGGTGGGTTCTCCAAGTTAGGCTTATGTGGTGCAAGTATTTGCATCAGGTATTTAATAAGAGGCATATCTGCGGAGACAAAAGAAAATAAAGAACAAAGTGCTCGCTTCGGCAGCACATATACTAAAATTG
Organism: Eptesicus fuscus; assembly: GCF_027574615.1. Lineage (NCBI taxonomy): Eukaryota > Metazoa > Chordata > Mammalia > Chiroptera > Vespertilionidae > Eptesicus > Eptesicus fuscus. Next base: position 40,296,311 of record NC_072489.1, on the reverse strand, counting down.
GAACGATACAGAGAAGATTAGCATGGCCCCTGCGCAAGGATGACACGCAAATTCGTAAAGCGTTCCATATTTAAAAAAAAGAAAAAGAAAAGAAAGAACAAAGGTTAATGACTGGAGTAGATTATAATCCCAGTTGCTGAGTTCTGAAGGCAGCCAGTCGAGAAGATTTCTAGATGTCCAGCTTGAAGCATCTTCAGATAGAGTGAGGGCAGGTAGTGGCAATCTGATAGGTTTTCCTGGTTTGCAGTTTGAATGTCTCTGGTGATCTTTCTGAGTGGCCCATAGGATAATAGGCATGAAGATTGTCCATACATGAGCTGTGGTGGTGGTTTCTCTGAGGTTTATATCAAGTTGTCCCATTTTAGCTTGCATGGCTTTGGGAAAAGGGCTGTTTTAATTCCAGTGATTCCAAGTCAGGAAGGAGGGTGGGGGAGAAATTAGAAATGTTAGTTTGGAGAGTTGTAACCAAATATTGCAGGAAACTAGAATTCAGAATCTAGTGCAGCTTACAGGTAGAGAACAAAACCTCAAAAACAATAGCACTAGAATCTTGTATCCACAAAGGTGTATTACTGAGACATATTTAATATTGATAACTCTGAAGACCTACCTATTTTAATTAAAGCCAACTTACATTAGCTTTATTTACCAAAGATTATCCCATATCACATGAACTTGAAAGCATTTGGGTGAGTGTAGTTATTTCTGAATTTTTAGGAATACTTAATTTATAATTTACTTGTTTTTAAGCCAATTAAATAGAGCTCTTTTATAATTAATTTAAGCAATACCATCTAGAGCTAGAGAGAAAAGTCACATCTACATAACACATGTGGTAGACATATATAAACTTGCAGACTGCACAGAGATCCTATAGCTTCTTTACTTCCTGACCGGGGGGTAGGGGGGATTACATGTCAAAGACTTGGTGAGATTTACATCTTTAAGGCACAGAGAAAGAAAAGGTAAGTTTTCTCCTAGGCGTTTTAATGCCTCTTGGATGGTTTTGGCAGTCCCAGTTAAAATGTAATGGTGCAACCCTTTAATCAGAGGAGCACTCTGTAGAGAATAATTCTGTGGGCAAATAATTCAGGGTCAAATGGATTCAGTCAGCTTGAGTTTTGAAGTGGATGTCTCTGAACAATCAAAAAGCTCAAGTTATGCACTTGCATTACAAAAAGAAAAAAACTGTCAGGGCCTCCACTGCAGATGGTAAGAACCTGAGCTCTGCCTTCAAGCTTGGGCTCAGTCCCCAGCTTTGCTGCTTAGTAACTTTATAAATCTTGGGGCAAATTAACTTGTGTAGGCTTCAGATTCCTCACCTGCTAAATGGCAAGCGCACCACCTCATGCACAGGTGGTTGTGAGGATAAATGAGATAATGTACATACAAGAGCTCAGAGCAGTGCTTGGTACAAAGTAGGCACTTAGTAAAGTGGTAGCTGTTGTTGCCTTTAAGATGATGTGTTCATTGCTGCATTATTTACAACAGCCAAGATATGAAAGCAGCCCAAGTGCCCATCAGTAGATGAGTGGATAGAACTGTGGCACATTTACACAATGGCATACTACTTGGCCATAGAAAAGAGGGAAATCTTACATTTTTGACAGCAAGGATGGACCTAGAGGGTATTATGCTAAGTGAAATAAGCTAGTCAGTGAAAGACAAATGCCATATGATTTCACTTAAATGTGGGATCTAATGAACAAAATAAACAAGGATACATAATAGAAACAGACTCATAGATATAGAGAATAGACTGACAGCTTTCAGATGGGAGGGGAATTGGGGGCTGGGGAAAAAATGAAGTGATTAAGCAGTACAAATTGGTAGTTGCAGAATAGCCACAGAGATGTGGATTGCAGCATGGGGAATACAGTTAATAATGTCGAGATAACTGGGTATGGGGCCAGGTGGGTGTTGCTGTACATCTGAAACTGGTGTGGAATGGTATTGAATGTGAATTGGTTGAAAAAAAAAGATGATGTAATGAACTGAGATTAGAGCAGTTGGACAAACTGAAGTTTACTTGGTAGAAATTCATTAATTTTCAACTAAACTTTTTAATCCTCAGTTTGTAGAAAATATTAAGTATAGATTCTCTAGCTCTTAGGAAGGATGTTTGCAAAAAGAAATATTATAAATGTGCATAATGCCCTTGTTTCTCTTTCAACCTAGGCTTCCTCTGAAGGACCCAGAATTCTCCGGCTGTCCACCAGAGCTTTCTCTGCGATGCGCCAGGTGTCACTCCGTTTGCAGAGAAGCGGGGACTTGCAGCTTGCTGCTGCATTTTTGAATTGAGAAAGTTACTAATCCTATAACTCGACTGATACCTCTAACTCCACTCACTGGGTGTTTCTGCAAATTCTGCCTTCTGAACCAGTGCCAGCAGCTCTTTTTTTTAAAATTAATATTATGGGGAAACCACTAACCAGCCAACCGGCTTATACAGCTCAGTGAATGGGCAGAACTAGGCAGACTCCAGTGCTCATTTCATGTATTTGTTTAGGCACAGTCTGTTTTTAAAAATAGGAGATTTGTGCTCAACTGCCAGTGTTTTTTTTTTTTTAAGTTCTGTCATCCCAGTGGATTGATGTTATTTTTAACAGATGTTTTGGACTTTTCTCTGTTTTGATAGTGTTGGGTATTTTTGTCATTATTTCTTGTTTATTTGTTGCTTGCTTATTTTTTAAAGCTATTTTTGTTTATGTAATCTAAATGGGCTCTAAGCCAGATGTCTTTCCTCTCTTTTTTACCTTCAACTTTGGGAAAACTCTTTATCTCATGAGGCTGTAGTCCTCAATACCTTATTTATATCCAAGGAATTTATAGCTTTCCTGGAAAATTTTTAGGATTTCTTGGGTGTGAGATTGCAGATTATTTGGCCTGCAGTATTGAAAAAGGAGAATTCAGAATGATACAATATTTTATTTTATAATTATTAGATTGTGTTCTTCCCTCTCTTCTCTCTCTCCCTCCTTCCTTTTTTTTCCTCAGTGATGTCAGATAATTAAGTGATTGTTGAACTCATTTCCTTCCTTCAGTTTTCTCTGCCTAGAACGTCTCTGGTGCCCATGTGGTGCCAATACTTCTGTCAAATCACTGTGAATCAAGGGAAGTCTCCGACTGCTTAATAGGGGTTTGCTGAAATATCTGTATGTAGTGGAAGCTCCGGAGTATGACTGGGATGGGGCTGATTGGTTTTTGTCCAGGACGACTCCTTGGGGTGTATGTGTGTGTGGGGGTGTTCTATTGCATTCTTCTAAGGGATCAGGTGTGCAGGCTAGACAGCCTCCTGAGAGCCAGCTGGAGCCAGAGGAAGGAAGTGAGCAGCAGTCTCCGCAGGACTCAAAGGAGAGTGTGTCCTCCTGGGAGCAGTTCTAAGAGCTGCACAGCCCCTCTCCTTGTCAGAATGTGCACGGGGAGGAGTGGGAGATGGGCTGGAGCCGCAGGTTTGACGGGTTGAGATGCTCATGTGTGTTTGGGGTGAGCAGTGGCATGGCTTTGATCTCGTGTCAATACTCACTGCCCCGAGAGGAGCACGTGGCGAGGGAGAAGGTTTGGTTTGTGCCTGCTCCCTAAGCGGTGTAACGCTCTCCCCCCGGTGCTGGAGCTGCGTCCGGCCTCTGTGGGGAAGCAGTTGCCCAGCTAGTATGGTTGGCTGACCTGTCTTGAAACTATTGAAAATGCTGTGTTCTTGCTGAAATGAAACTGACCCTGGGGAGCAGAGTTTGGTTTTGTGTCCAGCGTCAGTCCTCTTTTTCACACTTACTGTTTCTTCTCCTGCTGTAATGGCAATAGTGGAGGGAAAAAAAGATAAAATATGGCCTTCCAATTTGATAGACTGTGAACAATTGATGGTTAGGAGTATAAAACTGCTTAGAATACCCTTTCTGCAGAGCAGTTTTATGTCATTCTTAAAAGTACTTATTAGCAAATTCATTCGTGTAAGGTTTCTATTTGGCTTTTTTCCTTATTGAGAAAAAATAAATTCCTTGCACCAGCTGTCAGTGAATTCAGAAACCCCTTTTGGTGTGAACAGAATGAAGTAGTGTTCTCCCTTCACTCTACACTGTATTCATCTAACTGTTTCCCCCTGGCGTGTGGACTGTCCTATGGTCTGGCATCAGCTGGTGGGAGCAGAGCAGGGACCTGCTACCCCTCGTCCCGGGTTTGTGCTGTGGCTCCGTCTGCGAGAGGCTCCGGAGATTCAGGAGACTCGTTGTGTGGAGTCCGCAGTGTGCCTGGCTGGGTGGTGAGAGATGTCTGTCACAGCATGTGCCTTTATGTAGCTCACCCGTGTGCAGTTTATGTCTGTATTTGGGTATGTGTTTCATTTAAGTTATTTATTAAATATGCTTTCCCTTGCGTTAAGAGTATGATAGGTCATTTTTTAAAATAGAAGCTGTGATCCAGTTGGAATTCAAATTTGAGAAATAAATAGTATAACCTTCTGCCTTGTAATATGTAACTGTTCTAATCCTGTGGAATTTTATGGAGAATGCAAAGACAAAGCCCTTTTCATTGGCCACAGAAGGGCACTGTCTCCCTTTTCACTTGGTGGGAGGGTATTTTTGAGCCAGTATTTAAAATTTTTTTAAATCTATAAGATTTTTTAAAATGTTATGTTTACTTTTTATGTTGGATCAGTCTCTTTGGAAATGCCTCTTCTTCTGGCTGATAAAATTTCATTCTTTCTGGGGTCAGTTGTGATGAGTTTTGCTGTGGGGTGAATATGGGGCATTGTTTTGTGCCAGAGGGCTCAAGCATAAAAACCCAGCCTGCTTCATTGATTCCCATCTGCACTGGGTGAGCTACAGTGGTTGAATCAGTGAAAACAAGAGGCATGGGAGTTTCTTACCTTTTATAGTGATGGACTTTTGCACTGGGACCAATGAATCTGGTTTGAGAACTCCACTGCAAAAAATGAAGAAACAAAGAACCCCAAAACAAACAAAAAAAAGAAAGCAACAAAAGAAAGAGAAAATGACACACAAAGAAAAAAAATCCCCGAGAAAAACTCCACTGCAGCAGTGAACGATTAGGAGGTCCTGATTCCTACACCTGAGAGGCAACATATTAAAGGAGCTGGTGCTTTATCATAACTGAAACCACAGTTGACCCTCCCCACGCTCTTCACTCTGATGTCCCTCCAGAGTCAGTGAGCGATGACAAGGGAGCACCCTTGGGAAGCGGAGCAGTGCAGGCTGTGGTGCCCACTGGGTGTTGAGAGAGGCTTGTTTGGTTGGCCTGTAAGGAAGCCACTTAATCCCGAGTGGCAGAGCAGAGCCATTCTCTCCTGAATAGCTGTGTTTCTGTTCAGCTTCCCTCACAGGAGCCTCTATTAGATGCGGTTTAAAGTACTGCCTTGTAGGAGAACCTGAGGTCATGGCTGTGCCCCACAGTGACTGGTGCTGTGGCCGTGCATAACTGGGGAAGCCGTCTTTGGGATCGGACTTCTCTGGACTCCCTGCTTCCTTATTTCCTACGGGGCCTCGCACTGGTGCTGGAAGCCGATGGCTCTCATTCTGGAGTCTTTTCTAAGTAGAACACCTTTCCCCCGGAGAGGGCCTCCTCCTTGCCCTCCACCCTGAAGTCTTTGTGCTGGAGGCAGGACCCAGTCCCAAACCTGGATATCAGCATTTGGCCAGATTGCCCTAGATTTGGGGAAGATTTGGGTTCCTAAGATGCACACATTTTAGACCAGTGGCAATGAACCCAATCGAAAACTGCTGTAAAAACCTGGCTTTCCTAGACAACGAATGCTGAGGTCTTTCCTCCAGTGGAGAGTTGATGGAGGGGATGGGGAGGAGGTGGACCACATAATAGCCTGAGTGCTTGGGTTACCATGGAAACTGGAGCTGCGAGGCCAGTCGATGCTAAAGAGCCATTGAGCACTCCCCCACACATTTGGGGACCAGCAGAACCTGTTGGGAAAAACACTCCGCCCCAGGGTCCTTTCTTCGTAGCAGGGGTTGCCTTTGCACTATCACTGTCCCTGAATGCGCCCAACAAGAGAAGCAGGGTTTTTAACTGTCACCATTTCTTTTCATTCTTGTTTGACTATCATATATATATATATATGTAACTGTAAAATAATCATATGCATTGTCTTTCTTTTATATTCATGTAATATTCTGAAATTAAATTTCTTTTGTTTCTTATCTATAGGCTTTGACTGGTTTCTTAATTCACATTTTGAATGACAGATCATTTTTAATTTTTTTAAATCCTCACCCGAGGTTATTTTTCCATTGATTTTTAGAGAAAGTGGAAGAGAGCGGGAAAGACAGAGAGAAATATTGATGTGAGAGAAACATATCGATTGGTTGCCTCCTGTGTGCACCCTGACCAGGGCTGGGGAGGAGCCTGCAACCGAGGTACGTGCCCTTGGCCAGAATCGAACCCGGGACCCTTCAATTCCCAGGCCAACACTCTGTCCACTGAGCCAAACCGGCTAGAGCCTGATGGATTATTTTAAAGAGATTGCCTTTAAAACAGTTCTCCCACTTTTCCTGAGGTGTTATCGACAGAGGTTCCTCTTTTTTTTTTTTTTTTTTATTAAATATATTTTATTGATTTTTTACAGAGAGGAAGGGAGAGGAATAGAGAGCTAGAAACATCGACCAGCTGCCTCCTGCACACCCCCCACCGGGGACGCACCCGCAACCAATGTACATGCCCTTGACCGGAATCGAACCTGGTACCCCTCAGTCCGCAGACCGACGCTCTATCCACTGAGCCAAACCGGTTCCGGCAGACAGAGGTTCCTCTTGTTCTGAAGAACATGAAACCTCTCAGAAAAGCGCCCCTTGGCTGGTTTTCCGGCTGGGTGGTGGGGGCGGGAGGAGGGGGCCTTTTGGCTGATAGGATATGGGATTGGAACCTTCTGGAATTCTCAGCTTCCGGGTTTCCCTGGCTGGGTTTAGAATGCTTTGCACAGATTTCAGTGTCTCACATAATCTTTATTTCCTCATTTAAAAATAGGAGTGATATTTACAGTAACAGTAAAAACCAAATGACATTTTCATCTGGGGTGGCAGGTTGTAGTGTCAGACAACTCTGGTTGAAATGTTTCTGCTACTTACAATGTATGTAATCTCGGGCATGTCCCCTTGTCGGGAAGGTGGGACAGTGGTGTCTAGTCTCAGTAATGCCATGCTCTCAGATGTAAGCTTAGCACACCAGGTTTTAATTTGGGGTCTGTGGTTGTACCTCAGGATATCATTTACCCCTGTAATTCTGTGTAAAATTCTGTGTGCATTTGAATTTTTCTAAGGCAGAGAGTTTAAAGCTTCCACAAGAACCCCAGAGGAGTCCTTGACCACTAAAACACTGTGAACCACTAGCCTTCCACAGTGCCTGGCAGATGGCAAGTATTCATTAAATGTTAATTCTCTCTCTGCCAAGGATAAATTTTATAATCAGCAGCTTATTGATGCTGACATCGTCATTTCTGATAACAAAGGAGTTACTTAAATCTGGAACGGGGGAAAGCTCTGCAGCTGTTCCACTCGCTGCCTCTCCATCCTCTCCTCTTGTGCTGTGCTAGCTCCCCAGGTGCTGCTCAGGACTGTCTGTCCCTCTGTCCTCACCCTCAGGACCGACCTGCATTATTTACTGTAAAGAAAGGAGCCACTGTTCCTTGAAAGTGGAGGTTGGAGAGACCCTTACGGATAGTTCACGGGAAACAGTGATGCAGGGAACAGAGAAAGGGGTGAATGACAGGAGTAATTTTGAAAAATAGGATAAAATGCCTAGTACAGTGCTGAGCACATAAGCATTAGTAATTGAATCAGGGAAAGGCCTGAAGAAGACGCACACTACACAGCAGGAAGAAAGGCAGGAAAACCAGCTGGGAGGAAGAGTTTCCCAGGCCAGTTCCGTGGTCTTTGTCAGCGGTGGGCTGCCCACTCTTGGCTCCTGCCTGCATTCCTGAATTGGAAGCATATGGGGATGGGAATGGTGAGGAAGCCTGACCCTATTCGAGGGGTATGGTGTGCAGCATAGCATGCTTTTTTCGATGCTTCTTTTAAGTCCCAGCCTCTTGATTTCCCTGTAACAGGCAAAAACCAACAACAAAAATTGGGGTTGAGCCATGGCCAAGCTTTGGTCTAAGTGGCTCATGGATATCTTATCCTTTATCGGCAGCATCCAGTGCCCAGATCCTGAGAGTTGTCTGCCTTGGAACCAGGATGGAGGTTAGCAGGAGGGGCCATTGGTTCACTTTTTAGCTGAACCAATTTTGTTCCCCAAAACCTACCTTTTAAAATGTTCAGTGCCTTAGTAACGATGGGTACTTAGTTCAGTTGAACCATTCTGTGGGCAACAGAGAAAGGAAACAGACTATCTAGAAATCATGAGTGCAGAAGCCATGCCTCAACACCAATCTACGACAGTGGTGGTTGCTGTTATTTTTTTTTTATTTTTAATTTTTTAATTTATTTCAGAGAGAGGAAGGAAGAGGGAGAGAGAAACATCAATGATGAGAGGGAATCATTGATCGGCTGCTTCCTCTACATCCCCCACTGGGGATCGAGCCTGTACCTTTGACATGCGACCGTGACCTCCTGGTTCATAGGTCAATGCTCAACCACTGAGTCACACCTGGCTAGGCAGGGCATTGCTTTTAAGAGCTCCTTCTGCCCACGTGCTTCCTAATTTTCCAGTATCGGAAGAGGAATTATGATAGGGCCTCTAAAGAGTTCAAGAATCCTGTGAATGAAAAGTTCATACCACAGTTTACTGAGTACTTACTATGCACTAAGCTTTGTGCTAGCCAATTAATCCCTGTGTCATTAAAGTCTTACATCCCTGTGAAGTAGTTATCTCCAATTTTACAGTAGAAGACAATGGCAAGTTTAATGTATCCATTGTCAGCTAAAAAGTGGCAGAGCCAAGATTAACATCCAGGATTGCCTGACTTTAAGAGCTTGGTTTTGCCCTGGCCAGGTAGCTCAGTTGGTTAGAGCGTCGTCCCGATACACCAAGGTTGCAAGTTCGATCCTTGGTCAGGGCACATACAAGAAACAACCAATGAATAACATAAATAAGTGGAACAACAAATCTCGTTCTCTCTAATCAACAAATAAAAAATAAAAAAAACAACTGTGGTTCTATGCAGGGGTTACACACCCCAATGTCTTCAGGAGCCAGGAAGGAAATGTAAGGTCATGAAAACAACAATCACTTAAAGAGATTTAAAAACGACCACGGGAGCCAAACGCTACTCCTCCACGGCCTGGATTTAGCCCACAAGTCCCACTTGGCGTCCTCGGCACGACGCTGTGCTGCGCGTCTTCTGGCTGGGCCGCCGGTCCCCCCGGGACGTTCTCCAGGGCTGCTCCGTGCTGGCTCTGGGCTGACAGCAGACTGCCTTCCAGGATGGGGTGTGTCCCAGCAGGGAGGGTGAGTGAGCCCCACCGCTGGGACAGCTGAGGGAGAGTCTCTCCTCAGGTTCTCGCTCTCCTGTGTGCACTGTCCCATGTGGCAGCCTCTGGCCACATGGGGATGTGAGCACTTGAGATGTGGCCAGTCTGAACGGAGATGTGCACTAAGTGTGAAACACACCCCAGAATTCACACTCAGTAAGAAAAAGAGAACGTGAAAATGTCTCACTAGCCCAGCGGGTGTAGCTCAGAGGTTGAGCTTCGACCCAGGAACCAAGAGATCACCGGTTCGATTTCCAGTCAGGGCACATGCCCAGGTTGCAGGCTCGATCCCCAGTGGGGGGCGTGCAGGAGGCAGCCAATCAATGATTCTCTCTCATCATTGATGTTTCTCTCTCTCTCCCTCTCCCTTCCTCTCTGAAATCAATAAAAATATATTAAAAAATATGTCTCAGTAATCTTTATATTGATTATATATTGAAATGATATTTTGGATATATTGGTAATTAAATTCTATCACTAAGAGGACTGTTACCTGTTTTTACCTTAACATGACTGCTAGAAAATATTACATATGTGGTTTATTTATTTATTTATTTATTTATTTTTGGTTAATCCTTACTTGAGGATTTTTTTCCCCATTGATTTTTTACAGAGAGTGGAAGGGAGAGGGAGGGAAGGAGGGGGAGAGAGTGAGATAAACATCGATGTGAGAAAGACAGCGATGGGTTACCTCCCACACGTGCCCTGACCGGGGCCAGGGATTGAACCTGCAACCCAGATATGTGCAGAGAATTGAACCCATGGCCCTTCAGTGTGTGGACCTTCGTTCTAACCACTTAGCAACACCAGCCAGGGCTACGTGGCTCATCTTATCCTTGCTGTCCTTTCTCCCCTAGAGGCTGCTCCTCAGCTCCATCCGCACCTGTGGTCACATGTCTTCTTTTCCTTTAGTCCGGAGACCTCCCTGAAGAGGGGGGAGTGAAAGGAAAGGCAGCTCGCCAAAGGCTATCCACTGGCTCCTCTGGCACTGGCTCCTGCCCGCCATGGCTGCTGTGGGAGTGCCCCGTAGGATCCAGGGCACTGGTGCCACTTGTGGGCTGCAGCCCTGGGGGGTGGTGGCCCCCTGCAAGGGGACTTGAAGTCTGGGTGTGCCAAGCACTGCCTTGCCCTCAGAGGGGGCACTGCCCTCCAGTGTTTGTCCATGTTGTGATCCATCGAGATATTTTTAGTCAATGAACTCATAATAGGGTGTGTTTGTATTTTCCATGTGGATAAAAATGCAGCTGTGAAGGACGGTGGGTGTTAAAAGGGGTCTTCATATTCCCAAGCGCAGGAACTACTGGTACAGTTCTCTGAAAGCAGAAGCAGGGAAGCTGGGCTGGTCAGAGGAGAGAAAACATTAAAAAGGTAACCTCCCGCCCGGCCGGCGTGGCTCAGTGGTAGAGCGTCGACCCATGAACCAGGAGGTCACGGTTCCATTCCCAGTCAGGGCACATGTCCAGGTTGTGGGCTTGATCCCCGGGTGAGGGGGCGTGCAGGAGGCAGCTGATCAACGATTTTCTCTCATTATTGATGTTTCTATCTCTCCTTCTCCCTTCCTCTCTCTGAAATAAATAAAAACATATATATATACACATATATATACATATACATATGTATATATGTATATGTATATATATAATAACCTCCCCCTCCCATGACACTGCCCCGGACACAAAGACCCATTCGTCTTTCTGTTCAGCGCAGAGGCCTAAGCCCAGGGCCTGCCTCTCCCTGATGCAGAGTCCCTGGGATTTACTGGAAACCCAGGGACCAGTAATCCAGGTTTATTAGGTGCTTCAGTGTAACTGAAATTGACCATTAATGGGAGGTCTCGTGCTACAGCCCCTTGAACACTGGCTGTGTGCTCCGTGTTGAATGGACCGGGCAGAGGAGGAGAATGGAGAGGCGGGGCATGGCCCTGTTCCCTGTCTCTTTCTCTCTTCCATGGGAGCACAGCCTACTCTTTCCAGAGGAATCTAGAAACCATCTGGTATGGCGGAAAGGGGGATATATTTAGTCTAAGCAAATCCTCAGCAGAGACATAGAATCAGAGCCAGGCAGAGCTATTTGGGGCTTGGAGAAAATGTGAGGCGAGGAAGGGGGTGAGGACACACCAGATCCCCCACACCCACTTTAGTCAGGGAGCTCCCTGGTCTCTGGTGTAGAGTAAGATTCTGTTTAAAAAGGGGACTGGGAAATCATCGAGCTAGCTCACAATGTTTTACAGACAGAAATGGAGATTTGGAGAGATGGCGACTCCGGCCTGAGACGACACATCCAGTGAGTGGCAGTGTGGGAATCTGAACCCATCTCTCTTTTAAAATCAGCTCTACTAGCCTGGCCAGTGTGGCTCAGTGGTTGAGCATCGACCAATGAACCAGGAGGCCACGGTTCAATTCCCTGTCAGGATACATGCTTGGGTTTCGGGCTCCATCCCCAGTAGGGGACGTGCAGGAGGTAGTCGATTAATGATGTTCTCATCATTGATATTTCTCTCCCTCTCCCTTTCTCTCTGAAATCAATACAAATATATTAAAATCAACTCTACTAAGAGCACAGTTTTGACTGATGATTATATCTCTGTAATCACCACTCCAGTGAAGATGTACAAGATGTTAAGATTTCCATCCCTCCAGAAAATTCTCTCATGGCACTTCACAGTGAATCCCCCATGCGCCTGCCCTAGGCCACCATCTCATTTCTGTCACTGGCAGTTCTTTTTGTCACTAATCCCATCTCCTAACTAGCAGTTGGTGTGTTGACTACCTCCTTTTGCTTCCTGGCTGGCTTGAAATATCGGGTGTTGCAATATGCTGGAGGGAGGACCCTTGCTCCATGTTTCTGCTTCTCTGGGACCAATGGCAGGAAATGAGAAGAGTGATTCTGGCTTGTGGAAACCCGAGTCCCACGATACCTAGTCTTTTTTCATATAAAATCTTCAAGAGCCAGTATGTATTGTGCATCTGCATCACATCTCAACTCGGACAAACCACATGTCAAGTACGCAGTAACCACGCCACTCTCACCCTGCTGGACAGAGTGGCCTTCCCAGATGAGAAAGTTCAGGTGCATGTACCTGTAATAACAGTTTCTGCCACTAGATGGTGCAGGTGACCTTTCCCCCAGTAATGCATCAGGTTTTAGGTTGGGTGGTTGGGGACTTCTCTTAAAACTCCCTCTCTTAAATTTATTTGTTTAAATTGTAGCCAGAAGTGAGCTTGAAAGATTCCAAACCATTCATTACAAACTTACTCCAGACATAAACACATGTAGCTGAGTCTGTGTGTGTCTGGGGCCTATGGTGTAACCGGGATTTCTCAAAGTTTACATCCATGTAAAATATCATGTTTATTAAAAGATAAATCGTAAAATGTGCTAATTTAAAGCTTACATGTACAATGTTAAAACTTAGCTTGCATATATATTATTAAAACAGCTAGAGGCCTGGTGCATGATTTTGTGCATGGGTGAGGTCCCTCGGCCTGGTGGGCGATCGAGGCCTATAGTAATGGTGTTAATTGTTTAGAATTTAGGCAAACAAGACTTGTTAGTGAGGAGTATTCTCTCACCGACGTTCTTTAGAATTGTGGGCATATAGTGATGATAGAAAGCAGACTATTAGTTGATTACTTAAAAATTCTCCATAAAAATTCTCCTTGTTGCCTGCACCCAAGGGGAACCAGGTACCATGTCCACCACTGGTACCTGCTATCCTGGGGCTTCTGTTCTGTTTCAAGGATGGGGAGACTGAGCCTAGCAACGGGCCTCCATTCACATCACATGGGTCCTGTGCTGGTGGCCAACCTAGAACCAGAAAGAAGTCAGGTGCTTGGGACTCCCTGTCCAGTGCTCTTTTCACCACGTCGCTCTGTCTGAGAAGTGGTGGCAGTTGCAGCTCTCTCATTTCTCATGTCTCTGTACAAATACCCTGAGCCTGGCACGGTGGCCAAGAGCTCAGCCCCTGCTGTGCCACTTACAGGCCGAGCGTAGGGCTGGGTCCAGGGGGCCTAAAAAATTGTTGAGTGGCCGAGACCGGTTTGGCTCAGTGGATAGAGCGTCGGCCTGCGGACTCGGGGGTCCCAGGTTCGATTCCGGTCAAGGGCGTGTGCCTTGGTTGCGGGCACATCCCCAGTGGGGGGTGTGCAAGAGGCGGCTGATCGATGTTTCTCTCTCATCGATGTTTCTAGCTCTCTATTCCTCTCTCTTCCTCTCTGTAAAAAATCAATAAAAAAAAAAATTGTTGAGTGAATGAGGAAAGGAAGGAAAGAAATGCCCTCCAGACATTTTAGAGACTTACCATTCCCGGTAAGTCTGCTGGCCATCTGGTGGCAGATGGATTACACTGGATCCCTTCCATCCCGGAGGGGCATCGATTCGGTCCTCACTGGAACAGACACTTATTCTGGACATGGATTTGCCACTCTTTCCTGAAATACTTCTGCCAGCCTCACCATCTGTGTTCATCTCATTCAGGGTCCTGGTATTCCACATCATACTGCTTCTGACCAGGGAACCAACTTCAGAGCAATGTAAGTGCAGCAACAGATTTGTGCTCCTGGGAATTCACTAGTCTTACCACATGCCCTATAAACCAGAAGCAGTTGGCCTGCTGGAACTGTGGGACAGCCCTGAAGACTTGGTTATGGTACCAGCAGGCCTGAAAGGTTGGGGTTCTGTCTTACAGGGCGTACTAGTATGTCCTTTGACTATTTAATAATCTGTGACTATTTCTCCCATAGTAATCAGCAGGTGGAATGGGAAGGGCTCCTCATTTTTACATCGAATAACTTATCTGTAGAATTGTGTCCCTGCCTGTGCAGCTTTGAGCTCTGCTGGTTTGAAGGCCGTGGTTCTGATGGGACTGCCTCCATTGGGGACGTCGGAATGACTCCATTGACTTGAGATGCCACCTGGCCATGTTGGGCTCCATATTCCTCTGAACCAAAGGGAACATGGGTGGCTGCTACACAAAATGGCAGAAGAATTCTATCTGCAACTCTGGGACACCTCTTAGTACTTAGTAAATGTTAATGGAAAACCATAGCAACCAACAAAAGGTGGGGCCACCGAGGAATCAGACTATACAAAAGAGAAGGTTTGGGTCACTCCATCAAGTAAAGGACTCTGACTAGCTGACGTATTTCAATTATACAGATTTTATTTTTTATTTTTTATTTTTTTTATTTTTTATTTTTATTTTTTTTTTAAAGATTATTCAGGGCTTCCTTGGGAAAGCACTCTTTTTTTTTTTTAATATATATTTTATTGATTTTTCACAGAGAGGAAGAGAGAGGGATAGAGAGTTAGAAACATCGATGAGAGAGAAACATCGATCAGCTGCCTCCTGCACACGCCCTACTGGGGATGTGCCCGCAACCAAGGTACATGCCCTTGACCGGAATCGAACCTGGGACCCTTGAGTCCGCAGGCCGACGCTCTATCCACTGAGCCAAACCGGTTTCGGCCAGATTTTAATTATTCAAATTTTTAATATGCCTTGGAGTTCACTTCATGTTCGCACACAGAGAGATACCTCATTCCTTTTAACGTCTGCATGATGTTCTAGTATGTGGATGTACCACGTGGTTGGCTGAACAAGGAGCCCCCTAAACTATGTCCATAAACGAATCCCTGGAACCTGTGAATGTTAACTTTATGGTGAAAAAAGGAGTTTGCAGATGTGGTTTCATTAAGGATCTTGAGATGAGGAGATGGCCCTTGATGATCCGTGTGGGGCCCTACGTGCAATCTCACTTGTCCTTACAATGACGCAGAAGATTTGATGCAGAAGAGGCGGAGGCAGAGCTTGGAGTGATGTGCTCAGACCAAGGGATGCCAGCAGCCACCAGAAGAGGCAAAGAAAGGATTCTCTCTCAGAGCCTTCAGACTTCTGGCCTCCAGAACTGGAGAGAGTACATTTTTTCCGTGTTAAGCCACCCGGTCTGTAGTAATTTATTACAACAGCCACGGGAGACTAATACAACTGTCTCATACCCGTGGATATTTGGATTATTTCTAATCTTTTGCAAACAGTGCTGTAGTATGTTTCCTTGAACATACATCATTTCACATATGAGTGCGTAAATCTATGAGTTCAATTGCAGAAGTGGAATTGCAGGATCAAAGAAATCCCAAGCACTCCTTTTCTGCCCATGTTTGTAATTCAGTTCTGCTGCCGTGTCCAAAGAGCATTAATTCCTGTTGGGTCTGTGGCACAGTCTCCCCTACCATGACTTTCCCCAGTGCCATTCAAGACCCAGCTCAAAAGCTACCTCCCCCAAGAAGCTCTGTCTCCTGGGCAGAGCTCTCTGCTCCACTGGCTGAATTCCCATAGCAACGTCAATACATCTCTCCTGGAGCCCTGATCACGTCGCTCTGTGTTTATATGACTGTCTCTCTCGGGGATGGTGAGCTCCTTTCATGCAGAGCGGGAGGAGGAGGTGCTCGGGTGGGGCAAGGGTCTTCAATGACTGTGGTTACAGGTCTTTCGCCAGCCTTGGGGGAAGTACCCAGACTCACAGGCTTGACAGGGATGGGGTAGAGACCTGCAGTGGAGGTTTTGACTCAGTGGGGGCGGGGAGGGGGCCAGGTTTCATGGAAACAATGGGGGTGCTGAGGAGTAGGCAGGAGGGCGAAGGGGAGGGGAGCAGGTGGAGAGAAGTGATGTGGCTTCTACAGGGAGGCCCTAAGGGTTGCAGAAGGTGCAGGCTCCCCTGGGCCACAGCATGTAAATGGGGGACCCACGCTCCTTTTCAATCTAACATTTAGTTCATTCTGTGTCTAGTCACCGAACACCTGCGATGCGCCAGGCATGTGCTAAGTGGAGGGATCCAGTGGTGAGTAACGCAGGCATGTCCCCGGCCCTCTTGGAGCTTATAGTCTAGTGGAGGAGGCAGATATTAATCAGATAATCCCGGAAGTAAATTCAAATGGTGGTGGTGAGAAGGAGAGGCGTGTGGGTAACCCCAGGGAACGCCATTCCCATAGTGTCCAGGGGGAAGATGGGGAGATGGAGACAAGTGGATGACTGTGACGCAATTAAAGGTGACGTCTGTCTGTCATGACGACGGGTCAGCAGTGAGGTGAGGGAGAAGGAGGCGTAAAGGGTGCTGCTTAGTTTCTGGCTCATCTGACTGGGCAGGCAGGAGGGCGTTCGGAGAGACAGAAAGCACTAGAGGAGGATTGGGGTTGGAGGAGGGGAGAGGGAGCCCATGAATCGGGTTTTGGTCACGCTGAGTTTGAGGAGTTGCAGGCAGCTGGAGAACAAGTCCGGAAGCAGCAAGACTTCTCAAGCTCTCCCAGCCCCAGGACACAAAGACGCACTGGTGAAGACCTGCCCCTCCCCCCGGTTTTCCCTCTCTGGTCCCTGTGGATCTGAGGCTGTGTCCTTAAATGACATCATAATAGGTCAGGCAGCAGAGCTAGATTTGAACCCAGGGAGCCTAAACTGGAAGCTGTGGTCTTTTTTGTTTTGTTAATCCTCACCCAAGATATTTTTCCATTGATTTTTAGGGAAAGTGGAAGGGAGGGGGGGTGAGAGAGAGAGAGAGAGAGAGAGAGAGAGAGAGAGAGAGAGAGAGAGAGAGAGAGAGAGAGAAACATCGATGTGGGGGAGGCACATCGATTGATTGCCTCCTGCAGGTGCCCTGACCAGAGCTGGGGGTGGAGCCTGCAACTGAGGTATGTGCCCTTGACTGGATTTAAACCGGGGACCCTTCAGTCCGAGGGCCGACGCTCTATCCACTGAGCCAGACCAGCTAGGGCTGGAAGCTGTGGTCTTAGCCACTGCTCCACAGCAGCCTCCCGTGCGTGTTGGAGGCCATGACTGCAGAGCAGCAGCGACTCGGTGTTGGGTCGCCCATCAGCACAGACTGACAGGAAGCTGTTGCATCCTGACCCTGCGACAGTGCATTATGGTGGCACAGGATTTTAGTAGAAATGACATTAGAGGATTTGGGAACCAGAAAATACGAAATTTGACAGCTGGCAACAAAGGTGTCTGAGCCTTCTTTTCTGCGCTCGTGTGTGTGTGAGACCCTGGTTTGTCATGCTGCTGAGTCCTGCTTCCCTCTGTGACCCCCAGCAGAGCTCAGCTGTTCTCAGCGAGGCAGAGGCGAGGGGGGCCCAGCTTCAGGCTACCCCGCTCCCGTATTCTCCTCTGTTAATTGAGATGAAATGGTGTCTTACCAGAATATGTTGGCTGACAGATTGCATCAGCTTTCTTTCTTTTCAGTTTTTTGTGTGTTACTTTTTAATTGTATTTAAAACAGACACAGAAAACTGCAGAAGACAAATGTATAGCATACAAATGCGTTAGTATAAGGCGACCACTCTGGTAGATTAGCACCTAGATCAAGAGACACCCACGTTCCCTGTCTGCAACCCAACTCCTTTCCTTCCCCCCCGAGTAGCTCCCTTCCCAACTTTTACGGTAACTTCTTCCTTGCATGTCTATATAATTTTATTACCCAAGCTCCTTCTTCAACTTACCATTTAGTCTTACCCACTTTTTAAAATTAAATAAAAAAATGTTAGTTGTAGTAAAAAACACATAGCATAAAATTCACAGTCTTAACCCTTTTTAAGTGTACAGTTCAGTAGTGTTAAGTATATTCACATTCTTTTGTCACAGATCTCTAGAACTTGTGAATCATGCAAAATGGAAAGTTTATACCCATTAAACAACCTTCCACCCCCCACCCCCACCCTCACCCCCAGGCTCTGGAAACGTTCATTCTACTTTCTGTCTCTATGAATTTGACTACCCCAGTACCCCATGTGAGGGATCATACAGTATTTGTCTTTTCACGACTGGCTTATTGCACTGAGCGTTCCATCCTCCAGGTTCATCCACGTTGTGGCATGTGTTGGATTTCCTTCCTTTTAAGGCTGAAGAGTATATACCACAGTTTGTTTATCCACGTATCCGTCAATGGCCGTTAAAGCTGCTCCCACCTGCTGGCTATTGTGAATAATGCTGCTGTGAACATGGGTGTGCACTCACCTACTTTTTTATTTGAATGTCTTTTAAGTCTCCTTTAATCCAAAGATTCTCTCTTGGTCCCTCCTTCCTCCCCCCCCTTTTAATTTACATGTTGAAGAACCCCGGTTATTCGACCAGTGACCTTCTCCCGGCTGGGTTTTGCCGACTGCATACCGATGGCGCAGTTCATCGTGTTCTCTGTCCTCTGTATTTCTGGTAGATTGGGAGCTGGATCCAGAGGCTTGATCAATTCAGGTTCTGATTTTTTAGCAACAATAGGTGGTGTGTTCTTTCATCAAAAGGCAGACATGATGGCCCGGCCGGTGTGGCTCACTGGTTGAGCATCGACCTATGAACCAGGAGGTCACGGTTAGATTCCCAGTCAGGGCACATGCCCTGGTTGTGGGCTCAATCCCCAGTAGGGGATGTGCAGGAGGCAGCTGATCAATGAGTCTCTCTCATCATTGATGTTTCTCTCTCTCTCCCTTTCCCTTCCTCTCTGAAATCAATAAAAAGAATATTTTTTAAAAAAGCAGACATAATGTGTTATCGCGTTATGTGTGTGCATGTAGGGGGTGATATTAACAGCTGCTGATAATGCCTAGATTCAAGCATTAATTTATGGTTACAAAATGGTGTTGCTCTAATTTAATCATTTTTTTTCATTAATTAGCTGCAGAAGCTTTCTTAACAGCCGATGGAGAGACACTGTGCAATGTTGCTTTTGTGTGCCTTAGCTATTTGTCTTTTGCATAAGATTTTGTTTGAAGGGTCCATTATTTAGAAATGAATAAAAGAGCAGAGAACTTCTGGGTAATGATAATTGGCTGACTCATCTCCTTTCATTCTCTCAACATTGTAGTAAATTGACAGAAAAGGGTTTTTTCTGAAGGTCCAATACCTTTCAAGGACAGGGAAAATAGAAGCGAGCTAACAACAACAAAGATTTTGGGTCAGATGTAAAGGATTGGGCATCCTATAACTGTTTCTTGAGAGAAGATACAGGAGAGGTCAGTATTTCGAGACCTTTCATATCTGAAATGTCTTTATGTTACCCTCCCATTTGATTGACAGTTTGGCTGTGTATGGAATTTTAAGTTGAGGATCATTTTCATTCAGAACTTTAAAGATATTCTTCTACTGGCTTCTGTGCTCCAATGCTGTTGTTGAGACGATGAAGACCATTCTATTTCCTAGCTCTTTGTAGGTGACATTACTTTTACTCTTTCTGGAAGCTTGTAGGATCTTCAGCTCTCAGTATGCTGAAATTCCACAGTGATTCAAGTTGGTGGGGATCTATTTTTATATGTTGTGGAGATAAATTCTAACATAATTAGCTTAAAAGGGTGAAAGTTATTGGCTCCAGAGAAGGGAAATGGGGCAGGGGACTGCCATTTTCATAACAAATCTTACAGACCGATTTGACCATTGTGTGCACATATAGCTATGAGGTAAAAATAAAAACTAAAACCAAAGGAAAAGACAAAGAAGGAGCATGGGCTTAGGAGGAAGGCAGGCCTGGACTTTCGTTGTTTGTGAATCACACAATGTCTCTGGACCTCAGTTTTCTTATTTAAAATGGGGTGGGGGTGTATTCCACTCTGTCCGGATCCCCCGTGGTGTGACAGGGGACATGGGAGACGGTAAGTTGTAAGAGGGAACCCGTGGGAAGTGTTAGCACCCTTGAGGTGCTGCAGAGGAGCCTGGGTGAGCCGAGGTGGAGGCTGTGTCTCCAGCTGCCAGAGGACCACGGGCAAAGCAAGAGGGCGTCATTGCCCGCAGTCCAGCGTGCACGTCGGTCCTCTTCTCCCTGCGTTCCCTGCTGGTACGGAAAACCGTTCGTTCCACGTGGGAGGAAGTGGGCCTCAGTCCAATTAGTCTTTGCTGGGCCCCACTGTGACCTGCAGGGCTCAGTTCCCCAACCCTGAGTCAGGGGGCTTCCTCCCAGTCGTGTGCCCCTCATGCTCTCATTCTCCAGTTTCCAAGTCTGCGCTTCCGAAGCCATTTCCTCTTGGGATCTGAACCTGGAATCCAGGGAAGCTGCCACCAGTCAGAATGTGGACGTCAGGCTTGCCCAAAGCGTGGCTCCACAAACCGAAGAGGATAGCATACCTGCTCTCTTAATTAAGATACGTGTGTGTACAGAAGGGAACATTAATTGTTTTTGTCTCAAAGAAAACTGACTGGAGTGCTGGATGGAGAATGCGCCTGAAGCTGAGTTTCATGAAAGGAGTAGGGTGATTAATTAGCAATGTCTGCCATAGGCAGCAGTCGTGTACTTGTCATCCCTGATAGAAATGTTTTCTTTCTTTTTTTAATTGGGTATAACCTTCATAAAGTACACAACTTGGTGTATGTTTACACACACACACACACACACACACACACACACACACACACACACACAGGCTCCCACCACCTAGATCAACATACAGAATATTTCCAAAAGCCCAGAAGAATTCCCTGTCACTCTTCTCTTTAACATGACCATTATTTTGACTTCTGACATCATAGATTAGTTTTGCTTGTATGTTGCTTCATACAGATGGAATTAAATAATACGTACTCCTGTGTCTAGCTTCTTTCACGCAGCCCAATGCCTGTGTGGCTCATTCATGCCGTCCGGGTTTGTTCTTGCTCATTGCCCCACTGTCTGGATACACCACAAATTGTTCATTCTCCTGTGGATGAACAATTGCGTGGTTTCCAAGTTTGGGCAATTATGAATGAGGCTGCTAGATATTCTTGTACATGTGTTTGGAGGGCTAAACTTGTCATTTCTGTTGGGTATTATTATGGACCAAATGTGTCCCCCCAAATTCATATGTTGAAGCCTGAGCCCCCAATGACGATGTTAAGAATTGTGGTCTTTGGGAGGTAATTAGTTTTAGACAAAATCATGAGGGTAGAGCCTCAATGAGGGGACTTGTTATTATTCCCATTATTCCTTCTAAGAAGAGGAAGAGATACCAGGCCTTCTTCTCTTTGCCACGCGAGGGTATAGCAAGAAGGCAGATACCTGCCAGCCAGAAAGAGGGATCTCACCAAGAACCTGACAATGTGGGCACCTTGATCTTTGGCTTCCCAGCATTGTTTAAGGCATCCATCTATGGTATTCTGTTGGAGCAGTCCCAGAGCTAAGGCGCTCCTCTCTCTCTCTCTCTCTCTCTCTCTCTCTCTCTCTCTCTCTCTTCTCTCTCTCTCTCCTCTCCCCCCACTCTCTTTCTCTTGGAGAGCACTTGCTGGGCCAGAGGAAGGTGGTAAATGTTTAGCTGGATTTCTACTCACAAAGCACTGATCTGCACTAAATGTGAACAGAATCTCTATTCACCTCAAACCTGGTGCTGGGCTCTAGGTCCACCTGTTGAACTCAGACTCTGAGATATTTTATCAATTTAGAGCAAGGCTTTTTTTAAAAAAAAATTATTTTATTGATTTTTTACAGAGAGGAAGGGAGAGGGATAGGGAGTTAGAAACATCAATGAGAGAGAAACATCAATCAGCCGCCTCCTGCACACCCCCCACCGGGGATGTGCTGGCAACCAAGGTACATGCCCTTGACCGGAATCGAACCTGGGACCCTTCAGTCCATAGGCCGACGCTCTATCCACTGAGCCAAACCGGTCAGGGCTAGAGCAAGACTTAAAGAAAAGCAAACACCTGTACAACCAGGCAGCGCATTCTCTAACCTTCCCGTTTTCATATTTTTTGCAATAGTTCATATTTTCAATTACTTAATTGAACTTCGGTTTTCTGCAGGCTTGAAGAAATCTTGAATTCCCTCTAATTCTTTCCTGACTTTCCAGGGGCTTGCCTAGGCTTGCTTTGCCTGATGTCAAGCCTTCAGCTTTCTTTAGTGTCCAAGAGTGGATCTTGTCTGTATTTGCTGGAAAAGGGCTTTGGATACCTCCCCAGCCCACCCATCAGTTCTCCATGCGTGGAAATTGTTGTTGTTTCCATCAGGAAGGGAATAATTTTTCAAAAAAAAAAGAGAGACCTCTTTTAAAGTTAGCTCTTTGCTTTTTGAAATAATAGCTGCTTTGAATGTTTTTGTTTGCATTAAATGCCTATGTTTGCCCCTTAAATACTTCTGGCTGTAGAAAATGCCTGACTTATTAACTTGCTTCTAATTTTAACAAGGATCACACTTCTTGTTTCAGCAATACAGGGCCTTGTTCATGGATGCGCAATAAATATTTATTGAATGAACTTAATGAAAATCATTTAAGAAAACATTACATAGACTCTGACTAGAGGCCGTGCAAGGTCCCTTTCAGCTCCGAGAGTTTAAGGCACAGCCCTCAGGCGATTCCTCACCCTCTCCACTGGGTGGGCAGTTGGAGGAGGGAGAGGGCAGCTTGTATTTTCACTGCAGAAAGGAATGGAGCTCGGTGGGCAGCCGCCTGGGGTCGCTGGGTTGGGTCTATTTATCCAGATTCCAGCTGCTCTGGCTCTGAACAACTGTTTTTATTCCTGGACTTCTAAATGCTGTTTTTCCTCCACGGTGGGGACCTGAGTTTTCTGCTCTCATCCCAGTTCATTTTGGTTTCACACACATTTATTGAGCACCTACTTGGCATCTGACACCCGGCGAGGTGCTAGACTGCAAACGCGAACAGCACAGAAGCTGTGAGACAGCCAGTCAGCGCTGTGACCCCGGGTCAGATACTTGTCCTCGAGGGGCTCCATTTCCTGGTCTGTAAAGTGGGGGATTGACAGGCTTATCTCTGGAGAAGCCTTCAGCTGGCTCACAGCTGGCATGCAATCAATGGTTGATAAATGAACGAGCAAACTGCTGCCGGCACAGACTTTGTGGCCTGCTTCCCCCCTTTCATCCCCTCTCCTTCCTTCCTCTCCCCTCTCTGCGTCTCTCTTGCTCCCAGTGCTTCTCATCTGCCAGAGTTGTCCTGGATGCATATGGCGGCCTTTATAAAAAAACCCTGATCTTAAGTCTAGGCGCGTTGTCACTGAGAGCCTCAAGTGGTCCATCCTTCTTCAAATTTGAGTACGTCGTGGGGTTTAGAGATCAAAACGAAAATATCCGGAGTCTCGCTGGTACCACCTCCCAGTGACTCCTGGTTTCTCAGTCCTCATGGGGGTGGTAGGTGCCGGGTGGATTGGATGGTAGAAAAAAAAATGTATTGGTGGTTATGGTAGAAAAAAAAGAAAAGTATTGGTATGGGGAGTTAGGTCTTTTACTCAGGTGTGTGGCCTAGGGGAGCAAGATGCAAACTCATCCATGGCTCCCCTTGGCAACTCCTCGGCCACCTGGGCTGGTTGCTTCACTTCTGGGGGCCTCAGCTGTCCAGTGGTATTCGATTTGATCATTTCCTCATCCCCTCCCAGCTCTGACATCTTGTGATTGAAGCTACTATGCACCAGCGTCACATGGCCTGCCCCCTCTCCTTGTCCCTGTACCCCCAGCTATCTTTCCCTGTGATGTGACTCATGCTTGCTAACAGTATGTGGAAACTGGAGAGAAGGGAGGCAGGCAAGCTTCAGACCCTTTGTCCTTGCCAGGCCCCTTCCTTCAATGGCTCCCCAGCGTTTTCAGGTTCAAGTTCAAACTCATTAACTCAGTACACCAGGCCTTGATTCTTAGAGCATGGTCTCTGAAACTTGCTAAGCATGAAGATTCTGGTTAAAAAGGTGCTGGGTGTGTCCTAGGAATTGGCATTTATAATGAGCACTCCAGGGGAGGTTTAAAAATGTATTGGTGGTTATGGGGAGTTAGGTCATACAATACAAGTAAAGAAATCCAAACAGTAGGAAAAAAAGGCATACGCTGAAACTGTCCCCCTGCCACCATCCAGGCCCTCCCGTGGAAGCCACCACTGCTATTGGCTCTGGGGACAGTGCACTGTAAACACACACACATATGTAAGCACGTACTTGAATTCAGGGACAAACCGGGGGATTCTGCAAGTCCAGTAAATTCAGAGAACGGCTACACCAGGCCCTCTGGGACGCGCCCCTGTCACTTCTCTGACCTCCACCCACGCTGCCCCCCTGAACCCCTGCTTTGCTGACCTTGCCACAGCTCAGCCACTGAGGAGGTTGCTGCTGTCCATGTGCCTTACCTCATGCAGTTCTCTTTGCCCAGAAAGCTGCTCCTGTTGTGCTATCCAGCCAATGCCTGTTTGTCCTTCAAGACTCAACTCAAGTGCTTCCTCTCCCAGGGAGCCTCCCAGCCTTACCCTGAGTCCCACATTCCGGGTTCTCTGCAAGTTCACCCCCTGTTACTAAACTAATTGTGTGGAGTGACTTTCCTTTTTCCGCTCCCCCGCTGGGCCATGAGCTCTCTGTGGGCCAGGCCCATTTTTATCCTCTGTTGAGTTGCTGAGTCCCGGTATAGTGTGTGTAGCGCATAAATACTCAATAAATGGTGTTTAGTAAGTGCTCGGATAGCAGGCCTTTGTCTCATGCTTGCCTTCTGCAGTTTGGAAATCAAAACCACAGTGCTCTGCCGCCTCACCCAGGCTCTGCTGCCTCACCCAGGCTCTGCCGCCTCACCCAGGCTCTGCCGCCTCTTGGTGCTTCAGAAAGGGTGGGTGGAGATGGAGGCGAGGACCCTGAGCAGAAAGCTGGCAGGAGGGCACTGTTTCCCTGAGTCACAGGCAGGAGGTGGCCCGCTGCTCCCAAGCACACATGGCTGAGGGGACTCAGAGGAGGCTCATACCACTGGAGGGGGAGACCCAGCCCCAAGTATCCCTCTGGGTGGGGGGCGGGGGGGGCTGCCTGCTGGTGGCCAGTGGGCAGCGTGGGGCCTGGCAGAGCACTCCTGGCAGAAGCAATGTGACAGGCCTGCCTCCTCTCCACCCGGGCAGAGGGAGCAGGTGGCCTGGCTGTAGGGAGGGGGTGGGGAGACCCAGCAGAGGGAGGGGCATGGGAGAGGAAACTGAAAAAGCAAAAGTGGGGGGCGGAGGGGGGGGGAGGTGGAGTATGCGGCTGGCCAGGCGGTTGTTTAACGAGTATAATGTGCTGGGAACGCTAATGAGCTGTGTTCATTCATGGCGAGCTGCCTCCCAAATTGGGGAGCTAGCCAGATTCTGGGGTGGAGGAACTGGGGATGGGAGCCAAGTTGGGGAGCTGCCCGGCTGCTGGGCAGGGCCTCCCCTGACTGGCTGGTGGGGGAGTCTTTGTCCTAGGTTTAAGGGACCCTCCTCCCTTCCCCATTTTAAAGCGCAAAGGCCAGGCCTTGCTAGGCCATGACATCTTGGCTTAAGGCCGGCTTGGGATTCACTGGCCAGGTTAGTCTGGAAGCGGCTAGGGCACTGTCTAGAGATTGCTTCTCGTCTCTCAGGAGCCAAAGGCAGGGCTGATCATGCAGCCCCCGGCCCACTCCCAGCCCCCCTCCCACCCCTTCACCCTGCCTCTCTGCAGCCCCCCAGGGCATCCTGCCAGGTTAATCAACACTTTCCCTCTTCCCCACGAGTCCTGGTTCCAAGGAGCCTTTTGAGGTCATGGGGCCATGGCGGCACCCACCGCTGGAGCAGAAGGTGGGAGACCAGATGTCTTCAACAGTCCGTGACAGGCCTACTACGTGCCAGGTATTGGGTTCAGTGCCAAAGTGAGGAAGTGAGGAAGCCATGTGTTGGGGGCAGGCACGGACCCAGAAGGGGTGTCAGGGGAGGAGCCACATGTGTAAACAGAGCCCCAGCTAAGAGGGGATCAACAAAGCAGCAGGCTCAGAGGAATGAGGATTCCACCTGCCCAAGGCAGCTGGGGAGGGTCTGGGGAGAGGGGCTGAGTGCTCGGGGTAGGCATTCGCAAGGGAGAGGGGCGAGGAGGCCTGAGCAGGCCGTGGAGCTCCGGCCTGATTTGCGGGAAGGTTCTCGAAGATCACACCACACGACGACCCCTGAGAAAGTCCCTTCGCCCTGAATTGCCATGGAATTGATGCTGAAGGACCTATGGCCCGGGATGGAGGTCATGGTCTGGGGTGTGTGAAAACTTTCAGAAGAGCTGTCGAGAGCCCATCAAATCAGCCACATTTGTTGCGACACACTGGCCACACTGTGTGCGCTGTGACAACAGAGACACTGCAAACTTTTCATAAAGATGGAAAAGGAAAACAAAGAGAAACCCTGAGTCTGCACCTGGTGGGCGATGAGGGTTTAATGTTGGGGAGCCCACCAGCACCACACCATCCACCTCAGGGGGCTGTGCTTACCCCCGGCACCTCTTTTTTTTTTTTAAAAAAAAAATATTTTATTGATTTTTCAAAGAGAGGAAGAGAGAGGGATAGAGAGTTAGAAACATCGATGAGAGAGAATCATCGATCAGCTGCCTCCTGCATAACCCCCACTGGGGATGTGCCAGCAACCAAGGTACATGCCCTTGACCGGAATCGAACCCGGGACCCTTCAGTCCGCAGGCTGATGCTCTATCCACTGAGCCAAACCGGTCCTGGCCCCCTCTTGGATTAGCCACCTTCCCTGCTGGTTTCTCCCGAGAAGAAACCCCGGGCAGCCAACCCCTGTGAGGGGAGGTGCTTCTCGAGCTGCTCGCCTGTTTGTTCTCACCAGGCTGTGGGCAGCCCGGAATCAGGGTGCCGGCTGGCGGACAAGAGATGTCTGGGTGCTGGGTATGGAGTATCAGCAAACCACAGCTGCCCTCGACTCCGACTCCGGGGAGGTCCTTTTCTTTTCTGGCCTGAGGAGAAGTCTCTCCCCACCTGGATTTTCCGTTCACAGCCATGTTCACACCTGCCTGAGACGGAGAAAAGTCCCTGCCGGGAGGATTGAAGGACTGTAAGGCCTAGAGCACTGATGGGCAACCTTTTGAGCTTGGTGTGTCAAACTTCGCCAAAAAACTGAGCATAACTCGGGTAGTGTGTCACTTTGAGGAAAAAACATTATTTCGCAAATGTTTCATCCTCAGGAGCAGCCAATGTTTCATCCTCGGCATGCGGCCGCCTCAGAATTGAACTTGGGACCTTTCAGTGCTGACACGCGTGTCATAGGTTAGCCATCACTGGCTAGGGTCTGCCCTGGGTGGCCGCCTGTGGTGAGTCTCTCCCGAGCAGGTCACCCAGCTCCTTTCCAGCCCTCCCTGCAGTCCTTTGAAGACGGGATTGCATATTCGTTGTTGCTTATTGGAAACAGAGGAACGCTGGTGTGATGGAGGAGGAGAGATGCCACTGATACCCTGCCCTGCTCCCTACCACCTGGGAAGCCGGCATCGTCCAAAGGGCAGCAATAACGCCCGTGCTCTGCGAGGTCCACATCCAGGCCTTTCTCATTGTGGGTGCAGCCAGCTGCGCGCTCCCCTCCGAGAAGTGGGCCGCTGCCATCTTGGAGGAGAATGTGAAAGTATTGATGGAGGCGAGGAGACTGTACGTGCCTCTCCCCCCCCCTCCCCCCTCCGCCCCCACTCTGCCCTCAAGGTCTCGCTAAGAAGGTAGGTGGCTTGGATATGGCCACCTGGGGCACAGGGCTTCCTTTCACGGTGAATTGACGGAGCAAGTTCCAGGGGCTGGGAGCAGTTTCTGCCGTTGAGGAAAGCTTGTCTGTGGCCCAGGGGAAAGGGTCCAGGCGGCAAAATAAAATCCTCTCCCCGCTTCGCTTCGGGTGCCGGATGCTCGCGTCTAAGGGTGCTCATCCTCTGTGTGTGAGTGTGTGTGTATGTGTGTGTGTGTGGTGTGTGTGTGAGTGAGTGTGTGTGAGTGTGTGTGTGAGTGTGTGTATGTGTGTGAGTGTGTGTATGTGTGTGTGTGGTGTGTGTATGTGTGTATGTGTGTGAGTGTGTGTGTGTGTATGTGTGTATGTGTGTGAGTGTGTGTGTGTGTGTGTGTGTGTGGTGTGCGCGCGCGCAGCCGGCGAGGGTCAGACGGCTGGTCGCACCGTGAGACACCCCCTCCCCCGCAGCCCCCTGCCCGCGCGCCTCGTAGGTTCCACCTTTGAAACCGGACGCTGCCGGCAGCAGGCACAGAGCGGTCTTGAGGAGGCTGGGGCGGGGAGGGGTGTGGGGGAGGGCGGGGAGGGGTGTGTGGGGGGAGGGCGGGGAGGAGTCTGGTCTGGGATGTGA
This sequence comes from Eptesicus fuscus, assembly GCF_027574615.1. Lineage (NCBI taxonomy): Eukaryota > Metazoa > Chordata > Mammalia > Chiroptera > Vespertilionidae > Eptesicus > Eptesicus fuscus. Next base: position 40,267,865 of record NC_072489.1, on the reverse strand, counting down.
GCTTTTCGATTGACGGATGACTGCCGGGTGGGAGCGAGCGTGCGGGAGTGGGAGTGTGTGGCTGTGCGTCGGTGCGCGCGGGCGCGTGAGCGCGCGGGCCTGCCCATTTCCCTCCTCTCAGCAGTCTGTGGGGAGCGGGAGGGAGGGAAGGAGACGCAGCCAGCGAGACACCGGAGAGGAGCCCAGCGCCCTCCGCCTCGGGCGCCCTCCCTCCATCCGCGACAGGCGCCACCGTCGCTCGTAGGAGCAAGGTGCCTCCCAGCCCGCCAGGGCGCAGCGCTCCAGCCAGCCGTCTCTTCGGTGGCTTTGCCGCGGGACCGCACCTGGAAGCCGCCCCGGACGGGCATGGTCAGCGGCTGCCGCCGCCTGGCACGCCAGAGGGACGCGGTGAGGGCACCATGGCGCTGACGCCCCGGAGCGGGTCCTCGGCAGGGCTCGTGCGTCCGGAGCTCTGGCTGCTGCTGTGGGCAGTCGCGTGGCGCCTGGGTGCCACGGCGTGCCCCGCCCTCTGCACCTGCACCGGCACCTCGGTGGATTGTCACGGCACGGGGCTGCAGGCCATCCCCAAGAACATCCCCCGGAACACCGAGCGCCTGTGAGTACAGCCCCGTCCCTCGCCCGCAGGGAGCCCCGAGGTTGCCTCCCCACTCAGACGCACTTCACAACTGGGGGCAGGACCGCTGGGGCCGGGCTTCGCAGCCAGGAGACGAGTCAGTGCCTGCCAGGGTCCTGCTCCAGCCAGGAGCCAGGAGCCAGGAGCCAGGAGCCAGGAGCCAGGAGCCAGGAGCCAGGAGCGCCACTGTTTTCCTTTCCCGGGATTCAAAGGGCTCTCGGCGGGGCTGTCAGCTCGGATCCTCACACCTGCACCCTGCGCTCAGCCTCGGCAGGCCCTCCCCACTGCGCCAGCACTTTATTCCTCCTGGGTGCCTGCGAATTGGTGCCACAAAGCCTTCCTGGCACCCAGGAGGGAAGCTCCTGGCGCTTGCCAGGAACCATGTCTCCTTTTGGGCACGTGGGAGTGGGGTGTGTGGATGTGGGCTCTGAGGGCTTGCAGGCTGGTGCTGCGGGGCAAGATGGGATGGAGTGGAAGTTTCTTATCTTTCCCTTCCTCCCCATTGTTTGCCCCAGAACCCTAAGAATTCTTCCCTTGTAGGTGTCGCTTCTCCCCCCACCCCCCATCCAGCCATCTCCAACCCTGGCAGACAATGGGACCTGAGGGATTTGGGTTTGGGTCTTAGGGTTTGTTACATTCTGAACCGAGAGGGATAGGTGCGACCTGGACCAAGAATTCCGTGAATAATGCTGAGAGGTCAGGAGCTTGGGGTGGGAGACAAGAGGTTAAAGGCACTGACAATGACAAGTCACAAAACCACAATTTCTCTCCCCATCTCTCAGTTCTGAATTCTGGAGGAAACAGCCCTTTCTAGACCCCATGAGATTGGGAGGGCGTGTGTGTGCATGTGGATGGTTAGCATGTGTGTGTTTACAGACCTATGTAATTTGTTTCCCCCGATTCCTTGCAGAATATGTGTCTGAGTGAATGCCTAGTGGAGTGGTGTCACCTCAGTGCGGGCGCCCCTGTACCTGGCTGTGTGTGTAGGTTTTGGTCACACGCAGGGCCTTTGTGCTGCTCACAGAGATGACGGCCTCGGGAGGTGTTGGAATTGGACGTTGGTGACCACTGCCAGCTGCCTTGAAACCCGCCTACTCCCTTCCACGCTCCCGGGCACCCGTAGCGGCTCTCCGGAAAGGCATATATATTTTGATAACTTTTGAGCACATGTCTTATGGCCGGTCAGAAGCAGAAACCTGACCCCGGGGAGGGCTGTGTCCAGGATCAGAGTCCGTACCAAGGTCAGCAGGTTTGCCCCAGACTCTTCTTGGCTGAGTCTGAAAGATTCCCGTGGAGGTTTGAGAATTTGCAGTGTAGATGCAATCTAGATGGCATCCGTGTGTGGGTGTGGGTCTGGGGAAAGGTGCTGCTGTGGGGAGAGGTTGGACCAAACCGAGTTTGCTTGGGGGCAGCTGTGCCTTATCTTGTGTGGCCCTGGGAGGGACTGAGGCCAGACACCTGTCCAGAGGACCCCTGAAGTTGCAGGGTCACCCTCCACACATGTTCCCTCTGGACCTCCTCTGTTCCCTGGCCGTGTCCGTGGGGCATTTCTCCTGCAGCTGTTACCCTGGTAGCAGCCTCCGTCGGAGACACATTAGCCCCTCTCCTTTGCTTTTGGATCTGATCTTGAAGTCATCTCCTTCCTTGCTCTCTCTTCTTCTTTAGTTTTGAGGCGAGCGTCTGTCTTGACTTTTATGAACGTTTGAGCTCTTCTATGACTAAAAGAGATGCTCAGTTTCCGAGTGCAGAGGAAAGAGTCAGGGCTCCAACTGCCTCGGTTGGAGCCCCAGCTCAGTCAGTTATTTGCTGTGTGACCTTGAGCAAGTTCCTTAACTTCTCTGAGCTTGAGTTGCTTTCCATCAGGAAAATGGAGCTGCTGATGCATTAGGTCTCTGGTTCAAGTGCGGACTGAAGGGTATGTGTGGGAAGTGCCTGGTCCATTATGATGCTTGCTCAAGGGAGGGCCATTGTTACGATAGGATCAGAGAAGAGCCTTGTAATTTAATTCAGCAAATGCTTACAGAGCCAGGAACTGCCCCGGGTGCTGAAGCTCCAGCGTGGAGTGAGCAACTCCCTGCCCTCAGGGATGTAGAGTCCAGAGGACGGGGCAGGGGACACCTGGCTGTAAGCTTTTGGGAGAGGGCCAGGCATGCAGCATGATGGGGCTGTTGGTGGGAACACTGGGGAGAGAAGCCCTTTTCTGGGGTAAAGGGACTTCTCAGAGGACAGGCCATTTTACCGGGGTGCTTGGGGACCCCGCAGTGGCTGGGTTGTATTTTGTCAAGCAGAGAAGACAGCAGCCAGAGAGAGGAAGGGCGTGAGCCAAAGGCCTGCAGGTGTGAGTGCGCCTGGCCTGCTGGGCAAATGGGCCCGCGCTGCCCTGGGCTGACCCGTGCTGTGTCCGGTGGGAGGCGGTGGGACTTGAGGTTGGGACGGTTGGGAAGCGTCGGAAAGGCCTTTCTCTGTCTGGGTTTTTCCTTCGGGGACTTCGGGGCTGGCATGCAGAGGTGAGTTATCTTAGGGCGAAGTCTGATCTTTGCCGCGCCGGACTTCTTAGGTTGGGAAAGCATGTGGAGAGCAGAAGGAGCCGCCTGTTCAACAAAGGGCGGCGAGAGCCATTTGAGGAGGAAACGACCACTCTCATCCCCGGGGGAACCTGGATGGACTCAAAATAACGGCGGCAGATACTCTCTCGAATCAGTGTGAGCGTCGCACAATGTCAGAGCCCGAACCGGCAGCTTCTTCTGAGGCTGTGACATTTTTATAGACTGCAGCTGTGCATTCCTCTCTTGTGTTCTGGGCAGTTTCTACGGCAGCCCACGAGGCCTGGCACCTTTATGACCATGTAGTCCAGGCCTGCACCCCCGGTGGGAAGAGATGGTCATTGGTTTGCTGCGGGGACTTCTGGGAAGAGGCTGTGCAAGCAGGCCCCAGAAGGTCACTTGAGCCAGAGGGGCGGCCGGGCTGGTGGGCTGGATGGGGAAGAGGTGCTGAATAGTTCACTGCCATGGGACAATTAAAACGCCAAGTGAGGTTTGGGGGTGTGCTGGGGGAGGCTTGGGAGCTTGTCTCTTTGTGGGACTCAAGACTCAGAAGGACCCAACCATGGCCATTATGAATTGTGTTTTTATCCAAGTAAGGACCCTGACTTTCACTAGAACGTTCAGGAGAGTATGATGAGAGAGTATGTGGGGACACTGCTTCCTCTTTCCACCCCGGGCCGCTGTGTTCTAGGCTTGCCGTAGATCCCCTGTATGGGTGCAGGGTGCAGAGAGGAGTGAGGCCCAGGATGGAGAGGTGGGGCAGGGCCCTGGGCCAGCCTGCTGGCTTCTATTGTACCCCAAAACATTCTGCTGCTTGTCAGACCACGAGGGCCCCGCTCTCCTGCCTTCTTCTGTAGGTCCCTTGCCTCCTGGCCAGTGTGTCCACGCTCCCTGTCTGCTACAGAGGCCTGGGGGCGGGGGGGAGTCCCATGCCCTCTCCCAGCTCAGCCCCCTGAGTCTGGAGGCCCCGTTCAGCAGGGCTGGGTGGTGATGCCCAAGGAAGACTGCCCAGGGGCCCCCCAGCCTGATCGTCTGGGATCCTGTTTGGAATACCAAATAATGACGGAAGGGTGGCTATAGAGAGAGCGGTCAGCGGGCCAGACTGAAGCCAGGTCTACTACCAGGGCTCGGTGGGCCTGGGCTCTCTGAGCAGGACTCGTCTCCTGCAGCGGAGACCCACACTGTGCAGGGGGACTTGCTTCCTGGAGGGACTCACACCTCCAGTTCCCGGTGCCCTGGGCTCATTGTGGGCTCTCAGTGACGGGTGGTGGGGCCCCACTGCTGCCCTCCATCCTCTCCAGGACCCAGTTTCCCATCTCTGAAAGGGGACGGTGGGCAGTAAGTGAGCGAACGCCGTGGAGAGGGCCTGGCGACATGCATGTCGCGTGGCTGGTGTTCTTCCATCCCTCAGCCTCTGGGGAGACGGACACCTACCACCTCAGAGGGCTTTGCAGGATCCGCTCATGCTCTGCGGGTGAACATGCTTTGTGATTCAATTACGTGATGATGTTATTCTTCATTATGTGAGAAGCCCTCGCTAAAGGTTTGAGGGTTCAGTTGGGAGAGGAGAGAGCTGGGGAGGTAAGCATTTGGGTGTCGGCCGTGCTGTAGGCTGCCCTCCTGGAGTCTGGCTGCTCAGAGTGCTCCTTCCCTGTCCTGGGGCCGCGCTGCCCCGGGGCCCCTGGGATCTGGAGAGAGGGAGCAGGGCAGTGCTGGGCAGGGGCTCTCTGCAGGGTGGACGGCATGCTGGCATGGCTCTGGAGCCAGCCGCCTGGGCGTTTAGCCTCTCTGCCATTCAGCAGCCGGGGACCTTGGGCAAGTTATGGGATTGATTCATTCATGAAACAGATAGCTATCTATCGAAGGTCTGCATTAGCTGAGGGAATCGTGCGGGACAGAAATCCAAACTGCCTCCCCCGCCCTGGGTTTTAGTCCAGCAGGGGAGGTAGAGATGAAGGACACAATAGGAGAGGAAAGGCGTCATTGCAGACCAGTAAGTGCTCTGGGGAAAGTGCTGACTTCTCAGAGAGTGGGGCTGATGACAGGACCCGCTTCAAAGCCTGGTGGTGAGGATTAAAGGCGGGGATGCCGGGAGAGGCACTTTGCACCAGGCCTGGCGCGCAGCAAGTGACCAGTAAATGCTGTTATTATTGTTATTGAGGTGACAGAATTGCAGGGACGAGACAGGAGCTTGGGCACCACTCCATGCTGGATCCCAGCGTGGCCCTGCTCTCCAGTCCCTCGCCCCGCGCTCGGCATCCCCGGAACCCTGGGGCACACGGGGACAGGGCTGCCCCCACCTCCACGCGCCCGCTCCGAGGCAGGGGGCCGGCGGGGGTGGCCGGGCTGCCCAGGCTGCCAGCAGGGGCGGCCGAGCTCCTTTGGGGCTGGACCCGGCGGCGGCGGCGGGACAGGCAGCTCCTGCTTTATTGGAAGCAGACGGAGCTTGGCGGAGTTGCCGCCTCCAGTTCTGTGCCGGCATTAGCAGCTCGGCAGGGCTCTTGCTTAATGGGATTTTCTTCCCAAATGCTGTAATTATCGCCGTACAAATACTTATTACCCAGAGCAGATGACTGGCCGGGCGTTGGGCCGTGGCCAGGGAGCTGGGCTGTGCTGGGGCTGGGGGTGGGGGATGGCGAATTGGCTCTTCTTTTGGAGGGAGCTCGAGACCCCCTCCTCTCCCTCCCGGGACCCAGCCTGTGGTGCACAGACAGCTGTTGGGCACCTGCCATGTGCCAGGGTCTAGAGAGGTCCAGGGTGTGGACCCGCTCCTGTGGGAGCTTGTGGCCTGGGGGGGGGGGGGGGGAAGGTCCGCCTGTGAGAGAACCAACGGGCAAGGCTGTCCTCGGGGACACAGCACAGTGGCTTCCCTCAACTACTACCCAAGAGATCTTGGGCAGCTTCACGAGTGACTTGATTTCCTCGTCTGTGAAATGGGGCCAGCGATAGCACTTACCTCGCAGGACTGTGAGTTCAAATGAGATACTGCATGTAAAGGGGTTGGAATAACGTTGGCGCGTGGAAAGGACTCTGTCATTGTTGGGAATGAGATGGGAGTGAGGGGTCGGAAGGAGGACTTGGGTCCCTGCACTGACCGGGGATGTGGGATTTGAAGGTTGGGCAGGAGGACTTGGGTAAGCAGAGAGGTGAAGCGAGGGCGAGGGAATCTGGGGACACTCAGAAGGTGTGTGCCATGTATTTGAGAAGGAGAGTGAGGAGTTGACCCAGCGGAAGGGGTGAATGTTTTTGTTGCTGAGTTCTGAGGGACGAGAGGAGAGGAATGGGTGAGCACAGGCCACGGGCTGGGAAATGCGCAGCCATCAGAGGGGATGTGTGCGGAACTATTAAAGTTGTATTGTTTTTTTTTTTTACTATTCAGTGATTTTTAACAGATCTACCAAGTTGTATAAATATCACCACAATCCAATTTCAGAATATTTTCATCACCCCAAAGACCCCTTGTGTTTATTTTAACTTTTTAATTTGTTATAATTTCAAACTTACAGAACAGCTGCAAAAAAATTATAAGGAACTCCTATATATCTGTTACCCAGTTTCAGTTATTTTGCCCCATTTGCTTTACAGTTTACACACGCAGACACACACACACACACACACACACACACACACACACACACACACACATTTTTCCTGAACCATTTCACAATAGGTTGGACACATTGTCAACCTTTTTTCTCTAAATACTTCTGTGTGTATTTTCTAAAATCAACAAGGCTGTCAAAATCAGAAAATTTAACATTGGTAAGTTACTGTTACCTACCCATGTATACTTATGAACTAATACACACGATCATGGATGAATTTAGTCAGTTGTCCCCAAAACATCTTTCATGGCTATTTTTCCCCCCAGGTCCAGAATTCTGTCCAGGACCAGACATGGCATTTACTTATCATGGGTCTTCGGTCTCCTTTAATTTGGACTCGTTTCTCGGCCTTCCTTTGTTTTTCTTGACCTGGACATTTTTGAAGAACACAGGCCAGTTATTTTGTAAAATGTCCCTCAATTTGGCTTCATCTGCTCTTTTTTCACGATTGCATTCGGGTTATGCATTTCTGCTAAATAAGTGATGCTGTGCCCTTCTCCGTGGGTCGTGTCAGAAGAAGACACACGAGGTCAGCTTGTCCCAACATTGGCGATTTTAGCTTTGGTCACTGGGCAAGCTGAAAGTTACTATTTACTCTTAGTTGTGAATAAGTAATTTATGGGGAGGTACTTTGTGGCTGTGTAAATATCCTATTCCCCATCAAACTCTTACTAGTTTTAGCACCTATGGGCGAGACATTTTTAACTCCATCATTTCTTCTTGGCAAACGACTGTAAGAAAGAACGTCCCTTCTCCTCCACCTGCTTTTCTTTTTTGTTCTTTTTAAAAAAAATGTATTTTATTGACTTTTTACAGAGATAAAGGGAGAGGGATAGAGAGTTAGAAACATCGATGAGAGAGAAACATCGATCAGCTGCCTCCTGCACACTCCCTACTGGGGATGTGCCCGCAACCTAGGGTACATGCCCTTGACCGGAATCGAACCTGGGACTCTTCAGTCCGCAGGCCGACGCTCTATCCACTGAGCCAAACCGGTTAGGGCTCCACCTGCTTTTCTATTCATTCATAACAGCCTGGACCTGTGGATTATTGCTTTGTTCTGTGGGTCCCAGTGTGTTGCTATCATTATAGATCTTGATATTCATGGTGTCCCGCGTGTGGCCAGAGGGAGCCACTTCAAGCTGTTCCTGTGTCCTTTTGACGAGATCCTTTGAGCACTTACCCCCAGGGGTTTTGAGTGGAGAGTGACAAGTGCAGAATGCTGTCTTAAGATGTTCCGTTGCCGGGCTTTGTTGTGGAGAATAAATGGAGGGTGAAACCAGCTGATGGTGGGGAGGCCAGTTGGTTATGATGACTGTGGTTTCTAGCTTTTCTGTGACAGTGGTTTTGCTGTCATTGCTGTATTTTATTCTTTTTTAAAAAAATGTAAAAACTTTTATTTTGAAATAATTATCGACTTACAGAAATGTTGCAGAAATAGTACAGAGAGAGTCCCACTGATCCTTTACCCAGCTTCCCCTAATATTGACATCTTTCTTAACCATAGAACAGGGATCAAAACTAAGAAATAACATTGGTACAATAGTTAATTAAACTACTGACTTTGTTCAGATTTCCCCAGTTTCCCCACTAATGTCCTTTTCCTAGACCAGGATCCAAGCCTGGATTCCCCATTGAATTTAATAGTCATTTTTTCCTTTGTCCCCTTCAATCTGTGACAGTTCCTTAGTTTTTTCTTGCTTTTTATAACCTTGATATTTTTGAAAAGTAGTGGTCAGTTATTTTGTAGAAGGTTCCTCAGTTTGGGTCTGTCTGGTGTTTTTTTTCATGATTGGATTGAGGTTATGCATTTTTGGCAAGAATGCATCAGAGGTCGAGGTGTATCCCCCTTGGAACACCCTAACGGAGGAATGCATCAATATATCTCGTTGCTGATGATGTTAATCTGATCTCTTGGTTAAGAGGGTGTCTGCCAGGTCTTGCCACTGTAATGTTACTACCTTTCCATTTGTAATTAATAAATATTTGGGGGAGATACTTTGAGACTATATAAGATCCACTTTGTCCTCAAATTCTTACCTACTAATTTTAGCATTCATTAATGGATCTTGCCTGCAACCATTATTATCCAATTTTGATTTTCTATTTCCCTTATTTTTTTCTACAGTCATTAATTGGAATTCTTCTGTAGGGAAGAGAATTTTATTCCTTTTTAAGAAGATGGCTTGTTTGATGGGTACCTTGGGTTTTGAGTTTCCTGAGGGCAGGGACCTTGTCTCATGCATCTTTGTGTCCCTTCACCTGGTGCATAGTAGGTGCTCAGAAAAAATGTTGAGTTTTTTTGTTGTTTTTCTAGAAACTTCTGGTAAGACATTTCATGGTTCTGATCTTTGCTTTAGAAAATATGGTCCTTGTGGTGGGCTGAATAATGGTCCCCAAAGATGTTCACACCCTAGTCCCTGGGACCTGTGACTATGTGGCCCTCCAGGGTAGAAGGGACTTTGCAGATATTAGTCAGTTAAGGATCTTGAGATGAGCGATGAGCCTGGATTATCCAGGTGGCCCAACATCATCACAAGGATCCCTGTAAGAGGAGGCAGCAGGGTCAGAGTCGGTGGCAGGAGTTGTGGCCTATAAGAGCTTGGAGGGAGAGACAGGGGCCTGGAGCCAGAGAAGGCAGGGGACCTCTAGAAGGTGGAAAGGCAAGGAGACGATTCTTGCCTGGAGAAAGGGATACACACCCGGCGAGACTGATTTGGGACTTCTGATCTCCAGAACGGTAAGATAAAACATGTATGTTGTTTTAAGCCACTAAGCACGTGGTACTTTGTTATAGCAGCAGTAGGAAACGACTCGTCCTCATAGGATTAGGAGGCTGCTGCAGAGGCTGAGACCGGAGGGAGGCAGCCTGGAGCGAGGCAGAGAGGGCACGTGGGAAGGCCATGGGGGACCCTCAGGCTCGAGCCTGGGAGGACAATCTTATGAATAAAGTTGATCCTGGAGAAGCCATGCGGTTGGCTTCTGCCTCTTTTGCCAGTAAACAGCTGCGTGAAAACATGTCTCTAGAGCAGTGGTTCTCAACCGTTCTAATGCCGCGACCCTTTCATACAGTTCCTCATGTTGTGGTGACCCCCAACCATAAAATTATTTTCGTTGCTACTTCATAACTGTAATTTTGCTACTGTTATGAATCATAATGTAAATATCTGTGTTTTCGATGGTCTTAGGCTCTACACAGGTTGAGAACCGCTAGCAGGGTCGCCTAGGACCGTTGGAAAACACAGATATTTACATTACGATTCATAACAGTAGCAAAATTACAGTTATGAAGTAGCAACGAAAATAATTTTATGGTTGGGGGTCACCACAACATGAGGAACTGTATGAAAGGGTCGCGGCATTAGAACGGTTGAGAACCACTGCAAGAGGTAGGGATCAGGGATGGCTACCCTGGAGAGTGTTCAGGCTGGAGTGGCTGTTGGGAGGGCCTCCCGGGGAAGCAGTGAAACCCATGAGGGCAGTGGAAGAGGAACTCCCATGGGAATAGGAGTCTCCTGGGAGGCTGGTAAAAATGCAGACCCCAGGCCCACCCCCCAGAAAGCTGGTTTCGCGATCTTCGCTGACTGCAATTCAGGCGATTCAGGTGAGGAGGTGCGCAGACCACAGCTGAGAAACACTGCTTGGTGCTGGGGTTTCCTGGCGAGGAAGGTCCTGCCTTTGGCCTCCGCCCACATGAGGGGGCAGGAGGAGGCTTGGGGAGGCAGGAAGCGCCCCTGTCCTGCGTGTGACACAAGGAGCATTGGCAGAACGTCTGTGGCTTTCAACCTGGATAAAGAGTAGTTGCTGCCAAACCAAGAAGGTGTTTGGAGACGGGAAGAGGGCTGGCCGTGTGGAGAGCAGCCAGTCTGGCCAAGGAAAGCTCTGGAACTGTGATGGGGTCACTGCAAAGCCAGGCAGCCCGGTTTCCCGGGAGAAGTGGAGGGCGGAAGGCCGATGGTGGGGGATTGAGTAGGTGGTGAGGAAGTTTCAGTTATGGAAAGAAGGAGCCAGTGCCCTTGGGGATGGGGATGGGGATGGGGTGGGGTGGTGGGACCTTCACTGATCAGAGCTGAGGTGGAGAGGCGTGAAGAGGGCGTGGTGATGGTGTTGGGGCCCCAAGGGCACTTACCTTGTGCCAGGCCCAGAGCGAGATGGTTCACCAAGTCCACCCTTTTGCTCCTCCTGCCAGTCCTGTGAGGAAGGTATTACCTTCTTTGCAGATGTGGAGAAGGCTCTCTGCCTGGGCCACAGATGGCTGGTAAGTGGCGTGCCCAGGGATCCTGAGCCTGAGGCTCTGAGAGGTTTGTGTATTTTGTTTTTAAATTTGCTACTGTTCCACACATCTCCATAAGGCCTGGCTTCATTCATTCATCAGGCATTCATTCATCTCCTACCAAACCCCCGTCAGGGCTTAGCACTGGGGCTTAAAGGCAGTTTGACCACGATTGATTCCTGTCCGTGCATGTTTATGGGGTGGACCCAAGTTGCAGGCTAGTGTAAGGCAGGGGTGTCCAGCCTGGGGGTAGGGAGTGGGGAGCAGAATTGGGGGATGTTGTAGGGAGTTAATTGGTGGGTGGCCTCTCAGGTGCTTGGGGTGGGCAGTGAGTGGAGAGCACTTGGCAGGCATGTACATGGGGGCCTGGTGGCTGACAGTGGGGCCCTGGCTGTAGGTTGTGGTTTTGGGGTAAGCCCCAGACCTGGGAAGGGGATTGGTAAAAGCAAGACCGGGGCTCAGTAGTGAAGGGACAGGTGCAGATTGGGCCCTAGAACAGAATCCATCGCAGAGTTGAGGTTAAGACCATTAGGTGGCTGACCACCATCAAGAAAACAGGAAATCACGAGTGGTGGTGAGGATGTGGAGAAATTTTAACCCTTGTGCACTGTTGGTGGGAATAGAAAATGGAGGAGCCACTATGGAAAACAGCATGATGATGACTCAAAAAATTAAACGCAGAATCACCATATGGCCCTAACTGGTTTGGCTCAGTGGATAGAGCGTCGGCCTGCAGACTCAAAGGTTCCAGGTTCGATTCTGGTCAAGGGCATGTACGTTGGTTGCGGGCACATCCCCAGTAGGGGGTGTGCAGGAGGCAGCTGATCGATGTCTCTCTCTAATCGATGTTTCTGGCTCTCTATCCCTCTCCCTTCCTCTCTGTAAAAAATCAATTATATATATTGATTTTATATATATATATAAAAGAATTCCCATATGGTCCAACAAGTCCACTTGGATGGACAGAAGGCAGTGTAACATACAATGGAATATCATTCAGCCTCAAAAAGGAAGGACATTCGGACACATGCTACAACATGGACGAACTTCGAGGACTCTATGCTGAGTGAAGTAAACCAGGCACAGCAAGATAAGTACTGTATGATCCCACAGGCATGGTCACCTGGAGGAGTCTAATTCACAGAGACAAAGTGGGGTGGTGGCTGCCAGGGGCGGAGGAAGAGAGGGACGAGAGTTAGTGTTTAATTGGTACGGAGTTTCGGCTTTTCAAGATGAAGAAGTTCTGGAGATCTGTTGTACAACAATGCGAATATACTTAACACTCAGTGAACTGTGCACTTAAGCATGATCAAAGAGTGAATTTTATTATGTGTGTTTTTCCACAATTAAATATTCGAGAGAGAAAAGAGAACTGAGCCCTGAAATCAGATATGTCAGGGTTCGAGTCCCGCCTGTTTAACCTGCTTCTATTACGCGGCTCCCGTGAGCGGGCTTGGCTGTGCGAGTACAGGTGTTGCTAGTATTCAAGCCAAGGAAACAGGAGGTCCGAGGAGCCAGGGCAGAGCTAGGCGGGTAGCAAACCTGCCCGGTGCGGTCCCGATTGCTCAGCCATCAGCCCTTTGGACTCTCACTAGATTTAGGGCTGCCCTGGCACTGGGGTTGGTGCTGGGCCTGTGGGCCCTGCTAGGGAGTTGGCGGAGCCTCTGGGTCATGACCTGCTGGGGCCTGAAGACTGTGGGGAGGGCTCAGCCGGCTGCCTGGAGCCTGTATCAGGCCCACAGAAGCCGGGAGCGGTGGGCAGAATTGCTCTGCTCACTCAGCCTATTTTCACTATATATAGTGAACACCTACTGTGTGCCAGGCAGCCTCGCAGGTGCTGGGTGTATAGCAGTGAGCAAAACAGATGGAGCCCTGGCCCCTCACAGCCTGGCAGGGGAGACGGGCCTTTAACAAAGAACCTCATATCGAGGTCCTCACGTCTCCAAATCGCAATCGGGCACCCCCCCCCCACCCCCCCGCCCCGCCCGGGGAGGCTGGCTTAGAGGAGGGGGCATTTAAATTGAGGCCTGAAGGATGTTAGCCATGAGCCAGGTGTGTGTGTGTATGTGTTGCTGGGAAGTGAGGAGGAGCGGGGTGTTCTGGGCTGTTCCAGGCTGTGCGGGGCTGAGGGAGCAGCACGGGCAAGGCCCTGAGGCAGGAGGAAGAGGAGGAGCAGAGCAGCTGGAGCCCTGGGGACTGGCATCTTCCTGTGAAAGGCACTCGGAGAAATACCAGCTTTTTAACCTGTGGGCCCTGGAGGTTGTTAGTAACGCAGCCGTGTCCTCTGTGAGAGGAGCTTTTATTGGCTGATGTCTGTTTGGGGAGAACGTTTCTCACTTAGTGTCTTAGTGCAATGCTATGTGGAACATGCCAGTTTTAGTGGCAATTCATTCATGCATTTAAGAACCTTCTTCCAGGTGCCACGTGCCGTGTTAGGCCCTAGGGGTACATGATGAAAACAACAGCGGACAGGTTGTGTCCTCACGGAGCCCCTAACCTTATTCAGGGGCTGAGACATCACTCACATAAATGCCCCAGGTTTGCGCTGCAGAGGAGAGGGTTGGGATGCTCGGTGGGCCTGGGACAGGAGGTCTGACCACGTGCGAGGAAGGACACGTTGGAGTGAGTTAGGCGACGAGGAAGGAGGGAGCGGCCCAAGCAGAGGGAATGGGGAGTCCAAAGGCTCTGCTCCAGGGGCAGCACATCAGAAGTCCGTGCAGGGCAGGCCACGTGGCCTTGTTGTTCACGTTAAGCTTTTTGTCTTGATTCCAAGCGCAATGGGGGATTCTTTGAAGGGCTTAAGTGGGGAGTGACATGATCAGATTTGCATCTTGAAAAGATCTCTCTGGCTGTGGCTTGGAGAACAGATTGGAGGGGAGCCAGTGGGATTGTGGGGAGCCTGGGCAGGGGCTCCGTGGGGCTCCAGGTGCAATGACAGGCGTGGGCACACAGCGTCTGTGGGCTAGCTGCAGAGGGAAAGTCTCCCTTCCCTCAGGTCTCCGGTCTGACTGCACATGCTCAGTGCCGTGGATTTGGCCAGGCTAAGATTTCAAAGGACAGCCTCCCAGCCCAGAGGCCTGGCTCGGTCACAGGATGAGTCTCGTGTTTGTTTTTGGGGGGCAGGATGGGATTTGAGGGGGGCCGAGCCTCCACTGCAGGCCTGGGCTGCTGGGGGATGTTCTGGCCCCTCAGTGAGACAGCACCAGGAATGGCTGGAACTCCAGGGCGAGAAACGCCTGTGAGGCGTGTGGGGCCCCAGAACTCCCCGCGAGCGGCCCACGGTGTTTGTTCCTGCCGTTCTAGGAAATCCGAGGGTTTCTCTTGGTTTATCATAAACACCCAGACGCTCGGGATCAGATTCTTGCTTCCTGAGAGGATTCAATAAATCCTGTGTGTTTTTGTTTTTTTCCTCAGTAACTTTGCTTCAGAGGATTTTCTCCACAATCTTTACCACCGAGGTTTTCCTTTCAGGCTTGGACCACACAGGAACTCGTGGAAACCAGGGCCCCCTGCCACCCCAGTGTACTTCCTCCCGGGGGACAAGAATGGGTGCAGGCCCTTCACTTTGGGAAGGGAGACAACCACCTTAGGGTGTCTTCCCTGGGCCTTGGCATCCTGGGGCCTGCAGGGCCTGAGTAGCTGGCCCCTCCCTAACCAGTAAGGCCCTGCCCGTCCAGCACCAGCCTGAGCTGTGCCTGGGGCACCGCCTGCCTGGTGCAGCCATAGTCCTTGAGGAAAGCAACAGCAGCAGCAGCAGCAGCACTCGTAGTAAAAACTATTGCAGCAGGTAATGCGATACAGAGAGCCCTGCTCTTGGTGTTTTAGGAATATTAAGTCATTCAGCCTGGCCAGGTTAGCTCAGTTGGTTGGGCATCAATCCTGGCCCCAAAAGGTTGCTGGCTTGATTCTTGGTCAGGGCACATGCCCCGGTTGCGGTCCGGAACTCCATTGGGGGACATGCAGGAGGCAGCCAATCGATGTTGTGCTCTCACATCAATGTTTCTCTCTCTCCCTCTCCCTTCCTCTCTCTCTAAAAATAAAATAAAATAAAAAAGAAGATGGGGTGGGGGGGGGACAATGGTAAGATATGTACACATATAATACCTTAATAAAAATATTAAAAAAAAAGAAAAAAAAAAGAAGAAATATTAAGTAATTTAAACGTCACCACATCTCAAGCAGGTGGGTACGATTATTATCCTCATTTTATGAATCTAGAAACTGAGGCACAGAGAAGTTAAGCTACTTGCCTAAGCACATAGCCAGTAATGGTGGAGCAGGAATTTGAGGCTGGACTGTTTAGCGCCAAAGCCCAAGCTTTTAGCCACTAAGAATGCTCTTTGCTCAGCAGCTGGGAAGCTCCCCTGATCTTGCTGCTTAGGCAGAGTAGATAGCGCCCCCCCCCCCTTTTTAAAAGTGTTTTACATATGAGTGTACTACTTAAAACTTTTAAATTTGTTTTATTGATTTGAGAGAGAGAGAGAGAAAGAGAGAGAGAGAAACATTAATGTGAGAGAGACATTGGTTGGTTGCCTCTGGCACATGCCCCAGCCGGAAATTGAACCCTAGACCTTCTGGTGCACAGAATGATGCTCCAACCAACTGAGCCACACAGCCAGGCAGAGCAGACCGTCTCATTGCAGGGCCCCGTGTTCCCTGTCCAAAGCATACAAGTGGCTTCTCAGCTCCATCCAAGGCACGAGCACTCGGGGGAGAGGTGGGCTGACAGAGCCCATCAACGTGAGGCATCACGAGGGAGGGAATGAACATGGAACACACTGGCTGGTTTTGATCCTGGCCCCACCACTTATTAGCGGTGTGGCACTGGGGAAATCACCTCATCAGTCTGAGCCTTAGTTTCCTCATCAGCAAGATGGAGAGAACATGGCTCACCTCCCAGGGAGCGTGCAGTGAGATGAAGCATGCTTGGCATTAGGCTCAGAGCCTGCACACATAGGTGCTCAGTAAGAAGTGGTGGCAAGAAGCTCAGGATCCAGGGTTCTTCCTGAGAAATGAGGCTGGGAAGTGCCCCAGAGGGCCCAATGGACTTGGTTGCTGTGGTCTTAAGGTCACAGCAGCTTCTCCCATTTTTCCTAGGCAGCTTCCTGCGGAGGGGCATCTCCATGGCAACACACAGGCAACACCTGTTGGAGGAATCAGGTGTTGGAGAAAAATGACCCCCTTGCCTCATTCTGCAGCCTCTGCTGAGGGTTGAGGGGAAGTGGTTGGCCCAGGATGGAAACTTGATCCTGCTGGGCTGCCCGGCTGAGGGGGAGGGGGCCGGCCAACCCTGGAGGTCATTTTCTCAGCAGCCTAAGTGGTGATAATGCCTCCCTACGCAGCAGCCTCCAGACCTGGGAGTCTGCTGAGCCTCAAAGGTTGCCTGCTCACGGGCTTTCCCCTGAGAGGAGACGCTCAGCCCCGGGGTTGGAGAGCAAGGCTGATGGGGGGAGGCTGAGTTTGCTCTGCTGACTGCACACTGTCCTCTTCTGCCTGCCTGTCCCCGGCCTTCCCTTACCTAGGGGTGGAGGGAGGTGCAGGACGTGAGGAGGGGCTGGAACCAGCTGATGGTGGGCTAAGGAATTTGTCCCGGGGTCTGCACAGTGGGCCCCGGTGCCAAAGGGTCAGAAGAGAGGCATGTAAATGAGAGCCCTCCAGCCCACCCCGCCCACCTGTGGGAGTCTCATCCTCAGTTTCCCGAGTTCCACATTGGGTCCTGCCTTGTTCAGACAAGTCTAAGCGTTTGTCTCTGCCTCAGTTTTGCCGTCTGTATGTAAAATGAGTAATTGTTGTAGTCAAGTGCTTTATAAACCATGGTTGCCATGAAAAGGAATGAATGATTGTAAACGCATCAGCTTTTTCATGACTTTTGACTGACTAATTCCGTTTAGAGGAATGCATTTCTCCCAAATGCCCCCCAAACTTTATGCAGTAGTATGTATGATTGAACAACATCAAAATAGCCCCGGTGTTCTAGTAACAGGGAATCATGGGACACCCCGGGAACTTGATCTATCCACATGAGGGGACACTTCACGGCCAGTCAAAACCATAAGGGGGGGACAGACAGGCTGTAACATTGTAGGCGTTGATATCATTCATGTCTCATGCATCCTCATGGCTTCAGAACCTTGCAGAATGCTTTGCAAATAGTAAGTATATGTTGAATTATCTCCAACTATATAAAAATTGTATCCAAAGGAAACAGGCATGGGAGAAATTATTCCACAATGTTAATGGGGGTTGCTTTTGGGTCATCAGTTTATGTGTGATTATAATTTTTCCTTTATTAGTCAAGATATTTAAAAAACCCCCACAATAATGTGCATATATTACTCTTATTTTTAATTCTTCAAGAAATTGAGAAAAACACAAGAATGTGCATATATTACTCTCATTTTTAAGTGCAATAGCTTGAATATTAATGTCAGCTTATACAAACATACATTTTTTTTTAAAGTTCAAACGATGCAGGAAAATATAAAAAAGAAAGTCACCGTAAGTCCCACCGTGCAGCAGTTACCGGCATTAATATGAGGCAAACAGCCCCCTGCAAGCTCGTTCTGCGTGTGTCGATGTGCGTGTGAGTTTTTACATAAGGAGGCTCATAGGACACAGCATCTCATAACCCTTTTCCACGTACTGCGTCCTGGACAGCTTTCCCCGTCAATACGAACTGATCTGCACCATTTGAAATGGCTGCATCGAGTCTGGTTTCACGGATGTGCTGAAAGTCAACTAAGCATTGCTCTGTTGATGCCATTTAAGCTCAACGTTGTGCTCTTAGAATTCATATCTTTATAATCGAAAAATTCAAACAACCAAAAATTCCTTGTGGTTTTGGGTTTGGGGATGAGAGTTTCAGTAAGATGGCCCAGTCATGCTGCGGAAGGAGGGATTGGGGTGCAGCACAAGTGAGGCTCAGGGCTGGCTGTTTCAGGGAAGAATATCTAGTTCAATAAAAAAAAGACCTTTACATTGAAAAGAGCCGGTCTCACAGGGAGAGGCATGCTCTCGGCATTGATGGCGGGAAGTGGCTCCGTCTGGGGCTCTCACCAACGGCCGCGTTACCTTGGAGAGGCCTCCAGCCCCTCGGAGAGATCCTGTTAGAAAGGAGACGGGGAGCAGGGAATGAGTTTTTCCAGCTGCTCCCAAAGATCAAGAGCCAGGCGCAGGGGAAGGGCAGAGAGAGTAATGAGCTGAATGAATTATTGGCTTGTCAGCTCAGGAGGCAGCCTGGCCTGGTGGAAGCCTGGGCTCTGGGATCAGATGGCCCAGCTCAGGCCCCTGCTCTGTCATTTACCAGCTGGCGACTTGGGGAAGGCACCTCATTTCTTTGAGCCACTCTTCCCTCCTCTGCAAGATGGGCACTATAACTCTTTCCAGCCGGCGTGAGGAGTGTGTGGAAACTAATCACATGCTGCTCTTGGTGGGTACAGTTCTAGAACATCATCTAGTCCAAACACACTTCCGAACACTTTTAGGAAAGAGAACTTGCTGTTCCTCAAAGCAGCGCGGGCTCGGGTTGGCCACAGCTGGTAAGTGACGAGACTGAGCTGCAGGTGAACATGGGGTGGTGACAGGTGGTTGCCAAGCACGTGGTGACTATGACAGTGGTGAGAAAGGAGGGAACGTGGTGGCTGTGAACTTGGAGCTCTACAGACTGGTTAGATGCGGAGTGACAGCTAGGTTTGGCGCGAGGCCCGAGGGAGATTCTGCTGGCGTGTGGCTCAGAGGAAGAACTTTCTGGGGAGTGGAGCGGCTGACTCCTTCAGGGGCCTGTCGTTCTGAGGTGTGCTGGTGAGCTTCCCTCGGAGGCTGGCTGGGAGGTGGGACCAGACAGCCTCTAAAGTGGGCTCTGGGTCCAAGGTGCCCAGGACGTGTTTGGGGAAGGCCAAGGAGGAACACAAGGGCCAGAGGCCGGGGTGGTGTGAGGGAAGGAGCCACCGCTTCTGCAGGCCCGGCCCTAGGATCAGACAGTGGGCTCCCTCCCTTCTTTAGCCCTGCCCTCCAGCCCTCCCCCCCGCCTCCCACCCTCCTCTGGCTACAGGACTGACCTCAGGGCAGGCTCCTGCTCAGAGACCTCACTGGCTCCGTCTCTCCTCTGCTTCCTCAGACCCTCTGTGATCTGGACCCACATGCCCCCAACTCTGCTTCCCTCGGTCCCGACTCTCAGCCTGTCCCCTTCCCCACCCCATGGATCCGCTGGGTGTTCTCCTTCTTTGGAATGTCCGCTCTGACCCTCCTGCTGTGCAGATCTGTCTGGTCCTGTCCCTCTCCGCTTGAGCCCCACTTCCTCAGTTTCCATGGAATGGCATGGCCCACTCTACTCTCCTGTTCAGAATATGGACAGCTCACAGGAACCAGTGCCACCAGATGATAAACACTGTGTCCCCAAGGGGGTCCTTTTAAACCACAGGCCATACGCTTTACCTGCTTATGCCTCATGGAAACCCTATGAGATAGACAGTTATGATCCCCACTTCACAGACGAGGAAACCGGCGTTCAGCAAGGATTCCACCTAAATAGCTTCTAATTGGCTAATTTTCAAATTCTGTCGTGTGTCAGTGTCTCATCTCTTTAACTAGACGGAGCTCCTTCAGGGCCGCAGCCACGTGCTGGGTTTACCAGAACTCCCAGCAGTGAGCCTTGTGCGATCCTGCTGGTCGGACATCTGCTGCTAACAGCCCCCAGCTTGTTGGGCCTCCACATGGACTCGGGGGTCCCAGGCTTGTCTGGAAAGCACCCAGCCAGCTCTACTGGTCAGATGTCAGGCTTGAGCCAGGTAGTGAAGGAGCCTGGAGCTGACCCCTTGGCCTGGGGACCCGCCCTGCACGTCTCACCATTTCCTTCTCTCCTTTCCTCCGCCAGGGAACTCAACGGCAACAACATCACCCGGATCCATAAGAACGACTTTGCGGGGCTCAAGCAGCTGCGGGTGCTGTGAGTATGGGATGCTGCTCCTGCTTATACCCTCCCCGCTGCCCCCTCCCTCGGCAATGGCCTGTGTGTCCCAGGCAGAGCCCTGGCTGTGGGTTTTAGGGTTGTAGGGTTGTAGGCAGGCTGGGCTCCTCCACGTGGAGTCAGTCTTGGGACACCCTGAGGGTCGTAGGGTGGAAGCGATGGTGAGTCCTGACCCGGAGCAGCCACTGCCTCCAGCATGGCTGAAAAATTGGGCGTGGCATTGGTAGGCACCGGTGGTGGCTGCCTGGCAGGACCTGGGCTGGGCAGATGGGGCTGTCTTGTCCACTGGTTGACTCCTGGGGTGAGGGAAGACCAAGGGACCATGAGGAATCTTTAGGTCTCTGTCTTTGTTCAGGCTGCTGTAACAAAATACTACCGATGGGGTGGCATAAACAACAGAAATTTATTTTCTCACACGCCTGGAGGCAAGAAATCTAAGATCAAGGTGCCATCAGGGTGGTTTGTGGTGGGGTCCCTCTTCCTGGCTAGCTGCGTGCTCTGTCCTCACGTGGCCTTTCCTCTGTGTGTGCACAGAGAGAGATCGCCGGTGTCGCTTCTTATAAGGACACCCGTCCTAGCAGATTAGGGCCCCATCCTTAGAACCTCATTTAACCTCAGTGACCTCCCTAAGGGCCCTGTCTCCAATATAGTTACATTGGGGTTAGGGCTTCAATGCATTAATATCTGGGGGGCAGGGAGGGGGCAGGGACAATTCAGTCTATAATAGTCTCCATAGTTCTTTTGAATCTGTGGCCCAGAAAACTCCCCAGCAAGAGGCCATCCCTGGCTTGAGAGGGTAGGTGATAGAGTTGAGGACAGAGTCGATTTCCCTGGGTTGTTTGACAGTGGCAGGTATTGGAGGTAGTGGGCACGACTCTAACAGGAAAGGAGCCATCAGCAGCACCTGGGACATGCTGGGCAGGGGTGAGGAGCCGGGGAGGGTGTTGATCCCTTCACCTCCCCTTCTCTGCTGATCTCGATGCAGAGGCAGCCTGCCAGGCGTGCATCCTGATGCACTGAACATCAGACAGTCATAGAGCCCCTCGTCCCTCATTCCCAGGGAAGTGCAAGGGCCCTGGGGCCTCAGTTCTGTCGGGACTACTTGCTTTGCATTTCTGAGGGTCTTTGGAGGAACTGGGGGCCTTGTGGCTGATTTTCTCTGGGGTCGTAGCGATCACCCACTGCTCTCTGACCCCATCCCAGGCTCCGGAAATCTCTTTTGAGCCGGAGGAAGCTCCCCTTCCTCCTGGTTTGTCCCCCGCTTCCCCACCCAGGTCTACAGAGGGAGCTCCTCAGTAGCATAGGCTTCTGGAAATAAGTAGAGAAAAGGAAGTGGGTGGGGGCCGTTTCTCCCTCTGCCCTGTCTCAAACCTCATCTGAGGTGCATGTGGGAGCACCCAAGCCGCCTGCCGGGGAGTGGAGAAGGGAGAGTGTGGGGAGAAAAACATGTCTGACAACCTCAAAAATTACCCTGCAACAGGCGATCTGTTGGCAAAAACTGCTGTCCGCCAGCTGGACGCTCTGGGCTTCGTGGCGCATTGGCAATGAGGAGGTTCGGAGCCCCATGGAGCCAGGTGGCTCAGCTGGCAGCAGATGGGCAAGGCAGAGTCGGGGTGCAGGCGGAGGGGGTGTCGTCTGCCAACTGCAGAGTGTGCTGCATGTGTGGGCTTTGCCCAGTTGGCACCGGATCCCCTCCCCCTGCTACTGGCCCATTCTGTCCATTCTGCCCCTTGGAAACTCACCCTCTGGGCCAAAGCGGGGCACGTGCACCTGCGGCCCAGAGCAGCCCCTGCTGCCTGCTGCCTGCCGCCGGGGTCCGGCTCCCCGAGCATGCCTTGGAGCAATGGCCTGGTGCTGTGGTGCCCTGTGGCCTTCTGGCATGCAGGGATCAGCATGGGGCTGGGGCTGGGTGTGCTGAGGAGTCCCTGTCAGGAATTGCCAACATTGTGAGGAAATTTTGTGGGCTCAGGCCAGGACTCAGGTCTGCACGCGTCTCAGGCACAGCTCTGGTCTCACTCCCTTGTGCCAGCTGTTTCCAGGAGTCCTTGTCCAGCATCCTATAGCTGTCTTTGTCTCTTCGCCTCCTCAGGCAGCTGATGGAGAACCAGATTGGAGTGGTGGAACGGGGGGCTTTTGACGACATGAAGGAGCTGGAGCGGCTGTAAGTATCTGCGGGTGCGGGCTCAGGAGGGTGGTGGAGGCTGGCTCAGGAGGGACATGAGCAGACTGAGCCTGGTGGCAAAGAGTGTGTGTGCTCAGGGACAGGACTGCACGCCCAGCCTGCCTCCCGCCTGCTGATAGGAGTCAGGGGCCGCTGCAGCATGGACGTGGTCACAGCATCATCATGAGATCACAGCAGAGAGAAAGCTGGAGACTGTCCTCCTCCCACATTCTAGATGCCGCTATTCACCGCCAGCCTCCCTTGCCCCCCCCACACACCAATGCATTATGGCAAAAAATCCACACAGGACAGAGGAAGTGAGATTTCTTCCTATAATCTCATACCCCAGTGTGAACACTGTTCATCGATTCGTGTGGCCTTAAGGAAGTGTTGATGTGTGGAGGGAAGCCCTGGTGCCACCTGAGGAGCCATGTTTTGGGTGCTCAGGGCCACAGCACAGACACTGGAAGGTGGAGACATTTTTGATTTGCATAGTTTGTTCCTTCTAGGGCTTTCAAGTTTGCAAAGGTGTCTTAATCAGTTTTTGCATTTCAGATGGGCAGTAATGAAGGAAAAAAAGGCACGTGGTGAGGTGTGGGGGGGGATTGGCACTCACATTCAGGGTGATCACCAACCTAATTTTTTTTTTTTTTTTTTATTATTATTATTTTTTTAATGAATCTTTATTGTTCAGATTACAATTGTTTCTCCTTTTTCCCCACATATCTCCCCACCACCCAGTTCCTACCCCCCCCTCTTCCCTTACCTCCCCCACCCCCGCTGTCCTTATCCATAGGTGTATGATTTTTGTCCAGTCTCTTCCCATACTCCCCACACAGACACCCCTTTCCCCCTGAGAATTATCAATCCATTCCGATTCTATGCCTGATTCTATTAAGTTCACCAGTTTATTCTGTTCCTCAGATTTTTAATTCACTTGACTTTTAGATTCACTTGTTGATAGATATGTATTTGTTGTTCATAATTTTTATCTTTCTTCTTCTTTTTCCTCTTTTTAAAGAATACCTTTCAGCATTTCATATAATGCTGGTTTGGTGGTGATGAACTCCTTTAGCTTTTTCTTATCTGTGAAGCTCTTTATCTGCCCTTCAATTCTGAATGATAACTTTGCTGGGTAGAGTAGTCTTGGTTGTAGGTTCCTGCTATTCATCACTTTGAATATTTCTTGCCACTCCCGTCTGGCCTGCATGGTTTCTGTTGAGAAATTAGCTGATAATCGTATGGGAGCTCCCTTGTAGGTAACTAACTGTTTTTCTCTTGCTGCTTGTAAGATTCTCTCTTTGTCTTTTGCTCTTGGCATTTTAATTATGATGTGTCTTGGTGTGGTCCTCTTTGGATTCCTTTTGTTTGGGGTTCTGTGCGCTTCCTGGACTTGTAAGTCTATTTCTTTCATCAGGTGGGGAAAGTTTTCGTTCATTATTTCTTCAAATAGGTTTTCAGCATCTTGCTCTCTCTCTTCTTCTGGTACCCCCATAATTCTGATGTTGGTACGCTTGAAGTTGTCCCAGAGGCTTCTTACACTATCTTCAACTTTCTGAATTCTCTTCTCTTCATGCTTCTCTGGAGGAGTGTCCTTGGCCTCTTTGTATTCCAAATCTTTGAGTTGATTCTTGCAATCCTCTAGTCTGCTTTTGGGTCTCTGTATAATATTTTTTATCTCAGTCAGTGTATGTTTAATTTCTAGTTGGTCCTCATGGAATTTATCGGCCTTTTCCATGAAATTCTTGAAAAACCTTATAACCATGGTTTTGAACTCTATGTCCAGTCGCTTGTTCTCCTCCATTTCTTTGGTTTGTGATCTGTTTCCTTGCCTTCTCATATTCTCTGCTTCCCTAAGTTGGTAGGGTAGTTTTGTGTACTAGGTGTCCTATTGGTTCAACGGGTCAGCCTCCCAGTTACTTGAGGTGGACACTCTTGGTGTACCCTTGTGTACTGTGTGTCCCCCAGCAGGAGCTACAGCAAGGGCTAGTTTTCTCCTCCTTTGCTTGGGCGGTTTTGGAGCAGTCTGACTGGAGCTGCAGTTGGTTAAGCTGCTCCAGAACAGGCCATTTATATGCAAAAGCCGCTGTGTGGAGCCGGGGCGGGTTTGTAGAATGTGCGGGGCGGGGCCTCAGGGCGGGGCCTCAGGGCTGGGCGGGGTCTCAGGGCGTCACTAGGCTGGGGCGTGGCCAACGGCGATGGCTGCCGTCAGCCGTCTCTGCCTTTCCACGTTTCCAAGTCCCTGCGCCCCGCGCTCCAGCGCAGTAAACAATGATTGCTGGGCGCACCACTGCAAAAAAGTCACTCTCACTTTCCGACCCGATGGCCGAGAGTCCAGCTTCTCCCCGAAGGTGCCTGGGTCCCCCGAGTGTCCCCAGAAACTGGATTTCAGAGTGATCGGGAGCTTGTCTCCCTGCGGGTTGAAGAAAAGCCGCGCACCCAGCCGCCCGCCGCCGGCCCGATTCGCGTGCCTCCGTACCTCAGCTTTTCAGCGATTGTGCTTCTTTCTCTTCTTAGTTGTAAATCTTCCACTCAGCCAGCTTTCCCGTGGTTCTGGGTGGTAGACGTTTTTGTCTTTTAGTTGTATTTTTGAAATTGTTGTGTGAGGCAGCAGATTAGTTGTTTAACTATGCCGCCATCTTGGTTCCACCAACCTAATTTTTTAAAAAAATTTTTATTTATTGATTTGAGAGAGAGAGAGAGAGAGAGAGAGAGAGAGAGAGAAACATTGATTTGTTGTTGCACACATTTATGCATTCAGTGGTTGACACTTGTATGTGCCCTGACCAGGGATCGAACCCACAACCTTGGTACATCTGGATGATGCTCTAACCAGCTGAGTTACCCTGCCAGGGCCCAATCTCATGTTTTTGCAAAGTGGTTTGTATGTAGGTGTCAAGAATTCTATCGTTCATGCCTTTTGAACCAGAAATAATCAGAGACATGGCTAAAAGCATGTATAGATCAGGATGTTCATTACACATTATTGAAAAACAATAAAAAATTGGCAACAGCCATTCTGGTGGAGACATAAGCCATAAAATCACACTTTGGGAGAACAGCCACGGCCAGGGGAATGTACACCCAATATGATGTTAAGTGGAAAAGGCCGGAAGTGACATTTGTGTAAATAAAATTAACTTGTATGTGTACTGAATGCAGCAGGAGGGAAGAATTGACAATATTAACTCTACTGCGTTGAGTGGTAGGTTAACAGGTAACTTTAATTTTATTCTTTGTGCTTTTATATTTTTATGGATTTCCCAAGGAGTTTA